>NC_135961.1:18698668-19915543 GCF_053455715.1 Rhinoraja longicauda
CTGACCCATCTCATTTCCTAACAGGAGGTCCAACACTGCCCCTTCTCTGGTAGGCACCTCTACCTATTGCTGCAAAAAACTATCCTGCACACATTTTACAAACTCCAAACCATCCAGCCCTTTAACAGAATGTGATTCCCAGTCTATATACGGAAAATTGAAATCACCCACAATCACCACTCTGTGCTTACTACTAATATCTGCTATCTCCTTACATATTTGCTCTTCCAATTCTCGTTCCCTATTTGGCGGTCTATAATACACCCCTATAAGTGTTGCTAAACCTTTCTCATTTCTGAGTTCCACCCAAACAGCCTCCTTAATCGAGCCTTCTAGTCTGTCCTGCCAAAGCACTGCTGTGATATCCTCCCTGACAAGCAATGCAACACCCCCACCTCTTGCCCCTCCGATTCTATCACATCTGAAACAATGAAATCCTGGAATATTTAATTGCCAATCGCAACCCTCCTGCAACCATGTTTCACTGATCGCCACAACATCATACTTCCAGATGTCAATCCAGGCTCTAAGCTCATCCACCTTTCTTACAATGCTCCTAGCATTAAAATATACACATTTAAGGGACCCATCATTTCTTATTCTCAGTTTATTTCTTTTCCCTTCTTTCTCTCCTACATATTGGGTCTGAGTGTTTCCCTTTTCTGCCTCCTGCCTCACACACTGCCTATTAGCTATCTGTGTTTGAGTCCCTCCCCCCAACCGTACTAGTTTAAAGTCTCCGCAGTTATTTTAGCAAATCTCCCCGCCAGGATATTGGTTCCCCTCGGGTTCAGATGCAACCCGTCCTTTTTGTACAGGTCATACTTCCCCCAGAAGAGGTCCCAATGATCCAGAAACTTGAAACCCTGCTCCCTGCACCAGTTCCTCAGCCACGTATTTATCCTCCACCTCACTCCATTCCTATTCTCACTATCGCGTGGCACAGGCAGTAAGCCTGAGATTATTACTTTGGAAGTCCTTTTTTTTAACTCTCTTCCTAACCCCCTAAATTCTCCTTTCAGGACCTCTTCCCTTATCCTACCTATATTGTTGGTACCTATATGTACCACGACCTCTGGCTCCTCTCCCTCCCCTTTCAGGATATCCTGGACACGCTCAGACACATCCCGGACACCGGCACCAGGGAGGCAAACCACCATCCGGGTCTCCCGACTGCGTCCACAGAAACGCCTATCTGACCCCCTCACTATAGAGTCCCCTATTACTACCGCTCTCCTCTTCCTTTCCCTACCCTTCTGAGCAACAGGGCCGGACTCCTTGCCAGAGGCCCGGGCACCGTCGTTGCCCCCAGGTAGGCTGTCCCCCCCAACAGTACTTAAACAGGAGTACTTATTTCCAAGGGGTACAGCCACCGGGGTACTCCCTAGTCCCTGCCTCTGTTCCTTGCCCCCCCTAACAGTGACCCACTTGTCTACCTCCCGTGGTCTAGGAGTGACCACCTCTCTGTAACTCCTATCTATAACCTCCTCACTCTCCCTGATCAGACGGAGGTCATCAATCTGTCACTCCAGGTTCCTAATACGGTCCCTTAGGAGCCCCATCTCGTCACACCTGGCGCAGATGTGGATGTCTGGAAGACTATCAGACTCCCAGATTCCCCACATCCGACACCCAGAACAAAAAACTGCCCTGGCAGTCATACTCTCCAAACAAAGCCCCGTGCTCGGTTACTAAACCTACCGCCCGGCCGCTGCTCCAACCGCTCCAACCACCCACCCAAAAGAACTGAGTGATCTCCTGGGAGAGGCGAAAAACCGGATAAAAAACCCAGGCCAATTTGGGAAAAAATCCGGGAAATTCCTCTCCGACCCCAAGCTAGGCGATCAAAACTTGTCCGGGAGATGACACAGGTCTTACTCCTTACTATTCCCACACAATCCCCACACACTACTTCCCAAGCAACACAGCTTGGTGCTGCTTGCTGCTTGCTGCTGCTACTGCTGCTGCTTGCTGCTGCTGCTTGCTGCTTGCTGCTGCTGCTGCTGCTGCTGCTGCTGCTATAATTTGATCTTATAGAAACATATAAAATTATAAAACGACTGGAGAAGCTAGATGCAGGATTTTTTTTCCTAATGTTGGGGGAGTCCAGAACTAGGTGCTAAGAATAAAGGGGAGGCAGAAGCGGGACACGAGTGTCAAGCAAAGCCAATGAAACGGGACCCGTGTCAAGCGAAGTTTTCTTTATTCCTCAAGCACCATACAGCTCCCCAAACCCCCAACCAGTTCAAATCCTTCCGGAACTCCACTACCAACTGCCAGTCCTCCCCATTCCAAGTTCCCTGACCCCACCCCCTGAGCCGAGGGTTCACACCACACGTTGCTCTCCCACAGGGACCGCCACAAGGCCATTTAAAACTGAGTTGAGAAAAAACTTTTTCATCCAGAGTTGTGAATTTTCAGAATTCTCTGCCACAGAAGGCAGCGGAGGCCAATTCATTGGATGAATTTAAAAGAGAATTAGATAGAGCTTTTGTGGCTAGCGGAATCAAGGGGTATGGGGGAGAAGGCAGGAACGAGGTACTGATTGTGGATGATCACCCATGATCACAATAAATGGCAGTGTTGGCTCGAAGGGCCGAATGGCCTCCTGCACCTAGTTTCTATGTATCTAATTTGAACTACCTTTCCAGGTACACAAGGTCAAAGGCCTTCATGAAATTTATCAACCACCATTGAAGTTTCATATTTGTGTGATGCATTATTGGATGGCATGAATTCAATTAACAATTTCTTCTTTGGTGGCATCTTCAATGATTCAATTCAATGATACTTTATTTCACATACACAGTAAAGCTACAGAAATGCTTTTTTTGCATTCAACCCAATAAAATCATGTAGCAGAGCTCACCTGGGCTGTTCACAGGTGTTGCCACGTTTTGGCACCGACAAAGTTACAAAAGTTCACCCAACATTTGTATTTATTTCTTATGGCTCTCCCTAATTGTGCCTCTGCTTTCACATATTCTTGAATCCCAATTTGAAGTTCTTTAAGAGACTGGTTATGGTGCACATCAACTCCAAGCTCCTAGACAGCTTTGACCCACTCCAATCCACTGAACGATTTACATTTAGATTTTAGAGTTAGAGACACAGCGCAGAAACAGGCCCAGCGATCCCCGCACATTAACACTATCTTACACCCACTAGGGACAATTTTTTAAACATTTGCCCAGCCAATGAACCTACAAACCTGTATGTCTTTGGAGTGTGGGAGGAAACCGAAGATCTCGGAGAAAACCCACGCAGGTCACGGGGAGAACGTACAAACTCTGTACAGTACAGCACCCATAGTCAGGATCGAACCTGAGTCTCCGCCGCTGCATTCGCTGTAAGGCAGCAACTCTACCGCTGCGCCACCTTGCCGCCCCAGGTGAAACAGGTCCACAGCAAAAGCCATCTCGCTCGCCCTTCACTTGGCCCTGGAACATTTGGATAACAATATTATCTCTGTCCGACTTCTATTTATTGACTATAGCTCCGCCTTCAGCACCATAATGCCAGCAAAACTCATTCTTCGATCTCCTGGACCTGGGACTCAGTAATCCCCTCAGCAACTGGGTCCAAGACTTCCCAATGCACAGGTCGTGATCAGTAAGGACAGGTCCACCATGTCATGCATGAAATTCTCAACACCGGTGTCCCAGGGCTGCACTCACCACCTTACCATACCCCCATGTGCTCACGACTGCGTGGCAAAATTCTGATCTTCATTTAACAGTTAGTGGATGACATGTCATAAGTGATAGTAGTTGAATTTGGCCATTCGGCTCATCAAGTCTACTGATGGCTCATCAAGCCATTCAATCAAGGCTAATCTATCCCTCCCTCTTAACCCCATTCTCTTGCCTTCTCCCCATAACCTCAGACACCTGTACTAATCAAAAATTTATCTTTGCCTTAAAAATATCCACTGACGGCCTCTGCAGCCTTCTGTGGCAAAAAAAATCCGCAGATTCATATCATCTGACTAAATAAATTTCTCCTTATCTCCTTCCTAAAAGAACATCCTTTAATTCTGAGGATATGACCTCTAATCCTAGACTCTCCCACTAGTGGAAGCATAATCTTGACAGCTGCTCTATACTATTCACTATTCTATTCACCTTTCTATTCACCATTCACCTTTCACTATTCTGTATGTTTCAATGAGGTCCCCCTCATTCTTCTAAACTCCAGCGAGTACAGGCCTAGTGCTGACAAACGCTCATCATAGGTTAACCAACTCATAGTAAACCTCTGGACCCTCTCCAGAGCCAGCACATCCTTCCTCAGATATGGTGCCCAAAATATTCCAATTGCGGCCTTACCAGTGCCTTATAGAGCCTCAGCATTACAATCCCTGATTTTGTATACAAGCCCTCTTGAAATAAATGCTAGCATTGAGTTTGTTTTCTTTACTACCGATTCGACTTAGACATAGAAAATAGTTGCAGAAGTAGGCCATTCGGCCCTTCGAGGCTTGCAGATTAACATTTTGGGAATCCTGCACCAGCACTCCCAAGACCTTTGCATCTCCGATTTCTGGATTCTCCCCGCATTCAGACAATAATCAAAGTGGACTCAAACAATGTTGAGTAGAGGAAGGAGCTAAAGAGCTCAGTAGCATCGTGTCAAGATAACATTAGCACAAATGAAAGAGCTGGTTTTCGACTTCAGGAAGCAGGATGGAGTACATATCATTGTCTGTTTCAATGGTGCAGAGGTTGAGATGGCCAAGAATTTCAAGTTCCTTGGTGTAAATATCACCAACAATTTGTCCTGGTCCAACCACATTAATGAAGTAGCTAAGAAAGCACACCAACATCTCAACTTCTTCAGTGGTAGTTGACTACAAATGACTTACAAATTTTTACAGATGCACCACAGAAACCGAACTATTTGGATACATTGCAGCTTGGTACGGCAACTGTTCTGTCCAAGACTGCAAAAAAAATTGTAAGAGTTGTGGTCACAACCAGTTGATTGTGAAAAACAGCCATCAACTATGTTTACACTGCCTTTGGAAAGCAGCTAACATAACGAAGGATCACTCACACCCTGATCTTTAGACATAGAAACATAGAAAATAGGTGCAGGAGTAGGCCATTCGGCCCTTCGAGTCTGCACCGCCATTCAATATGATCATGGCTGATCATCCAGCTCAGTAACCTGTACCTGCCTTCTCTCTATACCCCTCTATACCCCCTGATCCCTTTAGCCACAAGGGCCACATCTAACTCCCTCTTAAATACAGCCAATGAACTGGCCTCAACTACCTTCTGTGGCAGAGAATTCCACAGTCTCACCACTCTCTGTGTGAAGAAATGTTTTCTCATCTCGGTCCTAAAAGACTTCTCCCTTATCCTTAAGCTGTGACCCCTGGTTCTGGACTCCCCCAACATCGGGAACAATCTTCCCGCATCTAGCCTCTCCAACCCCTTAAGAATTTTATATGTTTCAATAAGATCCCCCCTCAGTCTTCTAAATTCCAGCGAGTATAAGCCTATTTTTCTTCCCTCCCCTCTCCAATCAGATAGAAGACACAAACCCTTGTAGACATGTAGATCATATTCAAGAATGGCTTCTTTCCTGCTTATAACAGATTTTGAACAGAGTTCTCATTATCCTAAGAACGAATCCTGATCTTCTAATCTACCTCGTTTGCAAACATTCTCCTTTTTAATCTGCACTTTTTCTGCTGCTGTAACATTATATTTTGAATTCTATCTTTCTTGCACTAGCTTGATTTGCCATAATAGCACTTAGACAAAGTTTTTCACTGTATTTCGGTACACATGGCAATAATAATCTAAGGCCAACACTTCACAACAGCTCTTGCAGGTGATGTGAATGTAAAACATAAAGCATGCTCAAACAGCTTGCACCTACTCCTAATTCATTTGCTTAAATACTCAGAGGTCTCTAGCCCAAGCACCTGAAAAAATATCCCCTTTTTTGTTTTGCACATGTCCAAGGTGCTTTGTTCTGTGCCCTTCAGTGACTCTGTTGATAATGGTACTCTCAGGAATATCTCCATCCATTCCAGATACAGGGCAGATGGTTGATATAGCTCATATTTATCAATCCACCAACACATCTGCCTTCATCATTGCTTTGTCTGAAGAAACCTGGTTGTTTTTGACTTTGCACTCTCACTGTCCTCCCTAATTCACCACTTCCTGATGTGCTTTTTAGTATTCTACTCGCTAAAGCTAATATTTCTTTTCTTTCATAGGAGTATCTGAAGGTTTAAGATGAATTGATTCCACTTGGTTTTTGTGGGTTGAGGTTGTTCTGAGATGGGTGGGGTAAGTGACAAAGGCTGGAGATGAAAAAAACAAAAAGGTGTCAGATGAGAGAAGGGTGAAATATACTTTATTGAAAGTCAACATTCAACAGATGGCAATATCTCGAACAACAATGCATTAACATTTATACATAATATATTTACAATTGCATAAACACAATAGAATCAGGAAAATATCAGACTATTACATAAACAATTTTTCTCTCTGTTACTTTACAAACTTAAATCTTAGTGGATTTTCACTCAAAAGAAAGAGTCCCATATTAAAGTGCAAAATAATATCGTCTCGGACTGAAAGATGGATGTGGAGATATAGAGGCTGTTGAAGTTTCCAAATGAAAATAAAGAGAACGTGTGAAGAAGCAGAGAGTGGGTGGAGGTGAGAGAAATGGGTTGGAGTGAAAGGTGGAGAGGAATGGGTGGGTGGGGTTAGAGAATGGAAATGGGAGGGGGGTGAGTAGAGGTTGGAGAGGAGTGGGTGAGAGGTTGGAGGGGGTGGGTGGTGTTGAGAGGTTGGAGAGGAGTGGATGAGAGGAGTGGTGGGTGGGGATGAGAGGAGAGGTTAGAGAGAATGTGAATGAGGAGAGGAGGGTTGAGGGAGGAGTGGAGTGAATGAGAGGGTGATGAAGAGAGTGAGGAGGGAGTGAGGAGGAAGGGAGTGAGGAGGAGAGTGAGGAGGAGGAGGAAGAGAGTGAGGAGAAGGGCGGAGGGAGGAGGAGGAGAGTGAGGAGGAGAGTGAGGAGTAGGAGGAGGAAGAGAGTGAGGAGTAGGAGGAAGAGAGGAGGAGGAAGAGAGTGAGGAGGAGGAGGGAGTGAGGAGGAGGAGGAAGAGAGGAGGAGGAAGAGAGGAGGTGGAGGAGGAGGAGGAGGAGAGGAGGAGGAGGAGAGGAGGAGGGAGAGGAGGAGGAGAGGAGGAGGGAGAGGAGGAGGAGGGAAGAGAGGAGGGTGAGGAAGAAGAGAGGAGGAGGGAGGAGGAGGAAGAGAGGAGGAGGGAGGAGGAGGGAGGAGGAGGAAGAGAGGAGGAGGGAGGAGGAGGAAGAGAGGGGCGGAGGGAGGAGGAAGAGAGGAGGGGAGGAAGAAGAGAGGAGGGAGGAGGAAGAGAGGAGGAGGGAGGAGGAGGAAGAGAGGGGGCGGAGGGAGGAGGAAGAAGAGTGGAGGAAGAGAGGAGGAGGGATAGAGGAGGTGGAAGAGAGTAGTAGGAGGAAGAGAGGAGGAGGAAGAGAGGAGGCGGAGGAAGAAGAAAGGAGGAAGAAGAGAGGAGGAGGGAGAGAGGAGGGGGAGGAGGAAGAGAGGAGGAGGGAGAGGAGGAACAGAAGAGGGGAGGAAGAGAGGAGGAGGAAGCGAGGAGGAGGAAGAGAGGAGGTGGAAGAAGAGAGGAGGAGGAGGAAGAGAGGAGGAGGAGGAAGAGAGGAGGAGGAGGAAGAGAGGAGGAGGGAGAGGAGGAGGAGGAAGAGAGGAGGAGGGAGAGGAGGAGGAGGAAGAGAGGAGGAGGGAGAGGAGGAGGAGGAAGAGAGGAGGAGGGAGAGGAGGAGGAGGAAGAGAGGAGGAGGGAGAGGTGGAGGAGGAACAGAAGCGGAGGAGGAGGAAGAGAGGAGGAGGTTGGGCTGACGCACGGTGCGCTGTGACGAGCGGCCGCTGGGGGCGGGGCGGAGCGGAGCGGGGCGACGCCTGGAGCTGGAGCTGGAGCCGGGGCCCAGGCCCGGGCCTCTACTGCCGCATCTACCGCTGCTGCCGCCGCTGCCGCCGCCGCCGCCGCGGGGACCATGATGTGGAGCAGAAACTGGGCATCGACGGCGTGAACCTGGGCAGGACAGGACAGGACAGGACAGGGCTGGGCTCGGCTCGGCCGGGCAGTCTGTGACCACAATGGCAGCGAACTGCAGCAACTTCGCGGCGGCGGCGGCGGCCGGAGAGATCATCCAGCTCAATGTGGGCGGCACCAGGTGAGGAGGATGGACGCCAAACGCTGGAGGAACTCGTCTCAGCGCGGCTGCGGGCGGGCGGGCGGCTGCGGGCGGGCGGGCGGCTGCGGGCGGGCGGGCGGCTGCGGGCGGGCGGGCGGCTGCGGGCGGGCGGGCGGGCGGCATCTCCGGGGAGAAGGAATGGGTGACGTTTCTCTTCGAGACCCTTCTTCAGCTCTGGCTCGGTCTGGTCTGGTCTGGTTCAGTATGATCTGGTCTGTGTCTGGTCTGGTCTGGTCCGGTCCAGTCTGGTCTGGTCCGGTTCAGTATGGTCTGGCCCGGTCTGGTCTGGTTCAGTATGGTCTGGTCTGGCCCAGCCTGGCCTGACCTAGTCTGGTTCAGTATGGTCTGGTCTGGCCTGGTTCGGTCTGGTCTGGCCTGGTTCAGTCTGGTCTGGTCTGGTTCAGTCTGGTCTGGTTCAGTCTGGTCTGGTCTGGTCTGGTTCAGTCTGGTCTGGTCTTGTTCAGTCTGGTCTAGTCTGGTTCAGTCTGGTCTGGTCTGGTTCTGTCTGGTTTAGTCTGGTCTGGTCTAGTTCAGTATGGTCTGGTCTGGTTCAGTATGGTCTGGTCTGGTTCAGTATGATCTGGTTCAGTATGGTCTGGTCCGGTTCAGTATGGTCTGGTCCGGTTCAGTATGCTCTGGTCTGGCCCGGTCTGGTCTGGTTCATTATGGTCTGGTCTAGTTCAGTATGGTCTGGTCTGGTCTGGCCCAGCCTGGTCTGGGCCGGCCCTACCCGGCCTGGCCTAGTCTGGTTCAGTCTGGTCTGGCTTGGTTCAGTCTGGTTTGGCCTAGTTCAGTCTGGTCTGGTCTGGTTCAGTATGGTCTGGTCTGGCACCAGGCGAATGCAGCAGAGCGGCCCGGGTCTGTGGCGTTGCTGGGCTGAGGTTTAGCTGGAGTTCGGCCTGGGGATCTGCAACCACATGGATGGGACTCCCTGACTGATCCTCTCTGACCTCCAATCTTATTACCTTTCCTTTATTTCTGTGTCTCCCTTGCCCCTGACTCTCAGAAGGGTCTTGACCCGAAATGTCACCCATTCCTTCTCTCCAAAGATGCTGCCTGTCCCACTGAGTTGCTCCAGCACTGTGTGTCTATCTCTTGTTTATCTTGTTTAATGCTTGGATCTCCCGAGGGAGCTCAACAAATCATATATCAGCTGTGGCATAGTTCTTGGCATCCCCCTCCCTGCCTCTGACACATCACACCTACAGGGACAATTTTCCCCCAAGATTAGGCTGGTTTAAGGAGGGGCTGCTGTATCAGGGTTGGTCTCTATCCAGAGACTCTGCTCTCTCGGGAGGGTATGCAAAGTACAATTTAACTGAGCAGTAAAGAAACTGCTGGAGTAACTCAACAGGTTGAGCAGCATCTTTGGAGCAGGAGCAGGAATTGCCACTTTTCCACTCAGCATTGACAATTCTGCCTTTCCACTCAGCATTTTCTTTTGCTCCAGATTCCATCACATGCAGTCTCTTCTGTGTACAATTTCATGAAATTGTTTTGAAAACAATGAAGATATTTCCTGGTCACTATCCCTCAGCTAACATTACAGAAACAGATCATTGGGGCATCAACATCTGGCTTGTTGTACACAAATTTCTTAAAGTTACAGCATTAAAGTGGCTGTGAAGTGCTTTGACATATTCTGAAAGGTGTGGCGCGTCGAAAAAGCCCGAAATAAAGGCGAGGAGCCGGGTATTTCGGGAGTGATGTGTTTATTACGTTCTCTAGACCAGTCGAGTCTGCCAGAGCCCGATCGCGCCTAAAACCCCGTCCTTTATACCCGTAGCTAAGGGCCGCCCCCGGACCGGTCCATTCCCGTGCCGAGGGGTCAGTAGTGGTATGGCCCGACCCTTGGGAACTGCCACAAGACCCCCCCACACCCCAGAACCTGGGAAAAACCCACTGGCGGTCGCACATCCCGACCGGACCGCGTACGAAAATCGGCCGACAGAGGGGCCGGCGGAGGCACAGTTGGAGGGACAGGTGGTGGGACAAGTGGAGGGACCCGCAAATGGGGCGACATCGCGGCTGAGGCTGTGCAACCCGCACCGGTTGGTCGATGTCCAAGTGCGCCGGCTTTAAGCGCTCAATTGACATGGCCTCCGGCCGGCCCCCCATGTCCAAGACAAAGGTTGTCTGTCCGTGCTGCAGCACCCGTGCTCTAGCACCCGGTGCCCTCATATGGCCTCTGGAGTGGCGTCCGGTGGGCGTCACGGCGCAGGAACACATAGGCACAGTCCCGGAGGGCCGATGGCACGTGCGGGCGGAATGTCCCATGGTGGGACGTCAGCACGGGTGCGAGCTTGCCAACTCGCTCGCAAAAGCACTGTAGGGCAGACGAGGGTGGTTCCTCCCGCCCCGGCGACGAGGGCACGAACTCCCCGGACACCGTGAGCGGCGACCCGTACACGAGCTCCGCTGAAGGTGAGGCCGGGTCCTCCTTAGGCGCAGTCCGGATGCCCAGCAAGACCCATGGTCGTGCGTCCATCCAGTCCGGGTCGGAGAGTCGCGCCTTCAGCGCTGCCTTCAGCTGCCGGTGGAACCTCTCCACCAGGCCGTTTGCCTGCGGGTGATAGGCCGTGGTGTGGTGCAGCCGCACACCCAATACGTGAGCCATGGCCGCCCACAGCTCAGAGGTGAACTGTGGGCCCCGGTCCGACGAGATGACCACCGGCACCCCAAAGCGAGCAATCCAGTGCGTGGCTAACGCACGAGCGCATGTAGCTGTGGAAGTGCCAGCGGTATGGCCTCCGGCCACCGTGTGAAGCGGTCCACCACCTTGAGGAGGTATGTGATGCCCCGGGACGGCGAGAGAGGGCCCACAATGTCCACGTGCAGGTGGTCGAAACGCCGGTGGGGTAGACCGATCTCTTGGAGTGGCGCCCGGACGTGGCGTTGGATCTTCGCCATCTGGCACGGAATGCAGGTGTGGGCCCAGTGGCCAACCTGCTTGCACAGACCGTGCCACATGAACCGCGCAGCTACAAGTGCCGTCGTCGCCCGGATGGATGTGTGAGCCAGCCCGTGGACCACGTCGAAATCCCTCCGGCGCCACGCGGCAGGGAAGATGGGGCGCGGCTGACCAGACGACACATCGCACAGTATCGTCGCTCCTCCGGGGCCGAGGGGGACATCCTCAAGGCGGAGGCCAGAGGTAGGCGGGCATTCCCCCCGTCCGTTAGCTGGGGCTCCGCCAGGGCAGAATAATCAATGCCGGGCGCCACTTCGAAAACGGCATCGACGGCGGGGCGAGACAACGCGTCGGCCACCTGTTTTTCCCTACCCTTGACGAAGCGAATGGAGGTGGTGTACTCTGAAATATATGCAAATTGGCGCTGCTGTCGGGCGGACCACGGGTCGGAAACCTTTGCCAAGGCGAACGTGAGTGGCTTGTGGTGCGTGTACGCGGTGAACGGGCGGCCCTCCAGGAAATAGCGAAAATGGCGCACTGCCAGGTACAGAGCTAGGAGCTCGCGGTCAAATGCGCTGCATTTCCTTTAGGCGTTGTTGAGGTGCCGGCTGAAGAAGGCCAGGGGGCGCCAACCCCCGTCCGTCAGTTGCTCCAGCACGGCACCATTCGCCGACTCTGAGGCATCCACCGTAAGGGCTGTCGGGGCATCCTCCCGTGGGTGAACCAGCAGCACAGCCCGAGCCAGGGCCTCCTTCGCGCCGTCAAAGGCTGTTACCGCCTCATCGGTCCACACTCGGCCTTACGCCTACCCGCCAGCAGTGGCCCACCATGCCGCCGAACTCCTGCAGGCTTCGCACAGAGGATGGACGGGGAAACCGGCGGATGGCGTCGACTTTGTCCGGCAGGGGAACCGCGCCTTGCGAAGTCACATGGTGGCCGAGAAAGTCAATCGTGGTCACAAATTGTGGCGCGTCGCTAAAGCCCGAAATAAAGGGGAGGAGCCGGGTATTTCGGGAGCGATGTGTTTATTAAGTTCTCTAGACCAGTCGAGTCTGCCACAGCCCGATCGCGCCTAAAACCCCGTCCTTTATACCCGTAGCTAAGGGCCGCCCCCCTGGACCGGTCATTCCTGTGCCGAGGGGTCGGTAGTGGTATGGCCCGATCCTTGGGAGCCGCCACAAAGGCATATTAAAAATATAAATTGTGGATTGGATCTTGAGTCTATTCCAACATTAGATTATAGCTGGCCTTTGGTCTTGTTCGATTGGTTCACCATATCCTTTAATTCCATTGAGTCCAAAAGGAGCATCATTGGTTTGGAGAGCAAAATGTTGACAGTCAGGATTGTAGAAATATTAAATTGAAGGGATTTGAATGATTGCAATAAACCAAACTAAATTCTTTGGAGAGATAAAAAAGCCTTTTGGAAGAGAAGTCGATTCATGTTAGTGAAGTTTCAGCCAAGCATTTATATGGTGTAACTTATCTTTTTCTATGAGGGTATCTTTCTACATCTATCATTGATTGCTGTAACTAAAAGAAGCAGTGAACTGATGAAGAAAAAACATCAAAAGCTGTCACTGATGGAGTGTGTTAATTTTCAGTGTTGTGCTGGTATCTAAATAGGATACCTTATAAGTGAGGACAAAAGTCTATAAATATGGTTGACAGTAAACCAGGGAAAAACAATTGTAATCCACTTTGTTTATTGTTATAATTGGTTGATCCCTCAAGGCACCTGTCACATGTTGGAGCCTTGTTTGATGTATGCCAATCTTGTTTGAGGATATAAGCAAATGTGAATCCTTGTATTATGTAAAATATTTCTGGGCTACAGAATTGTCTAAAGTGGTTGGCATATAACAGATTATTGCCATGACTACAATTTATCAAAAAATTACCAAGATACATATGGGAAGAGTGTTTTAATGAGATGTGTCTGAGCATTGATAATCATATATTGAGTTGTTTTGTGCAATGGTTGAGGCAGGATGATTTGCCAGTGGGTAAAGCTGTTGTAAATTGGTCACTAATTACCATCTTGTTTGTAACCTAGATATGGTTGGTGTGCAAAAAGGGCAGCACACTGGTGCAGCAGTAGATTTGCTGGCTTGCAATGCCAGAGACCCGGGTTTGATGCTGTTTGTACATTCTCTTTGTGACTGCATGGGTTTTCTCTGGGTGCACTGCTATGCTTCCACATTCTAAACACGTGCAGGTTTGTAGGTTAATTGGCTTCTGTAAATTGTCCCTGGTGTAGAGGATAGAACTAGTGTACACAGGTATGTGAATTTTCCGCGTTTCCACGGATTTCCGCGTTTTTAAAATACCTTTTCCCCGCTTTTTGCATGATTTCCGCGTTTTTCACTTTGCCAAATAAATGGAGAAATCGGATTGAAAAAAAGAAAGGAAAAAAACCGATGTATAGACTTGTAATGAACACTAGGGTTCCGCAAGAAATCCGCCACCCTGGAAGTCTCCCCGAAAATGTGGCACCTAGGCTGGGCAAGGCAGCCAATCTCAACCTCATCGGGACTGCCACGGCCGATCGGTGGTTTGAATTTGCAACTTGTGGCCGAGCCCAGCTGGAGCCAGCAAATTTATCCCCATAACCGACTTCGCCTGCTGAATAAACCAGCAAAGCTCTGGGACCAAGAGTGCCAGAAAATCAGAGGTGGAACTGTAATGAGTAAATACTAAATTTAAGTGCAAGATTATATAACTAAATTAATTAAGACAGGGTTAAAATATAAAACACAGCACAAAAGCCAATTACCACCTTTTTGGGCTGATTATCAATTAATGTGCAAATTTATTTGTTATTAGTGTACAGTGACAAATTCACATTATTTTGTAATGTCTGTTTTTACTTTGAAATGCACTAAAAGAGGCTTCAAACTGGTAATTTTGTGTGTACATTTTCAAAATGTTTCCAATTTTTTGACCCCGGCTCATTTCCTCTTTTTTTTTTAACCTCACTCGCATGCCTGTGTACAGATGATCGTGGTTGTTGTGGACTTGTTGGGCTATAGTGCCTGCTTTCGTGCTGAACTGAACTAAAGTAAGGGAAATGTTATTGAAGCAGCAGAGAGTGTATTTGGAAAAATCTTGCCTATTTGCGATATTACTCAGGCACATTTGGTCAGATGTAGAAAGAATTATACTTGCTTCCCTGCTTTGACCTAAAAGTGTTTGGTGGTGTAGGAAGGTGCAGGTGCTGGTTATACCGAAGATAGACACAAAATGCTGTAGTAACTCAGGCAACATCCCTGGAGAGAAGGAATGGGTGATGTTTCTGATCGAGACCCTTCTTCAGTGCTTGGTGGTTCTGGACTCTTCAAATTGGAAGAGTTCCAATCAGACGCAAGGTTCCCTCACATTGAATATAACCAAAAAAATATTGCTTTTCATGGAAAATTTCCGAAAACAATTTAATCATTGTCATTACAACAGCTGCATGATTAATATAATGCAGGCTTGATCAACTGAAAGCAACCAGTCTACATGGTTGTGGATTGAGAAATAGATCTGACCCAAGTAGAATGAACTGTATTGTGGTACAAGTTATTGCATAATGTGCTGGCATTATTGGAGAAGCTTGAAGTAGTAATTACTGGGAGCTCCTTGCATAAATTCTGCTCATTTATTGTAATGTTCAAAAGTATTTTTTGATACTTTTAAAAATTAAACATTCTAAATCCATGGGATGTCACTGCGCTAACTTGTTTCAAAATACCTACATTGCCAAATTATAATACATCTTAATTGTTAGAAATAATCTTTTGTTAAATGGACACTAATTGTTCAAGGAACAGTGAGTTCTCACAGCATTGCTGTAACACTATCATGCAGCCAGTTGACAGCTTATTTCTTCCTTAAAAAAATGGTGTTGCTGAACATTAATTAATGAGGTAACGTTTCATAGATGTACGAATGATGAAATTTCAATGTGTAGTCTCCATAGCGGAGATAACTCGCCAAGAAGTCTGATTTTTTTTTCCCAACGCATTGAATACTGCATTTTAGTAATCAGGGAAACAGGCCCTTAGGCCTGAGTCCGCACCGACCAACAATCCACGCAAACTGACAGTATCCTACACAGATTAGGGATACTTTACCCATATTAACCTACAAACCTGTATGTCTTTGGAGTATGGGAGGAAACCGAAGATCTCAGAGGAAACCCATGCAGTCATGGCGAGAACGTACAAACTCCGTACGGACAGTACCCGCAGTCAGGATCAAACCTGGGTCTCCGGTGCTGCAAGCGCTGTAAGGCAGTAACTCTACCGCTGCGCCACTGTGGAACCCACACTGACAGGGTGAAAGTACAAACTCCGTACAGACAGCACCTGTAGTCTGGATCGAACCCGGGTCTCTGGTGCTGTAAGGCAGCAGCTCTACTGCTGCGCCACCGTGCCACCCTCTAGAGTCTTTCTCACTAAATTTCTTCTATTTAAGGAGCGAGACAAAATTATGACCACAAGACAGCTCCAGATTTATATTTGTCTGATAGAAATGTTAATTTTTCTAAAATCTGTGCACTTTGTTATGGGGAATCCAAAAAGCCATTGGCTGTGTTGTTATAATTTCATATCTGAACTTTTGGAGCGATAAAAAAATTTAACCTGCTTTTGTGGTTGTAGGTTCAGTACTTCCAGGCAAACACTAATGTGGATTCCAGACTCCTTTTTCTCCAGGTAAGAGTGAAACTTAAAATACTGATTTTAATGCACGTAGAATATCCTTGTAATTTGAAATGGCATTCCTCAAAACTGTTTAGATTTGTTTATTTATTTTCACGTGTACCGAGGTACAGTAAAAAGCTTTTGTTGCATGCTATCCAATCAGCGGAAAGATAATACATGATTACAATCGAGCCATTTACAGTGTGTAGATACATGATAAAGGAATAACGTTTAGTGCAAGGTAAAGCCAGCAAACTCCGAACAAGGATAGTCCGAGGATCACCAATGAGATCGATGGTAGTTCAGAAGTGCTATCTGGTTATGGTAGGTTGATTCAGTTGCCTTGTGGAACCTCCTTGACTCACCCAGTGACTTCAGAATTGACCATCCAGAACTGTCGGCATTTGCATATTATAAGTCCTCCATTAAATTGGATGGAATCATAAGATCTCCATAGAGTTGCTCAAATCCTGTTTCTGAAATTTTATTTATAGGTACCCTGAATGTTTACCTAATTATGTAATGTGAACCACATGAGTATTTATTTATTTTGTTCTGTTTATTCTCTGAGAAGCTATATATAGTCCAGAAAGCAACTCCCAAATGTGCAATAATAATGGACCTCCCCCCTCCAATATTTTAACATGTTTAAATATAAGATGTGCCCTTTTGTGTATTTCTAATTTTTGTTTTGTTAAATTCTGATGATGGCACTCCCTCATTGCTACCTTGGTGGGAATTCATAATCTTGACCCTGTGACAATGAAGGGATGATGTATGTTTCCGAATAAGAATGGTGCATAACCTGATGGGAACATAGATGTTGTGCTATATTCGTGCAAGTCTTGCTTTTCTGGCTATTGGGAATGATGTGATTAGGGGGTTAGTTGCTACCAAATAAACCTTTAATAAATGCTCTATGTAGCAAAGTTAAATAATGGCACAAAGGAAGGGTTTAAGTGGTGCTGAGGATGCCAAACTGACATTTTAATCCTTAACCTCTTTCAGCTGGTAACATCTTCTGCACCATTCAATCATTTTTGATTTCTTCCCTACCACAAACATTCCTTTTGCTCTCTCCACACTCCTCTTTCTGCAGCTTAAATATTTAGATTCAAATTTGGGTAGCGTTTATTGTCATGTACACCAGGGTACAAAGGAACTCCTTGTTCTCATGAAGTTCAATAAACGGAACACAGGAATGAGAGATACAACAATAAATATAGCTACAATACAATACAATACCATATATCATTATTGTCATTGTACAGGGGTACAACGAGATTGGGAATGCGCCTTCCATACGATGCAATAAATTAATTAGCTAATGTATAAATTTAGATAACGCAGTGAAACAAATTTAGAAACAGTTTTAAAACAGAATAAAGTGCAAGTAGGTCTGTGCCGGTTCACTGTGCGATGTGACCATCCGGCTCAGCAGGAACCGGTTCATAGCAGCTATGGCCCTGGGGATGAAGCTGCTCCTGAGTCTGGAGGTGCGGGCGTAGAAGGCTTTGTAGAGTCTGCCCGATGGTAGAATTTCGAACAGACTATTGCAGGGGTGTGAGGAATCTGTGAATGCTGGTGGCTTTTCTGAGGCATCGTGTGTTGTAGATGCCCTCCAAGGCTGGTAGCTGTGTTCCGATAGTCTTCTGAGCTGTATGGACTACCCGCTGAAGAGCTCTCCTCTCTGCCTCCGTGCAGCTGAGATACCACACAGGGATGCCATGTGTTAGGATGCTCTCTATGGTGCAGCGGTAGAAGGTCGTCAGCAGCTGTTGGGGCAGACCAGACTTTTTCAGTATTCTCAGATAGAACAGTCGTTGCTGCGCCTTCTTGACCAGCGCAGCAGTGTTAGTGGACCATGTGAGGTCCTGCGAAATGTGAGTGCCCAGAAACGTGAAGCTGGACACTCTCTCCACACTGTCCCCATTGTGTGATCTACGGAAGTTAATGATCAGCTCCTTGGTCTTGGAGGTGTTTAGGGTTATCTGAGCACCAGTCCCCCAGGTTCTGCAACTCCGCTCTGTAGTTTGTTTCATCACCGTTGGTGATCAGCCCGATCACCGTTGTGTCGTCTGCAAACTTGACAATGGTGTTGGTGTCGAATGCAGGAACACAGTCGTGTGTGAATAGGGAGTAGAGCATGGGGCTCAAAACACAGCCCTGTGGTGTGCCGGTACTCAGGGTGATAGTGGAGGACAGGTGCGGGCCCATTCTCACTGCCTGTGGTCGCTCCATCAAGAAGTCCAGGATCCTGTCGCATAACGACGAGCTGTGGCCTAGCTGGTGGAGTTTGGTGATGAGCTTGGTGGGGATGACCGTGTTGAAGGCAGAGCTATAGTCAATGAATAGCATCCTCACGTACGTGCCCTGTCTCTCCAGGTGAGTCAGGACAGTGTGAAGAGCCAGAGAGATGGCATCCTCTGTGGATCTGTTTGCCCTGTATGCAAATTGATGCGAGTCTAGTGAGGCAGGGATGCTGGATTTGATGTGTGAGAGGACCAGCCTTTCAAAGCACTTCATGACTATAGGAGTTAGGGCAACCGGACAGTAGTCGTTCAGGTTGGTGATTTTTGCTTTTTTCGGCACCGGCACTATGATAGCTGACTTCAGGCACTTGGGGACCATAGCCAGAGATAACGACAGGTTAAAGATCCTGGTGAATACCTCAGCCAACTGTTCAGCACAGTCCCCAAGTACCCTTCCTTGAACTCCATCCGAGCCTGCAGCCTTGCGTGGGTTGACCCTTCGCAGAGCGCGTTGTACATCCTGTGTGCTCAATGTTAAGACCTGTCCCTCCGCCTTGGCTGGGGTTCTTCCACTCATGGTGGTGTTGCCAGTTTCGAAGCGGGCAAATAAGTTGTTAAGCTCGTTGGTTAGTGTGACATCGCTGTGGGGGCAGGCAGGGCTGCTCTTGCAGTCAGTGATGTCCCTGACACCCTGCCACAACAACCAGAATGTGCAAAAAATGTAGTGCAATCTGAAACAGTGCAAAAAATACAATAACAGTCTAACCCAGACATGTCCAAAGTCAGGTCCGGGAGCCAATCGTAGCCCGAGGTCAGATTTTATACGGCCCGCAGCTACCGTCTTAAAATGTATTATTTATGGCTCGCCAGCGCTGTCTTAACAGAATGAATAAATCATGCAGGTTCAAAATGAAATTCCTCTTTTCACATCATGGTGGCAGCACCACTCTGTAACTCTGTCTGGCAGTGTGAACCATGCTGTCTGTGACCCCTTGCTGCCAATTTCTGCCATGGCTACTGTAAATAAAAAGAGGAAAGTTTGTACTGACGGCAGCCGCTTCCAGGAAAGATGGAAATTGCAGTATTTTTTCACTGAAAACCGAAACAATTGTGTTTGCCTAATTTGTCAAGAGACTGTTGCCATATTTAAGGAATTCAATGTAAAGAGGCACTACGAAACAAAACATGCGAATGCATACGACAGGCTAACAGGAAGCGATCGTGCTGAAAAAGTAAATCAACTCCATGCTGCCTTGGCATCACAACAGCGGTTCTTCTCGAGGGCCCTTGAGTCAAATGAAAACATCACCAAAGCAAGCTACGAAGTGGCCACGTTAATCGCTAAACATGGCAAACTGTTTACAGAGGGTGAGTTTATTAAAGACTGTGTCATGCAAATAGTGGAGAACATTTGTCCCGAGAAGAAGCAAGAATTTGCTAATGTTTGCTTGGCTCGTAACACTGGCACGGAGAATTGAAGACATATCATCAGAAAATGCTGAGCTTGTTCGGCTCCACATATTTGTGTGAGCAGACATTTTCAATTATGAACTTCAACAAGAACTGCTTCAGGTCAAGACTCGGTGACTCCCACCTGCGTGATATTTTACGCATCTCAACCACTGCTTTCAAACCAGACCTGGCCTACATACTGAAGTCAAGATCTCAGTATCACCCTTCTCATTAATGTCAGTACCCGTTTCTTGGCCATCTGAAATGAATAAATTCTAGTTTCTGAGTATTTTGTGTCATTGCAAATAAAATAGTTATATATCTGGATTTGTATGTAACTTTTATTGTTCAAAAAGTCTCGAGAGGGGCCATTGGCCCTTGGGTATTTTCACATTATCAAATCTGGCCCTCTTTGAAAAAAGTTTGGACACCACTGGTCTAACCAAATAGAGTAGAGTTAAGATAAGAGTATGTGGCAGCACCTGTAGTTGGCAGGATATTGAGTTGAATCCTCTGAAGGACAGGTCATACATAGTATGTGCATGTATATTATTCAGAATTATTTAAGTTTCTTCTTAACTTTAAAATAGCTCTTCAAACTAATTCTCTTGTTAACTGTTTTTATTGCAGCTTGCTGAGTGGGAGAATCTCAACACTACGGGATGAAACTGGAGCAGTAAGCTGATATTTCTTTAGTTTTTTTATAGTTTGGAAAGCAGAATTTGGTTGTTACCTGGATTTCTTACTAGAATCAGTTATAATTACTAGAATTTCTTACTATAATCACTATAAAAAGGATAAATTTCTATTTTGCAACAATTCAAAAATCGCACAAAACCATAGGTTTTACTATGCTGCCTGGCTAGGGAGTTTGTTTTTACAAGTATTAATTATTCATGTAAGTGGTACAATGGATCCAAGCTATTGTTTCTCCACCTAGTGTCTATTTTTCAACTGTGGCAGTGTGGATATCCAACCTTTTCCTACTATTTGAGGAGCAACTATTTCCCGATAGTTCTTTTGTTGGTGTCTTGACATCATCAGGTCGCAAAAGATGAAATGGAAACATATTTCCTATAATGCTTTTGATGCCTACAGTGTCCGCTCTTTGGTGATAATCACCAGTGCAAAAGAATGGAATAGTAAGATAGTTAAGCTCTGCTCACTCCTCCACAGAAGCATTCCCATTTCTTGACAATAAAGCTCAAGTTATTCGTCTGCTTTGGATGACTCACATGACTGATCCCGAACATCAGAGTAGGAAAATAACTGCAGATGCTGGTACAAATAGAAGGTATCACAAATATGTTGGAGTAACTCAGTGGGTCTGGCAGCATCTCAGGAGAGAAGGAATGGGTGATGTTTCGGGTCGAGACCCTTCTTCAGACTGATCCTTCCTAATGGAACGTCCTTTAATTCTGAGGATATGACCGCTAGTCCTAGACTCTCCCTCTAGTGGAAACATCCTCTGCACATCCAATACACATCTGTATATTTCTTGTGATCTTCAAAACTAAATTTGCTTATACAAAGCTGGGGAGAAAGTGTTTCCATTGCTTCACTGCCATTGAAATGATTACTGTATTGTACTCCAGCAGAATAGGGGTAAATATGTTTAATGTTTTATGTTTTACACAAAATTGCTGATTGCTTTTTTTAATTGAGTATATTAATGACACTGGATCCAATTTACTTCCTTATAGAAAGGATTACTTAACATTTCTATTCAAAATAGAAAAGCAAGAATTGCATTTATATGTCCCTTTAAGTTTTTCCTCAAGTCATCAGCTTGGTCAGCATCGTAAAGTAAAAAATGTGGCAGCTAATTTGCGCTAATATATAAATATCTGATGCTTGGATGAGTGCAGCTCCAACAATTCTAAGGAGGCTTAACACTATCCAGAAAAAAAGTAGCTAGCTAGAGTGGCACCCTTTCGACCACCCTTAACATTCATTCTCTTCCCCACCATTGCAGAGGGGCCATCTATGAAATGCAGCACTGTTACTTGCCCAACATACTCCAACAGCCCCTCCCAAACAAGGGATCTCGACCACCACAAGGGCATCAGGTGCTTGGGGCTCTGTTACTTGCATGTTTCTCACCAAATTGCACACCATCATGATTTGAAAAAATATTAGTGGTCCTTCATTGTCCCTGAGTCTAAATCCTAGAACACAGTAATTAACATCACTGCGCATATGCCTTCATCAAATGGACAGCAGCTGTTTGCTGGCCTTGCTACTGACCCCCCCCCCCCCCCCTCCCCGATACCAGGTAATGAATGAATTAAACACTGTTTTTCTTTCCTAAATATCAGCTGGGTGCTGAAAACTTGGATTATATTGAATCACTGCTAATGAATTGTCACATTACACAAGAATAATATTGTAATGGTTCGCTCCCGCCCCTTGTTTATTTTACAGAAATGCTTAAAAGTACTAACCAAATCTTTGCAACTCTATACTTTTTTAATATTATCCTGGCTTTTATGTGGTTATTATACAACATTATGGACATATTTATAAGAGCTCCACATTAAATATTTAAAAAAAAATCTTGCATTGTTATTAAAATGCTTTTCCCCATAGATATTTATTGATCGCGATCCCACTGCATTTGCACCAATTTTGAATTTTCTTAGAACAAAAGAGTTAGATTTAAGGTAAGGAATAATTTACTTTCACAAGATTTATATGGTACTTAAACCGTTCCAATAATAGAAATATGCTATACTATCAATTTATTTCTCTTTCCTTCAAAAACATACTTTTTGAAATGCCTCAGACTTGACACATTGAAATTTGTTATTTTGGGGAAGGATCTACATGTTTTGCCAGTTGGAATATATTCAGTACCCTGAATGTCGGCCTTATGCATTGTTCAAAAGCAAAACAGAGGAGATCTTGTTCTTTTGTACTGGGTCCCACAGAAAGTCTTAAGATAATTTAGAACATAAACTTTAGAAAACAGCTTGAGTTTTTACATTTTATTGTTGATTTGTATGAACTGCAAACTTCAGTCTTATGGATGTGAATCACTGTATTCCCACTCAATCTTGATTTTTTGTCTTCTAACGATCCTAATCCTAGTTTAGAATCATGAGTACAGTAGAACTCCAATAATCTGCAATCCAACTGTTAGGAAATTCTGATGGTCAGCATCTGGCTCCCCAAGTGATGGTTCCTGTGCTTTCCTGAGACTAACTGGAGCCCAGTTTCGGCACAACTTTGAAACCAATCAAGTTCACAGGAAAGTTTATCATGTTATGTAACTGCTATAAAAACGAATTAAAGGGAATTAGCTCAGGGAATTATGTCTGGCACCATCAAAGTCCCAAGTGTGCTAGATTATTAGAGTTTTTCTAAATTGTGGTTGTATACTTCATTCCTTTAAAAAAAAAAGTGACTGGATTTTTTAAAATGCATCTACATTTTCTATATGAGAATCCTTCATGTTACTTTGTAAAATCACATGTAAATTAGTTAGTTGCCAAATTTTGTGTTTTCTACTTATTGCAAAGACTACTCTTTACTTCTCCAAATATAAGAAACTTTATTAAGATTATTTTGATATATTGGATACAGCCAATTTGTATAACAGTATGATTGACAACATTCTATATTTGTTATTTGAACTCCTGTGTTTTTTATGCTTAGCTGCTTTGGAACACAATTGTGTCAGGCTACTTATTGTAAATGGCTTGATCCCTGACATTAAAATAAAAGCTTGAAATACTATTTTTTGTTTTGCCCAAATCCAGCGATTCAAAATCTTTAAGGAATAGTTAAACACAGAAATCTTACCACTCTATACATTTGGTTCACATTATTTACCTGAAATATAAACTCTAATAGCTGCTGCGCTTTGAATTAAATGCATGAGAGTTAACTCTTGATGAATTTTAGGGACTCCCAAGAATTCAGGCCATGCATTTTTCTGCTAGAGTGAAGGGCAAAACAAGTGAGAATAAGGAAGCTGAGGTGATGAGAGAAATTGAGGCACTGGTCAGAAAAAAAGTAGGGGGCATGGGACAAGCATAGGCAGGTGGTCGGAAGTAAATTTTTGGAGCAGTTTGGGGAACTGAGGAGCATACCAAAGGAGGAAATCAGGAAGGCAAAATGGGGCAGAAGATGGCTCTGGCAGATAATAGTAAGGGAAACCAAAAGAGATTTTATGTACATAAATGGAAAGAGGGTAACTCGAGAGAGAATATGGCTCCTCAGAAACGAAAGTGGTACTCTTGTACGCAAATCCTTTTGTTGCTATAGAGGCCAACATACTATTTGTGTTTTTTTAAACTGCTTGCCTCACCTACATGTTTTCTTTCAGTAACTGGCGCACGTCTCTTTATACATCAACATATCCTTGTCTAACACCACTTAGAGAATGTATCATTTTTGTTTTTCCTACCAAGATGGATAACTTTACAGTTAAACATATACTACGACATCGGCCATGTTTCTGTTCATAGAAATGTTTGAAAATGTCCTGAAGACACAATCATAGATGACAAGTTGATTTTGTTTTGTAACGTAATTTGAGATGCTGATTTAAAAATATTGACTCAGACATTTTCTTTATCCTACAGGGGAGTAAACATCAATGTTCTGAGACATGAAGCTGAATTTTATGGGATTACTCCTCTAGGTATGATGTATCATTGACATGTTATTGCAGTGTAAGAAAAAAAATGTTTTACAGGATGTGCAATTAGTTTTAAGTTAGTTATTACTTTCCAATTGCTCACATTAAAAGATAACTTTATTAATGGAATATCCCTACATACTGTTTGTTTGTTTGCATTTGATGTTACTGATTCAAGGTATGCATAGAGCCAGCCTTCAAGAGCAAGGACACTTTTTCAAATGATTTAATGATTGATTTCTTATTTGACAATGATATCAGACCATGTAGTTTTAGGAGGAACCGCCAGAGAATGGTTGGCAGAGCTGCTGTCTTGGCGTCAGAGACCCAGGTTCAATCCCGACCTCTGTGGAGTTTGCATGTTCTCCCTGTGACTGTGTGGGTTTCCTCCCACGTCCCAAAGACATGGGTTTATTTGATCCATCTACTATCTATTTTTGAAATTGAAGAGAGTGTCAGAGGATTCTGATTTGTTGGGAGAGTAATAACTATGTGGAAAGAGATAATGGAGCGATTTTTAAAATTTGTTTTTGTTATTCCCGATTAGTTCGCCGCCTGTTGCTGTGTGAAGAACTTGAACGATCGTCATGTGGTAGTGTTCTCTTCCATGGGTACCTGCCTCCTCCAGGTAATTTTGATTTGATTTTAAGATGTTAAGATTTTATTTGAAGTGTTTCCATATGTGACTATGGTATCACTAGTATACATATACTATATACATATACACATATACACATATATACATATATACATATACACACAGCCTTTCATAACGTATCCACGCTTCACTTCACATATATGTAGTGACTAACAGCCAATGTTTTTCATATTTCCGGATCATTTGTTCCTGTTGAATCTCCCCAAAAAATGTTTTGCAATTATCGAGAGAGAAAAGTCACATACCAATCAAACTAAAATCCCTACCTAGCATTCTTGTGAAACTAAATAGGTGAAAATATTTGAGAACAAAAACTCTAGTTTGCATGTTTTAAAAATACTGAATTCCATTCAGGATTAAATTTTAATTTGACGATGGCTTAGTTTTATAATTTTAAAGTTTCCGGTTATGTTCACACCCCAAGTGTGTGAAGGAGAGATATCGGAGGTCCTTCCTTTCCGCTGCTGTGAGACTGTACAACCAGCGCTATTCCCAGCAGACCAGTCAACAGTAACAGTAAAGGAAAAACACAGTAAATGATGACAATTATCCTTATCTTTATTTTTATTTATAATGAATGTCTCTTGCTATCCACTTTGCTGCTGTAACACTGCAAATTTCCCCAGTGTGGGACAAATAAAGGAATATATTATTATTATTATTATTATGTTTTCAAATCCTTCCACAATCTTATCATTCCCTCTGTATAATTCCTTCTAGTCCTGCAAGTCTAGATCTTTGAACTCCATCAGTCTTGTATCATTAATATCCATAGTTTAAATTGCTGCATCAGAGTTGCCTGTAACTTTAGCAGCTTTGGTTCATGGTTCTGGTAATTCTCTCCCTCAGCTTCACTATCTTTCCTGCTTTGACTGGAATTAGGTCATCCGTCTTTTCACAGCTATGGAAGGTTTTCTTCTGATTAAATGAAAATTTAATTTGTTGTTAGAAATAAACTATTTCTTACTGTGGTCATTAGGGGAAGGTGACCATTATGTGTTAGCTTCAGGAGAGTTATGCTTTAAATTAGGTCTGTGAAAGTTAAAATCCTAAATATAAGAAGACTAATTCAATGGCATTTGATAGGAATGATCGGGTGAGGCCATTTGCAGGTAGTGGGATGCCTGGCAAAAGGAAGGCTTTATCAGTGAGAAAGGAAGAGTTCAGGCTAGCATTGTCTTGTTGGAGTGAAGGGCAAGGCTGTCAATATTAGAAAACCTTGCTCAATGAGAGATTTTTAAAGTCTGGTTAGGGAAAAGGAGGAGGCATGTATCAGATATAGATGCTGCGTTTAAGCGCGTCCCTTGCAGCGAAGAAGAGATGTAGCAGTAAACGTAAAGGAAATTAGGTGGGCAAAAAGGGCCGTAGGAAATCCCTGGTGACGAGATAAAGAAAAAGCCTAAAATATTTTACGTGTATTAAGGCAAAAGGATAGCTAGGGAAAGAGTAGGTCATCTTAAGGATCTGTGTAGTAATCTATGTTTCTCCATGGGACTTAATTTAATGCATTTTATCTGCATTTACCCTGAAGAAGAATGTGGAAGCTAGTGAATTTAGGGGAGGGAACTGATATCCTGGAGCATATCACCATTATGAAGGAGAAGGTGTTAGATGGCTTAATCAAGGCCTGATCAAGTTTATCTTGGGACAGGAATCGAGGTGAGATTGGTGAGGTATTAGAAGACTAGAGGACAGTTATTGTTATGCCTCTATTTAAGATGGGCAACAGGGATAAATCAGAAAACTACAGGCTGATGAACCTTGCAATTATAGTGGTCAAATTACGGCAAAGAATTGTGAGGGACAGGATTTGTTTGCTTTTGGAAAGGCAAGGAATGATGAGGGACATCATTGCTTTGTATCTGGGAAACTATCTCATTAATTTGTCTTGTTTTTTGAAGAGGTGATGGAGGGGTATTATTTCAATGGATTTTAGCAGGCCTTTGACGAGACTTGCATGGTCGGCTGTTAGATCACATGGGATCCAGGATAAGCTGCAAAATTGCCCAGATTGGAAGGCTTGAGTTATGAGGATTGGAGAAGGCAGGTCTGTTTTCTCTGGTGAAGGAAGCTGAGGTGAGATGAAAGAGTTGCAGGTAGAGGTATGTAAAATTATGAGGCGCTTAGGGTAGATAGCCAGAGTCTGTTCCCATGGTAGGCATGTCTAAAATTAGGTAACAGGTTTAAGGTGAGAGGGAAGAGGTTTAAAGCGAATCTGAGGAGTACAATTTTCACATAAAGAATACATGGTATTTGGAATGAGATGCCAGGGAACATGGAGGAGGGAAAAATAGTCAAATTTAAGAGGCATTTGCTCAGGTATTTACACGAACAAGGCATAGAGGAATAGGGGTTTAATGCAGGCAAGTGGGATTAGTATAAACGCATGATGTTTGGCATAGATGTGGTGGGGTGAAGGGTTTGTATCTGCTGATCAACTCTATGACTTGAGGATAAAAGTCAGTATTAAATCATCAAATGATAACATGAATAATATAAATCTAGACTTAATTTGAGCTTTTGGTTCCTTTAGTTTGAATTCTTTTAAACTGAGCACATTATACAGGTTGTCCCCAGGTAATGAACAGGTTCTGTTTTTACAAATGTTCACAAAATTGATTTTGCCTATAGGTGAAAAATACACAAAGATCACTCTAAATGCTAACCATGACCTCCACAGGATTGTAAATAATGATATTGAAAACAAATAGGACGGATAAAAAGAATACTTAAACAATTACTAGAGGTGAGGGGAGAGAGAGTGGGATAACTATTTCTGACATTCATTGGAATGAATGTATGTACACATGTTAGACTTTCGAATTTAACAATATTATGAGAGCTCAATCATATATAGGGGAGTGCAGAGGTATGTGCCTGTATGTGCTTGCATTGTTCAGATGTAGAAACCATTAGTGTTTAGTGATAATTATGTTTTTGTCACAGCTGGGTTACAAATGTCAGAAATGTTCCATCACCAGTGGTATACTTCTGGTTATTTCCATTGTTCATTTGTATGATTTTCAGGGATTCTAATGGAGGCGTTCATGAAAAACTGTCTCTATTACAGTGTATTCCTTTAATTCAGTAGCTAATGGTTAAAAATTAGAATATTTTGCGCTGTTTATGAACAAATAAAAAAATAATTTGCTCTGAGCTTTCAATTTTGTAATGGATTTGGCCGTGAATAAGATGACAAACGATCTTCTCCAGTGAAATCTGAATTAAACTAAAAAGGCTTCAACATTTAAACGATTTTCCTGTGATGTGATAGAGAAATTCAATGTTAATGTGTAATATTTGATGCTAAAACAAAGAATAGAGTATTGAATTATAAATGTTTCCTGCTAACATGCATGCAGGTAGAGGAACTGACCACTTAATGTCACTGTTGAGCAATTTAAGATGTTGAGACATAACTAGCAACATTGCTGCAGGGGAATGATAGAGGCAAATCAATTGGAAAGTGTAAGTTAACATGGGAATCTGCCCAGTATATCTAGATTTCATTGCTGGCTGAATTTTGTGTGATTTCTGTTTCTGTTTTGGAAGTACGTTCCATTTAGTGCAAACAGTTATGTTTCAATTTATAAGAAAAAATCAGGCTAAAGAGCTTGAAGGGAAGATCATATTTCCCTAAAACAGATAGGAGTTGGATCTTATTTCCCAAAAACAGATTGTTTAGACTAATGTTAGAGGTCACAATGCTAAAACTTTGGAGTAGAACTTGAAATCACCCACTTCAGGCTTCAGTGGGGGCAGGGGAAGGGTGGTGTAGTGATAGGAGTCATGAATCAGGGAGAAAAACCTGGAAACAAAAACAGGATTGCTGGAAGAACTCAGCCAGTCATGCAGCATCCAGAGAAAGAGAAACTGATAAACATGTCAGTTGAAGATCCTTCATAGGAACTGAGAAAAGAGAAGATTTACAAAGCAGAGAAGGTAGCGGAGGGCAATGGGTGAAACAAAGGGAATGTCTGTAATAGGGTGAAATGGTGGACAGCGAATGAATGGTCTCTAATGTGTTGCTAATCTTGTGAAATTGGGGTAACGACAAGCACAAATGGCCTATTCTAATACAAACCGAAAGACCAAGTTATGTTTGAAGTTGAAGCATTAATATTGGAGTGCTACACGAATGTCTATGGCTTCTTGCACTCTTTACAATGAAGAAGGATGCAGGAGATATGTGGAAGGGAATTTGTTAAGTGCAAACTTGTCATGATTATGAAAAGGTTTGTATAAATGAGAACTTAAAACTCAGTTCTAGGTTTTATGAAAGTATTTTCATTTTTAAATCGTTAAAGACTGATATGTTTAACACTGCTAGCTATTCCCAGTAGAAAAGGAAGCATTGGGGGGTCTGGAGCCTTACAGGACAGTAAATTGGGACAAAGCACAGCAGAAGGAGCATTGCGTCCAAATACAGCACCTTCCGTGTCAACTGGTGTTATCTCTACTGAAGGATCTGCTCGATTGGGTAAGATTTTTTTTTATTTTCCTTTGTTTATAATTGTAGTTACACCCACTTGTTTTTTTTTTCCCATTGAACCCTGAGATTAATACATGTTCTGATGCAATTATGAATCATCTGAATATGTCTCAATAGACAATAGGTGCAGGAGGAGGCCATTCGGCCCTTTGAGCCAGCACCACCATTCAATGTGATCATGGCTGATCATTCTCAATCAGTACCCCGTTCCTGCCTTCTCCCCATACCCCCTGACCACTATCCTTAAGAGCTCTAGCTCTCTCTTGAATGCATTCAGAGAATTGGTCTCCACTGCCTTCTGAGGCAGAGAATTCCACTGATTTACAACTCTCTGACTGAAAAAGTTTTTCCTCATCTCAGTTCTAAATGGCCTACCCCTTATTCTTAAACTGTGACCCCTTGTTTTGGACTTCCCCCAACATTGGGAATATGTTTCCTGCCTCTAACGTGTCCAACCCCTTAATAATCCTATACGTTTCGATAAGATCTCCTCTCATCCTTCTAATTTCCAGTGTATACAAGCCTAGTCGATCCAGTCTTTCAACATACGACAGTCCCGTCATTCCGGGAATTAACCTAGTAAATCTATGCTGCACGCTCTCAATAGCAAGAATATCCTTCCTCAAATTTGGAGACCAAAACTGCACACAGTACTCCAGGTGCGGTCTCACTAGGGCCCTGTACAACTGCAGAACGACCTCTTTGCTCCTATACTCAACTCCTCTTGTTATGAAGGCCAACATTCCATTGGCTTTCTTCACTGCCTGCTGTACCTGCATGCTTCCTTTCAGTGACTGATGCACTAGGACACCCAGATCTCGTTGTACGTCCCCTTTTCCTAACTTGACACCATTCAGATAATACTCTGCCTTCCTATCCTTACCACCAAAGTGTAACAGTCTCATGTGTAACAATCTTTGCAGTGTGCATTGCTGGAACTGGAGCATGTCACTATTGACGTGCTCTTGGAAGATTTGTCCCAGATTATTGATTCAATAAATTATCAGTTCTGAGTTATACTACCCAGATATGAAATGCAATGGAATTTTGACCAAATAAGTCAATTTAAAAGTTGATGAAATGTGCACATATATATCTATAAAGTTATGCAATTACACAGCCGGGCTTCAGATGCACCAAATGTTGCACAGGAATATCAAGAATTATTTTTGTGCTTGGAGGATTTTGTTTATTTTTCAACCTTTGGAATAGTTCTTCCCCATGAGAGGCTAGAAAATGTCCAGGTGGTTGTCAAAGTGTACTGCGAATAACAATCTAATGTTTTAAAAACAATTGTTGTTGTTTTGAATTAACAACTGATTCAATTGTACCAGCTTGAGAGAGGGTTATGATTTGAAGAACAAATATTACATGCTGTTCATCTTATTTAGATATTTAAAGAATTGAGGGATATGAAAAATTGGACTGGAAAATGGTATTTGAACGAAGAAATCATCCATGCTGAATGGCAGAACAGGCCCAAGGGGCCGACTGGTCTCCTTTTGCTCATATATTTGGCTGGTTCCGAATTACTATGCAACTTGCTCCAAAATCGCAGAATAGAGTTCTTTCAATAGCTAATTTCCACTGCTGTACCATTATTCCTTGTGGGCTAACCAGTTGAAATACGATGTTCAACTGAATGAATTAGTTAATTTATTAATTATGAGACACAAGGATCTCCATCTTGACCTGCATGAAGAATTTTTGATCCAGATCTGTAATCTAATCAAGTCTGCGTCCACCCTAACTCAGCCCACTGGGCCACGAAGGTCCCAGCAGGGCAGTCAATCAGTCCCATTGCCCCTTGTATGTGAATTCATATAAATTTCAGTCATTTTTGTTGCAGACAGATTTTATTATATTTCCACTGAAATGAAATACTTGATGTATGGATTTGAATTTTTTTCTATTATTTATTGCATTCTTGTTTTTGGCAGGTACAGTGGTTGATCCTCGGAAGGTTCTGATAGTTGCTGGTCATCACAATTGGATTGTAGTAGCTTATGCACACTTCGTGGTCTGTTACAGGTACCGGAGAGTCATTACAGTTATCATTCTGTACATAGAAGTCGTAATCAATTTACTAAAATATATCAAAGTTTGCTGTTTTCAGGTGTTTCTTGAAAAGGTCCATAAGTAATCTGCAGCTGACATTGCATTTGGAGTTTCCTATTGCAGATCTGGCATGTATATAAGTTCTCATGTATAAAACATTCCATGCAAACATAACAACCTAATAAAAATATCAGTGCACAGCATAAGACACTACAGCACCGGAATTATATTGAAGCACTCAAAAGTATGCATCTCCATCTTGACCTGCACTAAGAATTTTTGTTCTAGATCTGTATTCAAATCAAGTCTGCACCCACCCCAACTCACACACAGTCTGAATTTTCAAGTCAGTTTATCATTTCCTCCAGAGATGCTGCCTGACTTGTTGAGTTACTCCAATACTTTGTGTTTCACTCGAAGATTGTGCCTTATGCATTTGGCTATCTTGAGACTCTACTCACCAGCAATGCTTTGACAATTATCCAATGTCCCATGGCATTTACAGCCAATTTACGGCAGCTTTCAGCATCTCTAAAGTCAATTTCTAGCTCCATAATCTTGCATGAGTTTACTCGTGTTAGCTTTTTAATTTCAGTAATATTCCCAAATCTTCACAGGTATATTAAGTGGGTGTAGTAACATGGTGGTTATGTTGCTGAACTATGAACTGGGAGCCCTAAATTAATAATCCAATAATTGTTGAGTTCAGATTCAACTATAGAATGGGGGAATTTAATTTCAACCTTTGTTTTAAAGAAGAATGCGTTAGATAAGAAGCAAATGTCAATAATAACTGTTTCTCTAATCGGGGGGGGGGGGGGGGGGTTGTTTGGATAAAAGCTTGTTCTTTCATATCCTTCGAAGAAGAAAATGTGCCAATCCCATCTAATCTGGCTATTAGTGATTGTTAACTGTTCTAAAATTATTAATTATTTCAAAGGAGTTGGGGATTGCCAGTGGCACTGCCATCCATTTAAAAAAAGAAAAGATGTTTCGAGGAAACCTGCGTATGTATGGTCTTTTGGGTAACAGAAATTTGTCCTGACGGAATTCTCAAATCACTATTCGAAGAAGTTGAGATACAGAATAAAGTTTGTTCTATTAAAGTTTATGTGGAAGGGGAAAATAATAAGTGAGCACAATCGTTGAAAGAAACAATGATGTTTGTCAAATTTTATTTTTAGTTACTCAATACCGTGGGGCAAATCCTGACAATCTGAAAGCAGTCTTTTGCACTAAATTTTACTGATCCAATTATATGTTTTAACTGAGATTTTACATTGTCTTTAGTTTTTCCAGTGAAAATTAATCTGATGTTCTGCTTCTGGAAAGTCAGCCCCAAGGCTCTGCCTCAGCTGCCTGTTCCCAAGCAAAGTTATCTGATATTCTTAAAATGATCCGCACAAAGGAAATAAAACCTTAAAGTTAATCCATTTTTGGTTTGCACGGTGGGAACCAACTGTTTGATGTGATGAGTGTTTTGTTTAGTATAACAACCTACTCAAAAACCAGTTTGCTTGCAGGATAGTAATAGGGTGAACACATTTTGAGAAAGGGTTGGGAGCACGAAAGATGGGGAGCAGAAGGTAAGAAAGGAGAAAGAAGAGCAGGGGGAGGTTCAGCAATGTCTTAATTGCATCCGCTATAGAATAAGGATCACAATGAGCTCCTCTTACTGAAACCTGGGATCAATTTTATTTGGTGCCCTGCTTTGGACCACTGCTGATTTATGGGTTTCACTAACTCGTAACTACCAGTTCCACTTTGGATGTACAGCTCCTCCTGGTTCTGGATTTGATTTGAGATTTAATCACATTTTTCTTGAAGTTATTGCTGTCAGGGAACAAGAGAGTAAGGATTAAAATGTAGTTAAAAGAGAAGAGTAAATTAACCTGCAAATTCACAATGCTAAATCTTACTGAATAATGTTTTTTTTCTAGAATTAAGGAGTCTTCTGGGTGGCAGCAGGTATTTACAAGCCCTTACCTTGACTGGACAATCGAGCGAGTGGCAGTAAATGCTAAAATTGTTGGGGGTCCTCTTGGTGATAAAGACAAGATGGTAGCTGTTGCGTCAGATAGCAGCATAATCCTATGGAGTATTCAGGATGGAGGCAATGGCAATGAAATCGGTATGTACTACAAAATGTGGGAAAATACAACATTACTTTTCATTAACTTGGGGATGCAGCTATTTGAAGATTTGATTTTAAGATGTCAGAGAAGAACAAATGTACTCAGTTTCACACTTTTCAACATGGCATGAATCCAGCCAATAATGAGGTTGCAATCTGGGTGCTTAATCTTACGATTCGCTAGATCTTGAGCATAGCCTGTGAAACATCCAGTGTAAGTAACAGGAATTAGTCATGAATGAAATGGTACGTATTTGTTAGAGGAAAGGACTTGTTACCACTGGAGTATTGGACATACTTTTATTACCTTGAGCACAGTTATTTTATTGATCTTCTAGTTCCAATCCGTGCATGAGTCTGTGGTTTGTATTTTTTGTTGTGTACTTTTATCACCACTAGGAGCAAGGAGAATTGGGAATTGGCTTTTAATCCTGTGAACCCTGGTCTGCAAATTAATTAGATTACAGATGATCTGTATTACTGTTCCCTTTACTCATCATTACTGCATATCCCTGAATATCTTTTGCCGTACAAATATATTTTCCAGTATTCACAAGTCATTTGGAAAAGAGTTCCAGGTTTTCATTTCCTTTTCTGTGGAACAAGCAAGTCAGTAATTTTAGGACAGTGCCCTTTTGTTAGGGTTTTATCAGGGAGGAAATAGACTTTCTGTACATGATTTATTAAATAATTTTATTTCTTTAAAGTTTTCACTTAGAAAATACCAGCCTTTTAAATTCAGGAGATTGTACAGATTAGATCAGATTAGTTTATTGTCATATACACTAGGGTGCAATGAAATTCCTTGTTTGTGTGAAGCTCAGAGTTAACCAAGTATAGGCAATTTGATTTTAATTTCTTAAAAACATCTGGCAGTCTGCCCTTGATCCATCCTCTTATCACACGCTTCTCCAGTTTTCAACGTTTACGCTTTTATATTTATCTTCAAAACCTGGCTGACCAATCCCTGGCACCAGCTGTTTATTGCAGCAGTTGGCATAAAACCATCAGCCATCACAGCTATTGATTGGAACTTCTCACTACCCTCCTAATGCTTTATACTACCTTAATACTTAACTTTCAGTTACGGTAGATCTTTTCAAAACGTGCAATCTTTTTTTCATCTGTCATTTTTTGTGATAGATTTGCCTTGTTTGAGCTCTGCCAACTTTTATGATATTTAGTGTAAGAACAATTGTGCGCCAGTAATTGGATACATTATAAACTGCAATCTTCTGATAATCTAAAGATAATTGAATTGTTGAGGCTGTAGTGTTGATACTTCAGCTTTGATTTTCTGCGATCCAGATTAGCTGATTTTGCTGGTAGATGCGTGAGAGATGCATTTGGCCATAATCTTGGTGGAGGATAGGAAAAGTTGGTTCATTCTAATACTTTATAATAGTATTAGTATGTGGAGCAGCTTGTACATTCTATATGATCAACTATTGGCCTAGTTGCATTGCGCTAAATGACTATCACTTTGCCAGAAAAACACTCTACTCTGTTGCAAGACAAGAATGCCCATTTGACAGATATCAGAGAGCTTCCATCCATGGTAGACAGTTTAGCATTTTCAGGATAAATTGAAACAGAAGTTTTGCAGAAAAGGTGTTATTGCATGCAAAGTAAGGTAGCGGGCTACCATAGGAAAATATTTCATTTAACTTTCTTCATGAGATCTGAAGCCTCCAGCTTAATAGCTTCCTGATTATTTCATGTTTAGAATTCACATTTTCAGTTTTGCAGTGTTTCATCTTTGTAAACTTTCTGGCTGTTTACTTCTCCCTTAAATGTAAGGTTTCCTAAAGAGGGCGAAGTTTCTGAAAATTCCTGATTCTGCATTTTTGACATCTCTTGTATCTTTGCTATGAACTGCGCTGGAGATTTCTACAGGGACAAAACCAGCAAATAAGCAGATTTAGGTGTCAACACAAATCTATTTCAGAATAGCTTCTAATGCATATTTTGAAAATAAATTAAAGTAAGTGATCACCATTACTGTGCCTGCCTGTAAGGTTGTCATTCCTATGCTGGGCTAGGGAGATGGTTCCTCTCCCCAGGTGAATTTATTACAAGTTACCAGTTGTCAACATACAATTGGTAAAAGTAGGCTTAATATGCCCAACAGATGTTCATGCAAATTGTAGCATTATTTAATTGGCATGAATATTTATGACATTTGACGTGCATGAGGCAGAGAATAGAATTAAGCATGGTAGATGTTCCTGCATGAATGCTAGAAACATCCCCACTGCTTAGCTCAGACAAGATTGATCCTCTTTTAAAGGGAGATTTTTTATTTTAAAATGCTTTTTTCCCACATGTCCCTGAATGTACTAAAGTATACGATAGAAGATTTTTTTTGTATTTTTGAAAAGAAGAATGCTTATGTTGCAAGTACGAAAAGCCGAACATTGACTTTCATCGAGAGACAGGAGTGAGGACTTTGAGACTTTTTAAACATTTTAGCGCCTGATGTTGTCTTTTTAATTACACGCCCTACTGTGGAGGTTCACAACTGATGCTCAGATTTTAAAATGTGCACAGGCTACACTACTTCAGAATAAACGCGAAACTGCTGAATCAGCAGTCGGAATAAAAGTTCATAGTCTGAATGCATTATGGTGAAGGAGAAATTGTCCTGTGTTGAAAATGTTTGCATGAATGTACAACAAAGAAAAAACGTAGAATGGTCAAGGAGATGTGTGTGCTACGTAATTTATTCTGAGACTAAGATATTTTTCACATTTTATTATAAGATAATAAATACTGTCTTTACATTTTCTCCAGCACACCCCATTATCGTGGATAGTAAGCAATGGTACTAACTCTATCATCACTATAACTTCCAATTGCATACAGCCAAACTAGTTATTTAGTTTAGTAGTTATCAGTTAAAAGCTTAAAACAGCCGTTCGGAAAGCTCCAATTAGCTTTAAACTTAAAACCAACAAAGTTAAATTTCTGTAAAGTGCAGTTTTAGCGCTATTACATTAAAATTATATGATTGTCCATCACTAATTGAATGAACATCTTGGGGAGAAAGGACATTATATGCAATCAGGGCTGCATTCATGTTTCAATTTTGCTGTGCTCAGGAAGTAAACCATTGAATTGATTTTTGATTTCCTGATGTGCTGGGGACTTGGGTTGGGTATGCAGTATGCTTATTGCAGCAGTTTTTATTCATCTGCAGCAATAACATTATTTCTGGTTTAATTAGCTATGTAAACAGTCCAAATATGATTGCAGTGCACAAGATTGATTTTAGATTGGGAATTTATAGACGTATTGTAAACATTGCAGTTAATGGACTGGAATTATCTGAAGTGCAAAAGTATCGAGGCAAAGGGATACTGAATGCATCAAGGATGCGTCAAATACACAGAGGCCTTGCAGAATATCTTGTTACTGGTAATGAGGTTGTATAGGGAGATCACAATTCCTCAAATGGTAGAATTGTCCATTGCTGATTATCAAGAATGGATGGAAATCTGTGAGAAAGTAATCCTGTGTTGTTGTATTCTTTCAGTAGTGTAAACTGTTTAATAACGTGATTAGATCAGGAAAGTTAACAGTGGCAAGTTTCACTACATCCTGATTAATGTTTTAATCCAACTCCTTCACATTACTTTTTATATCTATCCAGGTTATGCTGCAAATACATCCATTGTGTCTAGGTATTCAATGGTTATCTAACCAGCCACCACTGGTGTTTAACTTTATCTGAAATTATACCTCTTTGTAATAGTTTATCCATTGTTAAAGGTTAGCTCCTGAGGTTATCAAACATGACAAATATTATGAATGCCCCCTTGAATAAATTATACATCTTAGCATTAGATTTACCTCACAAGTATGTACCTTGGATATAACTCGCTGATATGGAGAAAAGTGGCAAATGGCAAAAGGAAGTTTGGGAGAGCCATGAGAAACAATGTTGGCCTGGGACTTGGAAGTAGTGTTTCTGATCAAAACACTATCCCTTCTTGCACAAGGTACATGAAATGCAGTGTTTTTGTTCATGAGCAACAGGCATTTAGATCTGTTTAGAGGTGTGAACACAGGTGGTGTAAATTGCTGCAGGCAATTATGCATTGATAAAGTTTGTGCAACTGGGTAAGCTGTCTTGTATGATTATGGATCGAATGAACAGCAATAGTTTGGAATATCTTCCAATTAGGTATTCCTGAGTGCCCTGGGAGTGTTTGACAGGCATAGTGTTAGTGATTCATATCTACATTTGAGAAAAGCTGGTCCACAAATACTGCAATCTTGTTTTTCCGATTGGTCTTGTTGATGGTACAGTTAATATAAATGGAAGGATTCTGAATATATTCCTTTTTTAATTTCAGATAGTGTTTTGCTTTAGTGTTAATGCGATGTAAGACCATGCAAACAAGGTGTCTATTACTGGCCTTGTATGTTTGTGGACTGACTGGAAAAAATGACCCTGGAGTCTCAAACCTGAGTACTGTGGTCTTTGATAGCATTCAAAGCAGGAAGACATAGAAAAAAATCTGTAACAGCACTTGCAGTTCCTTCCATACAGGCAACTCCTGCGTTACAAGAGGGTTGCATTCCTAGGAAACGGTACATATTGTTTTTCCATAAGGCAAAACCATGTCTTCTGCACATGCACCAAACGTTGGTTGAAAAATAATTTCGATATTTCTCACATACATTCAGTAAGAGCAAATGGTTTTTTTCGTATGACACAATCTGAGGTAATAATTTATGAAATCTGTAAGGAGAAATGTTCCTTACCCAAGGAACTGTGATGTGTGGGCCATCTGTGTATTTGAATTAACTCTCCTGTTTTGTTTAAGCAGCTGTGAAAGCTGCCAAAATAAAGTACCTCATGAACAATGATAGTAGCGTTGTCCTGAGGGGAATAAAGTGCACAGAGGAACCACATGGTTGTTGCTACATTAGTCTGAAAAAGCATGCCACTTTAATTCTCAATCTCACTCCTCTTCTGAGCTGTCTGCTGCCATTTCCACTGCCTTAGTTGGGCCCAGTGCAAATGAGAAGATCATCATTTAATCTTCTGTTTAGGCACTTTGCAATCTTCTGGAATGAGCATTGAATTTTCCAACTTCAGGTAAACTGTTCTCTCCTTTTCCTTTCTTGTATGTTTTCTTCAAAATGTCATTACTTATGCTCATCATTTGATCTGTCTTAACCTTTCTCCACATTGTCTTTGGACTTGCCTCTCATTTCTCCCGCAGCTCCTCTGTGAAAATTGACCCCTTTCATTCATGCCCATGTTTAAGGAAAGGTCGCTGACTCAACATGTTAATTGGTTTTCCACAAATACTGCTTGACAGTTCTTCCAGCATTTTCGCTTTTGTTTCAGATTCCAGCATCTGCAGTTTTACTTATTTTCTTAAACAAGACCTGCATGCACATTGTGCAAATACACTGCTTATGAACGTGGTAATTGTTATAACCAGGTATATATAATTGGTGAGGCTTGTTTCTTCATACGTATCCTAACTGATTGCGGTGTTATTGACTGCATGGTGAAAAGGTAATGGAATGGAGGAGAATAAAAGGAAGAGCAGTCTGTGTGTGAGAAATTTAGCGCTACCAAGTGTGATAATGCTCCCTAGTGAGTTTGAGGATCAACACAAATATATGCAATAGAGCATTAGCACAACTATTAATTCTAGAATAAGGTTTGATGATTCAGCAACTGACATGTTTGCTTTTCTGTTTTGTAGGTGTGTTTAGTCTTGGAGTTCCAGTGGATGCACTCTTCTTCATTGGTAATCAGCTAGTTGCAACTAGTCACACTGGGAAAGTGGGTGTGTGGAATGCAGTTACCCAACATTGGCAGGTAAGCTGCATCAATGATAGAATTTTGTAATCTTAATTTTTGTGTTGAACCTAATACCATCACTACTAGTTTGGTATGAGATGAAAGAATGATGTTCATTTTATGGCTACCTTGCATTCAGAAGTTGTAAATGCGGTATGGCCCGAAATGAATAGTTTTTACATTCGGAATCATTCATATTATAAACAAAGGTTTATTGAAAGCATATTTAAGTGCTTCATGCACAAAAACTTTAACATTATGTTATATGAACAGATATTTGCCAAATTCTTCTGAAGCGCCTGGTAAATAGATAAGTCCTACTTCAAAGCTCCTTTGTTCCTGCATAGCTTAGGATATGTCGTATCCAAATGCTAGAAATATGGCTAAGGTGAAGAATTTATTTTAAAAATGTCGCTGAGTACAAAACAGCTGACTCAGTAGGTTACACATAATGGGGCTGAAATACCATCACCAGCACAAATTATTATTATTTTCTGCTGTGTTGTCAGTACACAAGGTTAAAATACCTTTGCCCAAACTTCTGCTTTTATTTCATTCAAATAATTATGCCCAAGCTATCGATGCAGTTTTAAATTTGTGCCGAATGTAAGATGTGAGGGATGAAAGGCAATGCTGACTTTTGGAGAATTCTAGCCTGTAACATTCATTGCTCTGTCTACATATGTGGACAGATATATTTTCAATCTTTAGTAAGCTGAAATAAACTTGCTAAATGTGGACGATATAATTGTTAAGAATGAATTCATTGGAAGGGAATACAATTTAAAGATGAAACAGGTTCTGAAAGACAAGTGATAGAATAGTCCACCACTCTGTGCCCCTGTTTAATGGATAATGAAATTATTGTGCTTTTGTTTTATGCCTTAAGGACATCTGTTTACCTTTCCTGGCAGCAAATTATAGCACATTCAATAATATTTTACAATAGAAAATGTTAACTTACGGACATAACATCAATTTGGTAAATGTTTAGGAGAAAAACATTGAGTTACTGTTTAACTTATCAATTATAGAAGCACATGTTAATTAAAGACATGAATTTGAAGACATAATTAAAGACACGGAAAATTGTTTTTGTGATGAACTTGAATGAAGTTTTTGAGGAGGTACTAAGGAACTAAATTAAAATTCCTTTCGGCTGTCTGAAAAGGTTCATAAAAACCAATGGAACCCAAGGGAAAATTAGTCAGATATTTGGATCCAAATTTGGTATGTTAACAACATGTAAAGGGAAATGGTCATTGACTGCTTTCATGGCGGACGGTTACAGTGCAGTTTGCGTGGGTTAATGCATGTTCTGCGCTAATGTTTGTTCTTATAGTATGAAATTGTGCATAAGGGACATAATTAAGAAGTTGGAAATGACACAAAAGTTAACCATGTGTTTTGACAGTGAGGAAGAGTTCTGTAACCTGCAGGAAGAAATTGTTGGGCTGGTTAGGTGAACAAAAGAAGAGGCAAATACTGTTCATGACAGAGATGTGTAGGTAATGGATTTGGAAGCATAACTAATATAAGGGAAAATTCAAAAGTGATTGCTGAACACACGGAAGTCTAGAGGGCTGTAGAGATTGTGTATGGACACAGCACTCTGACGAGATAGTAGGGCTGGTAGACAGAGTGGTAAAGAAGGAAGGTCACGGTGAAACTGTAGAAACTACAAAGCCAATACCTAAAATTTTGGTGACACATTGCAGGAAGGATGTGATAGCACCAGGGAAGGTTCAGAGATTTGAGGATTTTGTTGGAAGTGTGGAATTTTCTAGGCTGCTTTATTTATATAAGAACATTTTATTAGGCTGGGTTTTCTTTAAGGTAAAGGAGATTCAAACAATTTTAAATTATGGGAGGCCTGGATAATGTGAATAACGAGAAAATATTTTGTGTAGCAAGGCCCATAACTAGGCTCATAGATTTAAAGTAACAGGATCAGAGAGAATTAAACTGACTTCACCCCAAGTATGTTAAGTATTAAGAGCAATGTCCTCGCATCTCTGAATCTTAGAGAGAAGCTGTTCCCTCCCATTGGTGAAAGGGTCAAGAACTACAGGACCTAGAATAAAGTGGGTTGGCAAAAGAACCAAAATGAGATCAAATGGTTAAGATCTGAAATACACTGCCATCTATAGATGTGAGATGTGCTTGGATCCAGTATCACTATTATAACTTTTTTGTTTGTTTCTATGAATGTAAATTTCACTTTAAAAGATATGATCCAATTTGCACTTGAAATTGTGTTCAAATTTGCAGGTACAGGAAGTTGTCCCTATCACCAGCTGTGACACAGCAGGAACATTCCTTTTGCTGGGCTGTAATAACGGATCAATATATTACATAGGTAGGACATCTTCAAATCATCTGTTAAGTACCCGCACTGATGAGTAACTAGCATGGATAGGTGATGGCACAGAGTCACAGTAATTTATAACGACATTGGCAGGGACGATGCAAACAAGGCTCCTACTTTTGCTGTGGTAGTATCTCAAACCATGTATCAAACACCTTTCAGACCAAAGATAGACACAAAATGTGGGAGAAACGCAGTGGGACAAGCAGCATCTCTAGAGAGAAGGAATGGGTAACATTTCGGGTCGGGACCCTTCTTCAGACTAAGAGTCAGGGGAGAGGGAAACTAGAGTAGGAAACTAGAGGAAGTGTAAAAAAAGTACATTTAAGGTGTGAAAAGGATAGATCAAAGCAGATGCGGTACAATGGTTCATTGTTAACAGGGGAAGGAGGCAATATGGCATTCAAACAGTAAAATTAATAATAGGGCAGTGAAACTAATTGGAGAACTAGGGTGGGGGAGGGACGGAGAGAGAGAGAGAGAGAGACAGAAAGTAAGGGTTGAAGTTAGATACTGCGTGTTTGTGAGCTGCGCAAGCAAAATATGAGGTGCTGTTCCTCCAATTTGCATTTGGCTTCACTCTGACAGTGGAGGAGGCCCAGGATAGAAAGGTCAGTATGGGAATGCAAGTGCGGTTCAAGGTGTTTAACAACCAGGTGGAATGGGCGAAGTTCAGCTTCTATCACAGTGAGGGTATGCCTTGAGCAATCACTGTGATGGCTGTTTGTGTAAAAATTGTATCTGTGTGTCCTGTGCTTTTTGTTGTCTACTGCCGGACCCTGACGTGAGAGGACGCTGGCGTTGTTTATTCGCCGCTGTTTGTTTTTATTTTGATTGTTTTTGTAAAGCGCTTTGAGCACCCGATAAGGCGCTATATAAAATAAATGCTTATTATTATTATTATTATTAAATGAATGCCCAGTCTGCGCTTGGCCTCGCCGATATATAGGAGTCAACACCTGGAACAGCAGATACAGTAGGTGAAGATACAGAGGAGGTGCAAGTGAACCTCTGCCTCTTCTGAAAGGACTGTTGGGGTCCTTGGATGAAGTCGAGTGAGGAGGTATAGACCAAGATATGTTGTATAGTCTGACTCTCGGGTATTCTCTATTAGCTTCCATTTCACTCCCTTGAATGTTGGACAGCTGTCTTGCGCACAGAGACGGTTTAAGGCCTTTCAGATGGTCTCCACCTCCTGATACTGATCAGTCATCCTCATGGCCACACTGGCAAGTCTGCATGTTAGTATGGGTGGTCACAGTGGTAGTGCTGTCATGAGAAGCTCCTGCAAGGCTGCGGGTATTTGTGAGGTATGACAGTATACAGGATGTTTAGTGAACCCTTGTTTCTCCATGGCTGGCGGCGCTATTTCAGTGAGATGTATCAGTTGTTGTGTTTTGGCTGAATGCTCTTTGAATCAGAGGGATTCTCACCCAGCTTCAAAAATGCAGATTAGAGATAAAGCATCAAAATAGTTGTTTGAAATTTGGACTTTATTTTAGTATGTGAAAATTAAGGATGAAAATACCCCATGTTGCATGTATTTTTTCATGTGAATTGCATCATTCATTAATAAAGCTATTAATTTCATTCAATATTACAGATATGCAAAAATTTCCTCTCAGGATGAAAGATAATGATCTTCTGGTCACTGAACTTTATCATGATCCATCCAATGATGCCATCACTGCACTAAGTGTGTACCTCACTCCCAAAACGAGTATGTATATTACAACTGAACAATCCAAGATCAGGCACTGTTAAAAATCACATATGTGATGAAAGTGCAAACATCATTCATTGATGAAAACTAGAGAATACTGAGATCACTGTATCAGGCTGCATAACTCTGCACTTGTAAACTTTGGATGTAACTAAATTGGAGCTAGTACATAGTCACCTAATGTATTTTCCTTTATTTATAGGTGTCAGCGGAAATTGGATTGAGATTGCTTATGGTACCAGTTCTGGTGCAGTGCGTGTAATCGTGCAACATCCTGAAACTGTAGGTTCAGGTCCCCAGCTCTTCCAGACTTTCACAGTCCACCGCAGCCCAGTGACTAAAATCATGCTGTCAGAAAAGTATCTGGTATCAGGTAAACATTATTTATTTGAAGAGGCTTATGTCTGTATTTCCAATAATTTGTGCATTAAAATTTGCAGCCTTCCATATTGTATATTACTTAATGTGGTAAGCCCCGTGAGCTTTTTTCCAAACTCAAGAATGCAGTGTTTGCATAACTTGACCGGAAAGCATTAGAATAGACAAGATCGGACAAAGATCATGAGTTAAAAAAAATATTGAGCCATCTCCAAAAGTGTTTTCCTACGAGAGTTTCTTCGCAAGAGTTTGTGTCCACTTATCTCTTAAAACAATGTTGCCCACTTCAGTAATGTTTTCTGCAAATTTATTCCATTGTCAATCAGATGGTGATACTCTTACATCTGAAGCTCAAACCTTTGTAAGTTCAAATGTCTGAATCATCAATCACAATTGATATCTGGATCAGTTTGGCCAATGATCTGCACAATCTTCTACATTTCAATTCAACTAGTCCATCTGAGATGCAATTCTGTTTTCCTCAGTTATCCCTCAAAACTGAATCCCTGCAATCTAAAATAGTCTATACTTAACACTCCTGATGGCAATAATATCCTTCAAATGATTAATCCTTCAAATGATTAATCCTTCAAACAGAGCGCACTATTTCAGATTTTTTTAATAGAAAATAGCATTTATTATCTCTGTGAAAAGTTCAACTGTGGTGGCAGAGCCAAATTCGAAGGAACTGATTACCCAAACCTGATTCATGTTTTGATAGTGCAGTCACTTTAGGAAAGAAACTTTATGGATTTGTTCATATGAAAAATTAGCACACTGGAACCTCCAGCATTAAGTTCAACAGAATTGTTTTATTTATGAACATAGTATATGAAATGTCTCCACAGTTAAACTTACAATAAACGTCAAATATTGTTTTAAATGCATTTGCAAAATATTGCAATATAGAAAATAGGTGCAGGAGTAGGCCATTTGGTCCTTCGAGCCAGCACCACCATTCATTGTGACCGTGGCTGATCATCCACAATCAGTAACCTGCCATCTCCCCATATCCCTTGGTTCCATTAGGCCCCTAGAGCTCTATCTAACTCTCTTTTAAATTCATCCAGTGAATTGGCCTCCACTGCCTTCTGTGGCAGAGAATTGCACAAATTCACAACTCTCTGGGTGAAAAGGTTTTTTCTCACCTCTGTAATGAGAAAATATTAAATTTAAGTGCAAGATTATATAACTATATTAATTAATTAAGAAGGGGTTAAAATATAAAACACAGCAGAAAAGCCGATTACCACCTTTTTGGCTGATTAATGTGCGAATTTATTTCAACAAGTACTTCTGTATGCTTAGTCGCATATATCAATTCTTTCTTCATAACTTAGTTATACATTTTATAACCATTATTCTTTTATTCAATACCAAGAGAATTGCGATGTGTAAGGAAAAAGCAAAACAGAAAAAACAAAACAAAACAATTTTTTCCTTGTGTTGCAAAAAGTATCTCTGTTCAATAAATAGCAGAATATATTCATAATAGGGCTGACATTATACATGTAGTCCAAGAACTACAGACTGTTGGAAATAATAGTCGTTTTTCACACATGAATGTTGCGCAATGCGTATGCGCATTTGGCATGCATAATTTGTTTTGCTGAAAAAATGCATTATGTGCCATATTATGAATTTTTATGTAAAATTCAGAATTTTCGACATCAAAATTATGAATTTGTAAAATCAAATGTTGGGAGGTCTGGGGTAGTAGGGGTGGGGAGGGGGGTTGGGAGGGACGGACCGTTGTGATTTGCTGTTGAAGACCACTGGAGCAAGTATGTCTTCAATGAAATTAGGTATGTGCAGTTTTAAATGAAACTCTTTCTTCATATGGTACATTTTATGACCATTGTTCTTTTATTCACTACCAAGAGAATTGAGATGTGTAAGGAAAAAGCAAAATAGAAAAAACAAAACTAAACAATTTTTTCTTTGTGTTGTAAAAAGTATTTCTGTTCAATAACCTATCGATAAATAGCAGAATATACTCATGAAAGGCCTGACATAGTACATGTAGTGCAAGAACTACAGACTGTTGGAATTAATAGAGGCTTTTCACACATGAATGTAGCGCAACGTGTATTCGCATTTGGCGTGGATACTTTTTTTTGCTGAAAAGTTGCATTACGCGCCATATTATGAATTTAGATGTACAATTCTGAATTTTGGACATCAAAATTATGAATTTGTAAAATCAAATGTTGGGAAGTCTGGTCTTGCCCAGGAAACTCTTGTTTTCTTGGATGATCCTGAGATTATCCAGTTGCTTCTCCAGTGTCCCAACATGGGCCTTCAGGAGCTGAACCTGGACACACTTATTTTGCACACAATATTTTGCAAGAAATACTCATCTATGGTAAATATGAAGGTATCACAAAATGCTGGAGTAACTCAGCAGGTCAGGTAGCATCTAGGAAAGAGGGAATGGGTGAGGTTTCGGGTCGAGACCCTTCTTCAGACTGATGTAAATATGAAAGTATACACCTAATATGTGATTGGAAGTGATGTATTTTTGTTCTTGTACTTGATTTAATGTTAACATTGCCAAATACTGTTTCTACTTTCATCTTATAATATTCTAAGTTTTACTCTTTTAAAAAATGATGGAAGTGATCTATGATTAATGGTCTCTGTCTCGCAGTGTGTGCTGATAACAACCATGTGCGGACTTGGACAGTCACTCGTTTCAGGGGAATGATCTCCACACAACCGGGGTCCACTCCACTGGCTTCTTTCAAAATACTTTCACTGGAGGAAACTGAGAGCCATGGAAGTTACACAGCTGGAAATGACATTGGTGAGTACCTGGGTTAAAGAGAGAAACCATTGATGTTAAAATATAAACATTGTTGAGGATATCAAAAAATGAAATGATTCATAGAAATAGAGTATGATCAAATTTATATTTGGTCCTCTCCCTGTCTATTTTTGCACCTTTGGGACACCATTCTTTGGAGATTTGGAGTGATAGTGTTCAAAAAGATGTATTTTACCCTAATTGCAAATAAATGATTAAATATGAGTTGAGTATGATTATGAATTCAATTGCCTGTACATGTGGATTTAGAGAAATTTAATCATTAATTAACACCTTTGTCTGAAATGCCTTAATATTGACAATTATAACAAACAGAAAAGCTAGAAAAATACATATTGCAATGTTGGGATAATACAATCTGCCTATCTTGTGCTACAGATATCGGGCCCGTCATTCTTTGTTTAATCAGAAGACATTCATTTCTCTTAGATTCAAAACAAAAGGACTAACAGTAATCTCATATCTATCTTCAGCACAGTAAATGAACTGGAAAAAAAAATCTGAATATTGCTTTAAGTTACACTGTGATAAGAGAAGGTTTTACAGGTCCAAATTAGTGATTGTTATGGACTAATGTCAAGAATTCTTTTCATAATTTGTGTATCAATCATTCTTTGTATGAGGCAGTTGTGTACACAAAAAATAAAATTGGTTTGCTATTAGTTAGGCACCACGTTTGAAGGAGGGATAGACTGGAGAGTTTTTCAGAATAGTGAAACGTGGATGATTCAGTTGGCATTCCTAGATTATTTTTCTGTGATCTTTGGTTAGGTGATGGCCCGGTCTAACTGGCACGTGTCGCCATATCTTTTTATCCAATGCACATAGTGGTTAATACACAAAAGACACAAAATACTGGAGTAACTCAGCAGGTTAAGCAGCATCTCTGGAGAACGTGGATAGGTGACGTTTCAGGTCGAGACCTTGCTTCAGATGGATCTCAGGTTCCAGCAGTGTGAGGGAAGTAGGAGTTTTTAACTGCAACACCAGAGGGTCAGCTCCTGAGCCAGCCACAATCAGGTCATTAACCAAAAACTACATAAAATAAATTAGGAATAAACTGAAAGTTCGACTTCCAACTTTGCCTTCAATAAATGCTGCAAGAGGGTTTTTAATGGTGCAAATATCTAAAGTTGATACATTTAAATGTTAAGATGGTAGCAAATAAAAAATAGAATTAATTTTGATCATAACTCCTACAATCCGCATTTAAATGTACAAGATTTTGTATTCTGGCCTAGATCTGTTTCCCAGTTGTAGGAACAGAGTTGGTGTTAATCCTTCAGTGAGGACTAAAACATTTGACAGCTCAACGTGGAGATCTAGTACTTACATTTAAACATCCTAATTCCAGTAGTCTTGTTAAGAATAAGGTGGCTGAGATAATAAACTTCTTTACTAAATCTCTGTAAGTAATAATAATTTTACAGATACTGTGAGAATTTTGCTATTAAGAACCAAATCAAAAATGTTAACATTAATTTTCCAACTTAACTCGATATTCCATTGGTTATTTTATGGGTTTTTTAATAGGACCCTTTGGGGAGAGGGATGATCAACAGGTTTTCATCCAGAAAGTTGTTCCAGTCACGAATAAGCTATTTGTTCGTTTGTCTTCCACGGGGAAAAGGTAATCCATCAGCAAAACTAGTTTCTTATTGCATTTTAGGGAATGATTTACAGAATTAGAAAGCCTAATGTTATTTTGATTGCAGGATTTGTGAGATTCAGGCAGTGGATTGCATGACAATAACTGCTTTTACAGTGAGGGAATGTGAAGGCTCCAGTCGGATGGGTTCTCGACCAAGGCGATACCTCTTTACAGGCCATGCTAATGGAAGTATTCAGATGTGGGACCTGACAACGGCCATGGACATGGCAAACAAAGGGGAAGAGAGAGGTGAGATGAAAGCCTGTTACAAACAAACATCAATGCAGTTTGGAGCTGCAGTGTTTTCCTTTTTGTTGATATTGACTGCAGAGATGAGAACCTTCTACTCAATTTCTATTAGACATAATACTACCATGGTCCAGGCAGCAAAAAACACCCCAGAGAATATGGATACTCCCGGATGTAGAATTGAAATGCCTGGTTTCTATTATATAAGTCATCAAAATTTAACACCACAGCTTCTTGAAAAATTGATTTGTATTTTGTTGAATTATTTTATTTTCGTTAAAAACAAGTTCTCCAATTTTTGTTATCCAAGTTACAGAACCTGGACAGCTTCCACTGTCAGGGTATGATGTTTCTTTCCAAAAATGGTCAGACATTGCTTATGATTTGTGGTAGAATTCCTAAAGCTGACCAAGATGCCTCATCTCGGCTGATCCCATTTGGCCCAATTCCCTCTAAATCCTTCCTATCCATGTACCTGTTTAAATCTTTTTGTATCTGTCTTAACTACCTCCTCTGGCAGCTCATTCCATATACCCACCATCCTCTGTGTGTAATGTTGCCCCTCATGTTCCTATTCTCCTCTCAGCTTAAACCTATATCCTTTTTGATTCCCCTACTCTAGGTAAAAAGACTGCATTTATCCCACTTATTCCCCTCATGATTTTATATATCTTTACAAGATCACCCCTCAGCCTCCTGCGCTCCAACGAATAAAGTCCTAGCTTGCCCAAGGTCTCCCTGCAGCTCAGGCTCTCTGGTCCTGGCAGCATCCTTGTATATCATCTCTTCACTCTTTCCAGCTTTAATGACATCTTTCCTACAGCAGGGTGACCAAAATACAACACAATATTCCGAGTGTGACTTCACTAACATTTTGTACAATTGCAGCATAATGTTCCAACTTCTGAGCCTGAAGTAGAGTCCCAGCCTGAAATGTCTCTGCTGAGTTACTCCAGCACTTTGTGTCTTGCTCAAGATTCCAGCATCAGCAGTTCCTAGTTTGTCCCAACTTCTTTACTCAATTCTGACTCCAAAAAGCCTTCACCACGATATCTACCTGTGACCCACTTTCAGGGACCTACGTACCTGTGCTCCTAGATCCCTCTGCTCTACAACACTTCCCAGTGCCATATTGAGAAGGTCCTTTCCTGGTTTGACTTGCCAAAAGATAACACCTCACACTTACCCAAATTAAAATCCATTTGCAATTATGTGGCTTACTTGCCCAACTGATCAAGATCCTGCTATAATTCTTGATAACCACCTTCACCACCTCCAATACCACCTGTTTTGGGTGTCATCTGTGGATTTACTAATCTAGATTTGCACGTTCTCATCCAAATCGTTAATATAGATGACAAGCAGCAATGAGTCCAGCACCAAGCCGAGGCACATCATTAGTCATATCGCCTCCGGTCTGAAAAACAATCTTCCACCACCACCAGTTACTTCCTACGATCAAGTAAATTCTGTATCCAGTTAGCTAGATCTCTCTGTTTCCCATGTCATCTGACCTTTCAGCATAACTACCATACAGAACCTTATTGCTAAAGTCCATGTAGATCTTGCTAAAGTCCATGTAGTGGAGTTCATGATTTAACTTGTATCATGTATTACAGTGATGTGATGAAGCAATATGAGGCAACAGTTGTTGATCTTTCTCCATCATGGATGTTGCAATCACATAGTTAGCACCTGAATAATCTGTGTGACTGGTTGGATCATTAATAAATCCCGTGTAAAAAATAAATAAATAAAGGAGGTCTGGCTAGATGTCTGTGACTAATGAAGTGTGCAGAATCTATGCTGGGATCTCAGTTGTTTGAAATATATGTATAATAGACGGACATAAATGTAGATGGTTCGGTTACTAAGTTTGCAGATGGCACCAAAATTGGAGGAGTTGCGGACAAGTTGCAGTGAAGGTGGCTCTCAGGGTATTCAGTAGGGTATTGATCAGAAATGGGCGAAGCCACGTATGGGTGAGGCGTTGCACATCACAGAGTTGAGTGCAAGGAGAGAGTCTACAGTTAATGGCAAGATCCTTACAGAAATCCCTGAGAGTGCCAACACAGGTAGAAGGAGTGCTAAAGAAGGCTTATGGAGTATGAGTCAAGATGTCATGTTGTAGCTTTATCGGACTTTGGTTAGGCCACATGTCAAGTCAAGTTTATTTGTCACATACACATACACGATGTGCAGTGAAATAAAAGGTCACCCACAGTCCAGCAATAGAGCAATAAAAAAAAAAAAATCCACACCCAATCACAACCAACACAAAAAAAAAAGAAACATGCATCACAGCGAGTCTCCTCCAGTCACCTCCTCACAGTGATGGAAGGCCAGAATGTCTTTTCTCTTCCCCTGCCGTCTTCTCCCGCGGTCAGGCTGTTGAAGTTGCCACGTTCCAGGCCGAGCCGGACGGTGAAAGGTCCGTGGCGGGCCGACCCAAGCCCCGCGATTCGGGGCGGGCGAAGACGCTGCTGCTGCCGGAGCTCCCTATGTCGGCCCCACCCAGGGCAGGGCCTGCGAGCTTCCGACGTATGTGACAAATAAACTTGACTTGACTTGAACAACAACAACAACAACCACTCTCTGGAGAGTGGGCAGCACACTGTGTGCAGTTCTTGTCACCCTGTTACCGGAAGGTTGTGAAGACTTTGGAGAGGACGCAGGTGTTTACCAGAATGCTGCCTGGATTAGCGGGTTTTAGCTTTAAGGAGAGGTTTGACAGACTTGACTTGTTTTCTCTACAACGGCAGAGGTTGAAGGGAGACCTGCTATATAAAATAATGAGAGGCATAGATAGGGTAAATGATCAGAAACTTTCTCCCAGGATGAAAATGTTAAAGACTGGAAGGCATTGGTTTAAGATGAGAGGGCCAAAGTTTAAAGGAGGTGTGTAGGGCATTTTTGTTTATACAGTGCATAGTGAGTGCCTGGAACACAGATACAATAGTGGTATTTAATAAGCTTTCAGATAGGCACATGGATATGCAGGGGCTGGAGGGATATGGATCACGTGTAGGCAGAAGAAATTGTATGGTTAATGCTGAACATCAAATAATAATGATATCTTTCAAGTTAATTGTGCAAGTGAGTCTGTTGCCAAATATTTTTCAGTTGTAATTCTTCATGAGTATAACTGAAATAAAGGCAGATACCTTTTGTAGATTTTAATGCCATGCTAACTAAATGAGGTGCTCTGCGGAGTTATTCTTGATGCCCATGCAGTTCATAAAATCAATTATTTCTCGTAGATGTTGGAGGCCCCACGGAAGAAGAGCTGCTGAAGTTGCTGGATCAGTGTGATCTGAGCACATCCCGCTGTGTAACTCCCAACATCAGTCCGGCTGCCTCACTAGTACAACATACCAAGCTGCGGGAGTCAACCTCAAGGTAATAGCTATCAAACAGACTATTCTATTTGCTATCGTTTAGCAGCAGGAACAGATTCTTCCAAGAAGAAAACAGACAATTCCATTGGGTATTAGAAGCGGGGAGCTGTTTCTTTAAACTGATTTTTTTGTTGTTTTGTCAAAGCAGAAATGCTGTGGCAGCTTTTTTGTTAAAGGCTCTGAATTCACATGAAACATTCTTACACAGTGGCTTGTTTCCCATCTCAATTGATCACAAATGAGCTGGGTCTCACTTCCTGTTCATTTTGCATGCAATGTTTTAGAAGCACTACAAAGCTCAAGGTGGGGAGAGTATCAAAGGGTGAAATAACAAATTGCATTTTATCCTGCTTAAGATCAAATGAAATCTGTCAGATTCAGGGTCTACTTGTAAGAAAAACATATCGGCTTACACTACTAGATACTCAACACTTGATTGCTTCCATTAGTCTGTAAACTGAAAACCTGTTTTGATCTTAGATTGTAAGTTTAGATGCTTAAAATAATAATTAATTTGACTCCTGTTCTGTAACATCAACTTTATATATTGAATTGTCGTAGAATTAAACTTTAATCTGGTTAAACCACAACAATGCTGGAAATGCACACCAAAGGTCAGGCCATATCTTTGGAGAGACTGAATTAATGTTTCAGCATAAAGACCGTTTATTATATATTGATAAGGCATTGATCTGAAATTTTAATTATTTTTCTCTCTACACGGATGATGTGACAAGTATTACTAGAATCTATTACTTGTTTGATTTTCAAAACTTTATTTGTAGTTAATTATTAAAACAAGATAGTGGCTAAATAGTTACAGTGGTGGCATTCTGCATATTTAAAATTTTCTATGCTGTGTGATATCAATGCTGCAAAGTCACTTTTTTTCATGGACCAAAGACTGAAATTAGTAAATTTTCCTTGCAAATATCACCACACATGTATCCTACCATCCTCTCCAATGAGGCAAAAAAATATGTACCAGCTGCCTCTTCCTATCATCCAATTTTCCTCTATTTCCCATCTGCTCTTTGCCCCCTTCTTTGCATTTTCACAGTTTTTTTTTCCTATTTCTTTAAATCAAAATGTTATACGAAGGAAAGGGGCCTTTGGACCAAGGTGTCACCCATTTTCCTCGCAAGTAGCTCAAACCCTTCTCTATCTCACTGTTTCAGGGGCTTATGTAAATACTTAAATGTTGTGAGTGCACCAGCCTTTTCTAGGGAGAAAATAATTCTTCCTCAAATCCCCTTTAAATTTCCCATTTCTCAGTTTAAACTTTTTGCCCTTTGGTTTTGAACACCGTTGACAAGGGGAAAGATTTCTCATTGGTTACCCTGTATACATCCTTAGCTTTCTCTCTGCCAAGGTAAACAAACCCAGCCTATTCAGTTTCCATAGTTAAAATGTTCCATCCCAGGCAACATGCTGGTGAATCTCCTCTCCACCCTTTCCAGTTCAATCACATCTTTCTTAGGGTCTCGACCCGAAACATCACCCATTTCAGCGATGCTGCCTGTCCCGCTGAGTTACTCCAGCTTTTTGTGTCCATCTTTGGTTTAAACCAGCATCTGCAGTTCCTTCTTGCACATCTTTCTTACAGTCTTGGGACAGTACTCCAACTGTGGCCACAATCATTGGTGTGCTTCAAACTTGCATGTCTTTTTTTTTTCTTTACTTTCACATTATTTCCCCATCCCAGACATTCTCCCACAAGCAGTATCTCCTTTTTAGACTTTTACTTTTAGAGATACACCGTGGAAACAGGCCTTTCTGCCCACCGGGTCTGCGCAGACCAGCGATCGGGGTGATCGGGGTACACTAACGCTATCCTGCACCCTAGGGACAATTTACAATTTTACCAAAGCCAATTAACCTACAAACCTGCATGACTGGAGTGTGGGAGAGTGTAGGTCACAGGGAGAACGTACAAACTCCGTAAAGACAGCACTCATCGTCGGGATCGAACCCGGGTCTCCGGTGCTGTAAGGCAGTAACAGTGCCACTGTGCTGCCCTTGTCACATGCAATTGCTATAGTAAGACCCAGCCTTCTGATGGAAACAGAAATGTTATCCTAGCCCAAATGAGGAATCATCATCATGTAAAAATTAGATTTTTATGGTCTTGGATAATAATTGGCAAAGTTCAATAATAATGGATGTTTTAACAATTTTGTAATTGGTGGAATGTTTTTTTTGCTCAAGGGAAGTGATCTGATTTGTTTGAATTTGTTTTTACCTCAGTCTTCAGCTTCAGACTTCGGAGGCATTTCATGAAACTGCTACATATGGTTCCGTGAGGCCATACAGGGAGAGCCCACTGCTGGCGAGAGCAAGGCGGACAGAAAGCTTCCATAGTTACCGAGACTTTCAGCCTTTCATGTTCACTAAAAATGTATTAGACAAAGGGAATGTTGGTTCTGAGAGCGAGTCTTCATTACAGCTGGAGGGAGAGGCAAAAATAAGGAAACTTGGAACTGGAGACCTTATCATTAGTGAGCGAAAGAGCCAAGTGAATGAGACTCGAGGAAGCAGGAGTCTGGACGGGACACTAGAAACTCCAAAAGCAGTTGAAGATGTGACTGAATTCAGGAAAAAGATACCGGATGAAGAAACGGATAAGTTTGAAAACAAGAAAAAAAACACGTTTGAAGGAGGGTTTTTAAGCAGAAAAAAACCTGTTGCAGTCCAGCAGTTGGCATTGTGCCCTGCCGGTGCTGAAGCAGGAAGTGAGCCCCAAGGCTCTGCCTCACAGTCACCGACTAAAGTGGCCACTTCTCCTCGCCACAAGAAGGTTGAGGATTTGTGCCAGGATCAGAGTTCGTAAATTATCACTACAGTGGAAACTTGGATTTTAACTAACAAGGACTTTTAATGCTACAGTATTCTCTTGCACCAAAATTGTACACTAAGTACTATTAAGTTCTAAGAATTTATTTCATTTGTCAGTATTATTTTGTTTTTGGTTGCATGAGTGCACACTAAACTCTAGCATAATCTCTGTTACAAAAACTAACAGAATTCCGTCCCTTGTAACAGCGTCTCGAAGTTTTACTTCACTTGTTAAGCCTTCAGTTGCCAGAGTTCCGTTGTAATTTGCTCTAATTTCTAAAATGTTTTGTGCACTGTATGTCCATTCCTGTACGTTGAAGTGATGCAAATATCGTTCTCATCAACTGTGCGCATTCTTGGCCCTGGATTGCTTCAAACTGCATTTATTTTAAAGATAATGTGCAAACAAGGGTGCTACTGCTGACCAGCTTGTGAGCTTAAATATTCATTATGCTACATTCTTTATAAGATTTCCCAAGTCAAAAATGCTGCAGATATGAATAAACTAGATGCATCAAAAGATTACTGAAACATTTTTTATATCGAGCTATATTTAATTGCACTTGGAACATGGGTGCTACAAATTTGACACATCTGAGCTCATTTTCATATCATACCCTGACTGGAATTAGCAATACCTCCAGCAGAATTAAAGGCAATCTTTGGTGCAGGCAGAGCTTAAGACCCACATTGTACTGTGCAGAGAATCAAGTCAGCTTGAGATCATAATGAAATAATCTTTCATTTGATATCACCAACAGCTGACTGTTCTAATTTATGGGAAAGGGAGCAGGTTATTAGTATAAGCCATAACTTTAATTACTTGCTTCCTATCCAAGTTGATTGGGACAGTATTTTTAGATTCATGCTATAATGAAGGCCTTGTATTCAAATGAAAGTTGATTTTTCTGCTTATCTAAATTCTATGCAATCAAGTGGGTTAAAAGACAAAGCTCAGCATAAGCCACTGGAACTATTGGGACGAGGCCTTTGAATTCTCAATGTGTTAGACCTTAGAAAAGGGGTGGGAATTGAACATTACTGGATAGCAAATTTGTTGCATACGTGAGACATGTCAATTGTCAAACAATAAGCACTCCACTATCTGTAACAAAAAAAACTGGAAATCTTGTACATCAGTTTGAAGGAGCTTAATCTTTGGGCTATTATGTTGTAACTGCTTTCAACAGTCTGATTTTCTACTTTTTCCAATAAACCACCAAAGTCTCATGTTGGAAATTTCTAGTTTTTGTTTCTTAAAGTTTACAATTTCATAGATTTTTGACTCGCTTCTACCTCCTTCAGCAACTGTTCCTGTGAAGTCATTCTTATTTTAATGTTATATCAGCACAATGTTTTTGCAAGGTCAGCATTGCAGGGAGGATAACACTTCTCATATTCTGTCAGATATGTCAAAATACTGGATAAAGTAATCAACAGTTACCAGAACTTATTTCATGAGCTCTTATCGTAGAGGGCTTTTAAAATTAACATGGACCATTAATATCAGAGAGCCTCACTAGATCAACATTTTTTTCTAAGTAGATTGGATAGATCTGCTGCAAACAACCAAATATTTGAAAAAGAAAATTCTGTTTAATGGACGAATCTTAGTCACAAAAAAACCCCTTAAAGTAATGCATGTCTGCATTTGTGATGCAAGCACCTAATTCTATAATTCTCCCCCCCCCCCCCCCCATTTCTAATGAAAGGAATTTCATTTCATTGCCACAGATATCATTAGAATCCTGTTGTCTGGGTTTAGCAGAATCTCTGAACAAACAGCAGGGCTTTGATAGATATTTCATTTTACAAGTCCATGCAATTTAACCCAATGACTTTAAATTATAATTCTCCAGCACATTGCTTGTTTTTGAATCTGTGTAGCCCATTTTTGCTGAGTAATGGCAGATGTAGCACCATGTGTTACTTCTTGAGCTTCAATGTCTTGGACTTCCATGCTTGAAAGTACATATTTGGAATTTTCTTAAGATTTCTTTGTTCCTCACAAGATCAACATTTATTGCCCGTTCTTAATTGTCCTCGAGAAACTGGTGCCAGCTACTTCACTGAACTGCAGCAGTCCTGGTAAAGGTACTTGTATAATGCTGTTGGGGAAGGAATTCATAATTTGGACATTACAAAGATGAGAGACCAGCAAAGAAATTTCAGCTGATGTGCCACTTGGAGGAGAATTTCCAGGTGATGGCTTTCCATGCACTTGTTGCTCTTGTTCAACTAGTGGTGGAGGAGGGCAAGGTGTTGGTAGGTGCTGTTGGAACAGCTTGGTGAGTAGAGACATAACATTTAGTTTGGGCTTACGGGTGTTCAAGTGGATGAAAGCTAACAATTCTGAATCAAAACTAATCAGAAAACTGTCTGGTTCTGAAATAATTCAGAAATCTTGAATTTTGCCTTGACTTCTTTAATTTCTTAGAGAAACTTAAACAGTCAGACGTTCTAGGAGCAGAATTGGGCCATTCAGCCAATCAATCATGACAACTGACCTATCTTTCACTCTCAACTCAATTCTCCTGCCTTCTCCCCATAACCACTAACACCCTTACTAATCAAGGATCTGTCAATATCCACCATAAAAATATCCATTGACTTGGCCTGCACAGCCAAGTGTGGCAATGAATTCCACAGATTCACCACCCTCAGACTAAAGAAATTAGTCAGAAAATGGCTACTGCATAAGTTAATAAGTGATAGGAGAATTAGGCCATTCGGCCCATCAAGTGAATCCACCATTCAATCATGGCTGACCTATCTCTTCCTCCCAACCCCATTCTCCTGCCTTCTCCCCATAACCCCTGACACCTGTACTAATCTATCTCTGCCTTAAAAATATCCACTGACTTTGTCTCTACAGCCTACTGTGGCAAAGAATTCCACAGATTCATCACCCTCTGACTAAATAAATTTTCCTCCCTAAAAGAATGTCCTTTAATCTCTCGTCCTAGACTCTCATTGGTGGAAACATCCTCTCCACATCCACTCTAACCAAGCCTTTCACTATTCTGTATGCTTCAATGAGGTCCCCCCTTATTCTGAACTCCAGCGAGTACAGGCGCAGTGTTGACAAATGCTCATCATAGGTTAACCTACTCATTCCTGGGATCATTCTTGTAAACTTCCTCTGGACCCTCGAACCAGCACATCCTCAGATATAGTGCCCAAAATTGCTCACAATATTCCAAATGCGGCCTTACCAGCACCTTATAGAACCTCAGCATTACATCCCTGTTTTTGTATACAAAAGTCCTCTTGAAATAAATGCTAGCATTGAGTTTGCTTTCTTTACTACTGATTCGACTTGCAGATTAACTTTTTGGGAATCCTGCACCAACACTCCCAAGTCTCTTAGCACCTCTGATTTCTGGATTCTCTCCCCATTTAGAAAATAGTCTATGCCTTTATTCCTACTACCAAAATGCATGACTCCACACTTTCCTACGCTATATTCCATCTGCCACCTCTCTGCCCACTCTCCCAACCTGTCCAAGTCCTTCTGCAGAGTCCCTTCTTTCTCTACACTACCTGCCCTTCCACCTATTTTCGTATCATCCGCAAACTTGTCCACAAAGCCTTCAATCCCCTCGTCCAAATCATTAATATTCAAAGTGAAGAGTAGCCCTGCTTCATTCAGGATAGATACACTTACCAGATTACCTGCCACACTGGTGTGGAAATTCAGTTGTGAATAGATCTCAATTATATTTGTAAATTAATACTCTAAAAGATAGATTAATTTAAAGACAAGAAATAGGTACCACCAAATAATTGCAGTGTATTAAGGTTGCGGGAAAACCTGACAGAAGTACATAACATTATGAGAGGCGTAGGGGTAGATTGTCAGAACCTTTTTCCCAGGGTGGAAATGTCAAATAGAGGTCACAGCTGTATGGTGTGAGGGGCAAAGTTTAAAGCAGATGTGCAGGTCAAGTCTTTTTACATAGAGGTGGGCGGGGTGCCCGGAATAGTTGGTGGTGGAGGCAGATACATCAGTAGCATTTAAGAGGCTTTTAGTCAGTAGGCACATGGATATGCCGGGAATGGAGAGGTATGGATCATGTGCAGATGATCTCAGGCAGAAGAGATTAGTTTAATTTAGCAGCGTGTTTGGCACAGACTTAGTAGGCTTAAGAACCTGTTCCTATGCCTGTACTGGTCTATGCGCTATGATCTGATGCTATTTAAGACTAAAACTATTCAGATCACTAAAGGAATGACAACTCTTTATTGTTACAATTAGGCAAACTTGACAGGCATCAAACTTTATACAGAACCAAGTCACAGTTTGGCAGTGAAGAAATATATGCAGTAACATTGTTATGTCATTACAGCAAGCAGTAATGAAGGCAAGTAATATCTTCATCTTCATTGCAAGATGTTTTTTGCGGGCCCTTGATGTTGCCACATCTGGATTATTATATTTAAGGAAGTACGTGGTTGTCATGGAGGGGTGCCATAAACATTTATCAGATTGATTCTGGGATGGTGAGACTGCCATTAGAGGACCGATTAGTTCAATTGGATTTGTTATCACTGTAGTTTGGAAGAATGGGAATCAAATTGAAACTTCCAAAACTTTGACAAGATTATGCAGATTGCATGGATGCAGTGGCCACGTTGCTGTGGATACTGTATTTAAGGAGGGGATTAAAGTATTTCTTGACACCAAAGCTACCAATGGGCATGGGGAGAAATAAAGAATATTACAGTGAGAGGAATGATCATGATTGTATTGAATTACAGAATAAGTTCAAATGGACAAATGAGCTACAACGTTGGAAAACATAAAACTGCAGATGATGGAATCTGAAACAAAAACAGAAATGCTGGAAGAACTCAGCCAACCAAGCAGCATCTAGAGAAAGATAAACTAGCTATGTTTTGCATGAGTGGCTCGTCTTCAGAATGGTTCGCATGTTCCTATTTTCATCTGTTGGTGTGTTTTGTTAGATATTCTGCTGGATTGATTGTTTTTATAAATATTTAATTATCAAAATTGTAACAACAAAAATTGACGTCGACAATTTTTATTGTATTATATCTGCAAAATATTTTCAACTGTAAATCCTGAGAAACAGATTTTATAATAATGATTTCATATCTAGTTTTTACTTGACACAATACTCAAATACCAAATGTTAGGAATTTTTATATTAAAGAATTTGAGTTATCTTAATCCCGTACACTTAACTATCCTGAAACTAAGATAATTCCCATTCTTATGGAGCCTTTCATCCTGATCTAAATTAGATGATCCTTAATTAAATTAATGCATTAAAAGTTCATCTTAAAGAAGATTAATCTATTTTAATGCAGCTGTTTTAATATTTTTGTGAAACTTAATTGCATTGGGAATATACAGAATAATCTTTCACAGACTACCTAAAACTCAATGTAAACACACTTTTTGACTAATTTTGTTTCAAATGGTAGGTAAGTGGAATTTAAAATTGGTGAACTGTTAATGATTAATTAGAAAGCAGACTCTGATTGAAGCAACGTCTTTCAACAAGCTTTTTTTTTTAAGCAAAGTTATGAAACTCGATTAAAAGAACTCTGGCAAACCCTCATGGCAGCTCCAGAAGAAATGAACACCAAAGAGTCCATTGATGGTCACCAAGTTTGAGAATAATTTATGGGCAATAATAAAACATACAATCGTGAATGTCTGAAAAAGGGTCCCGACCCGGAATGCGCCCATCCTTTTTCACCAGAGATGCTGCCTGACCTGCTGAGTTACTCCAGCACTTTGTGTCTATCTATGGTATAAATCGGCATCTGCAGTTCCTTTCTACACACGTACATAGCATATGTCACTGCTGTGCGATATTATCATATTTGAAACCAATATGTTTATCTTTCAAAAAATTGTTTGACCTTTTTAGTCATGGATTGCCTGTGCTATATGAAAGCATTCAGAAGAGGTTTTAAAGAAATCAAACCTAAAAAATGGTGTGATTTGTGGTCCAATATTTCTACAAATATAAATTTCTATGCATTTGCACCTGGTCTGTACACTTGCATGGCCAGTTGCAATAACCTAGTACAGCTCTGTTAATATAAATATTTTGATCAAATACAAATACATGATACCAATTACTGTACAAGTGATACTGGTTCATTTAGACCTCAGTTTGCAGGACGTTTAAAATACCCATAGCTTTCAATACAAATTATTCATGCATGGCATTGGTTAGCTTGTTTTTGTTGCGCATATTGCTGGCTCATCAGCATCATTCTAAGAGGCATGGATGGTGTGATTTTCTTTGCGAACCTTTAACACTTCAAAAGTTTATAGATCTGAAGAAACTTGTTCTCTGGCTTGAAATATGATAAAATGCAGAAACAAGGTACTGCAGATGCTGGTGTACAAAAAAAAAGGCACAAAGCCCTACTGTAACAGCAGATCAGGCTGCATCTCTGGAGAGCATGGATGGGTGACATTTTGTGTCGGGAACCTTCCTCATAATAATGTGCTCACCCGTAGCGTCACCTATCCATGTTCTCCAGAGATTGCCTGACCCACTGAGTTATTCCAGCACTTTGTTTTTTTTTGTTGTAAATCAGCATCTGAAATTCCTTGTTTCTACATTTTACTGCTCCACTGCAAAATCTCCTCAAGGTGTGCCTACTTTGAAGAAGTTCTCCTCTCTCAGATGGGACCCTCTCTCACTGCTCCTCTTCTGTGAATCCTCCTGCTCTCCTGCCATTTTCTGACCAAAGCCAGGTGTATTTCCTCGGCACGCCCCCTTGTGGCTTCCAGCTCAGTTTCCAGGCCTCCCAGTTCAGGCCCAACCACGATTTCAGGTCCCCCCCACTCACTCCACCACTTCACTCAACAGTTCTCCTTCCATACCCTGGGTTCTATGCTCTGTCTCTCCCGTAACTCCAGGCCTCACTCACCCCGACCCGTAATGGACCTCAACTTGAAATATGGTATGCCTTTATAGTAAACATGTACTCTATAGTGGAACTGACGGACAACAGGAAAATCATTCTTTTTCCCAATAAAATATGGTACGCCTTTATAGTAAGCATGTGCTGACGGACAACAGGAAAATCATTATTTTTCCCGATAAAATTATACTCGATCACAAAATAAATCCCAGAATTATTATCTATATTTTATCTTTAAGGACTAAAGGACAAGTGAATTTTAGTACATTTTATAAAGTCAGTATTCTTTGATTGCATATATAAATGCAAAATTATGCTATTAATTTGTTTAGTTTAGAGATACAGTGCGGAAACAGGCCCTTCGGCTCACCGAGTCTGCACCGACCAGCGATCCCCGCACATTAACATTATCCTACACACACTGGGGGCAATTTACACTTGCACCAATCCAATTAACCAATCCAATTAGTGTGGGAGTAAACCAAAGATCTCGGGAAAAACCCCAAGTAGGTAACGGGGAGAACGTACAAGTTCCTTACAGACAGCACCCATAGTCGGGATCGAACCCGGGTTTCTGGCGCTGTAAGGCAGCAACTCTACCGCTGCATCACAGTGCCACCCTAATCTTTTTGTTTTTATGCTGTTTTATCTAAATATTTTTATCTTTACTCTCTATAGGATCCCTCTAGAACATTACTGTTGCTTACTTTTAATGTGAAGCATTTCTGGGATTATCTTTTTATTTTAATTATGTCAGCTTTTTAGTATATCTCAATTAATTAGAATCAAGAGAGGAAACTTTAATATTGAGACATCACTTGACTGGAAGTTAGTGAATCTGAAAAGAAGTGATGTGTGAAAAGATATGGTATGAGATGGAATAAGGACATCAGAATTTTGGATCTGTTCAAGTTTAGAGGGAGCAATGAAAGTTACTTGTTGAAATAAAGAACTGCAGATGCTAGTTTACAAAAAAGGACACAAAGTGCTGGAGTAACTCAGCGGGTCAGGCAGCATCTCTGGAGAACATGGATAAGTGGCGCTTCGGGTCAAGAAGAAGAGTCCTGACCCGAAAGGTTACCTTTCCATGTTCTCCAGAGATGCTGCTGACCTGTTCATGAAACTTATTTAGCCGAAATAAAAATTCTGGCTTTCCATCAACCATGCGTTACTAGGTGAGTGTTTTTTAGCTGTTCCTTTTTTCATTTCAGATTCTCAAATTTCCCAGGATCGATTTTATATGGTCATGAATTTGTGCAGAAGTCATTCAATTAATTTTGAACCTCTAAATGATACTATGTCATTTTAAAAAAAAATCTAAAATGGGGCCCTCTGCTGGACAACACGCTTATCACACTCGAGATTGTGACTTGTGGAAGTGAAAATTACTATGTCAAAGTAAAAACAGATAGAAAGACAATTACAAATGCCACAGAATACAGACAATTGTAACTTCTAACTGAGAATTCTTGATTTGCTAACTAAATGTTTAACCCAAAGTGCAGCCTAGAAGCAAATATACATCAAACAATACTTTTAAGGAACAGGAATCAGATATGTTATTTTTCTTATAACTGGGAGTCTGTGAATATTGTGTGTTCTTTTGTAATTGAACTAAAACCTTTAATTGACTCCATTAGTTCTTCATCATCTGGGTACTGAAAGAGAAATATGAAAAATACATTAAGTATCCATTATTCATTTGCAACCATCACAAGTAGTTGTTCAGGATTGAATTCAGACTTAGTCAAACTGTGAGATTTGATTCACATTGAATTCAATCAGACAATGAAGCTACCCCTTCCAATCTTTTCACTGATGGATCACTGTGTACTTAATTCCATTGAACTTTGTTGAAATAGTAAAATGTTTAAAACGCCAAGACTTGGGGACTTTAAGTCAGTGATGGTTCATACTTTAAAAAAAGTAGAGATGCTGCCTTACAACACCAGTGTCCCAGGTGCGATCCTGACTACGGGCGTTGGCTGTGTGGAGTTTGTATATCCTCCCTGTGACCACATGGGTTTTATCCGTGTGCTCCGGTTTCCTCCCACACTCCAAAGACGTGTTTGAGGAAACACGTTTGTAGGTAATAGGACTTGGGTAAAATTGTAAATTGTCACTAGCATGTAGGATAGTGCTAGTGGACAGGGTGATCGCAAGGCTTGGTGGGCCGAAGGGCCTGTTTCCGTGTTGTATCGCTAAAGTTTAATATGAGATGCCAAAGACTGAGAGTTTACAGTGGGGCATTATGGAGAATTATACTGGCAGGTTGGGGTCACCCTTGTGGACTGAATAGAAATATTTGGCGATCCTTGTTATGCTTCACCAATGTGGAAGGTATCGCATCCTGAACACATCCAGTATACTAAACTTTAAAAAAAGTACTAGTTTCCAGATTTTCTGGCAATTTTGTTCTTTATCTTATATTTAATGAATCACGGCATGAACAATAATTGTTTATATTGAATTCCAGATTGCTCAAGTAAGACTGAGCCAATCATTTTTATGTGACTCAGAAGTGTACAAAATTATGAGAGGCATAGGTAGGCTAGACAGTCAGAACATCTCCCCAAGGGTGGAAATCTCAAAGACTAGAGGGCATAGTTTAAAGGAAATATGCAGGGCAATATTTTTAAACAGAGAATGGTGGTGATAATGCAATTGTATTTAAGAGGCTTCTGGATCGGCACATGGATATGCAGGGAAATGAGGGATATGGATCTGTGTAGGTAAAGGAGATTAGTTTAACTCAGCATCATGTTCAGCATGAACTTTGTGGGCTGAAGGGCATGTTCCTCTGCTGGACCGATGTGTTCTATGTCCTTTCTTTTGCACCAAATGTGTAAGATAAGGAAACTCATTCACATCAGCAGTACAGAATGGACCATAAAACCCATTTCCATCAATTCTGATTCTCTTTTCCATTGGCCATTTTCACCTCCTGTATCTTGTAAATAGATCATTTCTATAAATGTTCCACGATTCATTTACCATTCCACTGTCGCGCCCCTGTGCGAGCGATCCCCAAACTGAGCCTTCCATCAGCGATTTCTTGTCATGAGCATCAATGAGCTGACTAACACTGCGATGCAGGGAGGTCTGGGAATAGGTGTGACTCAGCTGACTCTGGCTTGGCACACGGATCACCGACATGCTGCAATTCCTGTCGAGAGATCTATGTTCTTCAATTTTTGTGTCCAAAAGCCCCTATGAGTCAAAACATTAATACCAATTAATGACGATTATCCACAATTGGTAACAAAGGTTAGTATTGCATGATTGAGTTCTGAGTCTGTGATGCACATGCTGCAGTGTGAACAAAGGTTTTATTTCACAACAACAAACTCCTTTACCAGATTTATGACACATCATTATTATTTAATGAGAAGATGAATGCATTCTTACATAACGTTATCGTGTATTAATCGTAGATAAATATTGACAGCTAATTGAAAAGGAGGCCATTAATTTTCAAATTATTATTTATCTAGGACAAAAATCAGGCAGGTTCTTCCATGAAATTTAAACCAGAAAATTTTATCAGGGTAATGCTCTGCATCAATATGTGATCATTTCAACAATACTGTGTGTCAAGATTATCTGAGCAATTAAGTGTTGACATGGTAAAGGATTTGTAAAATCGAACAATAGTTTTAACATAAAGTGAATACACAACAAACTATGATCTTATTCATCTTTATCAGTGGACTGTTGTATAATGCAGGTAGATTCTATGTAGGAGGTGTTGCTATTTGTGCATTCCCAGTACATCATGCATTCAACTGAAGAACAGCAAGTCTGAAAGGGATGAATGCTATCTATACATTTGAGCATTGTTATTGGTATTAGCTCTGCCACATCCATTGTTCATTTTGGCTGCAGGTCTCCTTGCAACAAATGGCACCACTTTGCATAGGCCTCATTTGTACCTTAAGCTCAAGTTATATGTAACATGACGTTGATGCAAGCTGTCCATGGTGGGACCAAATCAATCTGATACACTTTGTTACTCCTCACTTTCTTTTTTATGAAACCTTAAAAGAGGACATTTGCACTTGGGAAACATATTAGTCCATTATAGTAATCATTTCCATGGTATTGGTGTATCTTTAGCAATTCAGTGCCTTCATGGCAAATACAGCAAAAATGTACAGAATTTCCGATTCATTATTGACACAGAGCCAAAAGTCTTCTTAATTTCTTTGTCGAACACTTGCCCAAGCACTGCAGTATATTCGCAAGTTTAAGTCATGAACATTATAATGAAATCATTGGAACCACATTTTTAAGTATGGTATTGATAACATTTTGGAATTCTAATACCTCATGGAAACTAGTTGTAGCATCTTGTAGATACCTAGTGATGGATTGTTGTTTAACAATGTGCATATCTTTTAGGGGCCAACCAGTCAAAGATCTACTCAAAGTGAATATGGTTTGAAACAGTTTGAATTTGACCATTTCTAATTTGGATTATAAAACAATAATGGGATAATTTTCAAGAGGTTGGGCATAGAATCTAAGTAAAAAATAACCAGCACTCCCCATCCTTATTTTCCAATTACACCAGCTCTGAGATACCTGTAATCCGTCAATCTCCCCAATCTATCACAACCACTCAATCCTCACACCACAATAGTTTCCTTTGTTTAGATGTAGGATCCTAGTTTCAAATTGAACTAGTGCACTTTTCACCTTAGTGAAGAATTATTATGTGTTATCTTCTCTAAAAGATTGAACAAAATATTATTAATTGATTTCTCATTGCACAGTGCCCATTCTAAGATTGTCTGTTTCATTTTGGCTCCACAACCTAGTGGGTCTAAAAAAAATCCCTCCATTTCATCTTGATTTGAACACAACTTTGGACACAGCTGACTGCACCATCCTCCTCTGACACCAATGTCCACCTGTGTAACACAGCACTTGTTTACTCCCTTTTTATCCATCCAGTTGTACGCAGAGAATTACTGTCATTGCTTCTCTTCCTGCTTCCAGATTAGACAATAGACAATAGGTGCAGGAGTAGGCCATTCGGCCCTTCGAGCAAGCACCACCATTCAATGTGATCATGGCTGATCATTCTCAATCAGTACCCTGTTCCTGCCTTCTCCCCATACCCCCTGACTCTGCTATCCTTAAGAGCTCTATCTAGCTCTCGAATGCATTCAGAGAATTGGCCTCCACTGCCTTCTGAGGCAGAGAATTCCGCAGATTTACAACTCTCTGACTGAAAAAGTTTTTCCTCATCTCCGTTCTAAATGGCCTACCCCTTATTCTTAAACTGTGGCCCCTGGTTCTGGACTCCCCCAACATTGGGAACATGTTTCCTGCCTCTAACGTGTCCAACCCCTTAATAATCTTTTATGTTTCGATAAGATTCCCTCTCATCCTTCTAAATTCCAGTGTATACAAGCCTAGTCGCTCCAGTCTTTCAACATACGACAGTCCCGCCATTCCGGGAAATAACCTAGTAAACCTACGCTGCACGCCCTCAATAGCAAGAATATCCTTCCTCAAATTTGTTTGCTCTGATGCCCTGAAAGATCAAACCTTGCACCTTCCCGATCATTAATTTACGTATTGCACCTCGGGAATGCTCTCCGATAACACAGCAACAGTCTCCACATTTTCATTGGTGAATTCTGGACTGCATATCCCAATCTCTGATATTCTGCAGGAACAAATCTGTCCCATGCCTAGATTTATTTGCTGTGGCAACACTCGTTTTTACATTAAGGTGTCAATGAGGATTACTGTATATGCTTCAGTGTCTGGAGTGGAATTGTACCCATGACATCCCGACTCAGGTAAAATGGTTACTGTTCAGTCATGGCTGTTATCTCAATATTAATGTAGATCTGAGTAACATCATTTGCTGCCTTATAAATATAAGAAATCATTGACTTCAAGTGACACTCATGCTCCACTACACAAATCTCATAAGTACCATGTATCATCATTATAATAATTACAATGAGCTATCATTATTATTGTATCAGTGTGATTTACCAGAGCACTGGGTTCATTAATAACTGCTATTCAAAAATATTTTTGCAGTTCATTGCGTAGGCGATTTATTTTGATGTACTCTAATACCTGACTTAGTGCTTCCCTGAGAGTATTGAATCATTATAATGCTCTTGCTCCTTCAGTCCGAATTGTCATAAGCATAAACCTCCTCCCCTGACATCTGTTCAATATGGCAGGAACTGGATGTGAACCCCTGCCCTTGCTACTGCTGCACTGTGAAGTGATGCCTGGCTTGGCAACTTGAACACCCAAAAACAAAGAAGACTGTAAAAAAGGTGGCAAACACTGCTCAGTCCATCATGGGTACCGACCTTCCACCATCGAAGGGATCTACAGGGGTCGCTGCCTCAAAAAGGTAGCCAGTATTATCAGAGACCCACACCACCCTAACCACACTCTCATTTCACTCCGCTTCCTACCAGGTGGCATAGCAGCCTGGAAACGGTAACGTCCAGGTTCAGGAGCAGCCGCTTCCCAACAACCTTCAGGCAATTAAACACTACAACCTCCAACTAAACTCCAAACTATGTATACTTAGGGGCATTATTTATGTCTTTGGACTATTATTTGCTTACAGAGTACTATGTTTACATATCTGTTGTGCTGCTGCAAATAAAAGTTTCATTGTTGTGGCTTGGGACATATGACAGTAAAAGACTCTCGACTCTTGAAATGCTTAGCTTCTGCTAATGCTCCTCCTCCACTGTGTTGAAGGGCTGGAGTGAGCCATGTGCAACAGCTATGTGCACGTAGCAGTGCTCAGTGTTAGACCTGAGTATCCATTTGCATTCTCCTTCCTGGGATCACAATCTGAGCATGAAGCAAGGTACCCGTGCAATTTATTACGGCATCCTCTAGTTTTAAACATCTAGATATTTTAGTTATTAGAAAGTTTGTCAAACCTTTTACATGATGACAGTTACTTTTAACAATACTTTTGAAGCTCTCAGTTCTACATGTATTGCATTCAAGAAAAAAAAAAGTCATGCAAGTAGTTAAACAAGTCAGACTGCACACAATTGTCACATTGTAGGAAATAGGAGATAGACATAAATTGCTGGAGTAATTCAGCAGGACAGGCAGCATCTCTGGAGAGAAGGAATGGGTGACGTTTCGGGTCAAGATCCTTCTTCAGACTGATGTCAGGGGAGTGGGCGGGACAGAGATAGAATGTAGTCGGAGACAGTAAGTGGTGGGAGAACTGGGAAGGGGAGGGGATTGAGAGAGAGGGAAAGCAAGGGCTATTTGAAGTTAGAGAAGTCAATGTTCATGCCGCTGGGGTGTAAGTTCCCAAGCAAAATATGAGGTACTGTTCCTCCAATTTGCGCTGGGGCTTACTCTGACAATGTAGGAGGCCCAGGACAGAAAGGTCAGATTGAGAATGGGAGGGGGAGTTAAAGTGCTGAGCAACCAGGAGATCAGGTAGGTTAAGGCGGACTGAGTGGAGTTGTTCAGCGAAACGATCGCCAAGCCTGCGTTTTGCCTCGCCGATGTACGAGTTGACACCTGGAACAGCGGATACAGTAGATGAGGTTGGAGGAGGTGCAAGTGATCCTCTGCCTCACCTGAAAAGACTGTTGGGGTCCTTGGATGGAGTCGAGGGGGGAGGTAAAGGGACAGGTGTTGCGTCTCCTGCTGTTGCTGGGGAAAGTACCTGGGGAGGGGTTGGTTTGGGTGGGAAGGGATGAGTTGATCAGGGAGTTGCGGAGGGAATGGTCTCTGCGGAAAGCAGAAAGGGGTGGAGATGGGAAGATGTGGCCAGTAGTGGGATCTCGTTGGAGGTGGAAATGTTGGAGGAATATATGCTGTATGCGACGGCTATTGGCGGTGGAAGGTGAGGACAAGGGGGACTCTGTCCTTGTTTTGAATGGGGGAGGGGGAGCAAGAGTGGAGCTGCGGGATATCTATATAGTTACACATACATACCTCAAAGCACATTGTGTAACTCTTTAATGTGACAGAACTTGAAGCATCGGAGGGTGTTGCAATAGCATCAAACTGAAAAGAAAGGAAAACTTTAACAGCTACATTTAATATGGCTCAACTATCACAAGATGGTACAGTTGGTAAATATACACCTTGACAGCATGGTCTTTCCATTTATTAAAAATCTGAAATTCCTGACGTACATATTTCCTTTCTCTTCACTGGCTGGTCCTTGTGTAGTTACATCAAGGGTGCTTAGCTTACAATCCAGTTCTGTGAGCTTTAAGATGGCTGACGAGGCCAAGGTAGATTAAAGTACTCAGACACAGTGGGGCATGAGACACTTGTTGGGGCAGGTGGATAAGTCATTTGGGAGTATGTTAGGCATCTGCACTTAGCTTCTGTGTGCTTGAATGCATGTACTTAAGGTTCTCAATTCATGAACTTAAGGTTCTCAATGCCGTCTCAAATTCACCTCCGTTTCGAGAGATTATGGATTCTTATGAGTTGCTGGGGATGTTATACTTTACCAATGAAGATTTAAGAACATCCTTAGAAACAATGCAATGAAGCGATATATAAAATGTAACCAAGTGCAGGTGTTGCTAGCTATTATGTGCATTGTTGGAGCCTAACATTTCATGAAATGCACAGGAGAAGCGCTGAGTAAATTCATTTCATAAGATCATAAAATCATAGGATGATAGGAGCAGAATTAGGCCATTCAGACCATCAAATCTACTCCGCCATTCACTCATGACTGATCTAACTCTCCCACCTAACCACGTTCTCCTGCCTTCTCCCCATAACCTCTGACACCTGTACTAATCAAGAGTCTATCTGTCTCTGCCTTAAATATATCCACTGACCTGGCCTCCACAGCCTTCTGTGGCAAAGAATTCCACAGATTCACCACCCTCTGACTAAAGAAATTCCTCCTCAGCTTCCTAAAAGAACGTCCTTTAATTCTGAGGTTATGACCTCTAGTCCTAGATTCTCCCACTAGTGGAAACATTTTAATTGTTGTGGAAGAAGATTTTTAATAAAATAAATATGCTGCTAGTTTGTTGTTTAAAATTGATTAGAATGTGCCTGCCATAGCCACTGGATCAGTAAAAGTAAAATTGCAGAATCAGCGCACCCTGGTGGCCAGAGTAGTAACAGCATTATCTCAGGAAATGAATCTCACAACGCAGGCTCTTCAGTCGGATGCCTAGTTTATGCTGAATAACCTGATTCCAGGTTATGGTAGGGTACTGCATTTGGCCTAAAAGGCCATGGCTATTCAGAGAGAGAAAAAAAGAAGTCCCTGTTCTTGCCACACAGTGAACATTGCACGAGAGCAAGCACACTGGATAGCCTGGTGTCAAAATTTAACCTAGCTTCCTATGCAACTGCAACAGATGCAACACCTTTCCTTTTAACTTTGCCTTTTCACTATCCAGGGAGCCAAACAACAATCATTCATGCCCACTACTTTCTATCCAGTGTGCTGCATTCAGTGCTCTCAACGTGATGGGGAAGTGTGGAGAATAAAATTGAATCAGAATCGCATTAGTGTGAATGGCTGCTTGATGGTCAGCATGGATGTAAGCTTGAAAGGCCTGTTTCCATGATGTATGTACGTACATATGTTTTTTTTTTTTCGCTCGCTCACTCTCGCTCTCTCTTGCTTGCTCTCTCTTGCTCTCTGTTGCCCTCTTGCTCTCTCTCTTGCTCCAACTCTCTTTCTCTTGTTCCAACTCTCTCTCTCTCTCCCTCTCCCTCTCTCTCTCTCTCTCTCTCTCTCTCTCTCTCTCTCTCCCCTCTCTCTCCTCTCTCTCTCCCCCTCTCTCTCTCTCCTCCTTCCCTCCCCTCTCTCTCCCTCCCCTCTTCTCTCTCTCCCTCCTCTCTCTCCCCCTCTCTGGCCCCCTCTCACCCCCTCTCTGTCCCCCTCTCACCCCCTCTCTGTCCCCCTCTCCCCTCTCTCCCCTCTCCCCCCTCCCCTTCCCCCTCTCTATCCCCCCTCTCTCCCCCCCTCTCTCCCCCTCTCTATCCCCCCCTCTATCCCCTCTCCCCCCTCCCCTTCCCCCCCTCTCTCTCCCCCTCCTCTCTCCCCCCTCCTCTCTCCCCCCCTCTCTCTCCCCCCCTCTCTCTCCCCCCCTCTCTCTCTCCCCCCCTCTCTCCCCCCCTCTCTCTCCCCCCTCCCTCTCTCCCCTACACTAGCCTTTGTTCCACAGGGTCAATCTTGAGCTGTCTGCTGCCTCTCACTATAATTGTTCATCCCTCCCTCATTCTAACCTATCTGCCCATGACATCCTGCACTTAATAAAGAGGCTCAATGTAACTTGAGGAAAAGCATCATATCTTCCATTTGGATTTCATATTGAATTCAACAACTTCAGGTAACTCACTTTCTCTATTTGTATGAGGACTGAATAATTCAGCAAAATAACATCCATCTACAATATTGGCACAGTTATTCTCTTTAGTTGCATGGTCTGACTTGCTTGGCATTCCCTACAATTCAATATTTCACAGTTTTTAAATTACCTTATGTTCTCTCCTTCTAATCTCATTCGTTAATCCATTAAATAAATCACCTTATCATTTTTGGAGAGAATTGAAGTGATTGGTGGCTTCCAGCTTTATTGTCTGGTAACGAGAGTGGTATTGGGCCAACGATTTGCCAGCATTGGTGAGGGTGTTACATTTTTCATGAAGGTCTTGTGAAAATGTCCCATGTGGCAGTGGGGAATATTTTAGAGCACATTGACTATATATCTTACAGAATTTACAAGATATAAGGAACAATTGACTGATTGTTTTTTCCAGATCCTCCTTCCCTTCCACCACTATAAATAGGAAAGACAAAAGTAATGCTATGGGAACCCATCAAGTCATACACTAAATTGACTTAGACAAATATTCTTGCTTCATCATCATCATTCTGTTAATATTCCTGGAATTGCTTATCTAACATCATTGCAAGATTGATGACTAATGGTTTAAGGCTCATTTGCAACTTCTCAAAATAAATAGACATGTGTAACTATTGTGATTTTGCAGGCATTTTCCTGATCCTTATGTTTTATGATTTCTTAATGATAATAGCAGAACACTGCCAACTAACTTACCATGAAGGATTCATTAGGCAGATTAGTCGTCTTCCGTAATGGAATTAAAGGTGGCCTCTCTCTCTTGTATGGTTGTCTATTTACTGCCCTATGTAGTAAGATGGATAGGAACATAGCCACAAATATCAACCCAAGAATTGCCATTAGTATAATGAACCATAGTTCATTGTAGAATGGAGTGTTTGATTGTAGCACTCCTGTCTTATCATCAACAGTGGGCAGTATAGGACCTTTAAAACCAAGAAGAGATGATGTAAACTACACATCATGTAGAAAACATTCTCAGACAATTTTGCTTGGATTATTTAAGAAAATAAATATGCATGGATATGTTAAAGATTCTTCTGCATCTTTGCATTTTCTAAGCCACCTTATTCAGTTAACGGATAACCACTCCATGATGACTTAGAAATCCGTTATTATTCAAAACAAGATTATTTACAAGGTTTTCACATCTACACAGCCCCACTATATGAAGTGATGTCACAGATGCCACTTTGATTAAGATGCAATTCAACTCTATGACTCCTATGTTTACCCTTCTACAATGGGGATTTTAAATGTATAATTATCAAAATATTAACAGCTGTTGGCTTGACAGGCTTTTCAATAATCCATCTGTCACTGATATCACAATGATTATTTTTAACCTTACCTCTTCTAAATGTGCCCAAACTAAATATTAGAGCTTAATAACAAAGGCACCAATCAAATGATCGTGTTGGATGGGATTGAGAGTCTTGTGTGTAGTTTTAGTTTTGTCTAAAATTACATTTCAATAAAAATTGGTTCAGGTCCTTCCTTAACCCTTTCCTGTATGGAATGGCTAAGTGAGAACAAAGACATTTGTAACTTTCTTTAACATTGGGCATGCTTTGTGTACAAGATCTTCTGTAAATGTGTATCTTGGTGCAAAATAGAGTTGTTACTTAAATGGATTTTCACTGAAAGGGTAACAGTAAATGAGCTTCAGCACAATTTGACATGGAAACCAGACATTACAAAAGTGTAATGTTATATTGGCTCAAAACAGATCGAGAACCAAGCTTAAAATAGGTGTACTCCAGAATGTTATTCCAGGTGAAACTGGTATTATTAGAATTATTCACATTAGATCACGATAATAATTAACAGTAGTTTATTTTACATAAATAAAAGTAAGGCATGCATGCAAGTGTACCTGTGTGCATGTAAGTGTGTGCATGCATGTGTACCTGTGTGCATGTAAGGCATGCATGCATGTGTACCTGTGTGCATGCAAGTGTGTGCATCCATGTACTAACAAATACAAAAGCTTACTCACCTACATCTGTGGCTGTATTTAATTTGATAATCGGGGTATTAACACTTGCCATTTCTGCCAAGCACCGAACTTGGAATAGAAAAGCTTCAACAAATAATAATAATTAATTACAATTTTATTCAAGCTTCAAGTTTTACATATAATCTCACTCCAACGAAGAAAAAATAGTTTTCTGTGTTACCAACATTGCCATTAATGGATTGGTACTATTAGTAAATGCAGAAATACCTACTGTTTTTACACGGTAGGTTGGATGGGATTGAAAGTCTTGTGTGTTGTTTTAGTTATTCCCATCCAGAGAGTTGAGTATTAACAAATGGTGTCATATCTCCTGACTTCCTAGAGCTTCTTTGTGATCGACAGGCACAGGTCAGGCTTGGAATTTAATACTATTTGCTTCCCTTCTAATAAATATTATGATGGTGGAAAGTCTTTGAGGATTAGGAGTTGAGCTATTGTTATAGAGTTCCTAATCTCCATTTAGTCCACTTTCTGTTAAATACCATACTGATTCCTGGCATGGAATGGTGGTGGTGGTGGTGGTGGTGGTGGGGGGGGGGGGGGGGGGAGGTGGGGTGGGGGGGGTGGGGGGGAGGGTGGATACAGTTTGTCCGACGAGGAAATATTTAGTAAGCCAGACCTATATGCCTCACAGTGTAAAAGAATGAAAGGCCATACATATTAATAATTCTTAAAGAGTTTGACAAAAAAGATACAGGGATGATGTTTCTTCCATAAGAGGTGCCATAGTCCCTAAATAAGGGGTCAGCAGTTCAGGTCAGAGATGAGAAAACAAATCTTCTTCCACAGATAAGTCTTTAGAATTTCCAGTACAAGAGCTATGAAGACAGTTACTGAGTATATTCAAGACAGAGATTGCTAGATATTTGTATGTTAGGGATAAGAGGTCAGTTCAGGAAAGTGGCAGTGAGGTAACATGATCAACCATGATCTTGTTGAATGGTGGAGTAGGCATGAGTGGACAATGTCTATCTCCTACTTCTATGTCCTATACTAAATGGAGGGGTCTGGTATTTTGGACTCTGACACTGGAAAGGCTATTGATTATTCAGCCATACTCTTGCCTGAGTCAGAAGGGCCAGGCTGCTGTACTGAGTGAATGATGTGTGTGAAGAGACAGGCAAGCTTCATTCTCAACTGATACAAAACAATAAAGATTCTTCCTGATGTTTGGCCAATATTTAACTCTCTATCAATATTAAAACAAAATATACTTATTACATTGACTTTCTAGTTTATTGAAGCTTGCTGTGCAATAATTGGAAGCTTATTTTAATTATTTCATGAGATGTGGATGACATTGCACATTGAACTGTTTTGAAACACTGTAGTTTGAGTGACAAAGGAACTCCTGTAGTCCTTTTAAGGTAGAAAGTCCAGACTTTTGACTCAGGGGTAATACATGTCCTAACTAGGAATATGTGTAATTTGAAGGATGATTTGGATGTGGTGGTGTCCATTTTTCCCCCCCTAGAACTTGTCTTTCTGCCTGGTAGTTTTTGGAAATGTTATTAAAAAGGCCTTGGAGTGTTGGCAGATAGTACCCTGTGCAGCCAATGGTAATGGCAGATTGTTGACAGGGTACCAGTTAAAATGGTGCCTTTGTGGTATCAAGTATGGCTGGATCTATATTCATTCAGGAAAATGAAAGGTATTCCATAACATTCATGACGTGTGGTTTGTAGATGGTGGAAAGTGAAATACATATCTTCTCTGTTATTGGACTGACAGCACTTCAAAAGTTACACCGTTAATTGTAACACATTAGGGTGTCTCGAGATCTTGAAAGAGTGTACGTGAACGTGCATCATCCTTTCTTGCATATAGTGGCCAGTGCCTTTGGAGGGAAGATGCCTGAATTCTCTCACATGTTATCTTTTGTGGCTAGTCACCTATCTGCCAAAGTCTGGGTATGAGTTCGGGTTCTCGTGCAGGTTGGACATTGAATCATTAGGAAACAAGCCCACCAGTGTTCTAATAATAGAGGCAAGATAACTGAGGAAGCAGATGATGATGATTCAATCCCTTTCCCTGATAATCAACTGTTGCGGCTGTGTCGTGATGAAGGTGGTGCTGTAGTCTGGAGTTGCATGTTGGTGTTGGAAGATTAACAGGGTGTTCACTAGTTGGAGAATAGCTCTCACTGGACGAGATTGTCAATGACACCTTCACCAAGGACTTTTGTAGTTCCAAAAGACAGCCAACCACTCACTCCCTTCCATAGGTTTACTGGTGGTTGGCTGGATGCCAATTAGGCAGTAAATCATAGGGTGAAATTTAAATGGGTTAACGTATTGGAAGTGATGAGAAGGAAAGGTTGCGTCCATATCGCACAGGGAGAAAGGGTACAGAGTTCCGTAGAATAAACATGCAAGATTGCTGGAGCAAGTGAATAATCATACTGTGAAAGCCAAACCCAGGGGAAAGCACAGCAGCAGTAACTAAACAGCAATAGAAAAACACTTTCAATGCAAAAACATAAGATGACAAGCAGAGAAGTGACAAAAACCTTTATCTTCATTCTCCTCCCATTCCCACAGCATTGCTTAGGACTGCTGTGAGGCAAACTTGTCACCCTCCTGTTTCTCTTGTTCCCTCACGACCTACCTTAGTGCCATTGCCGGTGAGGCCGCCAGGCCAAGTTAGGACTGCAGTAACAGGAGAACCTCGGTGTAAACTCAGGAACCCTTTTAATAATACATAAAGTTAAATGTTTTACAGCTTTATGTTTCCAGGTAGGCTTTCTTGAGTGATAACCATTCAGTTGCATTAACCGATTGAATTGCGACAGGGGTGGGTAATCAGAACAGCCTTTTGAACTATGGAACACTCATGGAACATGGAATTTGTTGTCGAAGCCACCTTGCATCTGAAAATTGCTCTCTGTAGCTCATACTCTGTGAGTTGTCCACTCAGCAGGAGTGTTTGACTCTAGTTCAGATAGATTGTTGGTAAGTTGATGGTTACACTGAATAATGCTATGAAATGGGGCACTGGGGTGAAAAGGATATTATGTGTTGAAAGCTGAAAATAGATATATTCATACTCTATGAATAACCAAACTTGAGACAATCATAATAGATAATTTCAATTGTTTTTCTACATTTTCCCTTTCCATTTGAATAGATTAAGGTTTTAAAGGTTGAGATAAATATGGCGGAGTCCTTTTAAATCTATTGTTGAAGTATAGAATGGAGTGTTATGCATTCTATGTTAGAAATATGTGTTAAAGCTATTCAAGATGCGATCCACATGAGTCTATTACAACTAGAGCCTTCATTTATGGTGTATCCAGTTTGCACCAAAAATTGGCCAAACCAATGCTAAAGACTGGAATTTTAATGTAAACCATAAAGTAAGTTAGTTTACAACATGTAGTATGTATAGGAGCTGTGGTCAAGAACTCAAAAATGTGTAACATATCCAAGTTGCCTTACGAACAAGCATTTTGCATTTTAGATTTAACTACATATGTAATTTCAATTTTGTTTTAAATGAAAGCTGCTACAATTTTTTTTTTAAACTTCCCTCCAAATTCTGAAGGGGGGTGATCTAAAATGCACATAAAGGCATCTATACAAAGATTAATTACATATGAACAAGAATCATGTGGCTAGTAATATGAAATATAAGCATGTCAAGGCATCGTATATAAAATTTTACAATCCTGTCTATGATATAATATGATCGGTACTCTCCACAAGTGGTTCTCAGTGCCTTAATCTCCAAAGGCACACCATGCTATTCAATCTGGAGCTGTCTTCAAGCCCTACATTACCAAATTATTTATTTCTTCCTGGGCCACTGCCAATCCTGCATCAGACTCTTCACTGCTGGAACTCTTCTGAAAGTTTCAGTGAGCACTAAAGTTGGAGAAATTTAAAAAAGCTGCATTTCGATAAGAATCTTGAAGAAATGGCTCACAAAATTCTCCAAACCTACTGGAAGAATAAATGTCAGCATCAGCATTCCCAGCACTAGCAGTCTATTTACTTTCAGTCAGTTATGTTGGGCATTTACCTGAGGTCCTTCCTTCCATTTATTAGTTTTGCAACTGATGCAATAATGAAATGGTGTTGGGAGGGATGAAGGTTCAGTATGGATGGGGTATCACTCCAGTAGACAGACCCTTGCTTCCTTGATGGTTTTGAAATCCATTCATATTGTTGAATTTGCATCAATGAAATTTTGATACGCTCCTGACATGAGTTTTACAGATCGGCTTGCAATCTCAGATATTAGTTATCTTATTTGCAAAGGGCAAAACCTTGTGGACCCCAGTCTCTAATATAGTCCTTTGACATTCCAATCAATTAATCCATTTTATGCACTAGATATTTTATCTGAAAACCTTACATATGTCCCGTTAAGTGTTTTCAAGGGAGAGCGAAATCTAATGTGACACCAGTATCCTTCTGTTAGATTAAACCAGTCATTCATGTAGACAGCTCTCGGAGAGTATAACACTGCAGATGGTTTGATAGAGAGAAGGCTTTGAATGCTGGTGGGAGCATCGCATTTTGATACTTTCTGATCTATTGGGCTAAAAAACATTTGAGTCAACAAAAATTAAACCAGCGACCTCAGACTTAATAGAAAGCATGGGCAATCCTCAATTAAATCCGATCCACACTAAATGTCAGCAGATCATTACATTCAATAATAATTTACAATTTCCAATATTTTATAATAAAATCCTAATATTTGTTCATCAACAATGTTAAAACAAGTATATGTGACATCTCGTAAAATATATTATTTATAGGTTGCCTCATGCATGCATTGTTGGCACATCTAAAAGGGGATCAAGTGTAAAAGAATGTTATTATTCCACTTGATGAGTTGAATTATACTCACTCTATTACTAGAGTGGTAATAGGAATCCACTTGGAGATTGTGTTGCTCACTAAATTGTCACTATTTATTGTAAGGTTATAACTTGTGCAAGGCTGCAGGTCTGTTTACGTTGAACTTCTAGCCTTATCCAGTGCTCGCAACTTTAATGAATCTAGCTTCATAAGGCTGTGCGACTAGCTGCTTTGGTCGAGATCGGACAGTGCACATTCGGAACTCATAGCTAGAAAAACAAAGAAGTTCAATAACCGAAATGAAAGTTAATTACTTAAAGGTATGTGCAAAGTTAGCACAATCCAAATGCTGCAAGTTTGTCAACAACATTTTAAAAAGTCAAATTATATTTTATTAGTTTTAATAAATGAATACTGAAACAAAATGACACTTCTTTGTCTTCTAGTGTAATGGATGCACTGGTGCATATAAACATATTGATATCTCTGTTAAAATATTAAACAGAGGAATTCCATTCCAATGGGTCATTCTTTTCCACACAGCTATTAAGTATATTGTCTAGTCTAAAGCCTTTGAAGTTTGTCATCAGACAAGAAGTTTGTAACTTGGGAATTAACAATGTTACATTATCTAGAGGAAGTTGGATAGCAGAGAGGAAAATTTCCAAATAAATACAGACCCCCTGCCCTGATTTTCCCAGAGTGTTGCATCTTAATAATACCATATATCTAAGTAAAACAGTGGAATATCTAATGTTACATCTGAAATCATAAATATTTTACTTAAGGCATAGGTTAAATTATTCAGTGCTGGCACAAGAGACAATATAAGTTTCAGATTATATATGACAGAATTTTTGTATTCTAAATAGTTTAAATTGGTACTTATCTTTCAATGCTACCATTAGGTGATAGTGGAGAGTCTTATAGTAAATCAGCACTGGTTGATATAATGTTGTGATTCAGTGAAGGAAGCAGAATGGCAGAAACTGATAGATGAGTAACAAACATTACCATTGGTACTTTGCTATAATGCAAGTGCATGCATTGATATGAATGGAATAAATAGTCAAGGGCTCCAAGGGGCGGAATAGTTTGCAGTGTTAATATTTCTTCAAAGAACTGTCAGTGAAATAAAGAAAATGATCTGTTTATATATTTTCATACCAGAATACATTTCATTCTCATCAAAGGATTAAATTATTGGCTTGGCACAAGTGGTGTAGCTGCTGCCTCACAGTGGCAGAGACCCGGGTTTGATCCTGAACTTGGGTGGAGTTTGCACGTTCTCCCTGTGACTGTGTGGGTTTCCTCGGGGTGCTCCCAGTTCCTCCCATGTCACAAAGCCATGCAGGTTTGTAGGTTAATTGGTCTCTGTAAATTTCCCCTGGTGTGTAGCGAATGGATCCGAAAGTGGAATAACATAGAACTAGTATGAATGGGTGATCAATTCGTTGGCGTGGACTCGGTGGGCCGAAGAGCCTGTTTTCATGCTGCATCTCTAAACTAAACTAAACAAAATATTTGACGAAGTAACATAAGTTCATAAGTTCTAGGAGCAGAATTAGGCCAATCAGCCCATCAAGTCTACTCCACCATTCAATCCTGGCTGGTCTATCTTTCCCTCTCAACCCATTCTCCTGCCAATTTTATTTCAGTAATATAATTTAGATGGTCTTGTTCAATATATCTGGTATATTGGTTCAGAACATAAAAGAATGTCATGGTTGATCAACATTTTCTTTCAGAGCAAACCATGAAGACGTGTAACCACTGGGTTGAAGCTGAAAATTGGTAGTGGTCCAAAATGCTGTGGGTAGCACACATGCATACTTATGATGTGAGTTTTATGCAAACACCATATTAACTCCATTCTGCAGCAGTCTGGCTAGTCCAATCTTGTTGCTCCCACAGCCCAACAAGTGGATGAAAAAAGGTCATATGTCAACAAGCAAGATTGCAGGAGCAAACAGTAGCAGTTTCGAAAAAAAAGAAGCTGGCAGTATCATTCTGTATGTACAATGTATGGCTTAGTTCAACTCACAGACATCTTTGACTTTTTCAACTGAGAGGGATTGTGGAACATCTTGTCAGAAATTTGTCCTGACTCAATATCTGCTACTTGATGGCATATCAGCCGTGATTCTAACCAACAGGCCCACACCAAACCCTCATGCAGACTGTGTTCAAACAACATCACTCCAGCCCTCTTCTGAAACTTATTCACTGCAATTTAGTAACTCACCAACCATTAGCTTCCTGAAAGAGTGAAGTTAATTGCTGAACATTCCTATCCACAGATGCAGGCCAGTCACTCACTTCCTTCAGCAGGTTGTTTGTGGCTCCAGATTCCAAAATCTGGCATCTTGTGATCTCTCCATTTTACTGTTTCCCTGCAAAGTTTCTTCAAGGTAAGATAAGAAAATAACTGCAGATGCTGGTACAAATCAATTTATTCACAAAATGCTGGAGTAACTCAGCAGGTCAGGCAGCATCTCAGGAGAGAAGGAATGGGTGACGTTTCGGGTTGAGACCCTTCTTCAGCCGTCTGAAGAAGGGTCTCGACCCGAAACGTCACCCATTCCTTCTCTCCCAAGATGCTGCCTGACCTGCTGAGTTATTCCAGCATTTTGTGAATAATTCTTCAAGGTAAGCTTTGAAGTAGGTCTCCTCCCTTTTCTATCAGGAGTGCTGTGTCAGCCTCACTCACTACTTCCAAGTAGCAGATATTGAGTCAGGACAAATTTCTGACAAGATGTTCCACAGTCCCTCTCAGTTGAAAAAGTTTCTCTTGCTCTTCTGCTCTTTTATCACCTCACTTTTATCTCCTTGCCTATTTCTTTAACAAAAAGGCTTCACAGAGCACTGATGACTACCTTCTAGCGACGTCAATACACCCCTTCCTTTTGGACACCACTTTGAGCCTTTTAGCATCTCTTGACCTTTCTATCTCCAATTGCTGTTGTGAAACACCACCAGCTGTCGCATACAGCATATAATCCTCCAACATTTTCACCACCTCCAACGGGATCCCACTACTGGCCACATCTTCCCATCTCCACCCCTTTCTGCTTTCCACAGAGACTGTTCCCCCTGCAACTCCCTGGTCAACTCATCCCTTCCCACCCAAACCACCCCCTCCCCAGGTACTTCCCCCTGCAGCAGCAGGAGATGCAACACCTGTCCTTTTTTCCTCCCCCTTCGACGATCCAAGGACCCCGACAGTCTATTCAGGTGTGGCAGAGGTTCACTTGCACCTCCTCCAACCTCATCTACTGTATCCACTGTTCCAGGTGTCAACTCCTGTACATCTGCGAGACCTAGCGCAGGATCGGCGATCGTTTCGCTGAACACCTCCGCTCAGTCCACCTTAACCTACCTGATCTCCTGGTTGCTCAGCACTTTAACTCCCCCTCCCGTTCCCAATCTGACCTTTCTGTCCTGGACCTCCTCCATTGTCTGAGTGAGGCCAAGTGCAAATTGGAAGAACAGCACCTCATATTTCGCTTGGGTAGTTTACACCCCAGCAGTACGAACATTGACTTTTCTAACTTCAAATAGCCCATGCTTTCCCTCTCTCTCCATCCCCTTCCCCTTCCCAGTTCTCCCACCTGTCTTATTGTCTCTGACTACTTCCTACCCCCTCCCCTGACATCATTCTGAAGGATCTCGACCCGAAACGTCACCCATTCCTTCTCTCCAGAGATGCTGCCTGTCCCGCTGATTTACTCCAGCATTTGTGTCTATCTCCATTTCTATGGCCTTTTAACATGGCTTGCGACATTGAGTGACTTAAATCTCCTGAACAGTGAAGAGCTGAAGTGCCTGCTTTAGGACTATTCAAACCTATGAGCCCATGAGGATGCTCCACTATACTCCCACAGTCAAACGATGTTTGAAAATATGTGGTAAGTGTAAAACTAGAGACGGATATGATTTGCAACAGTTAGTACACACCATTAATCTGCAACTCATCTCATGGTGAGAATGCCTTTGTTAATTCTTATCTTTGAGTGAACTGCTGAAACAATGCTTCTTTTTAGAGATACAGCGCGGAAACAGGCCCTTCGAGTCCACGCCGACCAGCTTTCACCCTGTACACCACCACTATCCTGCAAAATAGGGACAATTTACAATTTTTCTTACCAAAGGCAATTAACCTACAAACCTGTATGTCTTTGGATTGTGGTAGGAAACTGGAGCATCCGGAGAAAACCCACACGGCAACAGGGAGAACGTACAAACTCCGTATAGACAGCACCCGTAGTCAGGATCGAACCCGGGACTCTGGCGCTGCAAGGCAGCAGCTCTACTGCTGCGCCCTTGTGTCGCCCTTGGTTCTCATAACAAACTTTTACACTATTAATTGCTTTTTTGTTCTGAGGATAGTGATTGAATATAATTCTTACAGCACCTACAGATTGGTGTAATCAAACTATAATAAAACATATTGCGACTGCAATTTATTTGCAGAATATCATACCTTTTAACCCTAGACTCAAAAGTGACCTCTTGTCTGTAATAATGCCCTCAGACTTCAACTGCTGACGTGAGATTATAGTGATTGCTACTGTAATAACCTTGGGGGAAGTGACATAGCTTCACGGTAAACCATAAATTGCCATTTAATGAACAAGCAGCATGTCGGGTTGGTGTGCAGTGCATGGAAACAGAATGCAAGTCCTGGATGGTGAAACTATTGCCTATGGTTATTGTGTAAAACTAGAAGCCGCAAATATCACTCACTGATGCATGCATAATAATAAAATCTATGGCGGCTCGAGTCTTGGCGGGAAAAATTAAGCATCTATCTATGTCCACAAAGGAAATAACAGATTCTGTTCTTATAAAATAAAGTTCTAGGAATAATAATTGTTTGAACAACACTGAAAAATATAATTTCAGGGTCTCTTGAAGCTGACGACAAACATCAAAGGTCAAAATTTCCTTTCAATTTTCGAGGAAGTACCCACTGCTAAACATAGCTTATATAAACTCTAATAGAAGTAGACCTTTCATCTAAGAGGAGTACTTTGATATCATTGATCAATGCAGTCTCAGTTATCATAGGCACTGGCAGAATTCTTTTTCCCAGCAAATGCCAAACTGCTTTCCACTCTTGTGCTACATAAAGAAATTTGAAATGTCACAGTCACCATGTTCATCCATTCTTCTCATTTTGTACAGAAAGACCACACAGCTGCTTTGCAATTACCAGTTTCCTAATAAGATTTCTGGCCTACTTGTGAGTCCACCCATGCGTTAGATAATCCAACCATACATCCATCTTCCTGCGAAGAAGTTTTGCTTTTAGCACTGATTCCACTTTAACAAAGTACTTTAACTATTGTAATATCTTGGCAACATCAATCAGAGACAAGGTGCAGCTCGTGTAAGTGCACTTTCAACATCCACCTCCATCTCTCCATCGGCTCTTTCCATTACCTTTGCTTTATAAAACTACTTGTATAACATGTATTTGGACGAGGCAAGGATGATATTTACAAGGATATAGGATAGGAGTTAAGATGAAAATATTGGGAAAGATCGGGGCCAGCCAAATGTAATTGCAGGACTTCAGAATTGTTCCAGACCATTTTCCATTGGCAGGTTGGCAGAAAATCATAGAACATAGAACAGGTACTGTACAGGAACTGTACTGAGACTAGAACAGGTACAGCACAATGTTCAGGCCAAACATGATGTCAAGACCGACTTTTATCTGCCTGCACATAATCCATATACCTCCATTCCATGCTTATCCATGTGCCTATCCAAAGGTCCCTTAAATGCCACTTTCATACCTGTCTACACCCCCACCCATGACAATGCATTCCAGGCACACACCATCCTCTGTATCAAAGGACATTTATTTTTAACTTTGCCCTTCTCACCTTAAAGCTATGCCCTTTTGTATTTGATTTTTCCATCCTATGACATGTTCTGTCTACCTTATCTATGCCTCTCATAATTTTATATACTTCTATCGGGTCTTCCCTCAACCTCAGGCATTCCAGAGAAAACAATCCAAGTTTGTCCAACCTCTCCTTGTTGCCAATATCCCCTAATCCAGGCCTCATTCTGCAGATACAAGGCGGTGAGCATTTTGTGAGTGGTATGGTGACGTTGGGTCTATCATGACAGTAGCAGCGAGGAGACATGGTGAAAATGCCAGGGATATTTCACAGGGACTGATCACAAGGAGGGAACAACAGTGCTTAAACTACCAAAAGTAATTTGTAATCAGTTTTCAAATAATGGGACTTCCACTGGAAATGAGTGATGACACACAAGGGGTTGGACAGGCTAGATGCAGGAAGATTGTCCCCGATGTTGGGGATGTCCAGAACAAGGGATCACAGTTTAAGGATAAGGGGGAAGTCTTTTAGGACCGAGATGAGAACGTTTTTTTTCACACAAAGAGTGGTGAATCTGTGGAATTCTCTGCCACAGAAGGTAGTTGAGGCCAGTTCATTGGCTATATTTAAGAGGGAGTTAGATGTGGCCCTTGTGGCTAAAGGGATCAGGGGGTATGGAGAGAAGGCAGGTACGGGATACTGAGTTGGATGATCAGCCATGATCATATTGAATAGTGGTGCAGGCTCGAAGGGCCGAATGGCCTACTCCTGCACCTATTTTCTATGTTTCTATGTTTCTATGTAAACCCTTATTATTATGGATCTCTTTATAACAGATTTTGGTTATAACGGACAGACCTACTGACCTTCGCCGCCAGGCCAGGCTGTCGACTGCAGCCTGCACCACCTACCCAGCTGCTTCCAGACTGGACCTACTGCTGCCTGGCCCAGTTCCAGATCGAGAGTCTGAAGAAGGGCCTCAACTCGAATCGGCACCTATCATAGTCATGGTAAGACAATATCAGGGAGACAGAGGAAATGCTTCAACGATGTTTAGTTTAGAGATACAGCATGGAAATGGGCCCTTCAGCCCACTGAGTCCACGCTGACCGTCGATCACCCATTCACACTAGTTCTGTGTGTTATTCCATTTTCCCATACACTCTCTACACACTAGAAACAATTTCCAATTATCTTACAAACCGACACGTCTTTAGGATACGTGAGGAAATCAGAGCACCGGGAGGAAGCCCACTGTGGTCACAGGGAGAACGTGCAAACCCCAGACAGACAGCACCTGAGGTCAGGGTCGAACCTGGGTCCCTGGTGCTGTGAGGTAGCAGCTCTACCAGCTATGCCACTGTGCTTCCCAATGCCACACCTATGCCACTTTGTTCTAATAGTCCAAATGAAAATTTGTAACATCATCACCAATTCAAGGGAATTGGAGCCATGGGCACTCAAAAAAGAACTACTAGGATGGCCCTGAAAACTTTGTGTTTCATTATCAAGAGTCGAGAGTGTCGAATTGCATATGTGCCACGATTGGAACAATAAACTTCGTACTGCTGTAATTTTACAGCCACATCAGGAACACATAGAGGCTTAGTACAAATGGCAGAAGGAATGCACTGTATCCAGAAGACCCAACCATCTGGCCAATTAAGAACCTTTTGCACCAGCCATGGCAGAACCTGTGGATCCCACATAGGATTCATCAGTCACCTCTGATCTCACAGAAATGGAATGTATGGACTCAACCTTGACCAGAGGGACTGCCTCAGATGAAGAGAGAAATCTTTACTGGGCTTCCAAGATAATTCCAGGATCCAACAGATGTGCAACATCAATGATAGATCGGCACAATGGTGCAACAGTAGAGTTGCTGCCTTACAGCACCAGAGACCCAGGTTTGATCCTGACTACGGGTGCTGTCTGTATGGAGTTTATACGTTCTCCCTGTGGCAGCATGGGTTTTCTCTGGTTGCTCCGGTTTCCTCCCACACTCCAAAGACGTACAGGTTTGTAGATTACTTGGCTGCAGTGAGATTGTATATTGTCGCTAGTGTGTAGGATAATGCTAGTATACAGGGTGATCGCTGGTCGGCGCGGACTTGGTGGGCCGAAGGGTTCTGTTTCTGCAGCGTATGTCTAACATCTCAAGTAAACTCTGAAGGATGGTCTCCACTTGAAACGTCACCTATCCATGTTCTCGAAAGATGCTCCCTGACCCACTGAGTTACATAGCACTTTGTGTCTTTTTTTGTAAACTAGCATCTACAGTTTCTTGTGATTATGTGATGATATAACCCAGATATGATATAACCCAGGTTGCTGTGAACTGTTGTTTGGAGATTTCACCAAGGTTCTGTTAAATAAAATAAATGATTTTATTTAACAGTAAATGATTTCATTTAAAATAAATGATTTCATTTCTCATATCTAACAGAATAAGAATGCAGGGAATAATTGACTGGATAAATATTAATCTGCACCCTTCTTGTCCAGACCCATGACATAGGTGAATAAGAAAAAAACCCACCAAACTGATGTTTCTTTATCTCTCAAAAGAATCAACTGTTAACACTATTTGCAGTAAGTAAAGTGCAAATGCAGAATGATTGTTAGACAATTGAGAATGATACGGAAGAATAGAACCAACTAATTCTACCAGTTGCCAAACATGTGTACAAACACTGCTTTAAGCTAAATTCTTGTACCCAACAGATGGGAAGCAGAATTTAAAGAAATTGATTGGAAACACTGAAACATTTGGTGTGTATATTTAGAAAATGTAGTTCGCAGCAGGAATAGCAGCTGGAATCTGGAAAGGCAGTTAACTGAATCTAACAAGACCATAAATCTTGGTGTGAATGGAAACGTTGGCTGAGATGAAGCCAAAATCAGGAAATCATATTAATAAATTTATCAAATTGTTCCTATCAAAGTACCAGGCGTATGCTGAAAAAACAGATGAATACCTTTACGTATAAGACAGCCATTGGCCTTTGTTGAGGCATCAGCCTTATCAGTGTCTTGGAATCTATTAGTGCCAAAGAACCACCATTAGTTGGCACCATGAATTAGTTGCATTATTTGGAGAAATGTCACTCCTTGGTTCATTATGTTTAAAAAAGTTTGTGCAGAATTGTTTATTCTCAAGAGTAATACGTAGCCGAAATAGAGTAGACGGTCACTTTGTCCAGGAGGTGGATTGACAATGGACCCTTGGACCACTGCTCTACCCTTTCTCAACCAGAGCTTAAAGATGTCCTGCCAGATGGCTGTTGCAGAGAGATGGCTGATGCAGGCTTTTGTTGAAGCCTTTCACAAGGCCTTTCAGTCATAACCTGATTATTGTGTCTCCACTGTGATGACAATGCCCCTTATCCCTTTTCCAACTGAAAAGCTGAAAGGGAAAAATGACCCACCTGTCTGACTCAAATCAGATAAAATATATCCACATGCAATAAAAAGGAACTGCAGATGTTGGTTTATACCAAAGATAGACACTAAATGCTAGAGCAACAGCTGGTTAGGCAGCATCTCTGGAGATATTGGATAGTTAACATTTAGGGTCAGGTCCCTCTTCAGAAAAATATACTTCTTTAAAATGTTTTTTTTAGACTTTATTTTTAGAGATTCAGTGCGAAGACAGGCCTTTTGGCCTACCATATCCACACTGACCAGCGATTCCTTACACTAGCACTATCCCATACACTAGGAACAATTTACAATTTTACCAAAGCCAATTAGCCTACAAACCTGTATATCTTTGGAGTGGGGGAGGAAACTGGAGCACCCAGAGAAAACCCACGTGGTCACAGGGAAAACGTACAAACTCCATACAGACAGTACCCCTAGGCAGGATCGAACCTGGATCTCTAGCGCTGCAAGGCAACAATTATACGGCTACTTCACTGTGCTGCCCTCAATGTATCCATGCTTTTGCTGTATTTTATTGCTCTCAAATGTCTGCACTCAAATCATTGGTATTAATAGAACTGGATAAACCTTGATTGTTAATTGGCGTGAACAAATAAATGACCCAGGTATCACAAAATGCTGGAGTAACTCAGCAGGTCAGGCAGCATCTCAGGAGAGAAGGAATGGGTGACATTTCGGGTGAAGACCCTTCTTCAGACTTCTCGACCTGAAACGTCACCCATTCCTTCTCTCCTGAGACGTTGCCTGACCTGCTGAGTTGCTGACACATTTTGTGATACCTTCAATTTATACCAGCATCTGCAGTTATTTTCCTAAATAAATGACCCAAATGCTTCTCCCAAGTGCACCCATATCCCCCCCCCCCATTTCACCTTGTCCCTTACAGCCACTATCACTGCTTTAAATGTTATACACTGTCAGAGAGATTGCATTAATATCACTGAGAGGTGAAGCCAGTTAAAGAAAAACTACCCAAACCTAATTTTTAATCTCACATAACACACAAAAAACTAAAAATGACCTAAATATCCTGACCCTGACTTCAATTATTCCTGTGCCTGTGGTAACAACAGCTATAACAAGGAACTGCAGGTAATAGTCAAGGAAAGACACAAAATGCTGGAGTAGCTCAGCGGGTCAGGCAGTAATGGAGAATATGGTTAGGTGATGTTATGTGTCGGGACCTTTCTTCAAACTAAAAATGTTCTTGCAGGGAATGAAGTGTAATTTCATTCCCTGAAAGACCATTAACACACTCCCACATAATGGTGGCGCAGTGGTAGAGTTGTTGCCTCACAGCGCCAGAGACCCGGGTTAGATCCTGATTATGGGTGCTGTCTGTACGGAGTTTGTACGTTCTCCCCGTGACCTGCATGGATTTTCTCTGGGATCACCGGTTTCTTCCCACACTCCAAAGACGTACAGGTTTGTAGATTAATTGGCTTGGTACAATTGTGAAATGTCCCTCGTGTGTGTAGGGTAGTGTAAGCGTGCGGGGATCGCTGGTCGGCGTGGACTGGGTGGACTGAAGGGCCTGTTTCAGCATAGTATCTCTAAACTAAAACTAAACTAAACTAAATTCCAGTTTGTTGCGATATCTGGGCTCTAACTTAATGTGCAGGACTTGCACCACACATTGACTAAATTTAAGGTCATAGATCATTGGCTCAGGATGCCCAAAATCTATGTCCCAGTTACATTGATATTTTTGTACTTTTCTGAAGGATTGATTCCTTTTAAATACCATGTCTGGGACCTTGCTTAAATGCCTGTTACAGACAGGTCATCACCAGACATGACAGGTTTCTCTATATCTCTAGAAGTTTCAGAGACATATAGGTGATGAATAAGGAAGTTTAACAACCATTAGTATTCAATTATTTCAACAAAATGCTGTACATGCAAGCGGCATCAACCACAGAAGTATGAATATTAATTTGGCATGGTCATGGGATAACACATTGAGATGCTAATGTATGCAGGCCTACACTATAGTCTATCAGCTAATGTTAAAGGTTGATTTGTAATCCACAAGCTAAGCTCATGAACATCCACCTTGCATCTTACTACACAAAATGGCAGTGCATTGCATTTATTTGATGGTTTCTTAAAACAGTGGAATTTAGGATGCAAATGGAACTTCAACATTCAACACATATTAAGAAACGTTGGGTTATTACTGCATGTTGACAATTAATTAATTAAAAAAAGTTTAACTTTACAATTCCTGTATAAAATCTAAACAAATTTAGGCTTTATTATGAAATTGAACATCCTATATTTTCCAATAAAATTTTAGGTTTGAGGTTTGTGCACTACTCAGACTTAAAGAAAAGAAGACTAATGAATTAGAACTGAAGAGAAATTATAAATTTTTCTTATAGAAGTATTTACAGAAGTATTTATAAAAATTATATTGCAATTATATTTACAACTTGGCACTTTACAGTTTTATAGGATCAGCAACTGGTCTGATTATCCAAAATTCAACAAAAAAATAACCTGCAACATATTTTGAGAAGAATACTTTCTGGATTTTTTTGGGCGAAAATTGCGTGTTTCTTTAACCATTGGAAACTTTGGGAGCTTAATATTGGAAAGGTTCAAAATTTTGACACTCCATCCTGACTGCTTCTTGCAGTTAAAATATGTAGAATTGCTAAATGTTGCAAGGTCTTATTTTTAAATAACGAAAGTAAGACAATGAGTGGGGGAAGGAATAAGGTAAGAAGTTAAATGTAATGAAATTTAAATTGCCTTCAAAAGTTCCGGTGCCATAGAGTCATAGAGCTGTCCAGCACAGAAATAGGCTCTTCAGCACCCACATTTATGCCAGCCAAATTGGCTAACTGAGCTCGTCCCATTTCCTGCACCTGACCCTGATCCTTCCAGACATTTCCTACACGTGTGTTTACCCAAGTTTCTTTTAAATGTTGTAATTGTCCCTGTCTCTACCATTTCCACTGGCAGCTTGTTTATATATGCACCATTCTCTATGTGAAAAGGTTGCCCCTCATGTCCCCTTTTAAATCTTTCCTCTCTCACCTTCTCTAGTTTTAGACTTCCTGACCCTGGGTGAAAGACTATGGTTCTCCACTTTATCCATGTCTCTCATAATTTTATAAACCTCTGTGGTACGGGGAAAAATGTCCTAGCCTATCCAGTCTCTCATCATTTAAACCCTTCAGACCCGGTAACATCCTCATAAATTTGTAAGAAGGAACTGCAGATGCTGGTTTAAACTGCAAGAATCTGTAAGAAGGAACTACAGATGCTGGTTTAAAGTCTGAAGAATGGTCTCGACCTGAAACGTCACCCATTCCTTCTCTCCAGAGATGCTGCCTGTCCGGCTGAGTTACTCCAGTTTTTGTGTCTATCCTTGTAAATCTTTTTAGCACCTTTTTCAGTTTAATGACAGTTTACCACAGTTTGATGACAGTTTCATATGCCCTACCAACTAATGGTACAGCAGCAACATGATATCGCAAGTCCTGCACTCAATCCCCTGACCGATGAAGGCAAATTTGCCAAATGCCTTCTTCACCACCCTGTCCACCTATGTCAATACTTTTGTGGAACTGTGCATCTTTTGTGGAACTATGCATCAGCCTGAAGAAGGTTCCTGACCCAAAATGTCACCTATCCATGTTCTCTGGAGATGTGGTTTGACTTGCTGAGTTACTCCAGCACTTTGTGTCCTTTTGTGCAAACCAACATTTGCAGTTCTTTCTTTCTACATTATGCACATGTACCCCTTGGTCTTTCTGCTCTCCACCCCAACACTCCCCAGGGCCCTATCATTTACATTTCCAACCCTCTTACCTGTGAATTTAATTCCCACATGTTAAGCTGTATGTGAGCAACCCCAGTGGGAGAGAAAGCTGATCATGTTAATCATCTAAAGGGATGGAGACTCATGACTCCAAAATACATGCTGATGTCCAGCCCACAGCTCCTGTTCAGTGTAGGGTCCGAGGTACCTGTGTTGCATGCCCTTGGTGGGATGCATGGAATTCCTTCGATTTTTCTGGTCTTAACGGTTCAATAGTCTTTATTTGTCACATGTACGGAGGTACAGTGAAATTCCATTTTGTATGTAGTTCAGTACAAGTATCACTATGCATAAGCACCCAGATGCATCTCAGATAAGCATCTCAGATACAATACAAATGTATAGTAGTAGTACACTGAGACAATATGCAAAGTCTTCACATTTGGCACCATTTCTAAGTCCCAGTTGTTACAGCTTGCCAGCTGAGCCTCCATTGGGTTCAGTTTGAAGTAAATAAGAGCATATCCGATCAAAATCAAGAGGAAGACGTGTGTGAATTTTGGTTGGTGTTATGATTTTTAATATAATTTTTCGATTAATTTTCTAAATTTGGTGCTTATTTTTAATAAAGCCATGTAGTTTTAATTATTTGTCAAATACATTCCATCTCAATGGCAGCTTTCAAAGCAAGCACACCTGATGTTGGACTTCACCAGCTGCCAGATGTTCTGGGAGTGCAACCAGCCGCATGTGTCTGGTGAGGCATCACACCTGCTGATCAGCTGGAATCTTTCTTCCCAATGGACAAACACACTCAGGATCATGCTGGAAAGACAGTGTTACTGCAGCTTCACCTTCCCTATAAAGACTTCAAGCTTACCATTGACGAGGAATGCGAGCGATACTTCTTGGCGCAAATAACAACAGAAAGATCTTCACGACGTTTCAGTTATTTAGTCGTTTATTTGAAGTTGCAATAAAAACATATTAACATATCTCTTGTCATTAACTTGGTAAGAATCTAATATCTTATCGTCATTCCTTCGTGACCTATACTGATTTTCTAGACCCTATATTCAACAGTCACTTCTCGAATAGTCTATGGCAGCTAAGATCCCTTTGTCTAAGCTGCTCCTGATGACACACTCAAACATAACGTGTGCTGGAAGAATTTATAGTCATAACCCTAGCCACACCTCTGGGTCCTCCCAGTCCTCTCCGTAAGCTTAATATTAAACTCAAGACAACCTCTTGGTGTCTAAAAAATAATACAGCAGGATACAGTAATACAATATGCTAAAATGGCTAATAAACACAAAATGGCTCCTACACACCGGCTCCTATTTGTTCTAAGTGTATAACGCAACAATTACTAATAAACATTAAAAGGCGCCATAAAAACTTCAGACATAATCATAAAAGCATGCACTATATATTAGCATCTAATCTAGTGATTCTTCAATCTTCAAGCCACCAGTCCTTGTTGTAATCAAGTATCAGCTTCCAGGGGCAGACGTATCTTTATTATCAGTCTTTCCAAGATGTTGCTCTTAGTCTGAAGTCGAACAGTACGCACAAAACCTTGTGCATCTGGTACAGCCTCCAATATTCTATCCATTAGAAAGGATCTTCTTCAGTCTTCTTCTCTTTAAACTTAAGAAGCGGTCCACTGCAAGAGCATTGTCTTTAAGAAACCAAGCTACTGCAATCTTCAACTTCCTCCATGATAAAAAATAAGTAATCAGAGAATTTGTGGGGTTCAATTGATCCTTGATAATGACATTCATAATAATGTCTTGCTTAATTTCTGTATCATTAGCAGAAATTGCAGATTCCAAGTGATGCTTTGGCCATCACCTGTCTGATCTACAGAGAAATTCCGGTCCTTTGGACCATCTTTCACAGCTTAAAAAGTGGTCTGCAGTTAGTCCTCTAGATGCTTCATCTGCAGGATTCTCCTTTGTGCCAACATATCTCCATTGTGCTACATCAGTAGCATCCCTGACAAAGGAGGTTCTGTTTGCAACAAACGTTTGAAAGCATTTGGTTTGTTGTTGATGTACCGTTGTGCTATCGGTCCGGTTGAAGCTGTAATTCTTTTCGCAGCATTATATCAACTCTGACAGCTAAGAAGGCAGCTGGTAAGCTCCATTCTGGGAATTGTCATCTGTTTTAATGCTCACACTTTCCCATTATAAATGCAATATGCACCTCTTTGCTATCACTTTCCAGTTGTAAATGTGAAACAGTACCGTAGCCACTTTGGCTGGCGTCTGAGAAGTGGTGGAGCTTTGCATATCTGATTTGACCAAAGCTCGTAGGCTTCACACACCTGTCCACCTTGAACTCTGCAATCTTATTGAGATCTTCTAGCCATCCTGTCCATCGCTGAGAAAAGGTTTGGGTTATGTTATCATCCCAACGAAGCTTCTCCTTGCAGAGTTCTTGCATAATCAGCTTAGCTGGCAGAGTAAATGGTGCCAGAAATCCTAAAGGATCGTAGATAGAGCCAACTACATACAAGATGCCACGTCTAATGTACGGTTGTTCCTGTACAGCAATTTTGAACTTGAACACATCTGTTTCAACGCACCAGCGCAATCCTAGTGCTCTCTCCATCGGCAGATTGTCCTGGTCCAAGTCCTTGATCTCTTTAGCTCTACTTGCTTGAGAAATGTATGTCAATACAGCACGGCTGTTACTGATCCATTTTGATAGTGTAAATCCTCCCATTTGGCAGATTTCAGTCAGGTCTTTTACCATTTGAACTGCATCCTGTTCCGAAGGCATGGATTTTAAACAATCATCCACATAGAAGTTGTTCTGTACCGTGTTTATCACCTCTTCAGAAATGTGTGCTCCGTTATCCTCAACAGTCTTTCTCAATGCAAAGTTTGCTCAACTTGGTGTTGACACGGCTCCAAAAAGTTGTACCTTCATCCGATATTCAACAAGATCTTGCTGCACATCACTGTCGGGCCACCACAGAAATCGCAGATAGTAAATATTTCTGATACCTTGACCTGATGAAACATTGCTTTGATATCCGCCATCAAAGTAACCGGCTCTTGTCTAAATCTGATGAGAACTCCTATGAGTGAGTTAGTTAGGTCTGGACCCTGTAGCAGTTGGCAGTTAAGTGATGTACCCTTAAAGACTGCTGCACAGTCAAAGACCACTCTTATGGTTCCTTTCTTTGAGTGATACACCCCGTGATGAGGGATGTACCAGAGTTTTCCATCATTTCGATTCAGCTGGTCCATTGGTACCCTTTCAACATAACCATTATCAATAATTTCTGTGAGGAAAGATATATATTCATTCTAAAACTTCTCATTCTTGTTAAACTTGCGTTTCAAGCTCTGGATACGCTGCTCTGCTATGCAGCAGTTGTTCGGCATGCTGGTAATCTCCTGCTTGAAAGGTAAGTCTAGACAATAATGTCCATCTGTCATTCTTGCCGAACGATTCATAATGTCCAAGAACTTTACCTCTTCTCTGGACATTCCTTCCTCCTCCTTGCTGAATCGTTCATTGAAGTCATGATTGTACTGTTTGAACAGACGTTCCTCTAGATTCACAATGGATATTCGATTGACAGTCGCAGCAGGAGAGCTATTTCTATCCCTGCTGTCGTGGTCTTTCCTAAGGGGACCATAAATAACCCATCCCAACAGGGTTTTTATGGCATAAGGTCCATCCCCTTGACTGTTGACCAGCTCCCTAGGTTCCAATACCTTCGAAGCTTTAGTTCCGATGAGTAGGTCTATGCCAGAGTCTATTTCAGGAATCTTGACATCCTTCAAGTAAGGCCATTGCTCCAGGCATTCCAAAACAGATTGCTCTTCTTGTTTGGGAATGTTTAACTGAGAAACAGGAACAGTCCTATTCATAATATTCATAAACACATCGGATAATTTAACAAAATCATCCTTGTCCAGACTAGATATTTCCAAACCTGAAATAATACGACTGGTTACAGACTTCACTTGATTCATGGTACGCACGAGAATCTTTCTCCTTGGTCCTGAAATTTTCAGCCTTCTCATCAAGCTTTCGGTGCAGAAGGTAGACAAGCATCCATGATCCAAAAATGCGTATATGTTTGCAACATTGTACTCCCATTGTGGCTCTTTACTTGTATTGGTACAATGTAGAAAATGCAAGCTTCGTCACCGGCCCCGATATGTCCACACATTTGAGATGGAACAGCAGCATCGCTCATGCTTGCCTTTTCCTGCTGTTCTGTGTGTGCTGGTTTCCTTTCTTTGTCCTTTAGCTCCATGTGAAGTATCTCAGGATGATCTCCTTTGCATGCAACACATGTCAAATGACTCTTGCAGTCTTTGCTCATGTGACCTATTTTTAAACATCCAAAACAGATTCTCTTCTCGTTTATAAATTCCAACCTCTCTTTATGCTCCCTCGTCTTGATCTGCCAACACTTCTCCAACTGGTGACCCCTCCTATTGCAGAACAGACAAGGGACCTGCTGCTTGGCGATAGATACGTGAGCTTTCTTTCCTTTTGTTGTCAGATTTTCTTGCGCCTGTGCTTCAGGTTCTGTATTCATAGCAAAACTGCTTCTGGTCGTTTTTGGCCTTTCTCTTGCCTTAGTGAAGGCAGGGCCTTTGACAGTTACTACTGGGTTAGCTTCCCCGATATTCCCATAAAGTGGATCTGACAGTATCTTCACTTGTTGCTCTATGGAGTTTACTAGGTCAGGAAATTCAGGTGAACGTTGTGTTCTTCCCTATATCTCACATGCCTTATCTCTCCACTTGTCAGATTTAGAAGGATCGTCTTCATATTAGAGGGGACATTCATTTCCTTCATATAGGCAAGATGTTTCATTGCATTGTAACAACCTTTAAGGAATAGTGAGAATGCTTGCAATGCTTTCACATCATCTGACCTGAAAGCTGGCCAGGCCAAAGCCTTGGCGATATAAGCAATGACAATCTTTTGCTCATTGCCAAAATGTTCTTTAAGCAGCTTCCTTGCCTCAAGATAGCCCTGGGCTGAAGGTAAGTGTTGACAGCTGCGGACTAAGTCTCTTGCTTGTCCTTTAGTATATTGTTCCAGTCACTGTCATCATCAGTCTTTTTTTCCACTCCTCTCTCAAATGGCCTGATGAAAATTTCATATTGCAAAGGATCACCATCATAAACAGGAATGTCTCTTGGTAGAGTGGAAGAAAGATTTTGTTTCGCCAAAAGAGCAGTGATTTTATTTTGCCTCCGCAATAGGTCATACATATCACCTCAGCCTCCATCATCATGTTCAGGGGGTTTAATGCGAGCAAGTCCCTGTCACCCCTTAGTTCATGAGACCTTGCCCAAGGTCCTTGAAGAGGGTATTGAGTTAGATGTGTCGCATCACTAGCTTTAGCAAATGGACTCAATGTTGTTTGTTTCGGTCTAACAACCTGTTGCCCTCAATCAAGCAACTATTCAGCTACATGTGGCTCTAATTTAGCTGATAATTGGCTTCGAGCAGCTCCTTTATCCAGATAAGAATTTGTCCTATCAGATACTATCGAGCTGCTTTTTGATTTCATAGCACCAAGTGCACTGATTCTTGTCTTGGTTGCTGCCATTGCAGCCTCTAGTTCCAATCGTTCTCTCTTTCTTCTCAACTGATCATAGTTCTTCTTCCAATCTTCCTCTTCTCTCCTCCCCTCTTCTTCCATTTCCAATTGTCTTCTCTTCTGTTCTTCTTCTTCTCTCCTCCGCTCTTCTTCCAATTCCAATTCCTGTGCCTCAATCTCATGCTCCTGTTCTAAGAAGGCAGCTCATTTTGCAAGAACGGCCAATTCGACCTCAGTCTCCTTAAGAGCAGAGTGCGTCGAAGATGCATGAGATGAAGAACGAAGAACGAGATTTGATTCTCAATTTAGAGTTTGAGACATTTGAAGCACTATCTTCAGGTCTGATGGTGTCTAGGTCTACACCACTGGCTTGAAGCTCTCTCGACATTGGAGGGTGTATTATGATTAACTTGGCATAACCACGCATCAGTTTCCTGTGCAAATTCATTGAGAGCGTCCCTTGCCAGGTGCATCCATTTATCTTGCTTTTCAAGTTCATCTGCAGGTAGTGGTAACTGTTTCAATGCTTCATATTCCTCATTGATTTCATCCTTGAGAAGGTTAAATTGAATCATGTTAAATCGTACGTCATGTACCTTTTCACCTGATTTCATTAGCTCTTTAGTGCTTTCCATTAACCCGTCAGCTTGTTTACATTTTCTTTTCTTCATCTTTTCATGTTTCTCAAAGAGCAAGTCATGGCCTATGGTTGTGAGCTTATTAGCTCTTCTCCACTTTAGGCCTTAGTCCGATGCCGCCACCTTGTGACTGAACTTCAGATATAGTCACGGACATTCTGTGGCTATTCTCGAAGACGTGCAGATGTAAAGTCTTATCTTCAATGGAATGCAAAACAAGCCTGATAACCAGCCAAGGACATTTCTTTGGTGGCTCGCATTCCAAAATTTTCAGTACCAGTTACTGAAAAAACAACTTTCCAATAATGGTTACTGCAATTAACCGGCGTTCTCATGGTCAGATTTAACGCAGATAATGATCCCATTCGTGTTGACTTCAATGTTTAGTGACAAACAATCCTTCTAATGTTAATCGCCACACAAAACTTCAGTCTCCTTCCTAGAGGTAATTAAAACTTTAAATAACTCTTAGAGACAGGTTTATGTTTCACTTACCGAGGATAGCTCTTGATCTATTCTCCAGTTGAGAAAGTTCTTGCAATAAATCACTCCAGGTCAGTTAAGTTCTTACGCTTTGTCGCTCACGAAGAGTAGATTCTTAAACTGAATCGCTCCAGTTAAGATAGATTCTTACGATGTGTTACGGCAGCTTCACCTTCCCTATAAAGACTTCAAGCTTACCATTGACGAGGAACGCGAGCGATACTTCTTGACGCAAATAACAACAGAGAGATCTTCACAATGTTTCAGTTAGTTAGTCATTTATTTGAAGTTGCAATAAAAACATATTAACATATCTCTTGTCATTAACTTGGTAAGAATCTAATACCTTATCATCGTTCCTTCGTGACCTATACTGATTTGCTAGACCCTATATCCAGCAGGCACTTCTCGTATATTCTATGCCAGCTAAGATCCCTGTGTCTAAGCTGCTCCTGATGACACACTCAAGCATTACGTCAGTGCTGGAAGAATTTATACTCATAACCCTTGCCACAGCTCTGGGTCCTCCCAGTCCTATGCGTAAGCTTAATATTAAACTCAAGACAACCTCTTGGTGTCTAAAAATAATACAGCAGGATACAAAGTAATACAATATGCTAAAATAGCTAACAAATACAAAATAGCTCCTAAGCACAACAGGATTAAAAGCTAGGTCTCTGACAAACTTGGGTGGTTCAGCACCCAGTGATAGATCAGGCCCAATAGTTTAATCGCCAGTTAAGTTGATATTAATGTATGCTTTAAATTTAAGTGTACTATTGTGAACCAAAATGTGGGGGAAACCAATATCCCCACATGCTTACTCCAACACTAAACCATCAATCTATATTTCTATAATTCCCACAGTTTATCAGCAATTCATGAATAACAAATCAATGCCACCGGCTCATCATCGACCACAAACAGAGAAAAGGAGAAAGTAGTGGGTAAATTTACATTTATGCAGGATTTCTGAACCATGTCCTCTAATTATCTTATCTATGAGGTTCTCACAAGATACAGCTTCCATTGGATCTGAACCAAAAAGGGTATTAGGATGGATAATGAACTCTGAGTGAAATGGGCAATGGATGAGAGGTGGAAGCCTCCATTCTTACTTCCCTTTTCATTATCCCTTTCATGACCCATTTACTCCTCTCTGGTTTATGGCACAGAAGAGGACATTAAACCGATTGTGTTAGTAAACCAAACCCCTCATTAGTTCCACTCCTTGGATCCTTCTCTATAAACAATTTGTTCCTCACCATATACTTATCCAATTCTCTGTTGAAGGCCATAATAGAAACTTTCTTCACCATATCTACAGGCTTTGCAATCAAGATTACAATCACACACACTGTGAGAGAAAGATTTTCCTCATGAGCTGGTGAGAATTTTGCTACAGATTAGTGAGACAATGAATGCCTAAGGTTAGTATTTCTATGCAGTATGGCATTCATTGTGCACTTACTCTGTTGCACTATGTATGCCATCTTGAATAGAAATGCTATGAAGACCAAAATGCACTGGCTTCATTGCTAAATTTCTGGAGTCATTTCACGGAGGTGCCTTCCATATTGAACACGATAACATTGTCATAGAGATCAGCGACATCTTACCATCCTTGTTCAAGGCAGACACCTCTAATCTTTGTAAGAAAGCAATCTACAGCTGGGTTACCTGCCAGTATCCCACACATTCTATGGTGTTGCTCCACAGATATCCCATTTGCCGAGATACCCCGAGGTGTGGCATGATGTCCAGTTACATGAAGAACAAAGTTCAGCGTCATTGGGGCAATGGAAATGTTGAAGAGAAAGTGAAGAGGAGGCTGAGTCGGATGATTGAATCTTATGGCCAGCAGTAATATGGAGTTCCAGCTCTTAAAAGGTGTAAGATGTACTACCATCACTAACCCCGGATATTTAAAGTGGCTGAGCATGGAGTAAGGCTAGATTCAAAATCTTATGGGTAAACTGCCTTCTAACCTCACTCAGACAGTGGTAGTATTAGAAAAAATAAACACAATCTCATTAAAAGAATGAAAAGTGAAAGCATTTGAGAGTAAGCAGCAATTATCTGCTTGTGGCTAACAAGTGAATACTTTTGTTTGTGCGAGTCTGTTAGAAACACTCAGCACATATGTACACGTAAAATCCTTATAACAGGTGACAGCTGTGCATAAAACATTGACAACAAAGTATACATAAATATTGAATATTGTGCATGCTATGTATGAAGTCAGCATTTATTCTCACAATATGCTTCACAAAGATGGCACAAGAAAATTGAATTTTAGCTTCATCAAGAAATGACTAAACAAATGCACCATTCTGTAATCAGATTTATCAGAAACTATTTGTATAATTAAACATGATTACTGTCAAAGCTGGTATGGGTCAACACATGCATTTGTAAGTAATTTGTATCATGTCAGATGGAATGGACACTCTAGATGTATAAGCTTATAGGGTTAAATTAGGTTCAATAATACCTAGTTACACAGTGATCAATCAGAATGATAGATCAAAGCAGCTTTGAGAAGAGACTTGGGGAGTAATTCTCAGCAGGAGCACGTTCTACTCCATCCACCTCCAAATGTAGAAAACTAGTAAAGCTGTGCATAAATGCCTATTGCAATGAAAGGATTTTTTATTTTGCTATATAGTAATTTCAATAATTTTCTGATGATACAATAAAGTAATATCAATTAAATGCTGTAATTTAAGGGCGGCACGGTGGCACAGCGGTAGAGTTGCTGCCTTACAGCGAATGCAGCGCCAGAGACCCGGGTTCGATCCCGACTACGGGCCATGTCTGTACGGAGTTTGTACGTTCTCCCCGTGACCTGCGTGGGTTTCCTCCGAGATCTTCGGTTTCCTCCCACACTCCAAAGACGTACAGGTTTGTAGGTTAATTGGCTTGGTAAATGTAAAAATTGTCCCTCTTGTGTGTAGGATAGTGTTAATGTGTGGGGGATCGCTGGTTGGCGCGGACCTGGTGGGCCGAAAGGGCCTGTTTCCACGCTGTATCTCTAAACTAGACATACTGTAAAATGATTAGTCCTTTTAGGTTGCAATTCAAATATAGTAAAACTCCATTAATCCAGACTGCCCAGCACTTCCAAAGATGCTAGACTAGCAGGTTCTGTAAACTATTGGATTGTATTCATATTAATACCTTTATGTACTCTTAATTCAACTTGGTTTTAAGATGTTACACAGCAGAGTAATACCTTTTCCAGAGTAATAACTTTTTCAGATTTGTAAGGCATTATGTAAATAGAAGTAATCAATAGTATTTCAACCCAGAAGTTACTGATTGAAATATTTAAACTCAAGCATACATTCACAGAACACTCCTCTCCCACTATTTTCCTGCAAGTCCCGCATGAAATAATCAACTTGCATTTTTTTTTCAAAACTGTCTGCAATGGAATTCCTGCAAGAAATGCCCTATCACACTAACTGGACTTTACCCACTAGACAGTCATTTACTTAGAGCAGGCACTCCAGTGGCAAGTTTCCACAAAGCCGGCAATGACACTGATGTGAAGGGCCTGCACATTGCAAATGCTTTGACAACTGGCTGAGCCACGCAGCCAGAACTTCAAAGGATTTGAATCTTTGCGAACATACAAAACAAAAACCATAACCTGAAATAATCAAAATATTACACATAAACATTAAAAAAAAATTAAAACATTAGAACAATGAAAAATTTATTTAACACAATCAATCAAAAAGTAAATTACTGAAATTTACCATTCCGCTGGCTGCGTGGGGCGGCACGGTGGCGTAGCGGTAGAGTTGCTGCCTTAGAACGGCAGAGACCTGGGTTTGATCCTGACTACTGGTCCTGTGTGCATGGAGTTTGTATGTTCTCCCTGTGACCACGTGGGTTTTCTCCAGGAGCTGTGGATTCCTCTCACATTCCAAAGACGCGCAGGTATGTATGTCAATTGGCTTCAGTAAGAATGGTAAATTGTCTGTAGTGTGTGTATGATAGTGCTAGTGTACGGGGATTGCTGATCGGCGTGGCCTCGGTGGGCTGAAGGGCCTGTTTCTGCACTATATCCCTAAACTGAACTAAACTAAACTAAACCTTCATAGTCGTATTCCTCCCATACAGAATTGTTGAGCCTTTTGTAGATGTTACATGATGCAAGTTCAGTGGACAATTTCACTGGATTCTTGCAGGAAATCTACAACAAGTTGACACTGAGGAGTCCAGCAGAAGAGTAGAGTATTTAGTCAGAGGGTGGTGAATCTGTGGGATTCTTTGCCCTAGAAGGCTGTGTAGGCAAAGTCAGTGGATATATTTAAGGCAGAGATAGATAGATTCTTGATTAGTACGGGTGTCAGAGGTTATGGGGAGAAGGCAGGAGAATGGGGTTAGGAGGGAGGGATGGATCAGCCATGATTGAATGGCATAGACTTGATGGCCTAATTCTACTCCTATCACTTATGATCTTATGATCTTATGATAATGACCATATAGTAGGGATCGCCTCTGGATGTTCTGTACTTTTCTTGCACAGGAGACCTGAATTTCTTGTCAGTCACAGGGAAATGCCAGCAGTTCCGTTCACGAGAAGCCCAATGATTCCATTATTTGTTGTAGGACTAGATGTTACTGGCAAATGTCTGCCATGGTTATTTAGTTAGAGGGAAGTCTGGAATTTCCACACATGCATTTTCAAAGTTGCTGAATGGCAGATGGTAACACATCTGTCAATAAGCTGTGTCAATAGACTCCACATGGAGTGTAGCAACATATACACTTTGCTAGGATTTCCCAGTAGTTCTCTCAGATCCTGTGTCTGTTGACTTGGTGTCAGGTCTGATCCAAGACTCCACTGATATTAAATGGGATTGTTGCACTGTGGTGATAAGAGAAACATCATCATGGTTTAATTTGCTTTTTTAATTATAAATCAGTTTTTAAGTCTTTTTTTTAAAGATAATTTTGCATTTTTATTTTTAACAATTTATCTTTAAAGACTTCCTTCCTTCTTTGTTATCAGCAATTAAATGTCGATGAATGTCAGATTTTCCCAAAGAAAATGAACAATCCTTTACAGCAAGGAGAAAGCGAGGCAAGGAATGAACCATTTTTTGGATACTTTGGGGGTCATAAGGTCATAAGATCAGAAGTGATAGGAGTAGAATTAGGCCATTTGGCCCATCAAGTCTGCTCCACCATTCAATCATGGCTGATTTATCTCTCCCTCCTAACCACATTCTGCTGCCTTCTCCCTATAACCTCTGACACCTGTACTAATCAAAAATCTGTCTATCTCTGCCTTCAAAATATCCACTGATATCCACTCGGATTGCAGCTCTCCAAAGGCCTTGGGTGCCATTGCTTACAACCAGCAGACAAGGCCCATCACAACCAGATCTGGTAGGTACAAGTAAGGGGAATATGGGCAATGAGCCCAAGACAGCAAAATTCAACCTAACGGTAATTTCTGGGCAATTTCTGGACAGTTCAGATAAGGCACAGAATTGAAACACTAATCACGAAAACCAAAATTGTCAACAGTTAACGAAAAGACTGTATATTTATTAAATTATTTTGTAGTTTGTTCTGGGATCAGTCAGTAAAATCGAACATTGTTCACTGCCTTTCTTTTTATAACACCGTTTTGAACTCAGTCTGATTAGATCTACAGAACTGCTTAAGAATTGAAGAGAAATTGAAGAATCTACCAGAAATTGAAGAGTTTCCACTCTCTGAACTGTAATTACAGCTGTACAAAGACTTGTGTGAATGTTGGCGAACACTGATGCTGATGCGTAGCTTTATCTTGACACAGCAATCTTATCTCATCTTCAGATGAGCGTACCACGGCACCAGGCAGTCACTTCTCTCCTTCACATCTAAGACAACACTGACCTCTTTGTGTTCAAACCAGAGCCCTGCACTCACGAATGAATGAGCAAAGCATGTTTACTTTCTGTGGATGTTAATGCAATTGGAAAATGTATTTTAAATGTGATTCTGCCAGGCCTCCATTATTTATAAGCCACTTCAATGTATAAAATATAGAACCTAAATTTTGAAAACATAATTATTATGAAATTGAATGTCATAACTATCTACAGTATGAATGTAAAATAATTTAAGACAAATTGGGCAGTCACAGACTGTGCCAATTTCTTTGTACAAGTATTTGATTAGCTGGAGCTCAAATGTAAGAAGCATCATGCTGTTCCAAGGGTTAAAAGAAAGTGTTTTAGATTTTTGGATTCAAATGAATGTACACCTCTTGAGGCAAGGGACTGATCTCCTTTGGAATTGATTACCTTTTATTTTATGATGATAACAAATGCACATCTCAAAGACAAAGTTTGTGGTAAATGTTGGGTCCTGAGAATTAAGCTCATACACTCACATTGTGGCACTTACAACACATATACTGAACAAGACTGGTGCCAGGACCAAGTAACTTGTCCCCAGTATCACTTTTCTGAGCACCGGGCACCTCCATAGCTGCTCCAGAAACAACTCATTCAACCTGTAAGGCAGGTAAAACCAGGCCTTGATTAAGGGTGGGCTATCAGAAACAGACTGAGTGAGTACAATCCATGGAAATAGCATACAGATTGAGTGACTACAATCCATGGAAATAGCATACAGATGAGAGACATAGTCCGAGTCTTGAAGATGAACATATCATCAAATATCCATAGCACAGAACTAGGGCATTAGAAACCAATACGTCCAGGCTTGCTGAAACTCCAAGTTGTTGCATTTAAGGGATCTTGGTTTGTCTGTAAGGTATTTAAAGAAATCCACATTATTCACAGCATCAAATATGAATTGTGATCATTAAGTTGTTGAAAGGGGGTCTTAAAAATAATTGACTCAGTCTTTTTTCTTAGTTATTTTAGGCAAAGACCTTGAACTTCAGCAAAGAATCAGCAAGGTCTTTGTGCATTTCTTACACACAAAGAATATTGAGAATACATCTGTGAGTGCTAGATTTACCTCTGGAAAATGGATTGTGCAATCTATCCTCTAGGATAATGAATGAAAAGCCATTTTAATTTCAATCAGTGCAAAATGTTTTTTGTCATCAACTTGGTTTGAGAGAATTAGTCATTGGAGGATGTGGTTATGCTGGAGAAAGTGCACAGCAGATTCACCAAGATGCCCTGGGTGGGATAAATGTTAGTTATGGGAAGAGATTAAATAGCCAGGGCATGTTCTCCCAGGAGTAAAGGAGGCTGAAGGGTGTGGGCAAGAAACAAATGTATATAGGATCAAGGTGAGAGAACAGAGTATTAAAGGGAATCTGAGGTGATAGTATTTTTTCAATAGTGAATGCTCAGAACATGCTACTAGATGAGATGGTGGAATTTGATGCATTCATTATGTTTAAGAGAGATTTAAACAGATTGGTAGTTAGGGATGGGAATAGATGAGTTGTAGTTGACTGTAGTTACATTATTGGGACTAGGTGGCCTTACATCTCTGAACATCAGAGGATAGATAGATAGATAGAGAGAGAGAGAGAGAGAGAGAGAGAGAGAGAGAGAGAGAGAGAGAGAGAGAGAGAGAGAGAGAGAGAGAGAGAGAGAGAGAGAGAGAGAGAGAGAGGAGAGAGAGAGAGAGAGAGAGAGAGGAGAGAGAGAGAGAGAGAGAGAGAGAGAGAGAGAGAGAGAGAGAGAGAGAGAGAGAGAGAGAGAGAGAGAGAGAGGAGAGAGAGAGAGAGAGAGAGAGAGAGAGAGAGAGAGAGAGAGAGAGAGAGAGAGAGAGAGAGAGAGAGAGAGAGAGAGAGAGAGAGAGAGAGAGAGAGAGAGAGAGAGAGAGAGAGAGATAGATAGATAGATAAAGCTGGAGTAACTCAATGGGACAGGCAGCATCTCTGGAGAGGAATGGGTGACGTTTCAGTCAAAGAAGGGTCTCGACCCGAAACGTCACCCATTCCTTCTCTCCTGAGATGCTGCCTGTCCCACTGAGTTACTCCAGCATTTTGTGTCCATCTTCAGTTTAAACTAGCATTTACAGTTCCTTCTTACACATAGACAGACAGACAGACACACTGATGACAGACACACCAACAGAGATGGACAGATAGGGTTAGACAGAGAGAGATGGAGAGATAGAGAGATGGAGAGATATAGAGATATAGACCGAGAGACAGAGAAAAAGAGAGAGTGAAAACTTGGTAGTTTAAATGTGTTTTAGTACGTTCTCAGGTCCCCTGTGGGTTTTCAGAGCTGTTGAAAATTAATTCAGCTTTAGAAAGATTAAAAATTAAGAACCCTATACACGATTTTAAAAATGCTAAAAGTATCACCACCTTAATCCCCCACACCCCTTTCCATCTATTGAAATCAATGGAGGAGCACTCCCTTTACAAGGTCTGATCCGGTGCAGGTTCTATGAGCAGGTTCTTCATTGAATGAGCTGGGAGAATGCAGATATCGCATATCCTGCAGCTGCACTCAGTCAGGAGGACAGTGGTGAGGGGCTGCCAGCAGATTTGGGGCCTCTACTTTTGCAGCACTCACAGAAATCCAAAAGTCCAAACACTGACATTTGCTGCAAACTTTGGCCTGTTACTATTGATATACAGTAGCTTTTAGCCAATGGTCATTCAATGCAATTGGCTACTAATGCCTCTTGAAAACAAGGTTTTGATATATTGGGTTTTTATGCCAAAGCTGATCTGGATCCTGATCCTGCAGTATTTTGCAGATTGATTTCTGATACTTCACTGATCAATAGTTCATTCATTCAGTAAAGATGTCCCACACATACATGACATAATTTAACCTTAAATAAAGGTAAAATATTTGCTTCATTACTACTGATAGAATATAGAATCATAGATGCTTGTCAGAGAAAAAGGGCAACTTTAAACTTCACACTGAAGTTTAAAGCTGCCATTCACTCATCCTGTTACTCTCCATCTTCCTATGTTTCAATTATTTATTTGTTTTGTTTTTAAATGCTGAAAGCTTTTCCCAGCAATAACACTGCATTCAAATTCATCCAGTCAGCACAATGAACTTTCCCTCTCATTTTCCATCCAGTAGACTTTAATGGTGGAGGTTGATACTAACATTTAGCACATTTTGCACCAGCGGGAATAAATTTCCATGTTTCAGAAGGATATACGTATCAGAGATCAATGTTGTCCAGTGGATAATGAGCTGTGTGAGAGGATTGGAGTGTTAATCTACACTCTTTTCTTCAAACATCCAAAGGCTGAACTGGCTCACTGAAGGCAATGGTGAATTTTAGCAGCAATGTCTACCTTCACTGAGAGTTTGCTCCTGAGAAATGGGAGGTGACCCACACTTTCTAGGATCTTCCAGTGGACATTTACATGGCCATGGTGTCTTGGAGCTCAGCTATCGAATGTGCACAACAATGACTGATATGAGCAGGCAGATTCATCTACTTTGCCAGAACTTTGTATACCATTAACACCATTCATTCGTAAAAGATGAGCAAAGCAGTCTGTGGTATGCTGGTACAATGACCTAGCATTACACAAGTATAAAAACATTCCAGGTTAAAAAAAATGCATGCTCTAGGTATTTGGTGACAGAAATGAAAAATATAACTTCTTAAAAGCAGTATACTTGTTCAAATGAAAACGATTCACCAAAGAAGAAAATATTGATTAACAATATCATAATAATTTGCCATTTTAAATTTATCCATGACTTAATTAATTTACTTTACAGTTCTTATCTTTGATTTAGTAAGACAATGTACAGTCCAAGTTCTGGTTATACCCTATGATAAATCCCATCTTAAAGCCTTTTTTTGTTTTATTCTTAATTATCACTGATTAATAACCATATCACTGGTTTCATTTACCCCCAAGCAACCTTAACATACTGCTGATTGGTTTAATTTCTTAATCTGACTAAAGCAGACATCTTTCTGCTGCCAATGATGATGCAATGAAAACTGCTGAAATTTGCAGTTGTACGATTAAGTTCAGACACAGTGCAATTCCATTTACTGTGCTGCCCTATCATTTGGTTGCTGAAGACTACATTTTCCTGCCATGTATTTTGCTGTTATTTCTTAGTGCAGAAAAAGCTGTTTGTTTGTGAAATGGGTATTATAAACTTAAATTATGGAAATCATTTAGGATCAGATCGGTTGCCAGACATATTCTTTACGTATACTAAGGGCATGTCCAAATTGCATTATTAATTGAACTTGTGAATTTCTGCAATATTGGGCCTCTCCTGCAATATTATCGAGTAGTCCTTAGGCCCTGCCTATTCCTACCTCACCCACTGATCTCCTCTGTTCCAAGCCTCTACTCTGGAATGGAGAGATAGAATGGGAGAGAGCTCAGGAGAAGGACAATGCAGACAAAGACAATTGGCATAAGTGTGTAGAAAGGAGCTGCAGATGCTGGTATGCACCAAAGATAGACACAAAGTGCTGGTTTAACTCAATGGGTCAGGCAGCATCTCTGGAGAAAAAGGATGGGTGACATTTTGGATCTGAAGGGGTCCCGATCCAAAAATGCCACCCATCCTTTCTCTCCAGAGATGCTGCCTGACCCGCTGAGTTACTCTAGCACTTTGTATCTATCTTCGGCTTTGGCATGAGACTTGGTCCACGAAGGGAGTCCTGTACCTCCAAACCCTGGTCAAGTGTCAATCATGGACAAAGAGAGAAAAACATGGTGGACAGGTGGACCCCTGTTTCTGGGAATCAGTCTGCACGCCAGTAGAATTTGCTCCTGCGATGTTGAGGCTGTGTTGCGGTGCCCCAGATACGCGACAGATATACCCCATATATGAAGCCCTTCTGCCCACTCAGGGACATCAGTGCCTGTTAGCTTTCTACACACTCCCTGGTTCTTGCTGAACAATGACAGCTAATGAACAATAGTAACTGTTTCTCTAGGGGAAACACAAAAGAATAAGATATAAACTGTTTATGCACTTTATGCTCATAAACTACATAGACAGCTGCCTGATATTTTAGTGTGTAGGAAGGAACTGCAGATGCTGCTTTAAATCGAAGATAGACACAAAATGCTGGAGTAACTCAGTGGGACAGGTAGCATCTCTGGAGAGAAGAAATGGGCGACTTTTCAGGTCGAGACCCTTCAATCTGAAGAAGGGTCTCGACCCAAAACGTCACCCATTCCTTCTCCAGAGATGCTGCCTGTCCCGCTGAGTTACTCCAGCAGTTTGTGGCTAGCCTGATATTATAGTGCTAGTTTAGCCATGGTGAGCTAAAATAAACTTCTATTAACTTCTTGCGTTAAGTTTAAAAAAGCACAGCATTAAAGACTTATTTTAGGAACTCATACATCTGCTGTCAGAAAATACAGATATTTATTGTTACAACCAAATCAGAATTTGCCTTAACATCAAACTCATTTAATAACAAGAGCAATCAGCAGTCATAACTCTGACAGACAGTATATTCATAATTTGTTTCCTATGGGTTTGTAATAGGATGATTATCACATTCCCATGAGACAGTCTGGCAGACTTTAAAAGGTCTTTCCGATACCAATAACGGCTGAGGGCAGCAACTAATTCAATAGATTCGATCAAAATCATCCCTGCTTTCACTGTGCCTGATTTATTACTTCAGCGATAGGTATTCATCACTCATTTTATTTTGATGTTGAAGCCTCATAAATTATGCCTCATAAATAAGAAGAAATAATCAGCAAAATTATATTAGCTTATCTACAACCTTGGCATAAATTCTTCCCCTTGTGGAGATATTTGCTACTGATGTTCAAAAAGAATAATGTAATTTAAAGTGATTTGCAAATGAAAAATCTTTTATACCGCTGGTCTGCTATTTTCCTCTGTTATTAAGCATACAGAACATGATGAACCTGATACTGACCCAGAGTTTAAATATTGAAGGCTGGGATAAGTTTAACATACTCAGATCAGAATAAAAATGGTTTTACAACTCTAGGTACAATGGAAAGAAAATATTTAATATTAAAACCTAAAATGAATGTGCCTTATTATTTAAACTGAGTTTGATGTGAAGGCCACATTTACCAAAGTAATCACAAAAACCACATATTATCCTAATATGTAAGATTCAAGAAGATGAAAGCAGATAGGGGCTTTGAGGAATATAACGCAAGTCAGAAAGAACACAAGCAGGCAATTAGAAGAGCCAAAAGGGGACATGAATTTATGATGGCATCAGATTAAATAAGATCCTAAGGCTTTTTGACCATTAAAACAATCGAGTAAGTAGAGAGAAGGTAGAAGCACTCAAGGATAAAGGAGGGAATTTATGCTTGGTGTTAGAGGATGGAGGCAAGGTACTGAATGAGTACTTTGCATTTGTATTCACCAAGGAGAAGGACATGGAGGATAGCGAAATGAAGTGGGGTATACAAATATGCTGGGGCAGTTTGAGATCACGAAGAAGATAGTGTTAGATCTTTTGAAAAGCATTAATGTGAATAAATACCCAGGGCCTTTTGGGATCTATCCCCATGTCATTGAGAGAGACAGAAGAGGAGAATACTGGGACCTTGACAAAGATCTTTGTATTCTCTAGCCAGACGTGAGGCCCAGGAGGACTGAAGAGATGCCAATGTTATTTAGTTTAAGAAGGGAAGATAATCCAGAAAATAATAGGCCGGTAAACCTCACATCAGTGGAAGGGAAGCTAGTGGGGTGGATTAGTCAGAATAGGATTAACTTGCATTTGGAAGAGAAAGGAATAATTAGGGACAATCAGTGATGGCCTTGTCTGTGGTAGGTCATGAATACTAGTTCATGAACATACAGGTAATGGAAGGATGTGGATCATTGGCAGGGAGGAAAATTAACTTGCACAGACATTGTGGGCCAAAGGGCCTGTTCCTTTGCTGTACTGTTCTATGTTCTATTTACGGTTCCATGTTGTATGTTGTCTTGTTCTTTTTCAACCTAAAATTTTATAACAGGGAGCATGTGAATTTTATTTGAATCTTGCATGCTAAATTTGATCGGGTATTTTGTGCACAGATCGCTATTTTCTGCTAATACCACTTTGATCCACTGACCTTGTTGAGTAAATTTATGGAGGCTAATGGACATGCACTATAATATTAGTTGGTCCACAATGCTTGCTGTGCGTGAAATATTATCCTGACCAGTATGTCTGTGTTGTCTGACTCCATGATATGAGGTAGGAGCCCAACTAGACGTGGACTGAAAGGTAATTGGAGTGATTTATCTTCTTCAGCATAGGTTCCTGCTTTGACTTTCTCTTAAGTGATAACCCACCACACATCTTCCCACTGCTGATCACTTGAACCTTTGAATATCTCCTTGATCTCTCCTCACTTCATGATCATGTGTTTAGGTCCTTCCTCTGATCTTCTATTCAGGCCCGTCACAATATGTCCTTCAGTCTTACTTCTCTGCACCCCCACTCACCCTCCCACCTCCCACCCCAACCGTCCCTCCTGACCAATGCCTAGGACTCCCATCCCCAACCATCTATTCATGCCCACTCACCTCAATCCTTTGTCAATGCCCCAGAGATAATTGCTTCACAAACCTTGCAGAGGTCCTTGCTCCACTGAGATCCTCTTTCCCCATCTGTGCCTCTTTCAACCTTCACCCAACCTTCCAATCTCATTATCTTTTCCCCATTACGGTTAATACGAAGAAATGACGTGACTTGCGGCTAGACTTTTTCCACATTCCTTTTGGTGAACGTTCATAGTACTCCTTCTGTTGTAAAAACATCCTTCCTTAGGTAGAGAGATGAGATTTGTATGCAATATTCAAGGTGGTGTCACACCTAAGTAATTGCAGTAAGATGCCTGTACTCTTGTACTAAAAATCATGATATGCAATAAATAAAGCTTGTATGCAAATTTTTCTTATTAATTGTTTGCTGTACCTGCACATTAGCTTTCCATGATTTGTGTGCAAGGACACCCAGGACCCCCTGAACATTAACATCTTTCAATGTCTCACCATTTTAACATTGTTCCAAATTTTTTTATTATGGGCGTCCTCACATTTTTCCACATTATATTCTTGTCATCTTCATCCAGTCACAGCTTGGTTATATCCCTTTGAAGATTCTCATCATATGTACCACCATACATGAATGGCGAATTCCAATGTGAAGATCAAAATGTGCCTAAAATCAAAGCTATATAACAATCTTTGTAAAATGTGCGGAAAGGCCAGCATCGTTTCTAAACAAAACTATTTATTTATTTCTCCTCCTCTTCTATCAAAGATGAGGCCCTCACACGTCACCTTGGTAGCCCAAAGTTCCGCTCTTGCACCCCCCCCCCCCCACCACAGTCACAACAGGAAAGAATCCCACTAGTCCTCACCTTTCACCCCATCAGCCGTCACATACAGCACATCATCCTCCGACATTTTCGCCACCTCCAATTGGATCCCATCACTAGTCACATCTTCCCATCTCCACCCCATTCTGCTTTCCGCAGAGACCATTCCCTCCTCAACTCCCTGGTTCACTCATCCCTTCCCACCCATACCACCCCCTGCTGAGGAACTTTCCCCTGCAACTGCAGGAGATGCAACTCCTGTCCTTATACCTCCTCCCTCGACTCCATCCAAGGATCCTGACAGTCCTTTCAAGTGGGACAGTGGCTCATTTGCGTCTTCTCCAACAGCATCTACAGCATCAGTGTGGGCTCCTATATATCGGTGAGACCAAAGGCAGACTGGGTGATCATTTTGCTGAACATTTACGGTCAGTCCGTCTTAGCCAACGCCGTCTCCTGGTCGCCAAACATTTTATCTCCCCTTTCGATTCTCATACCCACCTTTTCAACCTGTGCCTCCTCTGTTGTTAAAATCAGGCCACACATAAATTGGAGGAACAGCACTTTATATTTCGGTTGGGCAAGTGGTGAATATTGATTTCTCTAATTTCAAGTAACCCTTGCATCCCCCTCCCTTATTCTAGTCGCTCTACCAGTTGACCTGTAGCATAACTCATGGATGACAGGAAATCATACCAATACGTTCCTTTGCCATTAGTTTAACTTCAGAGTAAATTTGTTACTAATCTTTTGTGTTTTGTTACTACTCATATCTACCACTGTTCGTATCCTTGTATCCCTACGTTATCACCTCTTCCCCAGCCAACAATGGGCCATTATGAGCTCCAGCCTTCCTTGGTCATTTGTTGCTGGCCTTGATTTGTTCTGGGCTTTTCTTACCTCCATCCCTCCTCTCTACTTTCTGTTTGAAAAAGGGTTCTGACATGAAATGTTACCCACCTTTTTTCTCCAGAGATGCTGCCTGACCCGCTGAGTTACTGCAGCACTTTGTGTCTATCTTCGGTATAAACCAGCATCTGCTGCTCCTTTCTACATATTTATCTATTCATCTAAGCATTGCTCAAGTCTAATCTGTTACTGTTCCATTCTACCTGTAATTTTCTGTTATTAAAAAAGATACATTTTCTAAAAGGCAATATTAAATGCATAATAATTGCTTTTGATATTCACCAGATCACTGATGATAAAAAAATTCTAAATAAGCTCGTGGATAGTGCAAGGCTTGGATAGAGTGGAGGTGGAGAGGATGTTTCCAGGAGTGGGAGAATCTAGGACTAGAGGTCATAGCCTCAGAATTAAAGGATGTTCCTTTAGGAAGGAGATGAGAAGGAATCTATTTAGTCAGAGGGTGGTGAATCTGTGGAGTTATTTGCGGCAGAAGGCTATGGAGACCAAAATCGATATTTTTAAGACAGAGATGGATAGATTCTTGATTAGTATAGGTGTCAGGGGTTATGGGAAGACAGGAGAATGGGGTTAGGAGGGAGTGATAGATCAGCCATGATTGGCATTGTAGATGATGGGCCAAATGGCCTAAATCTGCTCCTATCACTTCTGACTTTATGTATGCTTCTTAAAAAGGCTCTAATATAAACAATAAGAACATTCCCTCGTATGGTACAGAACTCCATTGACTAAAAATTCAGAGACCACCAGATATTAAAACATATACTGAATGAACCTCTCTGCTCTGTGTTGAGTGAAAATTATTCCATGTTCTTTTTTTATTTTTTATTTTATATTTAAAATATGTCATGGGGAGAAGGCAGGCACGGGTCACAGTAACCCATGCCTGCCTTCTCCCCATAGCCCTTAATTCCACTAGCCCTTAGAGCTCTATCTAACTCTCTCTTAAATCCCTCCAGTGATTTGGCCTCCACTGCTCTCTGTAGCAGAGAATTCCAGCCATGATCATAATGAATGGGGGTGCTGGCTCAAAGGGCCGAATGGCCTCCTCCTGCACCTATTTTCTATGTTTCTATGTTTCTACAACTATATTACAATCCCTATCCAGGATGCATCCAATCCCCCATGGAGCCCAACGGTCCCGGAAAATTATTCCATGTTTGCCTTCTTGATTGTCAAGTTTTAAATTAGTAACAAATTTGCTCCGATGCTAAACTAATGCAACGGAATGCTTTGCTACGATTTTCCACGTTATCCATGAGTTATGATACCATAAGCTGCAGAGATTCTGTGTTGTTTTGTATGGTCAATTTATAATTCTTTCTTTGCAATTTGGACCTCAGATAAAATTAAAGATATAGAAAATGCATCAAGGAAGCAACTACATCTGTGAAAGATTATTGAGAATCTGGATAATTATGCTTTTGATGATATCTGGACAGGTTTTTGAAGGAGATATTTAAATTTGATTTAGATCATAGAAAGCCTATACTTCATGGATGTTTGAGGACCCGAATATAGATGTTAGATGTTAGATTAACTAATTATGCTCATTAGTTAAATCACATAGTTGAACATACATGACAGGCAGCATCTCTGGACAGAAGGAATGGGTGACGAAGGGTCTCGACCCGAAACGTCACCCATTCCTTCTCTCCAGAGATGCTGCCTGTCTGGCTGAGTTACTCCAGCATTTTGTGTCTACCTTCATTTGAAACCAGCATCGGCAGTTCTTTCCTACACATAGTTGACCATACAATGGATAAGACAGAGTCAAGACTCAAATGATGGCACAATTGAAAGCCCCATAAAACGATGTTCATATTCAGTATGCTGCATCTTGAGATAATGTGGCGAAACTACTGTAAAGGAATTCCGACCCAAAACGTCATCCAGCACTTAGGTTTTGGAAAACAAGAACCAATGATAGATTTATTGCGTGTCTTCGGCAGTTTTCATAGCACAATATATCACTGTTGGATTGCTTTAGTCATCCATTTTATTAAAAACACTGACTACAATTATTTTTGCAACGGTCTGCAGTTCAATGAAAAGAATGGGCATTCTCCAAGGCAAGAAAGGCTTCTAAGGCAAGAGGGGCAAGCTGTATTGCAGCCCAGTCACTGGAAACACAGTCAAGGACAGTGAAAGCTTCATAACCTTCTGTGGGTGGTGGTGGTGATGATATCTGTAATGAATAGTCTATACAGATGGAATACATTAAATAACAAATTGATTGTATTTAAAGTTTTCTATTTGGTCAATATTCATATTAAAACATTGACAATTTCCCCTTTTTTGAAGTTTCAAGGACTTTGCTAAGCTAAAAAGAACTAAAATTAAACTTTCAACACTAATATGAGCATTTCAATCAGCTGTTTTTCTCTGTTTAATGTCATGCAATAACGTAAGCCTATGGAATGTGTTATGTCAAAGGAAACTAACAAATTGCCAGTGTTTGATGATTACTGTAGTAATCCTGGACCTCCCAAAACAGGCTCTTGAAATGGGTAAAAGGCAAATTTTGGTTTGTGATAACTTGGTTTGGCTGTCTGCAGCTACACACTCAAAGCAAAAGGTGAGTGTTTTACTTTTTTGTAGAACTAGGAACAGTGGCTTAAATTTTGTTCAGGAGCTACCACGTTTACAGGGATGTGGCAGATATTTCCTTTGGAAGTTAACATAATAATCATGTACCATAATTCCATTTAATTGATATGCATTTACCAGCGAATAATGTATTTCCTATCTCAAAAGCATATATTTCCGATCTTCTACATACCAATTGGAAGCAAAGAGCTCACCTTTAAAATTATTCCTCACTGATGAAAATAACTTTGGGCTGAAGCACTGCTGAAATGAAATGGAATTTCACAAAAGTCGAAAATCAGAGTTCTGAAATACTTCTAAATGTAGACTCGTTGTATTTCATGATAGATGACAAGCAAAAGTGACTGCAGCCAAACATCACAAACAGAGGACTAACAAGTAATTTTAAATAAATAAAAATAGCAGATGGTGGTAATCGGAGATAAAATAGAAATGTTAGTGGCATTCATCAGGTCAGACTGCATCTGTGGAAAGTGAATCAGATTGAACATTTCCTTAGAAACGGGGAAATAAATAAATAAAACGTTAGATACAAGTTTTGGTGAGTTGGTATGGGGATGGATAAAACAAAGGAAATGTTTATGTTAGGGTGAGGCTAGGATTGCCACAGGAATAAGAAAGTGAACAAAAAATATATCAAAGGGCATAACAAGTAGTTACTGGACCCTGGGCAGTCAAATCAAGGCAGGACCTTCACAGTGAACGGTGGAGGCCTGGGGAGTGTTGTAGAGCAGAGGAATGTAGGAGTACAGGTACATAGTTCCCTGAAAGCAGAGTCTCGAGTAGATAGGTGGTGAAGAAGCCTTTTGGCACACTGGCCTACATTAGTCTGAGAATTGAGTATCGAAGTTGGGAAATGATGTTACAGTTGTACAAGACATTGGGGAGGCCAAATTTGGAGCATTGTGATTACCCTGCTATAGGAACGATGCCATTATGCTAGAAAGGGCACAGAGATTAACTAGGATGTTGCCAGGAATTGCAGGTCTGATAAACGGCGGGTATGTGGGGATTGGCTGCTTCTTTTTATTATATATAAAATCTTATTTTTAAAAAGAGCCACATGTATCTAATTATGTCTAAAGGAAATTCAACAAACCTTCAAAATTCAAGTTTAAAGCAAATGTATTGAAGAAAGATTTTATTGAATAAAGCTGTACCTTAAATATTTATAATTTATTGAGAATTCTTTTAATGTATTGTGAATATAATTTTTCTGTTCATGCAGTGGGTAGTTAGGGGCTGGACCAACAGTTATTATTTTCCTCTAATTGCCCATGAACTAAGTGGATGGATAATCCATTTCAGAGGGCAATTGAAAGATGACCATAGTCATAGAGAGTCATAGAGTCTTACAATGTGGACACAGGCCATTCGGTCCAACTTGCCGACAATGCCCAACATTCCCCATCTACACTACTCCCACGCCTGCATTTGGCCCATATCCCTCTAAACCCATCCTATCCATTTACCTGTCTAAAAGATTCTTAAATGTTGCAATAGTACCTACCTCAAATACCTCCTTTGGCAGCTCATTCTATTCACCCACCACCCGTTATGTGAAAAAGTTACTCCTCAGGTTCCTATTAATTCTTCTCTCCCTCACCTTAAACCTGTGTCCTCTGGTTCTCGATTCCCCTACTCTGGGCAAGAGATTCTGTGCGTCTATATGGGCAAAACCAGGTAAGTAGGGCATATATGTTGTTAAGGACATTCGTGACCCAATTGTTTCATGGTTACTGCTACACTAATAAATTTATTATGTAATTACTTGACTTAAATTCTTAAAGTCCACGGTGGGAACTCATGTTTCCATATCAATAGTCCAAGCCTCTGGATTGTAGTCTATTAACAATCACAATGTTTCTGTACCCTAATGACATTCCAGAGTGTTTCAACTCTTTGCACAGCTTCATGTCATTTCTGTATGGCCTCATTTCCATGCTAATAGAGCCTCCATTTGTTTATTTTATGTATGGTCTAACCAAATCAACAGCACTCTGATACTGATTAGACCTAACAAATATTACATGCCAGATTAAATCATGAACACAGCATATTTAGTGCATACATAGTAGATGAATCTGGTCCATTGAAACTGCAAGTCAAATGGTTGGGTGGAACAACGGTGAAAGCTCTAATTTCTTAATTTCTGGTAAATTCATGGAAGAATATTATGTAGTTTACGATCACTCTATCGTCTTCATAAGGTATTGCCAAGTTGTTGTGATTTTGCAACATGTCCATGCAGATAATTTTGGAAGAACCTTTCCCAATGGATCTGCAAGATCTGTCCTGTCATAGGAAGTAGAAGTTCTTTGCCTATCACGACAGCAATAGTACAGCTGTATTGCAAATCTGGTTCAGATGATGTCATTTAATTATACGTGATCATTATCGTCTATTAGGGCAGAAAAGATTCTGATCCTGGAACTAATAACTTAGGTTTCAGCATATAAAGTGGTGGTGGTTCCGCTGCTTGGCTGCTTACAACTGAGTTGGATGTGAACCACTGATAGTGTAGGCAATTAAAACGTGTGTGTGGCTTTAGAGGAAGAACCATTGTAATTAGCCTTGTCTGGGGCAGGTCTGATCATCATTTCCAATCTGATTCATTAATGCTTTCCAAGTAGCATCGCACTTTCAGTTTGAAGTGTTGGAGAGTTTACAAAAGCTGGAGCTGTTTCAAATGTTGTGTCTTTGTTGCTTTGCTAGTGGGGAGGCTGCCCATTCTACAAGCAATGCTACTGCATGATTTGCAGATGACGCTAAAGTGGGTGGTAATGTAGATAGCGAAGATGGTTATCAAAAATTACAGCATGATCTTGATCAGTTGAACAAGTGGGCTGAGGAAAGGTGAATGTAGTTTAATGCAGATAAGTACGAGGTGTTGCATTTTTAAAAGTCAGACCAGGGCCAAACTATCACAGTGAATGGCAGGGCCCTGGGGACTGTTGAAGAGTAGAGGGATATAGGGGTACAGGTACATAGATCCTTGAAAATGGCATCACATATAGATTCGGTGGCCAAGGAGGCGTTGGGTACGTTGGCCTTCATCAGTCAGGTTTGGAGTATAGAAGTTGGGATGTTGTGTAACGGTTGGCCAAGACATTGGATAAGCTGCATCGGGTGCATTGTGTTCAGTTTTGGTCACCCTGCTATAGGAGGGATGTTGTTCAACCAGAAAGAGCACAGGGAAGATTTACAAGGATGTTGCTAGGACTTGAGGGTCTAAGCTATAGGGCGAGGCTGGGCAGGCTAGGAATTTATTCCTTGGAGCGCAAGAAACTAAGGGGTGATCTTATAGTATAAGATCATGAGGGGAATAATAGGGTGAAAGTAGGGCAGGTCTTTTACTCAGAGTAGGGGAATCAAGAACCAGAGGACATAGGTTTAAGGTGAGAAAGATTTAATAGGAACCTGAGAGGCAACGTTTACATACAAAGGTTGGTAAGAATATGGAAGAGCTGCCAGAGGAGGTATGTGAGGCAGGTACTATAACAACATCTAAAAGATATTTGGACAGGTACATGGATAGGTAAGGTTTAGAGGGATATAGGCTAAACACGGGCAGGTGGGAATAGCGTAGATGGGGCATTATGGTCAGCACGGGAAAGTTGGGCTGAAGGGCCTATTTCTGTGTTGTATGACTCTAATTGTAAAATGCATTTGTCAGTAGATCTTTATCTGTATATTTAAATGTTAACATATCAAGCTGAAAGTATAATTAAGTTTATTTCTCTGCAGTCCAAAGATTGAAGAACACCATTGATTTTTCTCTGAAGCAGACCAAGAAATTATCTGTTTACGAGGATAGTCTGGTACATGTTGAACTTTAGGGGCAAGAAGGTCAGAGGGTGCATCCTGGTTAGTTTTTACAATTACCCATCGGCTATCTGTATCTCCAATTGAATTCCAGTTTATACATGTACCTTATCCATGGTTTTTAATTTTTATTAATGATTGCCTTTTCATCTCTGTCAGTCTCATATTCCCCAAATACTGGCTCCTCATCTATCAATAGTTTACTTTTCTCATAGTTCCTTGCGTTTGTTTATTGCTTTGACGAAAAGCATCATACCAAATTACTTTTCCATTTGCACTAAGTGGTTTAATTGACTTTAGTTCAATCTGTGTTGCGCTCTCAGACTGAACAGCAGGAGCAGACAGGGAGACTGGTCGGGCTTCATCTGTCCTAACGTCTTGTGCATGAAGATTGGTTACTCTGCCTTTGTGCAAGTCCATAGTACTGGGATATAGATTGCGCAAGGCTCCAGGTGTCTGAATAAAAACTGATGGGACACACCAATGCACTCCACATCACTATCACTACAAATATTCCATGATAACCCTAGCAAATTAGTCATATTTTAAATGATTTTCAGCATTGGACAAGATGACAAAAATACCCTTTTATTCCAGATTTCACCACTTTCCATAAAATTCCCATTGTCACATCCTTCCACAATATTCTCCTTTAATAAGGTTAATATAGAGTCTTCAGGTTAATAATTTGTTCAGAGCTACAACAGTTTAGCTAATATTAGGAGCTGAGTTCGACCGACAATTGGGGGAATGGGATTCTATGCTATTTAAATGAAATACCAGAATTATTCAGTACTAATGTGCAGCATATACAAGGCTATAGGCTGTATGGGAGGAAAAGAGTATATAATTAATCTTTGACAGTTGTACATATCCTACTCACTATCCCGCGGTCTAGGCTTAAGCTCAGGGGTGACCGCGCTTTTGCGGTTGCAGCTCCTAGACTGTGGAACAGCATCCCTCTCCCCATCAGAACTGCCCCCTCCATCGACTCCTTTAAGTCCAGGCTCAAAACCTATTTCTACTCCCTAGCGTTTGAGGCTCATTGAGGAGGCGCTGTGAACTGTTTGCGTGCTACTGTATGTTTCATTTTTTTCCTTAGTACCTAATCAGATGTACAGCACTTTGGTCAACGTGGGTTGTTTTTAAATGTGCTATACAAATAAAATTGACTTGACTTGACTTGACATATAGTTAGAAACAAATTGGTAGCCTAGTGGCAGCGCATTTTCTGACCAAATGACAGGCTGCTGTCTTTATGCTACTCTCTTGCAGACCAATTTCGTTCCATTCTCCTTCCTAAATTATCTAAGAATCATTTAAAAATAATTTTGATAATTCAGTTTAATTTTTTTTGTGCTGGGAACACATGGCCTTAAATAGAAAGCAAAAAAACCCCACTAAATATCCTGGAAATCTGTAACGAAACAGAAACTGCTGAAGACAATAAGCAAGTCAGGCAGCATCTGTGAAGTGAATAAATAATTTAATGCTATAGATTTTCTAAACTGCTTCTTGGATAACATTCTACCACACTCTGCCATACGGAACGCCTGGAGCACATATTTTTTTCCTGCATTGCATAGCTTGAAGTGAATTGTCAAATCCAGAACATTACAAATATATATATTTTTGTTTCATGCGAAACGGTTTTCAATATATACAATTTAAGGTGGACCTATTTTAGTTATCTTGAGCAATGTGTCAGAACCAACACTCCAATTATCTGGACAATTTGTTGACCTGGTAATTCCAAGTTTGCTTCTGTGGAGCACATCATGGATAAGCACGATTTGCCTGCCAACATGATGCACACACAGCAAATATCAGGTACAGCTTGACTCCTCCCGGTTCTTTACTGATTGGAATTTTTCCTTTATGACAGAGGAGGTGGATGGTGACTTTCAATGGCTGGGAAACTTGTAAATTGCTGAAAGGTGGAGATCTTGTTTGAATGTAACATTAGGATCAGGATCATAATAATCATAATTGTAATTTATTAGCCAAGTATGTTTTGCAACATACGAGGAATTTGATTTGCCATACAGTCATACCAAAAAAGCACCAGGACACACAACTGCATAAAAAATGGACATAAACATCAACCACAGCGGCTCCCTCCCCATTCGTCACTGTGATGGAAGGCAATAAAGTCTTATCTTCTTTCCTCCTTTACTCCCACGGTCGGGGGGTGGGGGGGGGAAACCATCTGCAGTCAGGGCGATTGAAGCTCCCGCAGCCACCAATTGAAGCTCCCGCATCGGGACGATCGAAGCACCCGCGTCAGGGAGATCGAAGCTCCCATGATCAGGGCCGTTGAAGCTAGTGCGGCTTGGAGCTCCCGAAGTCGGTCTCTAACCATGGACAGCGAGCTCCACGTTGTTAAAGTCCGCAGGCTCCTGCGATTGGAGCTCCGAGGTCGATCCCTGGCAGTGGGATCGCAAGCTTCACAATGTTAAGTCTGCAGGCTCCCGTGGTTGGAGCTCCAAAGGTCCCAGCAAGAGGCCGCCAGCTCCATGATGTTAGGCCACAGTGGGGACGGAGAAACGACATGGAAAAAGTTGCATCTCCGTCAAGGAAAGAGATTAAAAAAAGTTTCCCCCAACCCCCCACCACCCCCCACATAATACAAAACTAAAGATAAACTAAAACATACATTTTACAACAAACTAAAAACATAAATAAGGTAAGAGATGAGACGGACCGTTAGCGAGGCCGGTGTCGTTCAATCATAGGGATAGGGTTGGGCGGGACAAAATGAATGCTGATTTCAGAGGAAGGCATGGGGTCTATAAAAAATAATTTGATTGTCAGATGATCACTCAGGAGTTACATAGAAACATAGAAACATAGAAAATAGGTGCAGGAGAAGGCCATTCGGCCCTTCGAGCCAGCACCGCCATTCATTGTGATCATGGCTGATCGTCCTCAATCAATAACCTGTGCCTGCCTTCATAGAAACATAGAAAATAGATGCAGGAGGAGGAAAGACCTCCTGTTGAAAGACATCATGGTGAGGACTAAGATCATTACTGAGACCTGAGATGAACACAGTAACATTATGCTTATAAATCCTTGCTTATAATTCATTGTTTTTTAATTGATGCAAGGACATATGGCCACTTTATGGTTAATAACTCTGCTAAATTGATGGATGGAGAAATGCCATATAAAAATGGGCAATGATGATCAGCTAATATTGCTGACAGTAATTTTTCAACTTGTTTCTATGAAATAGATTGACATTCACAAACTGAATAATTACTTCCCATAGCATAATTGGAACAAATTAAGAGATTCAATCAGTGGTCAGAGATGAAGTGCTAACTGTCTAGGGAGCAATTGCCTATAGATCTATGAAATCTATTTTCCATTGCTCATTATAGACCGAACAATGGAGGATTTTCAATATACAGCAATTTGTCCTAACAGTTGTACTGTTCTATTGAATTACATGTTAAATGAATTGGGTATCGTGTTTTTCGATATAAATTGAATGTCAATACCTCTAAGTTAATTATAAGCAGGATCCACTCTATTAATTGGACATTTAGGACTTGAATACCTGCAGGGGCTCTACTGCATTGTTGCTAAAACACCAGTGTTAGCATCAGAAAAACACTGGAGAAAGGTGCTGCCAATTTTTGCCTTTGCTTCAGGGTTTCTGTAGTTACCACCAGAGTTAGAGTGAATGGTCAGGAGAAAGTAACAGTGTTGATATCAACCACAATCTTGAAACAAGCTTGCTGTCGTCATGATCTGCATTTCAGAATTTCACCGTCACCATAAGAGACGACAAGCTTTGCCATCTACCAAATGGCAAACAAATGAGCAGGAACACTAGTGTGTTCAGGATAAGAATAAGAAGAGGAAGTGAGGAAGGCAACCTATAAGGCCCTGAGACTGAAGGAAGGTTCTGACCCGAAACTTCACCTATCCCTTTTCTCTAGAGATGCTGCCTGAGCTGCTGAGTTACTCCAGCATTTTGGGTCTACCTTCCATATAAACCAGCATCTGCAGTTCCTTCCTACACAACCTATAAGCACCTTATTGGGCATGCTCTCTGTGGAAACACTCAATTGTGTGCGATTCTAGTAATGACATGGTTAAGACCCCATTTACTAAAAGGCTTGGAGCTAATGACTATCATGGCATCTGCTTTGCCATAATGTAGACTGTCCTATCAATATAACTGTCTCATCTGATACTGTTGCAGCAGAACCTGCATGTAATGTTCTCCCTTATTTACTTACTTGAGTCTCTCCAGCTGAAGATCTCACCTCTATGATATCTTCAACATTATATGCAGGTCCCAAAATCTATGCTGGTGGTAGCAAGTTTGAATGCCTAGAAATTCTTCTCTCATTAATAGCACTAAGTACATTACATCAGCCCAAGGCACTGTAATCTGATTTGAAATTTGATTCTATTGGTTTCTTCATCATTGTCTTCCTTTTTTTTCTCCACTGCCCAGACTGTCTTTGGGCATCCAAAAAAAGAAAGGCATAGTTTTGAGGGTATGGTAGGCAAAAGTACCACACTATCTGAATTCAATAAGTCAGAAGAGAGCATTGGTTGAGAGTGAGGTTGATGCGATGAGGAGGATTAGATGTATTAATACTGTAGTCTTTGATCCTTTCAGGCCCACTGTTAGTCATGCCAGCAATGGCCGCTCCACAGATGGCTTGCACCACCTCCTCCCCGGTCTTCTTCCATTAGTTCAGTTCAGTTCAGTTTAGTTTATTGTCACGTGTACCAAGGTACAGTGAAAAGCTTTTTGTTGCATGCTAACCAGTTAGCAGAAAGACAATACATGATTACAATCAATCTATTACAGTGTATCGATACATGATAAGGGAATAACGTTTCATGCAATGCAAAGCCAGCAAAGTCCGGTCAAGGATAGTCCGAGGGACATCACCACTGCTCTTTGGTTGTGATAGGATGAATCAGTTGCCTGATAACAGCTGGGAAGAAACTGTCCCTAAATCTGGTGGGGTGCGTTTTCACACTTCTGTGCCTTTTGCCTGATAGGAGAGGGGGGAAGAGGGAGTGGTCTGGGTGTGACTTGTCCTTGATTATGCTGCTGGCCTTGCCAAGGTAGTGTGAGGTATAAATGGGACCAATAGAAGGGAGGTTGGTCTGGGCTGCGTCCACAGTTCACTGCAATTTATTATGGTCCTGGATGGAGCTATTCCTAAAGCAAGCTGCGATCCACCCTGATATTCCTGATGTATCCTGAGTTGTTGTTGCCTTTAATTGTGATCTTGACTTGCAAGAGAAGAGGCCTATTACTGATGTGCAACCTACTTGTGTGTTGTGGTGTTGAATAGTTGGCAGCATCCACAAGCTGTGAAATGTGGGCACGAGACTTACAGCATTACTGACGGTGTGAAGGAGTGAATGTTGTCATCTCTGTTGCTGACAGTATACTGGACATGACAGGCCCTGAGCATTCAAATTAGATTATTGAAGATCTAGTATAAGCCTTTGGGGCCTTGAATTTGGACATTGATCTCCATGAAGGCAAGATATCTTTCCCTGTTCCATATCCACCGTTATGAACTCCAGTGCAGTGGTAAAAAGTATATGGTCTATTCTCCACCATGATACATTATTTTTTCACCGGCTTCAAGGTCATTGATCGTTCTTGAACCCCTGGTAGAATCTGATCCGGTTGTAAAAGACACCTCCCTTTAAGAAATGCAAGCTAGCTTTAAACCATGCAGGAGTAGCTTTAATTGGATTTAGTGATTCCCAGTCCTCACCACCAGCTGAAAGCATCCAGCTTGTAACAGATTTAGATTGTACTAGATGCTTTAATCAAAGTAACAAGCAGCAATGTGAAGCTGGTGTGTTGTTTACAATCCACTGAATGTGTACAGATCAGTTACACTTGCAATTGGTACCTGTTATAAAACCTTGATCCTGACATTGCCAGAATTTTAATGGTTTTGTTCTTTGGAGGGAACAACTTGGCCGCAAAATCACAATTACCCAGGAGGTGGGTTCAGGATAGTAGATGGTGCGATATATTTGGCATTGCATCATTCATTGTAAAAAATTATATCTGTGTGTCTTGTGTTTTTTAATGTCTACTGCCGGACCCTGACGTGAGAGGACGCTGGCGTTGTGTATTCGCCGCTTTTCCGTCAGGATAGTTTGTCTGTTTGTTTCTATGTTAATTGTTTTTGTAAAGCGCTTTGAGCATGCGATAAGGCCCTATATAAAATAAATGGATTATTATTATTATTATTCTTTAAAATCATCCATTGAATGTGGACCCTCATCTTGACTGGGTGGGAGGAAAGAAGCCAAGAGAAGTGTGGGAAATGAAACAGAAAATTGTGGCAAGGAAATAGATATATCAGAAAAACCAACATTGACGATCGGCACCATCATAACAGATGTAACACAGATGGAAATACTTTGGAGGCGAGGCAAACAGGACAGGTACCTCTAAGGTAGTTTTCAACATGCAGACCTACCTGCTACAGTTATATATATATATATATATATATATATATAGATATATATATATATAATTGTAGCATATATATATATATATATATATATATATATATATATATATATATATATATATATATATATATATATATATATATATATATATATATATATATATATATAATGAACATGTTACATGACATGAGCTTATCCATGCTGCTTGGATAACCATCTGTTATGATGGTGCCGATCGTCAATGTTGGTTTTTCTGATATATCTATTTCCTTGCCACAATTTTCTGTTTCATTTCCCACACTTCTCTTGGCTTCTTTCCTCCCACCCAGTCAAGATGAGGGTCCACATTCAATGGATGATTTTAAAGAATGATACGATGCCAAATATATCGCACCATCTACTATCCTGATACCCCCTGACTATTCAGTATTCCAAAAGGACTGTCTAGAATCTTTGTAGGAAAATAACTACAGATGCTGGTACGAATGGAAGGTATCACAAAATGCTGGAGTAACTCAACAGGTCAGGCAGCATCTCAGGAGAGAAGGAATGGGTGACGTTTTGGGTCGAGACCCTTCTTCAGACTGATGTCAGGGGGCAGGACAAAGGAAGGTTATAGGTGGAGACAGGAAGATAGAGGGAGAACTGGGAAGGGGAGGGGAAGAGAGGGACAGAGGAACTATCTAAAGTTGGAGAAGTCAATGTTCATACCACTGGGCTGCAAGCTGCCTCATATTTTGCTTGGGCAGCTTGTAGCCCAGCGGTATGAACATTGACTTCTCCAACTTTAGATAGTTCCTCTGTCCCTCTCTTCCCCTCCCCCTTCCCAGTTCTCCCTCAGAAATTCTCCACCTATATCCTTCCTTTGTGACCGTTGCTGCTGTCTTTGTGGAGTTTACGCGTTCATCCACAGCATGGGTTTCCTCCAGGTGTTCTGGCTTCTTCCAAAATCCCAAAGATGAGCCTGTTGGTAGGTTAATTTATCACTGTAAATTGTCCCTGGTCTCTAGATGAATGATAGGGACTGGGGGTAACTGATGAAAATGTGGGAAAATAAAAAATGGGATTAATGTAAATTGGTGGCATGGACTTGGTGGGCAGAAGGGTTAATATCTGTGCTGCATCTCTCAGTGACAGCACTAATGAAGGAGAGTGGTAGGGTGAGCAAGTAGATTCAGAAGGAATTCCGGAGATATAGGCCTGGACAGTTGAAGACATGAATAAATCAAAAGGCAACCATTGGATGCACACAAGATATTAGAGTGAATCAACAGGTTAGGGTGGAACCATCTTCCTCTTATTTGATGTTTCTAAATAAATTTGTGGGCAAGCTGCTCAGCACATCATAAACGTTGCCGCATCTTTGGCCAAGAGCTCTACTTCCAAGACAAGCTGGACACTATGTGACGATTGGATCATTAGATATAGGAGCAGAATTAGGCCATTCAGCTCATCAAGTCTGCTCTGCCATTTGATCATGGCTGATCTATTTTCCCTCCCAATCCTGTTCTCCTGTCTTCTCCCCATAGCCTTTAACACCCTTAGCAATCAAGAGCCTATCAATGTTTGCTTTAAAAATAACTAATTACTTGACCTCCACAGCCATCTGTGGCAATAAATTCCATAGATTCACCACCTTCTGGCAAAATAAATTCCTCCTCATCTCCATTCTAACTTTGCAGCTGAGCCCTCTGGCCCCTGACTCCCCCACCAGTGAAAACATCCTCTCCACATCTACTTTATCTAGGCCTTTCATTATTCAGTAGGTTTCAATGAGATCCCCTCTTATCATCATATCATCATATCATATCATATATATACAGCCGGAAACAGGCCTTTTCGGCCCTCCAAGTCCGTGCCGCCCAGCGATCCCCATACATTAACACTATCCTACACCCACTAGGGACAATTTTTTTAAAACATTTACCCAGCCAATTAACCTACATACCTGTACGTCTTATCCTTCTAAACTCCAGTGAGTACAGGCCAGAGCCTTCACATGCTCCTCTTACGTTAATCCAATCATCCCAGGGATCATTCTCGTAAACCTTCTTTGGACCCTCTCCAATGAAAGCACATCTTTCCTCGCATATGGGGCTCAAAACTGCTCACACTATTCCAAATGTGGTCTGACCAGCATCTTATAAATGTTTTTATATGGTAGTCAGCACATCTATCATCCTGCTTCACTGATGGACTCACCAACAGTGGAGAAGCTCTGGTGTGCTGGGTAGAGGGTAGCAGGGTAGCAGATACCAAAATTGTATCAGGGCTGGCTGAGATACGACTTGTAGCCCCATTCATTTGGAAGGAGTTGCCAATCCAGCAAAATGTAAGAGAAGTGAAAGCCAAAGATGATCCTATCCACATCTACAAAGATGATCCTATCCAGTGTTCTCAGACAGTTGTGTGGTTGGGGGAAGTTATGGAAATTACCTGGAAAGTAAGGCATTAGATTTTACATTTGTGGTGTTGATGTGGTGCTGGATAAGGAGCATCTGTAAAAAGAACTGAGGATCATAGCTACCAGTGAATGTGGTATGAGCGAGGAGATGGACTATAATGTTTTGGAAAGTCTTCATCAACCCCGTTGCTCAAACCTCGACACGCGCAACCATTTTGTTCTCTCTGCTCCTCCCACTTCTCTGCTTCTTCAAACATATTAGCACTTTAACTTTACCCAGTCTTGATCAAAGGTCATCGCCCTGAAACATCTACTCTGTTTCTGGCATCAGTATTGGTATTGCTTTATTACCGAGATGCAGTGGAAGAAACATTGTTTAGTGTGCTCTTCAGTCAAATCATGCATTACATGAGTACAATCAAGCCATATACAAGTTCGGCAGGTAGTGCAAAGAGAAAAAATAACCAGTGCAGAATATAGTGCTACAGTGTTACAGCTTCAGAGAAGGTGCACGTTAAAAATGTGAAAGGGTCGGATTGATGAGGCAGGTTGGAGCCTTGGCTTAAGAGAAATCCAATAACAGACCATTTTCTCCATAGATTTATTTTTCCGCAGGTGCTGTCTAAATTGCTGCGAATTTCCAAAATGTTTTATTTTTAGTTCCAACTAGACTAAGTGGACCCATTGGGCCCAAACCTCACCTGCATTGGTGCAGCACCCTCTCCTCCCGCCCCCTCCCCTCCTCCCTCCCTCATCCCCCCTCCCCTCCTCCCCCCCTCATCCACCCTTCCCCTCCTCCCTCCTCCCTTCCCTTCCCCTCCCCCTGCACTCCATCCCCCTCAACCCCCCTTATCCTCCCTCCTATCCCTCCCTCCCCCCTCCCTCCCTAGGAGATAGATTTAAACTTTAAAATGTGAATAACTTAAAAAATATAACCGATTTCAATGAAACTTCTTCCATTAGCACCAAAGGGACGACGGTGAGTAAGGTGGGCCTAAAATTGTCGCGCTATCATGTACCATTTTGGCTGTAGTTCAGGAACAAACAAACAAACAAACAAATGAGAGTTTTAGTAAATAGATTTGCAACTTCTGCAGTCTTATTTTAGTTTTTGCATGTTTAATTTTGTGGAGGATGGACATTAGAAAATGGCCAGCAGAGCATTGGATTAAAGTTTTAAAAAACCTGTGCAAAAATAGAGCCAGAAGCAAGGAAGGGAGATATGGCGATGCTGGAAAGGAACACAAAGTGCTTGAGTAACTCAAATGGTCAGGCAGCATCCCTGGAGAATATGGATAGGTGACATTTCAGGGATAAGGCATTTCTTCAGACTAAAGAAGGGTCTTGATCAAAAACATTACCTATCCATGTTCTCCAGGGATGGTGCCGGACCTGCAGAGTTACTTGAGCACTTCATGTCTCTTTTAGTAAACCAGCATTTACAGTTCCTTGTTTTTGTATGACAAAGTTGGTAGCAGAGAGGATGAGTATGGAAGCTCAGCTCAGCTCATGATTGAGTATGATGGCATGATTGCAAGGATTGAGTTTATCAGCAGAGAGTGGGTACGGAAGGAATGACATTTATATAGGCTGGGATAATGGCTTTGGAGTCCAAAAAATCAATAATTCCTAAACTTCTCAAAACAATGCCAGAGAAAATCTTTCAGAGAACTAAATGTTGTCATCCATCTTTTGGCACACTGGCACCAATGTGCAAACTTTGGAGTAAGAAGCTAAGACCCAATGGCTTTGGATCTCCTTAATATGAGATGGATGAGATGCTGGTATCAGCCGCAGATGCAAAGGCAGTTCCTCGTTAGAAGAAGCGAACACTAGGCCTGAAAGTGGTGAGCAATTGCCTGAAAGTGGCGAGGCGTGGATTGAGGTACACGGGGGTGGCAGAGGACTGTCTTTCCATTATGAACTGTTGCCAATCATTTACAAGTTCAGGGCAGATTTGAGTGAGCAATAGCTGCTCTGTGACATTGTATTAAGCTGAGAAGAACAAAACAGGTGTTAGGCCACTTATTCAGAACTGTAAATAAGTGCCAGAAATGCCTGCAGAATTGTCTAACTCGGTATCAAATCAGACACCTTGCAGGCATCCTCTGTGGTGGGACACTAGACTCTACAATTAGCCCTTACTGCCTATAAAACTGATCGAATTTCTCCCCCACAGTATCTAAACCAGCTGTATTATGTAGGCTTTGAGTATAATTGTTTCACATGCTTAAATCAAATTCAAATGCAAGCTCACGACTGTAGCAGATGGAGGAGAGAGCATAAATCGACTCAGCAATTATATAGTTTACAACATTTCCTGTGGGAGACAAAAATCAACTTACATTTCCTCTTTTCTCATGTATTTTGTATGATTATTGCCAAGGGCATTTCCAAAGGGAACACTTGTGGGATGCTAAATAAACCACACTTAGAGGGTCGAGCATATAATACATTAGAAACTCAACGACAGGTTTAAAACCACACACAAAATGGGATTTTTTTCCTGCATCCACGGGCTATTCCCACTATTATTGTTGGTAATAAATATAAGAATAATTAATAATTAAGCCAAACAAAAATGCATGCTTGTCGTGGAAAAATTCTATTTGGATATGAGCCAGCAGTGAATTACTTCTCGGCTTTGGCTAACTGAGAAACAAAACACCTTGCCAGCATCTAAACCATTTCAATCAATTTATTTTTCCAACAACAATTCATCACTGATTTTTTTCCCCCATCTTGTTTTCTTGTTGCAATGGATCTTTTCTGACCTCTTACTGTACTTTTCTCCTTCGCTATCTGCTGAATGAAATCGGTGATTATTTTTGTCCTACTTAAAAGTTCTGATCATGATTGAAGTAGCAGCACTTGACAGCAGGCAAATCACTCGAATGAACAATTAATTGTCAAGTGGCAAGAAAGTTGAAAATATCTATTGACTGAAGACTTAGAGGTGAACTTATTTTCAATTGTTCATCAAAGTAACATTTACTTCCACTGTAAATTATTAATTAAAAAATAAAACTAGCCAAGTGACTTAAGCAAAAATTTATAAAATACATTAAATAAAATCAAATATATTTATACAAGCTGTTCTCTTTGGATTTTTATCTCTGTATTTCTCCAATTCCCATTGAAATTAATGGGCCTGCAAACCCTGCATTTGGTTTCTTGTTTCCACAAAACACCAGTTATTGGGCAGTGGTAATGAAATATGACTATTTAGAGTAAGTTCATAATAAATGCTTCTTCTAACTCTCAAGTTTATGCTAGAGACATAGCAATGCAATTTTATCTATTTTGTGCACTGTTTCTGACAATATAATTGAATTTTAATGATGAAAGCATATTACATGAGGGAATACACTTTTAATTATACTAATGGCACAATGGAATATCCAATGCATGAGTAAAATGTAACAATCTCATAGAAGAATAGCAAATCCAGTCAAGTATGGCTTTCTGACCAAGTATTATCAGCCTTATGGATAGGAAACAAGCGTTATCAGCATGGGCTACATTGGAGTATTTGTAAATGTACTTAAATGTAGTTTTAATATTCTGGAGATCTTAGCAAGGAAGCTTACATGGGACCATTCTATACATAGTTGCAGCATGGGCAGATGCAGAGGAAAGCTCCTTCTACCCTGTCACAACAATGAGACATGATCCCAATGCCTATTGCACCACTGTGTCATTTTTAATTTCCCAGAGCACCAATCCTTCTGTCATTTCTGAATGAAGGTGAAAAAATGGACAGCTTATATTATAGCAATGAGTAACTACATTGAGACAGTAAGGGCTATTTCACTAAGGGCTATTACTGAAGTAAGAAAGAAAAGAAATTCATGCTTTTACTCAGGTTTGAATTTAAATACATTTCCGTCAAACTTACAAAGGTTACCAGGTCTTTCGCTCTTCCCAAGATCAGTCCCTATATGGCAGGTTTCTTTAATTCCGCTTGTTATTCTTCAGAGTTATGGATGTACCCTGAGAGCATGCAACAAAGAAGATAACATTCTCTAGCTATCTACTTTGAGAAGTGATGCAAAAAAATCTGTCGTCGGGCTTTTGATGAAAACTGGTTAGACAATAAATTGAGTTTAAATATAATGATGAGCCTTCCTGTGTAGGAAATAGAAAGGATTTTTAAATCAAACACAAAATAAATGCATTCTGACGATCAATCACTGGCCTGAAACATTAATTTTGCTTCTAATTACACAGACGCTGCTTGACTTGCTGAGTATTTTCAGTACATTCTGCTATTATTTGTTTTAAAAGATGGGGTTAAGTCGGTTAAATGTTAAATAAATCAAATCTAAGCCTGTGGAAATCCATCCATTCTCATGTCAGCGGAAATGGAGATGAAGGTCCAATCCTTTCCCAGAAGCAAGATCATCATTGAAACATTGTAAGTTGTCTGCATGCCTCTAATTTGCTTCTATTTTAAGCTCATATCTTCCAACTTTCCTTGGCCTCACGCAAGACCTGGAGGTGAGAAGCAGTGGAGCTGTAAAATGCCTCCACAGAACATCTTACAAACTGGAGGGCCCTAAGTATTACGTACAAAAACAACAAAGGAAATCTTTCTCATCCTCAGATTTGTCTGACCTATCCTCCCCAAAATGTAAAAAAATCCCACTTATTTGCCTTCCACACCTGCCCCAATACCCCACACTCAATGAGGCACTTCCCTTATCATTGCCCCAGTGCACTTTAATCTCTTAACATTATGCCTCCAATTCCACAATGTCTCTGCTCCTGTCTCGACCCTTCTACCTAAATTTCGACCTCCATCTTCACAAAACCTATCTTCAACCTTTGCCCCTGAACAGTCTGTTTAGTTCTGCTGCCCTAACTCCTGTTTAAGCTGATTGCATATGGAGTAAATTTTAATATTGTAGTTTCCCACCTAATCCAAACCTACTTATTTTGGGGTTTGAATTACTGCTATTGATTATCTGCAGGTCTTGAGGAAACCACATATAAACTCTCCTTGAATTATAATTCCAGGGCATTTGTAGAAGTCCACATTTCTTTTTGTCCTGACCATATCTCCACCTCTGGTCTGAGACCAAGCCCAAATTAATTAGAAGCAACAGGATACCACCTCTTGCACTGCCATGGACTTGTCTTCCAATTGTTTTTTTTTGCAATAATGCCTTGTTCTTGAAGTCTTTTTCTTTTTACTGTTTTGTAGAAGGTATGTGTAATTTATGTTTGTGAATTGTCCATGTGCCTAGGATGCTGCTGCAAACAATATTTTAATTGTTCCCCTGTACCTCACAGTACTTGTGCATAAGACAATATATTTGACTTGATGTGGCCCGTAAGTTTTCAGGAAGTGAAGGATGGCACCAATTATTTTTCTATTTGTAAGCCAAGCTCTCCAATTAATGTAGTAAAATATTGCCAATATATGTATCAAACGTGGTGGCAGAATATAATCTGGGAGTAAAACATGAAACATAAAAGAAAGTTGAAATAATATCATGTATAGGAAGGAAGTGCAGAGGGTGGTTTAAACCGAAAATAGACACAAAAAGCTGGAGTAACTCAGCGGGACAGACAACATCTCTGGAGAAAAGGACTTGGTGATGTTTCGGATGGAGACCCTTCTTCAGGTCGGAAGAAGAGTCTCGACCCGAAACATCACCAATTCCTTTTCTCCAGAGATGCTGTCTGACCCGCTGAGTTACTCCAGCTTTTTGTGTCTATCTTGAAATAATGTCTGTTAACTTACCATCAGGAAACCTTAAATATGTGGCCCTAGCCTTTGAATCATCAGAAGCAGGTGCTATGCTGGTTCTCTACCGCACCCACTGTTCCTTTCTGTTGAAGGAAAAGGAGAACAGGACGAAATCGGACTTCGTTCTGCCAAGTGTCAGGTGACATAGACAGATAAGTAACCGACCAATCTGATGGAACTTCATATTTGGCTCAACGATTATCTCGACAAACTAAACCTTTTCATGGCGTGAAAATAATAAAATGATGCGAGCCCTTACACGAAATAACGTTGCTTTATAAAAAAAGGTTTAATTAATGTGTATGTTAATCCTGTTTACTCAGGTTCCAGCTGTAAAATAGCAAATGCCAAAACACGACACACAATTAAATACAAACACTAATCAAAAATGAATAGATCAGGGGTAAAACAATTTCAGTGTCAGGAACACAGGGACATTTAAAGATACTTTTGTGTGATGAAATATGGAAACCATGTGGACTATAAAACAAAAACATATGCACATTGTCAATAGCAACAGATGTTTAATTACAGTTTATTTCAGCACAGAGAATTCTACTCTGCCCCTAGATGGCAATACTATCAAACATTTGCTGAAGAGGGACAGTCAATAATTTATAGTCTGTACTAATTCATCTTAGACTTGAGGAATGGAGTTAAGTATTGATAACAGATTTGATTCCATAATAGATATCAATAGCTAAAATTGTTGTTAGACTGAACTCATAAGAACATGGTAATATCTTGGAAGGTACAAAGAAGCATATCTTTAAATATAATACACACCACATCTTCATTTATTATTTTGTAAGAGAAATTTAAAGATGACTATAAACTAGATTTAGTAAAACTTGAATTATTATATTCGTACTTCCGACAATGGGGATGAAATTGTTTATGGATTTCTGTGCTTATTTTTTTTAAAACAGACTAACAATACCATTAGCAATTACAGTGTACATTCAAGATGTAAATCTATAGATGGAATCTGACCACAGCAGTAAAGTCCTGTGTGTTCCTTGTCCTATTAACAAAGCAATTTAAATGCTGAAAATAATTGAAAGCAAAGTGTGCAGGAGGATGTCACAAATTAAGTTTTTAATGTGTAGTGTGAGAAATATGGATAACACTATAATAATAATCTATCTGCAGGCTATATTGAACATTCATTTCTGGCCTACATATGGGGTGCAGTAACAAAGCTGGGAGGCTTTGTGATTTGTGGAGTGAAAATCTGTGTTCCACGGGGTTGCTATTCACGGCCTTAACCTTTTGTTAACTGGGCCATCAGAGTGATGTAAAGAATATTGGGAAGGTCATATTTTGTGCACCTAATCAGATATCATTCATTTTAAATTATTGCCAAAAGTTAAATTTAGTCCTTATGAATTTCAATATCCTCCTGTTATGTTGTGAAATTAAATTTAAGAAAATTCACACTTTGAAGAAAATATGTTGTAAAAGCCAAATAGTTTGGATCCAGATTTCAGTGGAGGAAGCCTGCCATCTTATCTGGTCTAGTTAACTTTATATGGCTAGTTTGTCCATCTTACAGCTCCCAGGCCTAGAAACCAATTTAATTAGGAAATAATCTAATTGTCAAGATTAGTAAAGAATATTTCTCATAAGTAGATGGAGGTAAATAAAATGGCCTACATTTTCCTCCTGTTCAGTAATGGCAGATTTTGTAATACCTAACAACTCGAGCTGCTTTTTGCTAGCTCAAGTTTTTTTTACTAATGGTGCTCAATTAAAATCACTTGCCTTTATTAAAATGGCAACCCCTTTCTGTTTAGGGAGGGATAGAGTCAGGGGATTATGCATTTTTTTGTCATACACCACAGATCCATGGATCCATGCTATTGTGATGTACTTTATTTCTCTGTGCATTGGCTGACTTCCAAATCTTTTCCATATCTGCTCTTTATTTACATATGTTTTAGATTCGCTGGCTGGTCCATCTCTGTGAAGAGGGAGTCAGCCTTTTTTGTACAGAGGAGCTCGTGATCAGGCATCTATTGTTACGATGAAAGGCTTCCACTGATGTTGCACTAATTTAGACCAATAAAAAAAAACGAACAAGTGAATGCTCTAACCTATATGACACCGATCAAAGATAAGAATAGAGCAATATGGAACATTTAATATGCATTGTCATTTCAACTAACTTCTTATTCTCAAGTCACAGCAATGGGGATTTAGAAAGGTTAAACATGTGATTTAATAGGAAACAACCAATAATACTGTGAGCTGATCAGAACCAACGTTGTTCTAAATATTCCCGGTTATTACCAACAAGAGGATAATATTGTTTGCTGCATATTGCATTTCTACTCCTGCTATCATTACTACGACTAAACAAATACTTTTACGGAAATAATGCAATGAGTCTGTGGACTGATACTAGTCTTGATTTCCCTGATAAATGGCAGAAGTTCTGAATGGAACTGTTAACATTTACTGACATAAATGACAAGAAAGTCTGAGATGTTTGAACATGCATAATTCAATTAACGACTGAATAGAGTCGAGTGAAAGAGTAGCAAATCACTGGAAAAAAAAAAGTGAGAATAAATATCCTATCAGTCCTTCCACTCTTCTCTGGTAAGAAAACAGATGGGGGAGGGGTGATAATCAGAAGTAGCCTGGGGAATATCTCCATTTTTGGATTTAGGCTTGGTTAATGATTTCTCCTTCAGATTTAGCCTCTGGTGAATGTTTTGGATTACTCAGTTAAAGATTTTCTGTCTGGCAGATATATTTTTAACTGCTTGGTTACTGATTATCCCTTTTAGTTAATAATTTCCCCTTTCAGATGTAGTCACTGGTGAATGCCTTGACAGCTCAGTTACGGATTTTGCATACTGCTTTCATCTTTGGCTTCCTCATAAACATTTTCCCTGTTCCAAAAATTATGAATAATTTCCTTGGTTGAGGACTTATCTATTTTGGATAATGGTGTATTTTGGCCTATTTATCCAAGATGCTCCACATAATGCTATACCATGTTATAGGAAAGATATTGTCAAGGTTGAAAGGGTTCAGAGAAGATTTACGAGGATGTTGCCAGGACTAGAGTGTCTGAACTATAGGGAGAGGTTGAGTAGGCTGGGTCTCTATTCCTTGGAGTGCAGGAGGATGAGGGGTGATCTTATTGAGGTGTATAAAATCATGAGAGGAATAGATCGGGAGAATCTCTTGTCCAGAGTAGGGGAATCGAGAACCAGAGGGCGTAGGTTCAAGTTTAAGGGGAAAAGATTTAATTAAAATCTGAGGGGTAACTTTTTCACACAAAGGATGGTGGGTGTTTGGAACAAGCTGCCAGAGGAGGTAAATGTGGCTGGGATTATCCAAAAGTTTAAGAAACAGTTAGACAGGTTCATGGATAGGGCAAGTTTGGAGGGATATGGACCAAGCGCAGGCAGGTGGGACTAGTGTAGATGTGACATGTTGGCTGGTGTGGGCAAGTTGAGCCAAAAGGCCTGTTTCCACACTGTGTCACTCCATGACTATCTAATGCATCTTGCTTGACATTGGCCCACAGGTCTTCCACATTGGATAACGTAACTTCAGGTGAGAGAAAATTGTAAGGAACAAACCCTTGTCAGGGAAGTTCTGGGTCAATGATCCATGTTATTTTTATCAATAAAATAATGCAATGTATAATAACAAGATATCACCCTGATTATTTTATTCACAAAATGCTGGAGTAACACAGCAGGTCAAGCAGCATCTCGGGAGAGAAGGAATGGGTGACGTTTCGGGTCGAGTCCCTTCTTCAGTCTGAAGAAGGGTCTCGACCCGAAACGTCACCCATTCCTTCTCTCCCGAGATGCTGCCTGACCTGCTGAGTTACTCCAGCATTTCTTCAGACTGAAGAAGGGACTCGACCCGAAACGTCACCCATTCCTTCTCTCCCGAGATGCTGCTTGACCTGCTGTGTTACTCCAGCATTTTGTGAATAAATCGATTTGTACCAGCATCTGCAGTTATTTTCTTATATCACCCTGATTATTATTTGTTAAAGTCATTATAGCATCACTTACACATTTACAATATATTAAGCTGATTACTACTTTCCAGCTGTGCAGGCAGATTTGGGGGTTAAAATTTGCTACACCAAGACATTTGTTTATAGACTCAAAATGCTGGTGTAACAGTGGGACAGGCAACATCTCTGGAGAGAAGGAATTGGTGACATTTTGGGTCGTCACCTATTCCTTCTCTCCAGAGAAGCTGCCTGTCCCGCTAAGTTACTCCAGCATTTTGTGTCTATCTTCAGTTTAAACCAGCAGCTGTAGTTCCTTCCTATACACCTCATTTGTTTTTATTCCATTATCCTTAGAAAGTACCCACTAGAAAAAACCCCACATATACCTTTCGAAAGCTAATGTCATGTATTTTCTATTATCATTTTATAATTTAGTTTAAAAAATAAATATGAAAATTGCAAATGTAATGGGTGCAATGGCCATAATGTATAAACAAAACAAAAAAATTTTGATCTGAAAGATAAGAATTGGAAAAAAGTAATTTTTATGCTTGGTGATAATACTGAAAATGTAATATTTTGTGGTTCAAAGAGTGGTTTAAATTTTAAACGGCAGTACTGGGAAACTAAAAATAACTCATTTTAGTACATTGTATTTACTTATTCAGTGTGGTGACTTGTTGTTTCAATCTCTTCATAAAGCACAAGGGAGAAGCAACTCCTATGAGTATTGACCCGAGTGTCATTGCATACTGTTGGGAGATCCAGCTACAGTACCAATTTCACATAGTTTACTGTGATCGTATTCAACTACTTGAAGGAGCTCAAAACGCAGTGAAGAGGTCAAGAGGCTGCAAAGGCTGAAAATGATCAAAATTTTGCATTGATCTGTAGCTGTCAAGAGCTGATGTGAGTCGAAATACAAAGGCAACACGGGAAGTTTCCAGAGAAATGTGTGCACATACTGTGTTCCTAAACCTTTTATACCTAATGTGACTGGTGCCCAACATGTGATGACAGCCTTTGTTTTGATTTTATATGGCTCTAACAATATTTTGACTTAGATTTCCTTTCTGTTTGAAGAGAACTGTGATGTATGACCACAAGTGTAGAAAGGAACTGAAGATAGATACAAAAAGCTGGAGTAACTCGGCGGGACTGGCAGCATCTATGGAGAGAAGCAATGGGTGACATTCCTTCTTCAGTCTGAAGAAGGGTCTCAACCTGAAACATCACCCATTCCTTCTCTCAAGAGATGCTGCCTGTCCCGCTGAGTTACTCCAGCTTTTTGTGTCTATCTTTGTGTATAACCACAATATTGGGTAGCCATTTAATACACTTGTCTCTGCAGCAGCAAACTAGTTTGGAAACATATGTTCTGATCACCCAAATCTTTCATTACCACCCTTTATTTTATCTGATTGAAAATTTTATTATTTACCGGCCTTCTGGAAATAAGCAGATTTCTTGACTGGGAGATTAGAGTAACCCATGTTATCTGCCCCATTATGATTGCTATCCAAGCCACTGCTAACTCTACTGACAGAACCCTTGAGTCAGAATGAGTAAGTGGCAGGATATCAGTTTGCATCTCGTCTTCTGAATGACTAACTTTCAAAAGCATGAGTTCTTATCTTTTTTCCTTACTAAAAATGGAATAAAATCACCCCTTCAACACTGTCAGATGGTCAGAATTGCAGCTTGACATAATTTATTTCATTTTCAAGATATCAGGTGCCATAAGATAATATACATTAAATATGTCAAAATGAATCACTGTGGTAGAATGTTGCATTGATAAAATTGGGAAATGAAAATATGAATACGGGGCCACTCATTGGCCTGGCGAACAAATAATTACACCATTACTTTTGCAATCTTCCAAGCTGGAATTGCAATGGGTCAGGAATCAGATGCTTGCTGGCTTACTTGTTCTTCATATTCTTTAACAGAATATGGGTGTCACTAGCATGGCCAGTAATTTTTGGCCATCCCTAATTTCCCTTGTGAAGGTTGGGGAAGGGAGGGGATTGTTGCCTTGAACCGCTACAGTTTTTCTGGTGAAAGTGCTCCCACAAAGTTGCTAAGCAGGAGTTCCCTAATTAGCAAAGGAGCAGTGGTATATTGGGTAGGAAAATAACTGCAGATGCTGGTACAAATCGAAGGTATCACAAAATGCTGGAGTAACTCAGAGGGTCAGGCAGCATCTCTGGGGAGAAGGAATGGGTTACGTTTCGGGTCAAGACCCTTCTTCAGACTGATGTCAGGGGGGGCGGAACAAAGAAAGGATATAGGTGGAGACAAGAAGACAGTGGGAGAACTGGGAAGGGGGAGGGGAAGAGAGGGACAGAGGAGCTATCTAAAGTTAGAGAAGTCAATGTTCATACCGCTGGGCTGTAAGCTGCCCATGCGAAATATGAGGTGCTGTCCCTCCAATTTGCAGTGGGCCTCACTATGACACTGGAGGATGGGACAGTAACACTAATATTGAAGGTACGGGACAATCTGTAAATTATACCTAAGAATGTAATTTACCAGGTTGGTAATTCTATTTGAGCTTTAACATTGAAATTGAGATCTGCTGCTGCATATTTCATCTTTTCTGTAATTCCATAAAATTTAATCTGAACACGTCATCAAATGATGTTAGAATGTAGCATTATCTGCACTCATGTTAGCAATCATGTTAACATGCATGTTAGCAGTCTGCATTGTCCAGACTGCATTCAATGTACCTGATGTGGCCTCATTTGCATTGGTGAGACCAAGCATAGACTATGCGACTGTTTCGCAAAACACTCGTGTTCCGTCCACCAAGGCCGGCTGGATCTTCCTGTTGCAAACCATTTTATTTCCCCTTCCCATTCCCATACTGATCTTTCTCTCCTGACACCTCTCCATTGTCAGAGTGAAGCCACATGCAAACTGGAGGAACAACACCTCATATTCCACTTAGGTAGCTTACAGCCTAGCAAACAATCCCCCGCCCCTTTATATATACCTCCCCTTCCTTGAAATCCTCCCTTCCCCCTCTTTTCCCTGTGCCCATTTGAATTTGCACCGATCCCTTCCTCTTTTACCTATATTCCTTCCTCTTGCTTCACAATTTGTACTTCTTTCCTTATCTACACTTTTGGTCTTTTCATCTCTGGCCCTTGTCCAACCATCTGCCAAATGTATTAATTTGCCAAGCTTTGTCTTGCTCCTCCACTCTTCCAGGTTTTTCTCCTCCCACACAATCAGTCTGAAGATCTGAAATGTTTTCTATTCACCAGAGATGCTGCCTGACCCGCTGAGTTACTCTAGCACTTTGTGTCTTTTTTTTTGTATAAACAAGCATATGCAGTTCCTCGTATCTGACTTAGATTTTGCTGATCCCGTAAACAGACAACAGAGTTTCATTCTCAGTTTTTCTCCTCATCTTTCCTGGCATCTATAGCGGAGGTGAAAGTGCTCAGACAGTTTACAGCCAACAAGATTAATTTACATAGAATGCAAACTTCAGTATTCCAATATTTTGAACAGGCTATAAATCTTGAGATCCATTGAGATCCTTTTAATGTGAGGGGATGGTTAGGATGGAGTGAGGACCAGTTAGAAACTTTCCATCTTCCACGTATTACAGAGCTGAGACAAAGGTCAGTTGGTTTTTGGATTAAGTCAACCATTTATCTCTTTTGCAGGTAGCTGCATAAAGCAAGGATAGCATCAGGAAGAGCAGGTTTGCATCCCCTAGTCCCATGTCCTCAGTATCTAATATTAGATCTTCAAATCCACATCCTTACTTTCCTCTCTCCTTTCCAAATCGTGGATTGGGAAAGTGCTGTCTTGGAGTACTCCCCATCAGATGATACCCTATTGGGACAGTCCAGAACCAAGGGTCACAGTTTAAGAATAAGGGGTAGGCCATTTAGGACTGAGACGAGGAAAATCTTTTTCACCCAGAGCGTTGTGAATCTGTGGAATTCTCTGCCACTAAAGGCAATGGAGGCCAATTCACTGGATGTTTTCAAGAGAGACTTTGATATAGTTCTTGGGGCTAACGGAATCAAGTGATATGGGGAGAAAGTAGGAACGGTGTACTGATTTTGGATAATCAGCCATGATCATATTGAATGGTGGTGCTGGCTCAAAGGGCTGAATGGCCTACTCCTGCACCTATTTTCTATGTTTCTATATTTTCTGGCAACTCTGATGCAAATCTGATCTGATATGCAACTTAATATTACTGACATAAATAAATAAGTGTGGCTTTTTCAAAGAGCTTTAAGTAGTCTTGGCTAAGTTCCATACCTTCACTTGTTCACTTGCATTCCAGGTTTCATATGTGAGGAATGGCATTTCACAATGATTACCCACTGTTGAAGGTGATAGAGTAATATTGAAGCAACATATGATCTTTTTATAAAGAAAGGGCTCTTTTAAATCACAGCATTATACAAGTCTGTGTTGTACAGATATAACATTTCCCTCCATTCAGTGCTGCAAATGGTGAAATGTGCAACAGTGAATTGAGATTTTGTCCTCAGACTAAAATGTGATTTGTAATATCAATCACAACTTTAAGTTATAAAGCACTTTTCAATATGGTAAAATATTCCAAGGTACTTCAATTGAGTATTATTAAATAAAATTTGACTCTGAACTACTTGGGTTGTGAGGGCATGTAACTGGAAGCTTGATCTGAGATGGGATTTAAGGAGAAACTTAAAGAAGGAAAGAGGGTTCTCTTTTTCTGAAGCAATCCCGCAAAATTGGGTTTCCCTTGAAGCTCTGGGTTCTGAAGTGGCTAATGAGGTCAATGTGGGAGCCACAGGCATTGCAAGTGGTGAGACAGGAGGTGCTTGATGGGGTACTTGGATGGGTTGTTTGGGAGACAGTATGCTTTTTCAAGTATGCTTTATAGAAACATATAAAATTCTTAAGGCTAGATGCGGGAAGATTGTTCCCGATGTTGGGGAAGTCCAGAACCAGGGGTCACAGCTTAAGGATAAGGGGGAAGTCTTTTAGGACCGAGATGAGAAAACATTTCTTCACACAGAGAGTGGTGAGTCTGTGGAATTCTCTGCCACAGAAGGTAGTTGAGGCCAGTTCTTGGCTGTATTTAAGAGGAAGTTAGATGTGGCCCTTGTGGCTAAAGGGATCAGGGGGTATGTAGAGAAGGCAGGTACAGGTTACTGAGCTGGATGATCAGCCACTATCATATTGAATGGCGGTGCAGGCTCGAAGGGCCGAATGGCCTTCTCGTGCACCTATTTTCTATGTTTCTATGTTTCAACTGTTTACATTGGGTTTCTGTGTGCACCTGTCAAAGAGGAGTGAGCTTCTTCCTGCCATCTCATATTCCTTCTCCATTTTAAATGGTCATGGGCCAGAAATTCCCCTTGGTTGACAAGTGTGTTGGGAAAGAGGCAATTAAAACAGCTCTACAGGCATTTGAAGAACAAGGTCTAACAGAAAACCATGGCAGGCAGCAGAAACAAAGGACATTGAAAAATCTGACATACATGGATGATATGATGCTGTCCATATTACCTGAGGCCCAATTATCCAAGGGCCAAGAATGAAGACAAACTTGGAGAAAGGCTGGAAGTGTTTGCTTGGAGGAATACTTTGAGGAACTTCTCAACTGTAATATGGTCCTGGACATGAGTGTATTTAAGTCCATTTCACAGCAATCTGTTAGGTCCAGCCCACTCGTCCGATAAGAGGTCAATAAGACTGTACGTCCACTGAAAAACAACAAGACTTTGGGATCAGAGAGCATCCCTGCTCAGGTTTGCTGGTGAGGAAATTCAGACACAAATTCACAGCCTCATCTCCCACATCTAGCAAGAGGAGGACATGCCAGGAAACAGAGATAGTTTAGTTTTGAGATACATCATGGAAAGGCCCTTCGGCCCACCGAGTCCGCACCGACCAGCGATCCTCGCACTAACATTATCCTACACACACTAGGGACAATTTACATTTGCACCAAGCCAGTTGACCTACAATCCTATACGTCTTTGGAGTGTGGAAGGAAACCGAAGCACCTGGAGAAAACCCATGCGGCCAGGGGGAGAATGTACAAACTGTACAGGTAGCACCTGTTGTCAGGATTGAACCCGGGTCTCTGGCACTGTAAGGCAGCAACTCTACCACTGCGCTACCATGCCACCCAGTCTTGCCACTATCTTCAAGAAGGGCGATAGATCCACGTAGTATTACCCTGCTCTCTGACATATGCATAGATTTTCCTGACTTGTCTACTCCCAATTTCCGATATCCCAAATCACAATGAAGATTGCCTGCATCGTGAGTTATAATGGGCATGATCATCATGACATGACAATTCTAAGAAAGAAAATCAAAGTGATTTAGAAAAGGATTTTCTGAGCATACAGATTTGGCAAATGACGGGGTCAATGGGAAACAAATTAAACTTGGGAATGCTCAGTCAGTCAAAATGATGGGCCACAGAAATCCTGGAAAATTTTAGGATTAGAAGAGATAAAAGTTAGGGAACAAAGAGATCATGCTGGATATTTTTTAAATCAAGGCATTGCTTAACTGGTATGTCATTATGCATTATGGTGAGATGCGAATCAGCTTAAGTCATTGATGGCAGAATTTTGGGCAATTAATTGTGTGGTGGGTAGACAAGGAAGGGTGACTGGTAGAGGGTTCAAGTATAAAGGAAACAAAGGCATAAATGTGGATTTCAGTAACAGCAGAGCTGAAGTGAGGTGCAGTTTGACAGTGTTAAGCAGATGGACACAGGCAGCCTTTTTGATTGAATTAACAAAGACACATTAAATAGTTTCCATTGTACCCTTGCAAGGCAGGCTGGATTACAAATTCTACTTCTGTATTCATTGAAGGATCGTAAAACATTATTTAATAAGGTTTCTATTAATTTAGAGCCCAAGCTTAATAAAGTGAATGCATGTTGGTGGGAGGTTGTGTGAACACATTCTTCATCCATTTTTCACCTACTTAAAGAGGATTGCTATGAATGAAGAAATACATATACCAAGGTATTCATGTTAATGTTCTGGTAAGAATGAAATTGATCTTGTGAGGAAAATTCTAATTAAATGTTTATTATTGTATCGTGTGATAAACCGTTAAATGGATAACTGGATCTACTTTTGCAAAATCCCTGTCCAATATAATTTAGTAGAATTTTGCCTGTTTGATTTTTAAACATTCTGAGATTGCAATGATTAAAATGTTTAGGTAATGGTAAAGGTAACTAAAAATTGAAATAATCTAACAAATAGATGAATTATATTATTACATCTGCGGGTTAAAGGACAAAGTTCTCGTAGATGATAAAGATATTGAGAATTAGATGATATTTTCAGAGGTAATTTCTCATGCAAAGGTGAAATAATGTCTCTCTAGATCATAATTTTCAGAGTAGTAATTTTGTATATATATTTTATACAATCATAAAGACTTCTACATTTAATCACAAAAGAGATCCAGTCATCAAACGGTTAACTGTACCAATACTGCTAATATTTCCGATTTGTTTGTTTACTCCAACTTCTGGTTTCTTGGCTAACAGAATTATTTACCCACTGTTGACAAATTTCCTAATGTAAATCTAACAGATTGTTACACATGCTGTTGGCATTCAGGTTTTTTTTATTTTTTAAACAATGTCCTTCATGTAACAGTAGTTAAACGCAGCAGAAGGACATCATTAGAGCCATGGTTAACTGTAATTTACACCATTAGGAAGGCAGCACAATTTTTATTGCCTGGCAATTTTCTCACTTCAGTATTTGTACCATATGGCTCAATTTGTGTAATAACCTTAATTTCTGCACCCTTCAGGTCTGCTTCATCTCCTACAGAATCGGAATGCAGTTTAGCAGAAAGGGGACTGTCTATACTTCAAGAGTTGAGATTAATAATCTGTCACGTCCTGTTCTGGTGAAGGAATGTGAACAGCAGACAGATGGTATCTCTACAAATGACTGTCAGAGGTCCTGATCCAATCAATACGATGTATTAATACATCTCCCATCGCTCCTTCTCTTGGGGCTGCAGAGCACATCTGGAAAGTTCTGGGGACTGCGGTGGTGAAAGCTGATTCTTTTCAGAATCAAACTGAGTCCAATTAATTTTTCATGTATACTTGATAACCATTTTATAATGAGGTGTGTACTTCTTGATGGATATACAGTGGCAGTACAGACCGCCTGCATTTTCTATCCCCATTCAGTCCTCTTTTTGCAGCCAATCCATTAATCAAGCAATCTGGCACAGAGCTGAACCCTCAGCACAGTTGTGATCAATACTAGCCGAAAAAACACAGAAACAGCCTCCAGCATGCATGGCTATCTGGCCATTACATCAGTTACTTCTTCTGGAAAAATAGTGTTGTCGTAATTATCTTCTCGTTAGAAAAAAAATTGCAAACTGCTTCTGTATGAGATTTTGTTTGTGCTTTGCCTTTAAACTCTGCAATACGCTATTTATGTTCAAATGTTACAGAAACATTTTTAATTAACACTGTAATTGAGTTTATACTTTTGATGATAACTAAATAGAATTACTTCTATATAAACAGCAAATATTAAAAGATTAAAAGCTTAAATAAAGTCTGATCCTCTGCTAAAATTTATTGATATTGCATATCAATGGAGCAAACGTAACTGAAATAGATAATTCAAAATCTTTCATTCTGGAATGCATTTCTGATATTAAATGCATGTGAAAATGACTCTAAGTCATAACGTTTTTTTTCATCATCTGCTGTTGGTGCAATAGACACTGACTAGAAAATGCTTTATATGTCACGTAAAAATATATTGATCAATGGTAATTATTAAATATATAGTAGACTAGGTATTCTTTTGTAGATTTGAACTTGTGTTGTACAGTCACAAAACAGAACAGATATTTGCCCAGAGAAGTAATTAACCTCTAGTCCAAATGATTGGTCTACTGGGGTTAATGTTCTTTGAACTTCAATAAAGCTGTCACCTGCCAATAACCACCACTAACTCCCATCTTAATGATATTCTCATTATATTTTGTAGGTTATAATGGAGCAGTTAGAGTGGTCACTTGTCCATAACAGCTGCTGACTTTCCACTCTGAAGCCTCCATTAAGTTTGATTAGCTTTGACCCATGAAGATGTGGTCATCTGTTCATAATGTCCATATATCTCCTGCCCTACTTGTTCACAATACATTCCCTGGGCTTTGGTACATCAGTTAGATTGGCCCACATTGACTACTGCCCTGGAAGGTATTTTGGAGACAGATTGAAAAAATAAATACCACCTATTTGAAAGGAGTGTTATCTATGAGTTTACATATATTTCTTATTCTAATATTTACAACTCAACAGCTGAATAGAGAATATATATTTTAGGTAGAATCTCACACTGCAGTGCAAATACTACTGACACGCACATGCACATGCACCTGCTCAAACACACGCACGCAGACAAGCACACAGACAAACGCACACAGCCAAACGCGCACAGCCACACTGTGCGCGTGTCTGTGTGCGTGTCTGTGTGCGTGTCTGTGTGCATGTGTATGATAGATACATGCACACAGACACACGCGCATGCACGCACACACATGCACAGACACGCGCACACTCAGACGCACGCGCACACACGCACTCAGACACGCACTCACACGCACTCAGACACACGCACACATGCACATAGATACACGCAAGCACACATGCACGCACACAGACATGTATGCACACAGACACGCGTGTGCGCACACACACAGTCACATGGAGAGACGCAGTGGAGCCAAATTGTTTTAGCATGCAGCTGGCATGGACTCAATGGGCTGAATGCCCTCCATCCATGCTGTAATCTTTCTATGATTTTGCGGGGGGAAACAGGTATTTGTTAAATGACTGCACACTTGCAAATCTTGGATTTGCATTCTCTTTTCTTGTGGTCATTGATTATTTCAAACCAAAGAATATGAATTCTCTGAGTCGCAATGGAAAGCACTGAGTGGTAGAAACACGTGGAAACACATAGATCAACTTGCACTTTACCCTGTCTAAAACTGTTACAATTGTTTCGTTGGGTTGCTGTTGTCTAAATTACTTAAATTATTGCATCGTATGGGAGGTGCATTCCCAATCTCGTTGTACCCCTGGGTACAATGACAATAAAGATATATTGTATTGTATTGTATTGTATTTCAGGCAGCACTTGTAAATCACAGAATACGTACACAGTTGAGTTCAGCTAATCCCAATTCTTCCATTCTCTCCCCATAGCCGTGAACATTCTTTCCTTTCAGACATTTGTTCAGCTCTCTTTCAAATGTGCGCATTGAATGTGCTTCCATTAGTACACCTGCCAGTGCCCTCCAGAACTTACCAGTTGCTGCAAAAATAAATATTTCCTAACGTCAGATTTGATTCTTTTGTCAAACACCTTCATTTATCTTCTGAAGAAGAGTCCCGACCTGAAACATTGCCTTTCTATGTTCTCCAGAGAAGCGGCCTGACCCGCTGAGTTTCTCCAGCACTTTGTATCTTTTGTGTAAACCAGCCTCCACTGTTCATTGTTTCTTCATTCTTTGTTCCCTAGTTCTTTGCTTCTCCAACAATTCCTTTCCTCTCTATCTATGTGTATCATGATTTTAGACATTTCTATCAGATCTATTTACAGTCTCCTCTTTTCCAAGAAGAAGAAATCCAATGTCTAAATTCTATCCACATAAACCCATTATGTCTCTATATCTTAGCCTGGGCTTGCCTGAATCAGTTACTGCTCATATCAACTGAAGCATGGACCGGACTTGGAAGATGGTGCCAAGCAAGGCGTCTTTTGCATGCGGGCCCACTTGACTATTTCTGTATAATTGCTAATCAGGGGTGGTGTGGTGATACTCTACTGGACTATTTGTAAGAAAATAATTTCACTGCGTTTGCACTTTGCAGAAGTGACAATAAGCAATGCCATAAATAAGGCATTGGACCCTTGCACAACAACCTGGTGCAACTAAACTAGACTTTGATAAATGTTTGTCACGACATCCTTATTCTCGTATTCCATGATTCTATTTATACAGGAATTGCAGATGTTGGCTTACCAAGGAAAGACACAAAATGCTGCAGTAACACAGCGGGCCAGGCATCATCCCTGGAGAACATGGGTAGGTGATGTTTTTGGTTAAGACCCTTCCTTAGTCTGAAGAAATGCCTTATCCCTGAAATGTCACCTATCCATATCCTCCAGAGATGCTGCCTGACCTGCTGGGATACTCCAGCAGGTTGTGTCTTTTCTATTCACGCAGTCCAGGATCACAAGCTCTTTATACCATATTCTCAACTTGCCCCACCACTTTCAATGAACGACATACATATAGTCACAGACCTTTCTATTCTCATTCCTAGCTGCCCAGAGATGCACAGAGACTAGATGCACAGAGTATCTTGTCCAGAGTAGGTAAATCGAGGACCAGAGGACATAGGTGTAAGGTGAAAGGGAAAAGATTTAATAGGAATCTGAGGGGTACCGTTTTGACACAAAGGGTGGTCGGTGTATGGAACAAACTGCCAGAGAAGGTAGTTGAGGCAGGGACTATCCCAACATTTAAGAAACAGTTAGACAGGTACATAGATAGGACTGGTTGGGAGGGATATGGACCAAATGCTGGCAGGTGGGACTAGTGTGGCTGGGACGTTGGCCAATGTGGGCAAGTTGGGCTGAAGGGCCTGTTTCCACACTGTATCACTCTATAACTCTATGACTCTCTGACTCCTCTTTTGGAATTGTGCCCTCAAGATGTTAAAATAACTTTCTCCTGCCAATGTTATAGAATGTGCCGCACAAGCATCGTTCTGGACCACCATTATGAGCTGTAATGTGGTGCACATCTGCATGTATTCAGAAAGTAGAGCTCTGCTTCTGTGAGTTGCTGATCTGTTCAAAGTGAACTGCTGGTGTGAAGAGCCTTGATATATATATATATATATATATATATATATATATCAAGGCTCTTCACACCAGCAGTTCACTTTGAACAGATCAACAACTCACAGAAGCAGAGCTCTACTTTCTGAATATATATCTACTTTCTGAATCTATCTATCTATCTATCTATCTATCTATCTATCTATCTATCTATCTATCTATCTATCTATCTATCTATCTATCTATCTATCTATCTATCTATCTATCTCTACATATATATATATATATATATATATATATATGTAGACAATAGGTGCAGTAGTAGGCCATTCGGCCCTTCGAGCCAGCACCGCCATTCACCGTGATCATGGCTGACCACATATATAAACATATATACATATACACTGATGAGCCAAAACATTATGACCACCTGCCTAATATGCTGTTGGGCCTCGTGTGCCGCCAAAACAGCGCCGACCCGCCGAGGCATGGATGCTACAAGACCTCTAAAGGTGTCCTGTGGTATCTGGCACCAAAACATTAGCAGCAGATCCTTTAGCAGCACCCCACTAGCTTACCATTTCAGAGATGCTCTGACCCAGTCGTCTGGCCATAACAATTTGGCTCTTCTCAAAGTTGCTCAGGAAGGATATGGTCACAGTGCAGAGGTTGCAGAGGATATTCGGCAGGACATTGCCTGGGATGGAGCTGGTACTGAAGATAAAATGTTTGCTTTGAGGATAGGCTGGGTTTATTCCTTGGAGCAGATGAGGATGGAGGTGGGAGGGAGGAAGGAACCTGAATAGATATACTAAGTTTTGAGAGGCATAAATACAGTGGATAGTAGGAAACCTTTCCCCAAAGAAAAGTACTCTAATACTACAGAGTCAAGGATAAATGGTAAGAGAATTTGAGGGAATCTGAGGAAAAACTGCTTCAACCAGTGGGTGGTTTAAATTTGATCACACTACATATGTGGGTGACTGAACAGAGAACATAGAACAGTAAAATATAAGAACAGACCCTTCGGTCCAACCTTTCTGTGCTGAACATAATGCCTAGACCAAATCTCGTCCTTGCATATAATCCATATCCCTCTATTTCCTGCATAGCCACATGCCTATCCAAAAGTCTCTTAAACACCACCATCATAACTGCCTCATGCACCACCCCTGGCAGTGCGTTCTAGGCACTCATCATCCTCTATAAAAAAAACTTGCTCCAGACATTTCCAGAGTTTGCTCCTCTCACCTTAAAGCTATGCTCGCTCATATTTGATTTTTTCATCAGATCTCCCTGCAACTTCTGGCGTCCCAGAGAAAACAATCCAAGTCTGTCCAACAACTCCTTACAGCTAATGCCCCCTAATCCAGGCATCATGGTAAACCTCTTCTGCACCCATTGAAAAGCCTTCACATCCTTCTTCTGATGTGGTGACCAGAACTGCAGGCATACTCCAAAGGCAGCCTAATCAAACTCCTATAAAGCTGCATCATGACTTCTTGAATCTTATACTCAATGCCTGACCTATGAAAGAAAGCACACTATTCGCCTTCTTTACCACTCTATCCACGTGTTGGCACTTCCAGGGAGTTATGGACGGACCCCAAGATCTATCAGTATGCTGTTAAGGGTCATGCTATTAATTGTATATTTTCCCCTTACATTTGGCCTCCCAAAGAGCAACACCTCAAACTCCATATGCCATTCTCCACCCATTAATGCGGCTGATCTAAATTATATCCCTATTTGACAGCCTTCCTCACAGTCTGCGACCCCAGCAATCTTCGTGTCATCTGACAACATTACTAAACCAACTCATCTATGTTTACGTGCAATTCCCTTATCTATATCACAAGCAGCAGAGGTCCCAGCAAAGATCCCTGTGGTCCACTGGTCACAGACTTTGTCCTTCCACCACAACCCTCTGTTGTCTATCAGTAAACCACTTCTGCATCCATACTACAAAGTCACTGTTCATTCCAAACATTTTAATCATTTGGATCAGCCTACCATGGGGAACTTTATCAAATGCCTTATTAAAATCCATGTAGACATCACTCACTGCCCTATCCTCATCAATCACCTTTGTTACCTCCTCAAGTTAGTAAAATATGACCTATTATATACAAAGCCATGCTGACCGTCCCTAATTAACCCATTCTCTTCTAACTGGGAGTAAATCCTATCCCGAATAATCCTTTCACAATATTTAAGAAATACCTGGACATGCATTTTGAATTGCTGAGACATAGAGGGCTACATGGCGTGATGGTAAATAGAATTCATACAGAAATGTGCTTAATGGTGTGCATGAATGGTGGGCTGAATAATTCTATGATTCTATTAGAAGATAGACACAGTGCTGGAGTAACTCAGCGGGTCAGGCAGCATCACTGGAGAAAAAGGATGGGTGACATTTTGGGTCAGGACCCTTCTTCAGACTGAAAGCAGAGGGGAGTCAACTGGAGGTATGAAAAAGGCCAGAACAAAGCAGGGCTGGCAATAGATGACCAAGGAAGGGTGGAGCCCATAATGGCCCATTGTTGGCTAGGGAAGAGATGATAATGATGAGATATAAGGATGTGAACTGTGGGACAAGCAGTGCAGCACAGTGGCACAGCAGTAGAGTTGCTGCCTTACAGTACTTGCAGTGCTGGAGACCCGGGTTCGAACCCGACTACGGGTGCTGTCTGTATGGAGTTTGTACGTTCTGCCCGTGACCTTGTGGGTTTTTCTCCGAAATCTTCGGTTTCATCCTACACTCCAAAGACGTACAGGTTCATTGACTTGGTATAAGTGTAAATTGTTCCTAGTGTGTGTAGGTAAGTAGTGTTAATGTGTGGGGATCGCTGGTCGGTGTGGACTTGGTGGGCCGAAAGGCCGGTTTCCACGCTGTATCTCTAAACTAAACTAAACTACTGGGTTGTAAGCTGCCCAAACTAAATAAGAGGTTCTGTTCCTCCATTTGTCCAATCCTGCAATGATTCTATTAGTCGACCAAATTTGAATAATTTTATCAGGCTGGAAATTTCAAGTGAACAGACATGTGCAGAATATCACAGCCATCAACTGTTATTCCAAAGCTTTCTTGTCAGTACAATATGGATAAGCTGCATGGTAATGCATTGTCTCCAACAATCAGTTATTAAACTGTTACTTTGAAAAAAATGTTTTCTTATTCTGAACGGCTGCAACCTATGGCAGGGCTTCTTAAAGCATTAGTTGGTTTATACCTTGGGTTCAGGTTTACTTCTGTTGCTTAAGTTTGATAAGTTAGCTTTGGAAGAGTTGAATTTAATTTGGTAACGCAAGAAGTTTTATTTCCAGTAGTAACTACATTTCAACATTGTGCTTTCACACCAGCAGGCTCAATTTTAATTCTACCTTCCCAGCATGCATGGACTTTTCAATATTGAGACAGATCTTCCAAAATGTGACGTTTGAAATAATGTTTTTTACAGGAATTCTGCACAGATTCTTGGAGTTGAAGGAAGGTCTTATATGTTTTGACAGAGTTAATACAGCAGATCATAACATTCTAAAATGATCTTAGAATTTTATTCGTGATTAATAATTACTGAAGGAAAAATTAGGTTTTCTTACATTTTTCTCATGAGATTTTGCCTGTCATTGAATCATACAAACTGAAACAGGCCCTTCTGCCAAACCTGCCCATGTCGACCAAGACACCCCATCCACACTAGTCCTCTATTTGGCCGATATCCTTATAAACGTTTCCTATCAATGTACCTGTTCAAATGTCTTTTAAATGTCATTATTGTCCCCACCTCGACTACCTCCTCCGGCAGCTCATTCCATACACCCACTACTCTGTGCGCTCACGTTATTTTCAGACTGAAGAAGTGTCTCAACTCTCAACAGAGCCACTGCAGCACTCTGTGAAACACCACCCATCCATGCTCTCCAGAGACGCTGCCCGACCCGCCGAGCCACTCCAGCACTCCCCAAAACATCACCTACCCACGCTCTCTGGAGACGCTGCCTGGCCCACCGAGCCACTCCAGCACTCTGTGAAACATCACCTACCCACGCTCTTCAGAGAAGCTGCTCGAACCGCCAAGCCACTCCAGCACCCCGCGAAACGTCACCTATCCATGTCCTCCAGAGATGCTGCCTGAACCGCCGAGCTACTCCAGCACTCTGTGAAATGTCGCCATCCATATTCTCCAAAGATGCTGCCTGATCCGCTGAGTTACTCCAGCACGCTGTGAAAAGTCACCTATCCATGTTCTCTAGAGATGCTGCCTGACCCATTGAGTTACTCCAGCACTCGGTGAAATGTCACCTATCCATGTTTATACATGGTCCCCCCCCATTTCAGGGCACCATAATGTTTGGGACACATGGCTTCACAGGCGTTTGTAATTGCTTAGGTGTGTTTAATTGCCTCCTTTATGCAGGTATAAGAGAGTGCTCAGCACCTAGACTTTCCATCACCTTTGGAAACTTTATTGCTGTTTATCAACATGAGGACCAAAGTTGTGCCAATGAAATTTGCCTTTACTTACAAATGAAGCCAAAGATACAATGTATTGTAACGTATGTTTTTCTTACGTAACGCGCGTCACGGTGTCCACTCAGATGGATGCAGTATTCTACTACATGATCAGGTGAATGAAGTGGAAACGGTGTTTGCAATTTTACTGTTCCATGTGGTATTCATAAACATAGAAAGGAATAAGAAATACATGCACTCACTGTGCCAACCAGGTCCCTGGTGGACAGCACGCGACAACCGTTACACAAAATGTATTTGTGTATTCTGATGCCATTTTCAGAAACTTGCCATCAATATGCGATCTTTTCTTATATGTTTTGTTGATACTATGTTAGTCATGAACCCAATAAAGTGCTTGTCATCTTTTATGAATGAATTTGAAATTTGACCCACTATGTCACATTATTGTGTGCCAGTATTGTAAAAATACACATATGCTTTTGACTTTTGGCTTACCGAATGTTGTCACTGCTATGTGTTAATTGTTGGATTCTTTTTTTCTCCGTTGATTGATAAAATAGACAATAGACAATAGGTGCAGGAGGAGGCCATTCGGCCCTTCGAGCCAGCACCGCCATTCAATGTGATCATGGCTGATCATTCTCAATCATTATCCCGTTCCTGCCTTCTCACCATACCCCCAAAATAAAATTGAGAAATAACTCAGTTCGGAAAGTTAGTATGATCCCATTGAGTCGGAGAGGAAAAGCAGTTGTAGTTTGAGTGGAGGGAGCTGGTATGCCTTGAGGAGCTGCTTCAAGGATTTATACAAAACTCCACACACTGTCTATTGATCGCCTGGAGTTGCAAAGTCTGACACAATATTTATATTCAGTGTAACGCTGAAGAATATCTGCAGCATCTATATAAATCCAAGGACCAAATGACAATCAACACTTTTTCTTCTATCACAAGGGGCCATCGGTGCAACAGAGAGGAATGAAAACAAATATTCATTTCACTGAAGTAACCCTGGAAGGAAATAGATTTGGTTCCATCCAATTTTACTTATTTTATGAAATATTATTAAACATTTAATCTTTAATAATAAATGATATATTATTTTTGACAAAAGGTGTAATATCTTAGGGCTTCCCATGTAAGTTACTAGAAGAACAGACACTAAGAAGGATTTTGTTTTTACAGGCTGGTGTGGTGGGAAAGTTGCTTGAGGGGATTCTTAAGGAACATAAATAAAGTGAACCCTTGCTGCCTTTTTCCAATGGTAGAGGATTCTGACATAGGCTTAAGATGAGAGGGGGATATTAAGAGGGACCTCAGGGGCAACCTTTCCACCCAGAGGGTAGCCTGTATCTGGAATGAGCAATTGGAAGAAGCTAAAAATAATTAAGAGTTTAAAAATAAATTTGGGCAGATATATGGACAGGAAAGGTTTAGAGGGATATGGGCCAAATGCAGGCAAACGTGACTAATTCAATATTTCAACTTGGTCGATATGCTCAAGCTCTATTTTTATTTTCTTGCCTGAATAAATATTCAGATTCAATGTGCTTTCAGTTCATGTCACTTTGTTGAATTTGGCTAAATAGTCTTCCTTTTTGCAGTAGAATTATATCACTTCACTAAACTAATCTACATTTGAGGCTTAATTGCCAATAAACCAATAACAACTGGGCCCATGTGTCATTAACAAAACTCAAACTTAATGTCTGATCTCCTGCCTTTGTCTCTATTGTACCACAACTGAAATTATCCATTGGGTAAAATTCTCTTATGTTTATTACATATTACAATATTACATGGCAATTTTATGTGCACAGTCAAGTATTAAATCTTACCTCTATAAAATTTTAGATTGAATTTCCTCATCCATTATCCTGCATTGGCCAGTTCAGGAAGGTGCCAGCATTATTGTGTGAAGACAGATTCTTCAACTAAATTCCTAATGGTCTTTCCTGACTTTAGGCTTCTGGCTCTGAGTTAGCATTTTTCTATAATCTCTGATGAGACTTGATTAAAGTGACTCGACAATCTCTCTACCATCTCGCCAAATGAAACATCTTTCATCTTGCGTGACATGAGGAGGTCTGTTAAGGTGACAAATGTATCTGAGCCTTTCTCCATTAGTAAGATTGCTTTCTTGCATTTTCATATGGCTTCCTTTTGAGCATGTGCGCTTTTGTCCTGACCCCAGTTTCACCAATATTATGTGTCCTGATGAACAACTCTATCTATTGTAATATGGACGTGTTCTGCCCGTATGGAGTTTGTACGTTCTCCCTGTGACTGCATGGGCTTTCTCTGGGTGCACTGGCTTCCTCTCTTGCTCCAAACATAGGTTAATTGGCTGCAGTAAAATTGTAAATTGTCCCTAGTGCATAGGATAGTGCTAGTGTATGGGGTGATCACTGGTCGGTGTGGACTTGGTGTGTCAAAGGCCTGCTTCTACGCTGTATCGCTGAAGTCGAAAGTCTAGAGTCTAAAATGAAAAAGCTGTGAAATAATGTGTGCAGGGAAAAAAATTGATGTAGAAATGGAGAAAACATTCAATAAGAAATTGGATACTTTCATAGGAGAATGAGGACAACAGAGGAATCGGATTCAAAGGAATAATCAGCCTTTGCCAACATTGACATGTAATTCTTCCAAGATCATGAGGCATCTATTAATCAAGTCTTATTGTGTTTCAAAGTATATAATATCAATGGATACTGAATGAATATTAAATAAAAGATAGGAAAAAAAGAGGAAAACTGAAAGATCGAACGATAACTATTACTTGCGTAACTGTAACATCTGTGTATTTCTGAAAGGTCATTTTTACACATAGATCTCTCGTAATATTATTTGTAATAAGCTAAAGAATAAAAGCATAGCAATACACCAGTGCCTTAAAATCTTGTCTTGGCATTTTGCAAAAAAAATCTTCATCAACTCAGGGGTGCCCCTAGATCTTTAGAGAAGAGGTGGGTCAGAAACTAAAAGACCAAGAGCTGAAGTTACAAAACCTGACAAACGTCAACCATCTCACAGAAGGCTTCTTGGTACAAATTGGTGCCTGGAATGTGCTGCCAGAGGTGATGCTGGAGGCAGCTACAATAACGGTATTTAAGAGGCTTTGGGAAAAGCACATAGATATGCAGGGAATGGAGGGATATAGACCACGTGTAGACCGATGAATTTCATTTATCTTTGCATTATGTTCTACACAGACATTGTGGGCTAAGGAACCTGCTCCTGTGCTGTACTGTTCTACGTTTCTATATTTCTAACTTGATTGCTCAGCTCACTCTCTCCCTGTGAATGCATCATTTTCGTACCATTACCTCCAGCTGCTTTCCCTGCTTCTCTTCACTCTGCTGCAATGGATTCATTGTCCTTCACTGTATCACATTCTGCTCGCATGCTCTGGATCTCCTGGTTTCAGGAGTTTTGATATATTTACCCCTCAGCTCTTAGACACCCCCACTATTTAACCTTGACAAGTAGATTTTTCACAACAGCTCACTAAAGCTTGTCTGAAGAAAGGTCATGACCTGAAATGGCGTCCATCCATTTCTCTCCACAGATGCTGCTTGACTCATTGAGTTCCTCCAACACATTTTTTTTATAGCTCACTATTCTCTCACTTATAGATTTGCTGTGGCCTGCAGTATTGGGCGAATATCTAAGCCATTGCTCTGGGTCTCTATCCAATACTTATCTTCAAGCTTTAGATTAAAAATGAGATAAACCAATTATGGAAACAGTTTTTTTTTAAAAGTGTATTCATTTACTGTTTGTGAGAGTTGACAATGGGACCAGAATTTAATGTCTATCGCTAATGACTCTAGAACTGATAGATTGCTGGCTGGTTCAGAACACAGTTAGAAGTCAACCACTATTATTGTTGGATGGTCTGCATATACAAACAGGCCTTACCTGGTCAGATCAGCAGCTTTATTACTTGGGCAAGAGCAAACCAATGAGATTCTTAAGATAATTTGGTATTTTGATTAATAGATATACAAGGAAACAAAGATGCTGGTTTCAAAAAAAGCAGAGATGCGGCCACATTAGGCAATTTTAAGGCGACTGCCGGCGACTGTCAAAGTCGTAGCAGATTGCCGAACTTTTCTTTTACCCGATGACAATGCCCAACACAATGCCGAGTCAGGTCGAGATTACAGCGTCTTCGGAAACATCGCGAAATTCCCACGCTGTCAATGCTTCTCCGGCGTCCTAATTTTCACTGAAATTACTGACAGGTCGGTAAGTACTTGAGAGTTTTGAACTATAACATCTTGTATGGGTTACTTAAAAACCAAGCATCACTGTAACAAGGCATAAACTGGATTTACTTCCAGTTTACTAATAGCTGTATTAAAAACATTAATTTTAAAAGTGGTTAAGTGGATTTTTGTGAAAACTGTGTGGGTATTCTTTGAAAATGTAAGGGAGACGCATATCTGGTTTCTGGGTTGCATATCTGGGTTTGGATCCCACTTTAAATGTAATGGCTGATGGCCATGAACATGGCAAGAATTCCCACGGTGTCAATGTTTCTCCGGCATCCTAATTTTCGCTGAAATCACTGACAAGTCGGTAAGTACTTGAGAGTTTTGAACTAAAACATCTTGCCCGGGTTACTTGAAAACCAAGCTTCACTGTAACAAGGGGAAAAAAATGGATTTACTTCCAGTTTACTAATAGCTGTATTAAAAAATAATTTAAAAAGTGGTTCAGTGGATTTTTGTGAAAAGTGTGTGGGCATTCTTTGAAAATGTACGGGAAATGCATATCTGGTTTCTGGGTTGCATATCTGGGTTTGGAGCCCACTTTAAATGTAATGGCTGAAGCCAAACACATTGTGAAAATTCCCACACTTACCTGACCGTCAAACTGTCGCCTCCAATCTACCTGTCAAATGTCCTGACGGTGAATAAATTGGTTAAACACAAGCATTTTACGGTATTTTGAAATGACTTTACTTATTTTAATATTATGTGCTTCTAAATGCATCTAAGAGAACCTATCAAACCTGGGGACAGCATGCGACAGCGCCCGCAATAAGTTACGATACCTGGCGACAAGCCAGCTGTCACCGAGAAATTTCAAACCGGACGATTTCTCAGCGACGCGCTGAGATCCACTACGATTCTTGGAAGACTCCTCATGATCATGCCCGCGACACCCGGAGAACTGTCGGCGACAGCCTAGTCGCCGGCAGTCGCCTTAAAATCGCCTAAAGTGGGACAGGCCCTTTATAGAGCCATAGAGTCATAAAGGTATGCAACACAGAAACGGCCCTTTTGCCTACACTCCATGCTGTCTACACTAATCCCATTCCCAAGTAAATTTGGCCACGTTGACTCGGCCAGTGTAGTTTAAGTAGCAAGTTAGTCTGAAGAAGGGTCTCGACCAGAAACGTCACCCATTCCTTCTCTCCTGTGATGCTGCCTGACCTGCTGAGTTACTCCAGCATTTTGTGAATAAATACCTTCGGCCAGTGTAGTTAGTAGTTTCAACAGCAGTTAAAGTAAGATTCCTCTATGTTGTGGACGCCATTGTCTTGGTGCAACCGTGTCATCATTTTGTTTATCTCAGAAGCATTTTAGGAATAAACATAAAATGAAGAGTGATTGCTAAGAGATAAGAATGTGTGACTCCCCTATAACCTGCGATGATGAGCAGTTTCATTAACATTACAAAAGACTGTTTACTGTGTGTCAGATTTTGCTCTTCTTATAAACCCCTTCATAAATATTAACTAGTACAGCTGTTCTATTTTTTACTTGGACAAATAATTTTTATTATGGACAAAGGCAGTGAAAAATGTAACAGTATACAGCAGTTAATGAATTCTCTGTTAATAAGGCTGTCTACTTAAGTGGAACATTTGCTAAAGCAAAGACCTATTCCCCATGTAAACTACAGAAGCCATATAATGGGAATATTGAGACAAAAGTAATCTTTTGCCACAGTAGAATGATGGATCCAATTATTTTTTTTCTATTGTGCATTTCAGTTTGGCTTTGTGTTGCTTATTCATAGCACAGTTAAAGATGTGGTGAAAAGCAGGCCCACTACCTAGCTGAGTCAAGAGTAATAAACCTTCTGCTCAAATGACACAATCAAATCAAAATCATAATTGTAGATTGTTGGATTCCTCTGTGTACAGCAGAATGTTGCTGACTGACATAGATAGAGGGCTGATTTTATTTAAAGTGCAATGAAAACGCTGCACTGGGGCACTAGATACAAATGTTATATTGGGCAATCTCACAATGAATCACTTGCCAATGATTTTAGCAGGAGTTTAGAGTCATTGAAACAACCACAATATTAAATCTTTCTCTGATGACAATGACAAAACAGATGTTTATAATGACAGAACTGGAATACTTGCTGGCAGTTTCCATTTTCTGGTGCATGCCTTTAATAGATGGAGTAATAAAGAAGATTATTTCAGGTGACATATCGGTGCTTGCTCTTTTGAAAATGGTTTTGCACTGTGTGTTTCTGCTGATAGCCGCAAAGGAGGATTTGTCACAAATGCAGAGATTTCAGTGTAGTACACAGTTTTTGGCCAAGTTTGTGTTCTACTGATTGGTTCTGGGTTTTTTTTAAAAGCCATGTGTTTATTTCCTGAGTTGACATGAGGCCCTAGACAGAGGAACAAAACGAGTTGAGGGAGAAACAGCAAAGAAGAGGCAGAGAACCAACAATACAAAGTCCCACGATTGATAAAGGAATGCCAATGTTCTTTGATTTACACCGCACAACAGTCCAGAGGGAATTTAGTTGCCCAAATAAATTTGTATTTCTAACGGGATGAATGAGAAGTATTTTTGTGAGTGCATTTTTATGCAAATAATAATCTCAACACAAGGGCCTAGAAATCTGCAGTGACCATGTAAGATTGCTGCTGGCAGTCAATTATTATGAATCAGGTACAGAGCCAACCTGCTGGATTTGTGCAAATTTATAGAATGGAGTGTTGGTCCTTATTGATACCACTTAAAGGAAGCCAGAAGGACTCTCGAAGGGTATGTGCACTGTAGCTCCAGACAGCAGAAAAAAAAAAGAATGTTTCAAGGAATAAAATGTCTGGTAAAGGAACAAAGAGGATTACAGTTCCCAGAAGCAGTCTTGAAGTCTTTGATCCAAGCAATGGAAGAACTGGGAGAACGTGTGCTCTTTAGGGGACAGAAGCTTCTGAAAGCAATGCATTCACTGAGACTAGAGGAAATAAGTTTGAAGAATTTAACTCATGAAGAATTCAATTGTTGAATAACCTCTTCAGAGTTGCAGAGGAAAGAATCTTATCCCTTACTGGAATCTTATCCCATACTGTACATCAATTTCTTTTCTCACCGACAATATCTGTAATCTTACTAGAAATACATATTTTCCCAATCAGAATACTGACTGAAGATTAACTCCTTCTCTCCAACAGAATCTCTGCGCTCAATTCTAACTACTATCACACCCCTGGCTTCCTCCCACTGTTTATCTTCCACACAACCTATAAACTATTCTTTCATGTAAGGCACGTCGTAAGAACAGCTCCATTTCTGGATGACAACTTTTCTTCCTGGATGGCAGAGGCCGATCAATGGTGGCACGGTGACGCAGCGGTAGAGTTGCTGCCTTACAGCGAATGCAGCGCCGGAGACTCAGGTTCGATCCTGACTACGGGCGCCGTCTGTACGGAGTTTGTACGTTCTCCCCGTGACCTGCGTGGGTTTTACTCCGAGATCTTCAGGTTTCCTCCCACACTCCAAAGACGTACAGGTATGTAGGTTAATTGACTGGGTAAATGTAAAAATTGTCCCTAGTGTGTGTAGGATAGTATTAATGTGCGGGGATCGCTGGGTGGCGCGGACTTGTTGGGCTGAAGGGCCTGTTTCCGCGCTGTATCTCTAAATTTAAAAAAAAAACTATAAATCTAAAAATCAATGCCTGTGACAGGTAGCACAGTCAGAAAAGACAGCGTGGGAGGTCATACAGTTATCATGGTCACGCCATCACTTGCCTTTCATCGATGGCAGTTTCTTTTCCCTTCTTATTTCTTCCTCCCCCAACCATGGTTGCTTTCCACAATCGCCCATTTCTCCACTTACTGTTCATGTAGAATGCTTTTTTATGTTTTCATGTTTCAGATGTTGAAAATGTCTGTGCACTGTGCCATCAGGAGTAGTCAGGCAGCCTTCCAAAAGATGCATCTATATTTGATTTACCGGTAGCAAGCTCCAGTCTGGTGACCGGTGCCAAGCTTAACTTGATATTAATTATAATTTTATTTTCCTTTGCACAAACTTTACTCTTTTTGCTATATTCTACACTTCAGAGTTTCCCAGAAATCCTGGGTCCGATGTGATGAAAATGACCAAGAGATCCTGGAATTAAACTAGAAACACTGCCGTTTCAGGTTGATCTTTACATATCTGAAGATGAGATCCAACAGAAAGCTCATGATCTACAGAATTGTTGGCAGGAGGAAGAATGTCAGGATATCCAGAAACAAGTTGACAACCATGCCATGCATGGATTCTGCAGTGCTTTCAAGTCCCTCGGGAGCCCATACATCCAAGGAACCACCACACACTCAGAGTCAAGAATTTATCAAAGCAAGACAAGTGAGGGGAAGGAGCACTTTGAAACTTTCCTTCACTGTGACCCATATTTGATGTATGTCCTTCTCTCCATTCCACAGTGAAAACAACCTATTATATTCTGGATATTATCACAGCCTAGCAACCGTTTGCAAAGGGCAACCGATTGCTGAAAAGCCAGGTCTCAGGAGTAGGTGAAATTCCTGCTGAAATACAAAACATGACAGAGGAATTCAAATTATTGATTTCAACTTCGGCATCGGGGAAGAGGAGAACATGCTGGTGAATCCCAGAGTCATCACATCTGCATTGGGTGACACATAGGTAATTACAGAAGGATCCCCCAACCTCCCCCCCCCCCCCCCACCCGCCCCACCCCCATCCACTGTATACCACAGGGTCAATCGTTGCCCTCAACGACATCCTTTATGTTGATATAAGAAACTGCAGATACTAGTTTAAAAATATAGACACAAAGTGCCAGAGTAACTCAAGGGGTCATGCAGCATCTGTGGAAAACACGCATAGTTGAAGTTTTGGATTGGGATCCTTCTTCAGACTCAGGAGACCTTCTTCAAGGTAGGCATACTTTGAGGAGGTTTTGCAGCAGAGCAGGAAAATGCAGATACAAGAAACTTCACATGCTGGTTTACAAATAAAGACACGGAGTACCTGAGAGAGTTAGGCAGCATCGGACAGAAGAAAGTTCCCAACCTGAAAACTCACCTATCCATGTTCTCCAGAGGTGTTGCCTGACCAGCTGAGTTATTCCAGCACTTTGCGTCTTTCCATCTTTTATGTTGCAAGGAGTGCTGTCCAGATTCACAATGCAGAGTCCATCATGAAGTACAATGAACGTGATCTGCACAGCTTCATTACCTCGAGAAGAATGTAAAGATCGATATTCATAGCAACCTTGGTGCATGGCCTTTCTCAACTTCACAAAAAACACAAGAGAAATGATGGATAATTGTTCACTGATTTAGTTGTCCTCAGAAATTCATGATGATTCTACAGTAACATGCTCATTACAAATCCAGTCGCAGTGCAGACTGCTGTCAGGCAGTCAACACTAACTTTCCTCTCAATCACCCTCTGCTGTACTTTTTCTCCAAAAAAGCACACCCTGGACAGCAGCTATGGTGCACATGAAACTATTCATCCTTCTTTGTCTCCACTCCTAAATTAACCCAACAAGGGTGATGTATGTTCACATTTGGAGGCCTGTACTGAAGATGACTGACTTTGTACTATGCATCTGGAACACAACGGTCACCTGCTAGTCTATGCCATGCATCATCACCTCCTTACAATCAAGGTTCATTACATAACTCTCAAAAACCTGAAACACTTCCAATATTTCTGAAAAGATTTTCTGGGTCTGTACTCGCTGGAGTTTGGAAGGATGAGGGGGGGCCTCATTGAAACTTACCGAATAAAGAAAGGCTTGAATAGAGTGGATGTGGAGAGGATGTTTCCACTAGTGGGAGAGTCTAGGACCAGAGGTCATAGCTCCACAATTAAAGGACGTTCCTTTAGGAAGGAGATGAGGAGAAATTTCTTTAGTCAGAGGGTGGTGAATCTGCGGAATTCTTTGACACAGAAAGTTGTAGAGGCCGTCAATGGATATTTTTAAGGCAAAGATAGATAGATTCTTGATTAGTACGGGTGTCAGAGGTTATGGGGAGAAGGCAGGAGAATGGGGTTAGGAGGGACAGATAGATCAGCCATGGTTGAATGGTGGAGTAGGCAATGGGCTGAATGGCCTAATTCTGCTCCAAGCACATGATTTCGAATCCTAAAACCATCAAAAATACTGTGATAAGGGAATAGGAACCAACCTGATTGGCATGTCTGAATTATTTTCTTATCTCAGTCTGTAAGTAGGTTCAGTTCTTCTATTAATAACAATTGATAGCAGGATAAATAATTGCTTGGGCAGTACAATGATTTAAAGTAATGGGGGAAGCAAGAGGAATTTCACATTGAAATCCTCTGGAGCTGCAGAACAGATAATACAAAGTACTTTCAATAGTAGTGTTCACCACGTAAACGGAATCTTAAAATACAAAAATACAAAAAATTCCTACAAAAATATGAATGTTTGTTCTTTATATTTGAAATCCCTCGAAGCTGCTCCTGTTTAAATTGCAAAACTTTTAGTACATGGATTAAGTGATTTGACAAGTTTTAAATTTACCAATTATTGTCATTTATTTCTGTTTTAGGAATATAGGAATACAAATTCTTTAAACTCGTTGCTAATCGCGACAATTTCTGGCTGTAGCCATGGCTTCTCACTTTAGTTTGTTAGCATTCACACTATTGACCTTTTTCATTATTCAGAACAATGAAGCATGGATAGTTAATTCAAGATTTATGAAGCTGAAATGTATGCAGAAAGCAGGTTGATTATTACTTTATCTTTACAAATGGAAAAAGGTAAATTATTTAACTTCCTTGATTAAAAAAAATTATCACCGTAGACATAACTCTATGATGATGCAAGGTTTTAAACTGCATTTGCTATGGTGAGAATTAACCCAAACACTTTTGAGGTTTCTTCCCTTGAAATTCACCCAGTAGTGGTAATTATGCGATACAGTAATATCCACACATTGTACCCTTAAATATCTCTCTACGTCATGTTTGGTCTGCCTACTGGGGGCGTGAATTTCTAAGCATCTAAATGCAATACCTACAAATCTGTTGCAAAAGGCAGTGGAGGCCAATTCACTGAATGTTTTCAAAAGAGAGTCAGATATAGCCCTCTTAGGGCTAACAGAATCAAGGGATATTGGGAGAAAACAGGAACGTGGTACTGATTTCAGCCATGATCATATTGAATGGCGGTGCTGGCTCGAAGGGCCGAATGACCTACTCCTGCACCTATTTTCTATGTTTCTATGTATTTAAATAGATAATAAATAACAATAAAATCATATGTTGTTATGGAAGGGTGTTATGAAAGCCACCAGCATCCACAAAGACTCTTCACACCCCTGCAACAGTCTGTTCGAACTTCTACCATCGGGCAGACGATACAAGGCCTTCTACGCCCGCACCTCCAGACTCAGGAATAGCTTCATCCCCAGGGCCATAGCTGCTATGAACCGGTCCTGCTGAGCCAGATGGTCACATCTCACAGTGAACCGGCACAGATCTACTTGCACTTTATTCTGTTTTAAAACTGTTCTAATTTGTTTCATTGGGTTGTTTAAATTAATACTGACCAGCTAATTAATTTATTGCATCGTATGGCAGGCGCATTCCCAATCTCGTTGTACAATGACAATAAAGATATATTGTATTGTATTGTATTGTATTGGTCAACAGCTTATCGAAGACAAGAAGGGAAAAGAAACCTCTGGATAAATAAGGCAAATGGGACAATGTCCATCCATCAGTAACAGACCTTCCTCCAGGTTGGTTTTCCCGGGAGGGAAGTGGCACAGAATTTAATAGCAAATGAAAGTCAAAATAATTTGTGGGATTCCAATATTTCTGTTTTTATTTCAGATTTTCAGCAGCTGCAGTTTTATTTTCTCTTTAAATAGAACAGGACATCGAGGTCTAAAAAATAGTTTGTTTCATATTTTAGCTGTTAAATAGCTGTTAAAATGTTAAGAGAAAATATTCTGTTTGAAAGCAACTTTGATTTAAACTGTTAATAACATGAATACATCGGTTATTGGCCCTGCTTTGCTCTGGCCTTTTCCTTCCTCCAGCTCCCTCCCCTCCACTTTCAGGCTGGTAACGCTACAGTAAATACTGTAAAACTGTATCCAACAGGCCAAGTAGTACCTCCAGAAAATGCTGTCCAATGTTTGGAATTTTTAAGAAACTCAAGACCATAAAATACATTTAAGGGCTGCCTGGAACATTTGGATAATGAAGAGTCCAATATGATGTTTGATATATTTTAGATGTTTTTGAGGTACAAATTTGTTCCATTTTGCCACCTTTTCTACTTAGAATATGAGATTACTATTTTGATGTATGTATTTCAAATTATCTTAATTCAACAGTTTCTTTAGCCTGTAGTCATATCTCTTCTTGAGCCAGAGCAGTTCTTCCTGGAACACTATTATAATACTTATGCATGCTAAACTGAAACACACGTTAGTATAATCTTTCAGGTTCAGGCCCGAGGTTACTGAAAAGGGACTGTAAATTGCTGCGGGAAATAGATACCTATTTTTGCCTTATTTAATTAAAACATAATCCAATAATGCCTCTCAAATGTCTTGCATTAGAAATGCTACTGAAAAAAAAATCACACCATTAGTAAATCCTAATATATCAGGTGATTTCCAGACTATGAAGATAGAATTAGGATGAGTCACAGTGATATTGTATGGGACATTAATTTCCTTTGGCATTGATACTGGTGTAAAACTTCCTTTGCCACTCTTTGACTGCACAATGGTACAACGAGTGTAGCCGTTGCCCCACAGCACCAGAGACGCTGATTCAATCCTGATCTTGGGTCCTGTCTGTGTGGAGTTTGCATATTGTCTATGCAATCTTCAACTGCTCTGGATTTCTCCCACATCAGAAAAATGTGTGGGTTAGTGGATTAATTGGCCACTGTAAATTATTCCTAGTGTATAGGTGAGTTGTGATATATTTGTTTATAAGATTGTAGAGCAGAGGGATCTAGGAGTGCAGGTACATGGTTCTTTGAAGGTGGCATCTTAGGTAGATAGGGTGGTCAAAAAGGCTTTTGGTACATTGAACTTCATCAGTCAGAATATTGAAGATAGAAGTTGGGAGGTCATGTTGCAGTTGTATAAGATATTGCTGATGCCGCATTTAGAGTATTGTGTTCAGTTCTGGGCACCATGTTACAGGAAAGATGTTGTCAAGTTGTCAAGTTGAAAATCTTGAGAAGATTTATAAGGATGCTGCCAGGACACGAGGGCCTGAGCTATAGGGAGAGGTTGAGTAGACTGGGACTCTATTCCTTGGAGTGCAGGAAAATGAGGGGTGATCTTATAGAGGTGTATAAAACCATGAGAGGAATAGATCGGGTAGATGCACTGTATCTCTTGCCCAGAATAGGGGAATCGAGAACCAGAGGACATCGGTTTAAGGTGAAGGGGGAAAGATTTAATAGGAATCTGAGGGTACCTTTTTCACATAAAATGTGGTGGGTGTGTGGAATGAGCTGCCTGGGGAGGTAGTTGAGGCAGGGACTATTGCAATGTTTAATAAACAACTAGATAGGTTCATGGATTGGATAGGTTTGGAAGGATAGGGGCCAAATGCAGGCAGGTGGGATTAGCGTAGAAGGGACATGTTGGTTGGCGTGGGCAGGTTGGGCTGAAGGGCCTGTTTCCATGCTGTATGACTCTATGACTCTATGACTCTAAGAATGTTGGAAGATTGTAAAATGGGAATTAATGTAGGGTTTATGTAAATTGGTGGTTGATGGTCAGCATGGACTTGGTGGGCCAAAGGGAGTGTTTCCATGTTGTATTTCTCTCTCACCCTCTTCCACAAACCTATTCTTCTGCTGGCTTCCAATTGGTAGTTGTCCTTAGAGAAAATTTAACAAAGAATTGACAATAGAATCCAAGTTAAATAATGGCATTATGTAACATAACATATTCTGCCTCCAAAGAGCAAAAATAGACGGATTTGAACTGATATTCCTCCATGTGCTATTGTCTCAGCATATTGATATGTTTGTGTCAAGTTCCTGAACATATTATTTCGCCAAAGTCATTAACCCATTCATTTTGTGATTTGATACACACATCTTAATCAATGCTTAAATATACCTTGCTTTCCTGGAAGATTTAACTTGAGATTATATTTATGTAGGAATGGTGTTTAAATGCTTATATTCATGTTTAGTTCATGTACTCAACTACTTTAAATCTATTTTTAGTTCCAACTCGTAGTTAAAGGAATAAAAGAAAAGCTGACACAGAGTGCAATCATTAAAACACATCAATAAACACGAGGAGTAACAAAAGACAGTAGGTGATTGAATATCGCCAATATTTGTCTTTTAAGAGCTCTCCTAAAGATTTAAAAGAAAATTCTAATGATTAAATATCACCACTGTTTGGCTTTTTAAGAGCAAGTCAGAATATTCTTTCAGACTCTCACAGATTGGATATCACCAATAATCTCTGCTTAAAAGCCTGCATAGGAAAGAACTGCAGATGCTGGTTTAAACCGAAGATAGACACAAAAAGCTGGAGCATCTCAGTGGGACAGGCAGCATCTCTGCAGAGAAGGAATAGGCGACATTTCGGGTTGAGACCCTTCTTCAGACTAGTCAGGGGAAAGGGAAACGAGAGATATAGATGATGATGTAGAGAGATAAAGATCAATGAATGACAGATATGCAAAAAAGTAATGATGATAAAGGAAACGGGCCATTGTTTGCTGTTTGTTGGGTGAAAATGAGAAGCCGGTGCAACTTGGGTGGGGGAGGGATGGAGAAGAGAGAGGGAATGCCAGGGTGACTTGAAGTTAGGGAAATCAATATTCATACCACTGGTTTGTAAGCTGCCCAAGTGCAATATGAGATGCTGTTCCTCCAATTTGCGTTTAGCCTCAATCTGACAAGGGAGGAGTCCTAGGACAGAAAGGTCAGTGTGGGAATGGGAATGGGAAGGGGAATTAAAGTTTGCTACAGATCCCTAAAAGTTTTACTTTGTGTCAGGCTGCAAGCCAATATCCATGTACTTGAGATTTATCCTTCCACCAATGGAGATGTCTGTATCATCACATTGTAAATTAATCTGTGTGGCGATGCCCTTTGACTTTCTTGGCTCTGTCCAATAAAATTCTACAATGTTGGGACTTGCTGCAATGTGATGGGGCTTGGCTAAATCCCCAGCAAGGAAAAGTTGTTTTTAATCAACATTTGTGTTGCTTTTTCAACTGTGACCTAATTAATACTATGAAGAAAAATCGCCTGAGATAATTCTAATGTTTTATTTAAAAACTGAACTTCATAGCAAAAATCTTTTGTCATTTAACTTCATGCTGAAGTCGAATTTTTTGAATGAAGAACAACAGCAATTAACACTTAGTTGATGGTTGAGAAGAGTAATTTTTCATTGGGTCCCCAGCACAGCAACCTCTGAGCATGAAACACTAATAGCATTGAGCACTAATATAACTGTAAGACAGATGCTCAAATAAATATGTTCATGGCTATAATATTAATTTCACAGAAATAAAGTTTACACCTACAAGTTGATTGTCACAGAAAGGTAAGAAAGGGCACACTGATATAAATTTTAGATTTACCTGCTGGATGGAAACTGGATGCATTAGCAGTTTAAACCACCCAAAGCTGAAAACCTTTGTAGTGGCAAGTACTTGCCTAAAGGGTCTGTCCCACTTAGGTGATTTTAAGGTGACTGCCGGCGGCTAGGCTGTCGCTGACAGTTCGCCGGGGTGTCGTGGGCATGATCGTGAGGAGTCTTCAAAGAATCGTAGTGGATCTCGGTGCGTCGCTGAGAAATCATCTGGTATGAAATTTCTCGGCGACAGCTGGCTTGTCGGCAGGTATCGTTGCTTATTGCGGGCGCTGTCGCATGCTGTCCCCAGGTTTGCAAGGTTGTCGCCTGTATGGTCAGGTGTGCATAACCCCTACAAACAGCATAGCAGTAAAATTCAGTTTATCTTTGTGTTCGTAGTGTCTGTCTATGTGTGAGCTTTGGTCTTTAATAAACGTAGTGAAATGCCTGTGTATGTGTTTGCCTCATTGATCTAAATAAATGAATGAAAAGAGTTCTCATAGCGCAGCGCATGTGTCAGTGTTTGATTTTAATAGTCAAAATGAATGCGACTAGAATCTTTGAATGAGATGTCATGATAAAGTACTTAGAAATTCAATAAATTCCGACACCTATTTTTAAAAAAATCTCCAAAATCAACTTTATTCAAAAACACTACATTACTATGAAAGATGGAAAACTGCATGCATCACAGACTCCGCCCACAATCCACACCTGGCTGTTGCAGCTGCTTTTCAGTGGACGGGTTTAGGCCACAGGTGTCATGCTTGGAGGCGCCATTGACGTGTGAAATGGTCTGGCCGGATCTTGCTGTCCTTTATGGTCAGGTGTGCATACCCCCTACAAACAGCATAGCAGTAAAACTCCGTTTATCTTTTTAGTAGTGTCTGTCTTTGTGTGAGCTTTGGTCTTTAATAAACGTAGTGAAATGCCTGTGTATGTGTTTGCCTCATTGATCTAAATAAATGAATGAAAAGTCTTCTCATAGCGCAGTGCATGTGTCAGCGTTTCATTTTAATGGTCAAAATGAATTCGACTAGAATCTTTGAATGAGATGTACTTAGAAATTCAATAAATTCTGACACCTATTTTTTTTTAAATCACCAAAATCAACTTTATTGAAAAACAATATATTCCTATGAAAGATGGATAACTGCATGCCAAAATCTTTTTTTTTAAACGGACACTTCACACAAATGCAAAATATACCTAGAAATTTCACTGGACGGACCTTGCTGTGGGTTTGTTCACGTGTGAGTTGTGCTTGTGACACCTCCACATAAGTGCAGCTTTCCGTTGGTTGGCTTGCTTACCATGGTCCCTGTCGTAGTGGACGTCCTAGGTAGCGAAGACTGAGCCGCCGGTTGTCGTCAGCTTGCCGTCGCCTATGTGGTAGGTTGTCTTAGCTTGTCGCGGGCATTGTCGTGGTCATTGTCATGGACATTGACGTAGGGTTAATTTTTTCGGCGATCTGCTATGACTTTGACAGTCTCCGGGAGTCGCCTAAAAAATTGCCCAAGTGGGACAGGCCCTTAAGTTAAGCAAAGGAGATCTCATGAATGTATGCAGGTCAGCTTCCATTTCTTTATTGAGATCGCAATTGTATTTTAGAGAAAGCAGTCTTGGCTTTCCTATGAGATAATGGCAGATCCACATTTGAGGAAAAAGAAGAAGACCCTGCTGAGGTAAAGTAAGAAACTGAACCTGGTCGAATTAGGAGGTGGAAGACAATTCTGTAGTCTGCACCATCTCAAATATCACCACCATGCTTTGCTGTTTCACGAGGCTCATCAGTCACAGAACTGGATACCACCCGTCCTCAATAACTATTTGAAACCACACTATACCTCCTTCCTGACCACCAGGGATTGGACTAGTATAATTTAAATGAGACATTTACTAATGTCACTTACACTCACTTGCAATGGAAATGGTACCTTTTCGGATTCTCACTCTGAGTTGAAGTGCCTCCTTTAATATTATTTTCAACTATCTTTTTCTTTCCCCCTTCCTTTTCTCCTTCTCACTCCATTTTCCACTTTCCCTATCTCTTTTCACATTTTGCTTTACTTCTTTTTCCTACTTAACCTATATTATCTTTTTAGCCATTATTTCCAATAAAATGAAGGTTAAAACATTCTACTTACCTAGTTTCTGCTTTATCCCAACTCCCTCTGTGCATTTTGGAGGTGAGGGAACATTTTTATATAAAGGTTTTACATGCCATTTGTCAGTCAACCAAAACCCAGAGATGTCAGGCTGACATGATCACATCGTAGGCAAGAGATGGGAATAATTTCTGACCTGATTTTGACATACTGAACCAGGATAAAAACTGCAAAATACCTTGTTGAAGGGAAAATCAAGAGTGCTCAAAAAAGTAATCTCACCCAAATGTTGTAATTGTTTCTCATACTTTCTGGAGAAATTTATGAGTCTTGCCTCCTGTGGGCTGACTTGTGCCTACACCCATCAGATGTGCAAGCAGTCACTGTGGAAGTATAGTTAATGTGTGACCTAAATCAGAATAAAGAAACTTTTTAAGCACAATGTATAACTGTGTTCATGTTCATTTGCAGATTACATGTTTGGCATTGGTGCAGTTAGGTGTACAAACATTATTCAACTGAATAAACTTTCCACTGCGGTTTCCCATTCCCCCTCAATCTATGCCATTCATCTGCACTTTCCAATAAGCTTCTACCAAAGTAAAGGTAGAGAAAATGCTCAAACAAAGTCTTCCCTTTGCAATAGAAGTTGTATGTGCACATTCTTTTTCTATCTTATTAGCACGAGAAATGGGGTCAAGGAATGAGCGATCACGTCGAGGCCCTGTTTCCACAAATCTTTCCACCACCACCCACAAGAAGCACAAGCAGCTAAAGAAACGCAAGACACAATTGTATTCAGAAGCCAAGACGTGTGTTCAGCTCTGGTTGAACAATTTCTAATCTTGTGATGTGGTCTCGATAAGAAGAAGCACGAGAAATAGAACATAGAATGTAGAACAATACAGAACAAGAACAGGCCCTTTGGCCCACAATGTCTGTGCTGAACATGATGCCAAGACCAACTCTTATCTGCCTGCACATGATCCATATCCCTCCGTTTTCTGCATATCCATATTCCTCTTAAAAGTCTCCTAAATGCCACTATGGTATCTGCCTCAACCACCATCCCCAGTAGTGCATTCCCAACAGCAGAGGGCACTCACCATCATCCGTGTAAAAAAGTTGCCGCACACAACCTTTAAACTCTGCCTTCTCACCTTCAAGTCTACCCTATCTATGCCTCTCAAAACAGTAATTGCAACTAAACACTGGTTCACGGAGGATAGAGGTAGGGGGAAGGAGGTATATAGACTTATATTCTGTGTTTCATGGTATTTATGATTCGGCCTTTAAATTGATCAACTGTAATTGGAATATTTATATAATAAGTATTTATAGTTTACCTTTACCACATGCTTGATGGATATCTTTCACATTGTAGCTGGTGTATATGTTGGATGTATGACACCATATGTATGTAGTGTATATTAATATATATTTTATTGGGTCCCAGGAGGTACATTCTACCAAAGAAATAGTGACTGGAAGGTTTTATTTAAGATGGCATTCAGACTGAATGTTTAAATTAATCACCTAACACTTTATAGTTTTTTCTCCCCTTCATAACCCATCATTAAAATACTGTACTGTAAATCATAGTGCTTTTTCTGTTCTTAATGCCGTTATCAAATAGCATTTGCTGAAGCATCTGTAACTTCTGTCTTAAATTGTTGCAAGATTTTGTCCATAAGAGATGCATGCTCAGACCATGCAAGAGTCTTCAGTTTTCCATTGAAAATACATTGGATTAAAATCCTGTGGTGGATTGGGTGTTTTACTGTTTTAATTTAGAGGATTTGGCGGCATAGTGTGTCAGCAAGGAAGGCTATCTAAGTTTACAAAAAGATCTTGATCAACTAGGGAAGTGGGCCAAGGATAGGCAGATGGAATTTAACTCCTTTAGAAAGGCAAACCAGGGCAGGAATTACATGGTAAATGTAAATGCCCTGGAGAATGTTGTAGACCAGAGAGACCAAAGATAAAGGTATGCATTTCCATGAAAGCGGTGACACAAAGGTAGACAGGTTGGTGAAGAAAGCATCTAGCAAACTTGGCTTCGTTGGTAAGGGTATTGCATACAGGAGTTGGGACATCATGCTACAACAGTGCAAGACATTTGTGAGAATATTTGGAATATTGTGTGCAGTTGTGGTCTATTGTGCTATTGGAAGGATACCATTTAGCTGGAAGGGGTGCCAAAAAGATTCATCAGGATGTCACCAGGAATCGAGGGCTTGAGTTAAAGGGAGGGGTTGGATAAGCAGGGACATTTTTTCCCCAGAGCGTAGGAGGCTGAAGGGGGGAGTCAAAATCATGAGAGGCATAGATTAGCTAAATGGTCACAGACTTTTTCCTAGGGAAGAAGAGTTCTGACGACAGGTGGACAGAAAATGCTGGAGTAACTCAGCGGCTCAGGCAGCATCTCGGGAGAGAAGGAATGGGTGACGTTTCAGGTCGAGACCCTTCTTCAGACTGATGTCAGAGGAGGGGGTGGGACACAGATAGATTGTAGTCAGAGACTGGAAGACTAGTGGGAGAACTGGGAAGGGGGAGGGGATAGAGAGGGAAAGCAGGGACTATCTGAAGTTAGAGAAGTCAATGTTCATACCGCTTGGGTGTAAACTACCCAAAGGAAATAGGAGGTACTGTTCTTCCAATTTGCGCTGGACCTCACTCTGACAATGGAGGAGGCCCAGGACAGAAAAGGTCAGATTGGGAATGGGAGGGGGAATTGAAGTGCTGAGCCACCGGGTAGGTTAAGACGGTCTGAATGGAGGTGTTCAGCGAAACGATCGCCGAGCCTGCGCTTGGTCCCGCCGATGTAAAGAAGTTGACACTTGGAAAAGCGGATACAGTAGATGTGGTTGGAGGAGGTGCAGGTGAACCTCTGCCTCACCTGGAAAGACTGTTTGGGTCCTTGGATGGAGTCGAGGGGGGAGGTAAAGGGACAGGTGTTGCATTGCCTGGGGTTGCAGGGGAAAGTACCTGGGGAGGGGGTGCTTTGGCTGGGAAGGGATGAGTGGACCAGGGAGTTTCGGAGGGAATGATCTCTGCGGAACGCAGAAAGGGGTGGAGGTGGGAAGATGTGGCCAGTAGTGGGATCCCGTTGGATGTGGCAAAAATGTTGGACGATTATATGTTGTATGCGACGGCTGATGGGGTGGAAGGTGAGGACAAGGGGGACTCTGTCCTTATTACGATTGGGGGGAGGGGGAGCAAGAGTGGAGCTGTGGGATATTGAGATCCTAATGAGAACCTCATCAATAATGTAAAAGGGGAACCCCTATTTCATAAAGAGTGAGGACACCTCTGATGCCCTTCTATGGAACACATTATCCTGGGCGCAGATGCGGCGTAGACGGAGGAATTGGGAGTAGGGGACAGAGTCTTTACAGGAAACAGGGTGGGAAGAAGTGCAGTCAAGATAGCTATGTGAGTCAGGGGGTTTGTAGCAGATGTCGGTCAATAGTCTGTCTCCTGTGATGGAGATGGTGAGATCCAGAAATGGTAGGGAGATGTCGGAGATGGTCCAAGTAAATTTGAGAGCAGGTTGGAAATTAATGGTGAAGTTGATGAAGTCAGTGAGTTCTGCATGGGTACAAGAGGTAGCACCAATGCAGTCGTCAATGTAGCGGAGGTAGAGTTTGGGGATAGGGCCAATGTATGCCTGGAACAGGGATTGTTCGACGTACCCTACAAAGAGGTAGGCATAGCTAGGGCCCATGCGAGTGCCCAAAGCTATGCCTTGGATTTGGAGGAAGTGGGAGGAGTCGAAGGAGAAGTTGTTGAGGGTAAGGACCAGCTCTGCTAGGTGGAGGAGAGTATTGGTAGATGGAAATTGGCTGGTTCTGCGCAGGTGATAGGACTACAGGTGAGAGGGGAAAGATTTAAAAGAGACATGAGGGACAATTTTGTTCACGCAGAGGGCAGTGAAAAAATGGATCAAGCTATCAGAGGAAGCTGTGGAGGTGGGTACAATGATGGTTTAAATGGAATAATTCTTTAATTTGTGCATGGGCCCCAAAACAGATATAATTAATTTTATTCTTTGGGCAATCAATAGCAAGCCACCACTCTCATCAGCGAATAATGAGGGAATTATGTAGTTGTGGATCAACGAATCTGTCGTAAATGCCAATCCCATGTAGCAGTTCCTGCACGGTGGCAAAGCCTTGCATAATGTCAATAAGTAAATAAAAGTAATTAAAAAAACTGCAAAAACGTGAGAAGAAAAAGAGTAGTTTATTAAACAGCAATGAGGCTGAGGGGGATGGGGAGTGTGGGTGGAGTGGAAAAAATATCACTCATAGGATAAAACCAGAGTGACCGTGGGAATAAATTATAAACAATGTTCTTCAGTCAGGATGAAAGGGAGTAGACGGAGAGTGAAAACATGGACAAAAGAACAAAGACCAAAGAATGTAAGGGTTGTGACATGCAGAGAAGGAATAGCTACAGATGCAGGGCACTCCAGTTAAGGATAAGCTGTTTTCTTTAATGCATAGTAATGCTTACTTAATAAATAAAATATACAAGTATTTTATTTTGCTTTTACCAATTGGTCAAATGAAAATGAAACTGCGTTCAGTATTTATTGTTTTCGGGATACTCTACTGAGCCTAAAACTGATTTGTTGAACTTTCTTTAAGTTCCAGTCATTGCAGCCTTGCGATATCCATCGATTTACAGATTGATAATGATGCTTAATCAATGTTATGTTTTTCTATCCAATTTGTTTCAGGCCTCAGATTTGTTTAATTTTCACTAATCGTTTCCATCAGAGTCAGACCACGACACAAATTTATTGGGGCTGTTTCTAACATGCTGACTATTCAACATTATTGCATAATTTAAAAATAAAATATAGCCAGTACAACAATGAAGATAAGCAACGTATGGGGAATTATATGTTGTTTTTTCATTTAATATTGCTATTCCTATTTTTATATATGTAGGAGTAGTGATTTAGATAGTGAACTTAGTGTAAGAAAATAACTGCAGATGCTGGTACAAATTGAAGGTATTTATTTCACAAAATGCTGGAGTAACTCAGCAGGTCAGGCAGCATCTCAGGAGAGAAGGAATGGGTGATGTTTCGGGTCGAGACCCTTCTTCAGACTGAAGAAGGGTCTTGACCTGAAACGTCACCCATTCCTTCTCTCCTGAGATGCTGCCTGACCTGCTGAGTTACTCCAGCATTTTATGAAATAGATAGTGAACTTTCTGGTTATTTAAGTGCATTGGGCAGACTAACATTTTTTTTGTCTGTGAATACTTTCAAGGTGATTATCTAATCCGTGGTTCACAATCCTTGCAGTTTCATGCATTCAATAAATATTGTTGGCTTTGTTTACAGGAGATTCGAATGAGCTTTCATATTTCAAAAATGGGTAATAGGGTGAATGAAGGTTTTCACAGCACATTTAAACAATGAACGTTTCCTGGTTGGTGGGAGCATGATTCATTAGACAATAATAGACAATAGACAATAGGTGCAGGAGTAGGCCATTCGGCCCTTCGAGCCAGCACCACCATTCAAGTGATCATGGCTGATCATTCTCAATCAGTACCCCGTTCCTGCCTTCTCCCCATACCCCCTGACTCCATTATTCTTAAGAACTCTATCTAGCTCTCTCTTGAATGCATTCAGAGAATTGGCCTTCACTGCCTTCTGAGGCAGAGAATTCCACAGATTTACAACTCTCTGACTGAAAAAGTTCATCCTCATCTCCGTTTTAAATGGCCTACCCCTTATTCTTAAACTGTGGCCCCTGGTTCTGGACTCCCCCAACATTGGGAACATGTTTCCTGCCTCTAACGTGTCCAACCCCTTAATAATCTTATACGTTTCGATAAGATCCCCTCTCATCCTTCTAAATTCCAGTGTATACAAGCCTAGTCGCGCCAGTCTTTCAACATATGATAGTCCCGCCATTCTGGGAATTAACCTAGTAAACTTACGCTGCACGCCCTCAATAGCAAGAATATCCTTCCTCAAATTTGGAGACCAAAACTGCACACTGTACTCCAGGTGCAGTCTCACTAGGGCCCTGTACAACTGCAGAAGGGCCTCTTTGCTCCTATACTCAACTCCTCTTGTTATGAAGGCCAACATTCCATTGGCTTTCTTCACTGCCTGCTGTACCTGCATGCTTCCTTTCAGTAATTGATGCACTAGGACACCCAGATCTCGTTGTACGTCCCCTTTTCCTAACTTGACACCATTCAGATAATAATCTGCCTTCCTATTCTTACCACCAAAGTGGATAACCTCACACTTATCCACATTAAACTGCATCTGCCATGCATCCGCACACTCACACAACCTGTCCAAGTCACCCTGCAGCCTCATAGCATCTTCCTCACAGTTCACACTACCACCCAGCTTTGTATCATCTGCAAATTTGCTAATGGTACTTTTAATCCCTTCATCAAAGTCAATAAAGATACACTTTTCAGTATTGGGAAAATGTAGGTGCAATTTTGATTTTTTTCCATTAAGTTCACATGACTGGATTAAGGTCTTCCTCACTAAATTTCCTCTCGGGTGCATGTAATTTCTTTAGTGCTTATATGCGCTTCTTTTTTTTGCCTTAATGACATCAGCCTTGGCTTGCACACCAACTGATGTCATTGATGAGCAACCAACAGTCTCCATATGTTGGAAAGTCCTTGGAATACAGGACCATGATGCAGCTTCATAGTGTGTGCTAACACAAAAATACCAATCACACTTCAACCTTCAGAGCTATTTCAAAGTGCACAAAAAGTTATACTTATCATTTTTCAGCTGCTTTGATTAAATACATGGCCGAAAATTCCCCGCAGCTTGACCCGGCCACTGACCTGATTGAATGTCTGGCTTGCTGAAGAGTACAGAGCTCATGCTCATAGGAGAGTGAGGAAGAGATAAAGGGGAGATTGGCCATTCTGTGGTTGGGGAGATCACAGCGGGAGTAAGATTGCAGGACCCCGGAAGGTTCGGAAGTAATCAAGGTTAGATAATGAGGTGATTAAGGGCAGCACCATTGCACAGCAGTAGATTTGCACCCTTACAGCGCCAGAGACCCAGTTGGTTTTGCCAGAGGTTCGTTTTGCATTACTGGTTGCTGTCAAAATGCAACCTTACATTTATTCATCTTACACTGAGATCTTTCTTTCAAGTAACTACTTAACGTGTTTGGAAGACATCAGCTTCAGCTATACACAAATTCAAAACACAAATGGCCTTTGCCAATGTAAGCAACCATATCAACTAGCCTACAATAAGGGTAGTGAGAACCAGTAGGTGCTTGCGGTTGTAGCATTGGAAGGTTTCCAATCACATGTTTTGCATAATATAATATTAATATGCATTCACTCACTGTTTACATTGCGTACAAGATTGCCAGTGGATAATGTGAATGATTAAACAGAAAATTGTCATTAGTTTGCTGTGGCTCCTTTGGCCATGTACTCCATCATGATCATTACCACCAAGTCTTGCTCCTCTATAAGTATAAATCGTAAGTGGCTTAGATTCCTTCTCTGATGCTCTTCCCCTGTAAGGATGGAAATATGAAATCTATGATTGAGAGTCATCCCATGTTGAACAGATGATTGGAGCATGGACATTGGAAGCTGAGGCGCCGGTCTCCAGGGTGTACTGTTCTATGTTCATGTGTACTAATGTTGGAAACTCAGAGGCTTGAATGGTCATCCATTGATGCCATAAAAACTGAGCTCAATGAGCTGATCTATTAGAGCCATACACCACCTACCAAATCAGCGAAGAGATCTGTGGTGCCATGCTACATCAGGGCACTTCCCTTGTCATCAGCTTTAGAATAAGGGGTGGGAGGGCTGGCACAGGGCACAGCGGTGGAGTTGCTGCCTTACAGCACCAGAGACCCAGGGTCGACCCTGACTCTGGGTGCTCTCTGTACAGAGTTTGTATGTTCTCCCTGTGACTGTGTGGGTTTTCTCCGGGTGCACCTGTTCCACACTCCAAAGACATACAGGTTTGTAGGTTAATTGGCTTTAGTAAAAAAAACTTGTAAATTGGCCCTAGCGTGTAGGATAGTGCTAGTGTGCGGGTGATGGCTAATCGTTGTGGACTCGGTGGGCCGAAGGGCTTGTTTCTGCGCTGTATTTGTAAAATCTAAAGTCTAAATAAGAGTAGGGACATCAGGCATTTTATGTTCTGGGGGGAGGGAGGATTAGGACATGTGGGAATATCAGCCCTTTCTCGTGGTGTTCCTGTTGCCTCCAATATTGCACCATTCATTCCTACAACGGAGTGGGAAATGAGCCATGTAATGTGTTTGGGCAATAAAACACAGAATACAGAATGTGATCGAGGATCTGCATAATAGGAGATTCACTTATGTGGTCAGCAGCAGCAGCACTAATTAGGAGTTGAAGTATATTGAGGTGGATTCATCCTGGATTTGGTGTAGTGCCCAGACACTGTCGACTGTATCCTGCAACTTCTTTATCCAGATGTGGGAGGCTGAACAGGCTGACCTCCGGACTCGACAGGAATAGAAGACAGAGCAGCTCCACACTGCGGTTCAGCACTACAAAGCCGCTGTCAGCTCATTTGTTGTCAAGGGCTGCAAAAAGACTTTCTATCAACCTTTAAATGTTTCTATTTGATAAATATCAGCAAATTAATTTAAGTATTTTATTTTTAAATTGCCAAACAAAATAAACTAAAATATTGGACTACCAACGCAAACCAGAGCATTAAATTAATTTAAAATAAAATAAGTGAGGCACGTAGTTTTGTCCACATGATTAGTGAGACTATTCATTCCTACGTCAGCCCTCCCTGGGTTACAGCTGAGAGGCAAATGTGAAATGAAGTTGGATCCTCTCTAAAGGAAGTCAATGTTCCATCTCTGAGCTCAGATGTGAGTCTGGAGATAAAACAGGCAGTCAGATCTGCTGGAATGTGCCTTTAGAAAATGTTACTTCCAAATCCTCTGGTCATGTTTCCTACTCTTGATCTTCATAGGAAACTGCCCACTGTACTCTGTGTGCCTGATCTTGAATGTGTGGAAGTCTGAGACTTTCTGAATGACTGATAGAACCATGGCCTAGATCCAGTATGAGTTGGGCCTGATTGTTGGGAATAAGTCCTGAGTGAGAGACATTATTGGTGGGTGAGAGTGTGTGGTGAATTGGACATTTTCTGAGCCTGGCCATGCAATAATCTGACTTTGAACCTGGTGATACATTTACTGACCTTGGTCAATTATACAAGGTCATTATGTGTAAGAAAAAACTACAGATGCTGGTTTATTCCGAAGGTAGACACATAGTGCTGGAGCAACTCAGCGGGTCAGGCAGCATCTCTGGAGGAAAGGAACAGGTGACATTTCAGGTCGGAACCCTTCTTCAGGCTGGTCATACAAGGTCATTACTTCCATATCTTCTGGTCATGATTCCTACTCTTGATCGTCACAGGAAACTGTCCACTGTACTCTGTGTCTGCATGGCATCCTAGAGCAAATAGCATGTCTCTACTTTGTCCTAGTCTATTAAAGCCAGTAGTACCATGCCCTGAAACGCCATTGTCACTTTGTGTTGACATTCTTCAAAACATCACTGGTTAAATTAACTCTGTGTGCATGTAAGCATCCACTCCACATTGCATTTCTCCTTCAAGAGCTGCACACTACCTTTAAACGGAGAGACAAGCTTCATCTGAAACTAGGCACTACTGACACTGGTCCCATTAATGGGTCTGGCTGACATGTCAACATTGGCTGGAAGCTGAGTATTCAAATGGCCAAAAAGAATAAAATCAACACAGTCGGTTAATTGACTTTGTTCACCCTTTTACCTGATTTTCCAGGACTACAAAATTTAGCCCACTTCCTTTATAAGCTGAAATCTTATGTTACAACATAAGAAACAAATTATAAATACATTCATGGGAAGTTTCTCTGTATTATCTTAATGAATCATGGACAAAGTAAAATTCACCCCAAAGGGTTAATTAAAATTGTTATTAATATCACACACTGATTTCAATTTCTAAGTGTGAAACATCTTGCAATCAGTGGGTTTAATTCCCTTGCTTCACTATTTTTAGCACAGCCATTAACACGTTTGGATTAAATTTATTTCTGTGCTATTTTAATACAGACCCTAGCCTATTTAAAGCAAACAGGTTAATACCTTTGATAAAACAGTGAACGTTGTGATGAAAAGCAAGGGTTAATGGGTGTGCTAAAAATAGTATATAGAAGGAATTGAACTCATTGGGATTTGACTTTCTATCTTCTACGTTGTTTAGGATAATAAAGTTCATACACAATGCTATGCCAATGATTTTTGGATTCTCAGTGAAAGATAGTCCAGTCCTGACATATAGCTGCTTCTAGATTCTCCACTTTGAATTTAAAAGGATGAGAGGAGATCTTATCGAAACGTATAAGATTATTAAGGGGTTGGACACGTTAGAGGCAGGAAACATGTTCCCAATGTTGGGGGAGTCCAGAACAAGGGGCCACAGTTTAAGAAGAAGGGGTAGGCCATTTAGAACTGAGATGAGGAAAAACTTTTTCAGTCAGAGAGTTGTGAATCTGTGGAATTCTCTGCCTCAGATGGCAGTGGAGGCCAATTCTCTGAATGCATTCAAGAGAGAGCTGGATAGAGCTCTTAAGGATAGCGGAGTCAGGGGGTATGGGGAGAAGGCAGGAACGGGGTACTGATTGAGAATGATCAGCCATGATCACATTGAATGGCGGTGCTAGCTCAAAGGGCCGAATGTCCTACTCCTGCACCTATTGTCTATTGTCTATTGTCTAAATGTTTCTGTGTTTATGTTGAAGCTACTGAAATGGAGGATACAAGCAGACTTTCACAAGGGCACGTGGTCCAGCAGCAATATAGAAAACTAAAACCTCTTTTTAAATCCCTTTGCCATTCCCTTCATGTCAGCTGCTTAAAAGAATGAGTGGGCACATGTGTCAGTCCTGCATGAAAGATACAGGACAAAGCAAATCGTGTGCTACCTTACAGCACCAGAGATCCGGGTTCTATCCTGACTGCGGGTGCTGTCAGTATGGGGTTTGCACATTCTCCCTGTGACCACATGGGTTTTTTCTGGGTGCTCCCACACCCCAAAGATGAACAGGTTTGTAGGTTAATTGGCTTCTGTAAAAATGTATCTTGTTCCTAATGTGTAGGATCGTGTTAGAGTATGGGGTGATCGCTAGTCGGCGTGGACTCGGTGGGCCGAATGGCCTGTTTCCTTGCTGTATCTCTAAACTAAACTAAATTAAGGTGGTGTGCACTGAGCATGGTGGAATATGCAGGGTGGTGATAATCACACGATTTGCTTTGTCCTGGATGAGATTGTGCTTCTTAATTGTCATAGGTGCACTCTCCTGCGTGAGTAGAGAGTGCTCCATTATATTCCTGACCTGTGGACTTGTAGATATTGACAAAGTTTTGGGGTGTCAACAGATGAGTCTCTTGCCACGCTGGCAATGGTGTAGCACAGATGTAACCCACCACCCATCAGCCCATACCTCAATGTTGTTTTGGCTGTATAGCACACAGGTTGAATGGTGTATGATTAGGTGTGTTGAACAGAACAGAATATTGTGCAACCATGAGAAAACATTTCCAATTCTGACTTCATAATGAAACGGAGGTTATTGATGATCCTACTGAAGACGATTGGATGTAGGCCACTATCCTGACAAATTCCAGCAAAACTGTCATGTGACTGAGATTATAGTCATAGAGTGATACAGTGTGGAAACCGGCCCTTTGGCCCAACTTGGCCACACCAGCCAACATGTCCCAGCTACACTAGTCCCACCTGCCTGCGTTTGTCCCATTATCTCTAACAACCACAATCATTTTCCTTTTTGCAAGTTGTCACTCCAACCCATAAGATTTCCCCTTAATTCCAATTTACTTTTGTTTAAATAAGGGTTAAATGCTGCCATCTCACTACATGAATTTCACCACTTTTCTGCAAGTTTGCAATATCTCTAGGTGGGCGACAGGCAGGTGGGTGGCAATGGTGGCGCAGCGGTAGAGTTGCTGTTTTACAGCACTTGCAGTGCCGGAGACCCGGACTACGGGTGCTGTCTGTACGGACGTTTTACATTCTCCCAGTGACCGAGTGGATTTTCTCCAAGATCTTCGGTTTCCTCTCCCACTCCAAAGACGTGCGTGTTTGTAGGTTAATTGGCTTGGTATAAATGTAAATTGTCCCTAATGTGTATAGGATAGTGTTAATGTGCAGGGATCGCTGGTCAGCGCGGGCTCGGTTGGCCAAAGGGCCTGTTTCCGCGCTGTGTCTCTAAACTAAAAAAAAATCTGGAGGCATGTGGTTTTGGCAAAGACTAACATTAGCATCAGTGAGCAGGTTATTGTCAGGCAAGTGCACTTGCTAACACAGCTACCTACAACTTTCATCTTATTGTTGATGATAGAGAGTGGACTGGCAGGTAGTAATTAATCAGATTGGATTGTCCTGCTTTTTACGAACAAGGCACACAAGGGAACATTTTTCACTGGATTGTATCTCTTTTGGAAAAGCCTGACTAGAGGCTTGGTTGATTCTAGAGTGTAAGGCTTCTGCAATAGAGTGGGGAATTTATTTGATCCCTTAGCATTTGTTTCTATCAGGTGGTTGAACTATTTCTTGACACTATGTGGAATAAATCAAATAGAATGAAGAGTGGGAAGGCAATGATGATGGATCCTCCACTTCAGTGGGGCTCAATGTTAGAAGGTACTTCTTGTTGCAATACTTCCAAAGCTAAAATTCCAAAATGTGAGACTTTAATGACTAAATCTGAACTACTGCATTGGAGTTCCATATTCTTTTCCTATAAGCGAATGAAAGATCCACGTTTTACAAGGAAAAGATTAAATATTTGGAAGCAACAGTGTTCCATCATTATTTAAAGAATCATAACATACGTGCCTTTGAAATGTATTGTTATACCAGTGTATTCAATTAATAAAAAGCTATAAAGAAAAATTATGGGCGTTTTTTTGTCTGCTTTAGGGCAAATTTGTTGGATCGGGCCATCTTGGGGCAAAGCATAGCAAGAGGTGCCTGCTGCTCCGACAACTCCTGCCCATTTGCCACGAGGCAACCTAAAACACTTGTCATTTTCACTGGTATCTAATACAATTCCGCATCAAAACCTTGGGAGATTCAAATTGAAAATGGCCATGGATCAGAGAATATATTCAGGGTAATTGGGCATTGCCAGGGTCCTGCTAGGTCAGTCAGAATTCTCATTCTAGTCCACCGAATTCCTACCAGTGAATACTCTTTTGTGTTTTCATCAGTGGCTTAATATGCAATGTTCTTATCGATTGAAGTTCCTTACCCAGTTACTCAATTGAGCAAAATTAGTCCTTGCTTAATGATTTCCAATGACTTATTTATAACTGTTAAACTAGAGAAAGATTTCTTCTCGACTCATGAGAAATGTAGCAAGTATCTATTACATCTGTTCGAAGTGTCAACCGATTAGTGACAATATTTAATTCACACGTGAAAGGAGGGAGATTCTTTAAAACAATCAAATGTGTTTATAGGGATGATAATATAAACAATTAGGATAATTACTTGTTTTATTGCTGTTTGTGCTTTTGTACACTGTTGAAAAATATTATCAAAAAAGGTTGGGAAAGACTTGTGTTAAAGACCTGTTAATGCTTGTGGAAGTATTTGAGCTGAAGGGGGCAGTGTAATGCTTCCTTGCAGCTGCGGCTAAAACAAAATTGATCACTGCAATTCTCTTTTGGAATATTAGTTGGCCCATTTGTTAAATACTGATAACACAAAGTGAAACAATGCCATAACTGTCATCTAAATTGTTTTTTTACAGGATACTGGAAGTGTTCAGTAATAAATGATATAAAAAGGTCTGATATTGACAAGCTGCCATTTACTATTTGCATTAAAGAACATGAGAAGATGATGGCTGCTTCCCCCGTCCCAAAGGTACCAAGCTTGGTGAGACAATAGAAAATGTTTCAGTTTACTTAAAGCATTGATAACACCCGTAAATAATTAAGTGAGAACTTCCTGTCCTCAATTACTTAAATGCTTTTTTTTCCGTCTTAAGAGAATTATGAATGACTTCTGGATTTCACATGGCAAGTCGGCTCAGTCTGCCCCCTCCCCGAGAAACACTTTATAAGATCAGGTTTCTTAGGCTCAGATGTAATTAAAAATAAGCTGTCAGAAAACACTGCACCACAGTCAAAAATGGAGGAATCATGCCAGAGGAAATGTCCATTGATTTACTGGATTACAAGCCATTTATACCAATATTTCAAATGATGCACATATTATAGTGATGGAAAAGATTAAAGGAACAATCCACTATTTTTACGACAACTGTTCAAAGCCTTTAAAAGGTAAAAAGTTACATTTTATCTATCCCTCTGTGAAAAAATATGTGCACATAATTCACTTATGGTTGACAGCAGCAAAATATATGGGATGTTTATGGAAAATAAGTAAGTATCTGTAAAGTATGGCAATTATCGGAGGTCATACTTCAAACAGATTGCACTTTTATCTCTCTGTTCATAACCCCCTAAGGGATATAGTGGTTCTTCTGCATTTTAATACACTAACGTTACAAGGTTACCATTCAAATTTATTTAGATGTTACTAATGAAATGAAATAAGATTTTTATTCAACTCTATTGTGTTTGTCGAGAAGGACTATGGTAAGTTTATTAAATGTCTTTATTACATGCTTTCTATATTTGTATTTTTAGAGCATTTAATCAATAGGATTTTTTCAACTAATGATTGGTTATAATGGAAACCTGGTATAACATAGCTATGCCAGATAGCATTTTAATGAAAAGAGTGATAATAATAAATAGTCTAACGTTGAAACAAAATTCACGGCAATGTTGCTGCAACATTAATGCCTACTGTTGTGTGCATGTGCCTTTGTGTCCATGTGCATGTAGTGTGGTGGAAGCAATCATTTCCACATAGGGCCCCTGAATTCCATTTGATAATCTCAATTGCAAATAGTAGCAAATGGAGAACTATAAATGCAACCTTGACTCAGCCTCATGATATAACTACTACTCAGTGTATCTTAATTGTTGCAATGCAGTAGAATTTTTTTAAAAGACAATATTTCACTCTATGATTATTTCTTCCTGTCAAAATTAACTTCATCCTGCTAATAAGATGCTTCCAAGATGGCGCCCAACACAGACGACTATTTGCGTGCTAGCCACAGAAGCAGATCTACGAACTCACATTACAATCGCTCCACGCTCTTAAATCTCATGTATCTATACACTGTAAATGGATTGATTGTAATCATGTATAGTCTCTCTGCTGCCTGGTTAGCACACGACAAAAAGCTTTTCACTGTACCTCGATACACATGACAATAAACTAAACCGAACTGAACTAATGATGTCTTTATAGGTCAGGCATTTCACATGTGGTGCATTTGGTTACCCATGGATTATGCCATCTAGTTGGGACAGTAGTCTTCATATAAGTTTTGAAGAGATTGTATTAAGGGCAACCACTGTTGGTGAATAGATATTTCAGGAACTCATTAGATGATAGCTGCAAATTGTTACGACAAGAACAAAAATGTGACCTCATAGTTTCTCACTTATCAAACAACATCAGCTAATATATCGGAATAAGTTCAAGGCACATCAAAGAATATTCCAACCTAGGGTTACTTCTCTAATTTTCATTATTACCTTGGAAGGAATAAGACCAAGTGACACATAAAAAAGCCAATCGAGAATCCCAATCTTCAGCAGGCAGATGGACCTAACCTCAATGCCATGACTGAAGGACACTTCCTGTGATAACCTCCTACATGATACATCACTGCAATGCCTAACGTTTCCATTTCAAAATTATGAGAACAAAAACAGCATGAAGGGCTAAGAGTAAAGAATGGATGAGTTAGACTAGGAAATAGTGAAGACCTATTAAGAAGCTGTGACCCAAATTTCAGGTTTAATAGTATGTATTTTGTTGGACAAAAAAAAGATATGGGAGTAAGGAGTTTTGTGTTTGGAGATGTGAAACAAGACTGAGTTATAAAAGGATACTGGAAAAGGGAAAAATATATAAAATTACAGATCTGGAGTTTAGGAAAATTAGTAGAAATGACTTTGTTAGTATTGATAAATTAGAGATTATTACACCAGTAACCAAACGATGCAATTTAGTGTGACCTTCAAACTGTTACATGTGGCATGCTCACTTGCTACTGTCTGCACACTGAACAATTGTCAACTCCCAGCTGGTAAGGGTATTCCTGATAAGGCTGAATGCCTGCAGTGTCAGTGAAAGTGAAGTTTGTCCCTCACAAATGTTCTGCCCCATCACATAGAACAGTGTAATGTATGATAATGCCTGGTTCAATACGAGATACTGTTTAGATGCAAAAAGAAGACACAAATCAGCTGAAAGGCAACTCTTAAAAGCATGCAATGCCCAGTAAATCTGTTACAAGCTAGCTATTATTCAGGCAGCTTTTAAATATATCTTTGACTTTTGTCATTCTTAGTACCTTTTTACTGTTTCGCAAACAGCTCCATTAAAAATAGAGTCACTCTCTAGGCTATGAACTAAATAACGGTGTTTCCTGCATCCTGGGCCAGTAATGAACAAACTGGCTTGGTGCCCATTTCACAGTGCGGCCTGAATGCTAGCTGAACAAATGAGGTCATAATAATAGAGAAAATTTATTGTTCCTCTTCTCTTGATGCTATCATCAGTTATTTGGTGTTGCTAAGCAAATAAGATCATTGATCCTTCTTATCGCTCATCAAATTAAGTAATTGCATCTCTTTCCCTGAATTTGATTTCATTTTTTGGTAGCAGAGCAACTGATATGATTCAGATTTGCTAAATCTGCAGAACGTGTTACTAATTTGTCTTCTGTGATCTAGAAGCCTGTTCCACAGACAAGTAATACTGATTGTGTGTGGGTCAGACCAATGGTATCCACTCAAGTGATTTATGTTTCTGCCAAGTCATTAGCAAAGTTTTTTTTTATACATGTTGAAAACTGGCAATTTATACAAAAGAGTCTCTTGTTACTGCAGCCATAATTTATGTCTGTAACAATGACCAGCACTGTTCAGAAGTTTGTTTCACTTTAACCAGTGGTTGAAATGGCCATTACTGCACCAGTTCCATGTTTCTGGTTCTTAGCTCGTCAGAGTACATTTCTTTGGAATTGGGAATTAACCCATTTTTTTTCCTTAAGGTGCATCCAATTTTATGTTATCAGCAAGGGCTGAAGAATGCATTCTGTGCATGTTCCAGCTTTTGGGGCTCTATTCTGAAATACAAATAGGTGTCTCTGTTTTCTGCAGTAATCGCTCCCCTGGCTCCTGGACAAGATGCATGCTTCAGCTGGCCTGCCCTAATGAGGTCCAGCACTGATGTTATGAATTTGAGACTCCCCTAAATGCTTTCTTGAATTCAGTGGTATCAGTCACTCCCAAATGTGGTTTGCATGCCTTGCCATTTATGTTACTGTGTGCATAGATATAGTGCAGTGGGAGTTGCCTCACACTACCCCTACGGTAGTATATTGCAGGACAGAGGCAATAAAATCCCTCATGACTTGATCCAGATACACATGCCCTTTGCACATTTGTTCCTTTCAATACTCTGAGTTAGATGAAGTTTGGTTTGATTCATTTAATTACCATAGAGAGAATTTATGCAGCAATAATTATATTTTACCTCCTGTAATAGATCTTGTCAAGGATTTTTGATAGCAGGCCTATTTTTATAAAATAGAGAGCTTTTTGCACCTCTTTATCTAGCTCAATTACAAAGGATATATTGGTTTATAGTAAAAGTAAATCTGAACTAAAATAACACTTAACTGCAATTTCTGTGGCAATATCCCAAATGTCAACAGAAAATTCACGGAAGGCCCCAAAAAGCCAAAGGAAATCCATTCCTCCAGGATTCCCATATTACAGCAGACAATTGGAAAGACTCTGTAAGTCATATTACTGGTAGAAACACTATTTTGTAAATTTCCCCGGTGTGGGACGAATAAAGGAATATATTATTTTCATTACTTTCTTCCACAACATAGCACAGTCATATAAAGTGTGAAGATGACACCATACCAGGAAATGCAGAGGAACTGGAACCGCTAGAATGAAAAAAATGAAACTTCAAGAAATAACAGGCCTCCATAAATCGTGTTGAAACAGATATAGGTGAAGGCAAACGAAATCCAGAAACCTTTGTAGACTCAATGTTAAACATGAATTCAGTACAGCAATCAACATAGCCAATCGGGATGTTGAACTACATAATATACAATCAGGGGAGGTAATGATGAAATGATCACACCTTGAGTACAGCATTCAATTCAGGTTGCCAAGAAATAAGAGAGATATTAATGTGCTGAAGGCAGTGTAGAGAAGGTCCACTAGATTAATTGCTAATTTCCTGGGGATGTGGGTATTATTAAAAACCGGAGAGGGAATTTAACTGAGTATAAAACAGTTAAGGTACAGGGGATGTAAACTTAAGATATTATTTTAAACTACAGGAAAGGAATGAAGACCACGTGTTCAAGCTAAAGAATAATATTTAGAACCAGTATCAGGAAATTATTTCATTGGCAAGAAATGATCATCATGTAGAATAAACTATCACATGCGATTATGGATGCCTAAAAATGTATTTAAGAAGCAACTGACAGGTGGGTAGGAGATAGTTGGAGGGCTGTGATGGGTGTATTGGATAATATTAATATTGAATTTGATATTGACTAACAATATAATTTCTCTGGATGAATAAATCAGGACTGGCCAAAGTGTTTTCTTCACCCATAATGAATGAATAAAAGATACAGCATGGAAACGGGTCCCTCAGCCTACTGAGTCCATGCTGACCATCGATCACACTAGCTCCATGTTATCTCACTCTCGCATCCACTCCCTGCACACAGGGGGCAATTTATAATGTCCAATTATCCTGTAAACTTGCATGTCTTCGGGATGTGGGAGAAATTGGAGCACCCAGAGGAATCTCACACAGTCACAGGAAAAATGCAGACAGCACAGGAGATCAGGATTGAACCTGCATTTCTGGTACCATGAAGCAGCAGCTCCACTAGCTGTGTTACTATGTGGCTCTAATAATCTGTGAAGAATAAAAAAATGGGGAAATTATCCTTCTGGTTTTAGAATTTTTGACAGTGGCCAACAGCCACAAAGGAAACAGAAAAAAATGCGTAAACTAAAGTGAGAAAACACACAGAAAGTAAAGCTAAAATTACTAAATACTAAAACCAATCCCAATAGGAAAATGGTGATGGTAATTACAGACAGAAACATATAAAGAATAACCAAGAGCAAAACTGAAGAAAAAGGAAAGAATCCTTAATCTAATGGATATTGAGTGGAAATTGTTGAGGATTCAGGGATTTAGATAATGACTAATACAACATAACTCAATGATTGTAAGCATAAACCTCTACAATTTTGCAGATGCAAAATGCAGACATCACTAGCAAGCTCAATAAAATCTGAGGTCAATCAGGGACATAGGAAAATGGCTAGAGGTACACATTATAAACAATATCAGAGATACCAATCAAGAAATCAGTTGATTCTTGTGACAGAATCGCAATCTAGCCATTATCTGATTCATCAATTTATTTCACTCCAACCTGTCCGAAAAGGGATGTTGGTTTTTACTGGCACAGAGTTAAGCTTCATTCACAACTACAGTAGTGTAATAGCATACAACAGCACTTGGACAATATATAGGTCTGGTCTGATTTCCAATATTCTATAGATTCTGGACCAGTTCCTGTGGATTGGAGGGTAGCTAATGTTATCCTACTTTCCAAGAAAGGAGGGAGAGAGAAAGCAGGGAATTGTAGACCAGTTGGCCTGACATCAGTGGTGGGGAAGATGCTGGAATCGATTATCAAAGATGTAATAGTGGCGCATTTGGATAGCAGTAACATGATCGGTCCAAGTAAGCATGGGAAATCATGCTTGTCAAATCTTCTGAATTTTTTTGAGGATGTGACAAGTAAAATGGACAAGGGAGAGCCAGTGGATGTAGTGTACCTGGACTTTCAGAAAGCCTTTGATAAGGTCCCACACAGGAGATTAGTAGGCAAAATTAGAGCACATGGTATCGGGGGTAGGGTATTGACATGGATAGAAAATTGGTTGGCAGACAAGAAACAAAGAGTAGGGATTAACGGGTCCCTTTCAGAAAGGCAGGCAGTGATTAGTGGGGTGCCGCAAAGCTCGGTGCTGGGACCGCAGATATTTACAATATACATTAATGATTTAGATGAAAGAATTAAAAGTAACATTAACAGATTTGCAGATGACACAAAGCTGTGTGGCAGTGTGAAGTGTGAGGAGGATGCTATGAGGATGCAGAGTGACTTCGACAGATTGGGTGAGTGGGCGGGTGCATGGCTGCTGCAGTATAATGTGGATAAATGTGAGGTTATCCACTTTGGAGGCAAGAACCGGAATGCAGATTATTATCTGAATGGTGTCAGGTTAGGAAAAGGGGAAGTACAACGAGACTTGGGTGTCCTAGTACATTAGTCACTGAAAGTAAGCATACAGGTAGAACAGGCAGTGAAGAAAGCTAATGGCATGTAGGCCTTCAAAAAGAGAGGAGTTGAGTATAGGAGCCAAGCCGTCCTTCTGCAGTTGTACAGGGCCCTGGTGAGACCACACCTGGAGTATTATGGGCAGTTTTGGTACCTTAATTTGAGGAAGGACATTCTTGCTATTGAGGGCATGCAGCGTAGGTTCACGAGGTTAATTCCCAGGATGGCGGGACTGTCATATGATGAAAGAATGGAGCAACTGGGCTCATTCATTGGAATTTAGAAGGATGAGAGGGGATCTTATAGAAACATATAAAATTATTAAGGGATTGGATTTGCTAGATGCAGGAAACATGTTCTTGTTGTGGGGGGAGTCCAGAACCAGGGGCCACAGTTTAAGAATAAGGGGTAAGCCATTTTGAACTGAGATGAGGAAAAACTTTTTCACAGAATTGTGAATTTGTGGAATTCTCTGCCTCAGAAGGCAGTGGAGGCCAATGCATTCAAAAGACAGTTAGATAGAGCTCTTAGGGCTAGTGGAATCAAGGGGTATGGGAAGAAGGCAGGAACGGGGCAGGAACGGGGTACACGCCAAAGACATACAGGTTTATAGGTAACTTGGCTGGGTAAATGTAAAAATTGTCCCTAGTGTGTAGGATAGTGTTAATAGTGTTAGTGTGCAGGGATCGCTGGGCGGCGCGGACTTGGTGGGCCGAAAAGGCCTGTTTCCGCGCTGTATATATATGATATGATATGATATGATTGTGGATGATCAGCCATGATCACATTGAATGGCGGTGCTGGCTCAAAGGGCCAAATGGCCTACTCCTGCACCTATTGTCTATGTATCTATGTATGTAAGTATCATGAAAGGTTTTGCAACATGTATAATCTGTATGAATGAAAATAAATGAAAGTGCAGGAAAAGTGAAATTAAACAGAAAATGTGCCGGATATATAGCAGGTCAAGCAGTAGCTGTACAATGCGAAGCTTTTAGAAACATAGAAACATAGAAAATAGGTGCAGGAGGAGGTCATTCGGCCCTTTGAGCCAGCTCCGCCATTCATTGTGATCATGGCTGATCATCCACAATCACTAACCTGTGCCCAACCTCTCCCCAACTTCTCCCTTCTTCTTTTGTAAGAGTTAATTCCAAATCAATCTGGATTCCATCCATCCAGTGGCATGGTCAACATGATCTTCAGCATTCAACCTGAACAATGCAGGTAGCTGCATCAGTCAATTTACTTGGCTTCAGTCACACTCAGTTGGCTATGTTGGGCAGACCAAAGCATTCGCATGCTCAACAGTAGACTCCCCAGACAGACATTCTATTCTAAACTCTGACATTGGAAGGGATTAACGCATTGCAAAAATATTTGATGATGTGATTAAGGACTTTTGTAAGAAATGCAACATCTCCACTGACACTGGAGAATCTCTGCCTCTTCAGCGTGGAGAAGGAGCATATGCGATAGGACTAGGAACCTTGACGCCCTGTATTGGATGCACAGAAGCTTAGAGTATGTGACAGAAAGAGATAAACCATCTTGCCCTGCCCCCCCCCCCCCCCCCCCCCGACCCTCCCAATTTGGCTATCTCATACTCTATCTGTGGAAGAGTCTGCAGTTCCCCTATTGGCCTTATTCGGCACCTCAGATCCCAAAGATTCGGAATGGATATTATTCTCTGTCTAGAGGGACTGTTAACGATAAGTGAAGGAGAAACAGAGTTAACATTTCAAGTTGAAGATCATCCATCAGAATGGGGCCTAGGAAAGAGTGTTCACATTGCGGCCCTGTTTCCACCAATCTTTCCACCACTAGGCACAAGAAGCAAAAGAAGCACAAGACGCCATTGTATCCAGATGCCGAGAAGTGTGTTCAGCTCTGGCTGAACAATTTCTAATCTTGTGATGTGAAATTGATAAGAAGATCCATCAGAATGTTCTAAAAAAGGGTCTTCAACCTGAATCATTAACTCATAGTTGCTCCCAGACCTGCAGAGTGTTTCCAGCATTGTTTTGATTTTGTTGCAATTACATCACCAATACTGTGCTTCCTATCATTAACATCTTGGAAGGGGGAGAGTTCACTATCAATTCTATGCAAAGCTGCCCCTGTCATATGAACCAAGTAGCTAGGCTATAACTGGTTACTCACATCATATCACATTACATCATATCACATCAATCCTTTCAATGATCTAAAAGACTCCAATCATATTCGGACAGGTACAGTTGCAGCAACAATCAATGCGGTTAACAAGATTTAATACAAGACAATGTGTTAGTCAGTGCTGCAACAATAATCTGCTGGAGGAACTCAGTGGGTCAGGTATGATCTGTGGAGGGAATTGGATAATCATGTTTTGGGCCAGGACTGACTGGTCCTATCTGGACTGGATAGTCCAATTGGTCCAGATGAAGGATCCCAACCCTAAACACTGACTGTCCATTTCCCTCCACAGATGCTGCCTGATCAACTGAATTTCTCCAGTAGATTGTTTGTTGTTCCAGATTGCAACCTATATTGTCTCTCGTGTCTTCAATTTTCATTCCACCAACAATTTTGCAGCATAGTTTAAAGAATGTATACCAAGAGCATATATTATAGAAATTCACCAGATTTACTCTGCTGGTCTCCCTGATCAAAAACTACAAGAATATGAACATCTTGGAAGCACATTCTACAAATAGACGGTGCAGCGGTAAATTTGCTACATTGCAGCGCCAGAGACCCGGGTTCGATCCTGACTATGGCTACTGTCTGTATGGAGATTGTACATTCTCCCCGTGGCCTGCGTGGGTTTTCTCCTGGAGCTCCAGTTTCCTCTCACACTCCAAAGTCGTACAGGTTTATTGGTTGAGTGGTTTGGTATAATTGTAAATTATCCCTAGTTTGTGTAGGATGGTGTTAATGTGCAGGGCGCTGGTCAGTGCAGACTCGGTGGGCTGAAGGGCCTGTTTCCGCTAAACTAAACTGAACTAAATTCCTTTCAATTCAATTATCAGATTGCCTTACATGCACAGGTGTTCAGTTTCATGTGCAATATCTGCAGTATCAAAGCAGCTGAGTGCGCACTCTACTTCTGAAATTTGATTTGAAAAGGAATCAAATTCAGTCAATTTCAGTGACTGGTGCACAATTCTTGCAAAACCGTAATGGTTAAAGAGGAAGGCTTACAATAGGGAGAATCAGAGTTGGGTAACAAAAGTAATCTTGCCAGCGTAGCCTCAACAAATTAATTTCAAAAAAGGTTATTGCATATTGCATTGACTCGCAACCCAGAGGGAAACAAGGATGCAGGTCTTCATGAAGCAGTTTCATGCCATTAATTAGGGAGATGAATGTGCACAGTTAAGTGTAAGATGCATACTCATTGATAACCTTGTGATGGTGGTGGTCCAGCTGTTTAAAAAAATCAGGATTCAGAACTGTAGCTGTATTTATATCATAAGTAGACATATCTGTCATATTCACTATTGTCAATGATATTGGAGAGATGCTAGCTCAAAGGTTATCGGCCTATTTCCCTGAGGAATCCTGGGTTTGATCCCGACTACGGTTGCTGTCTGTACCGAGTTTGTATATTCTCCCCATGACCTGTGTGGCTTCTCTCCGCGACCTTCAGTTTCCTCCCACATTCCAAAGATGTACATGTAGATAAATTGGCTTGGTGTAAATGTAAAAATTGTCCATAGTGTGTAGGAGAGTGTTAATATGCGGGGATCGCTAGTCGGCATGGACCCGGTGGGCCGAAGGGCCTGTTTCCATGCTGTATCTCTAAACTAAACTAAACTAAACTAAACTAAACTAAACTAAACTAAACTAATTAGCAACACCAACCCAACACAAGATGTTGCAGTCATCAACACTATGGCACATACTCTCTAGTTGTTGTAATCATTCAATTAAATCTTTGCCAATGGGATCAACACTAGAAAATGTCATCTTAGTTGGGATGTGATAAGTTATAATAAAAAATCTACAATCTAAAACTCTAATTCTCAAGTGGCCATAAGGGAACTCGGCACAAGGTTAAGGATCTGTTTGATCAGATTATCTGTGACATTTTCTGGGAAGGAGTGTGACATTTCAACCCTCATGTCCTTGTGACTACGTTGTGCTATTGCATCTTGAAAGCCTTTTCAATTATATCTCAAAATGAGAAAATGTCCAAGGATACACAACCAACTTATTTATCAATCACACAACTGTCCAACCAAAAGAAGTATTCACACCAGTAATCTGCCTCACCAAAACAATTATCACATAAATTAATCAATTGAACAATATCCACAAAATGTTTGCACTGTTGACCCATAGAGTCACACAACCTTGCATGTTCTCCCATGTACATTCAATGGACTTGGTCAAGCAATTTTCCACAGTAATCACACAAATATCTGCACTCGGACTCAGGCTCACAGAAAATATTATGATGGTGCAACATCAACAGATTACAAGCAAGGTGCATAATGGACAAACAACAGATTTTGTTTCCACTTTATGATAAAAGCTAACTTCTCCTTTGCTTCTTTGTTTCTCTCCTGTTTCTGATGATCCTCCTCCCCTTCTCTTTGTTAGACCCTCAGTCCTTTCCTGAGATAGCAGCCACTCAGTGTAAAATGTTTGGAATGGCAATATTTGGCCAACTGTAGAAAAAAGGTAGCACTAAATACTAGAATGGCCAAAATCATCACCTGTATCCCAACCAGAATCTCAGTAAGGAATAACATACGATGGATTTGAAGATCCTTAAAACCTATTCCTTTTCTCTAGACCCGCTGAGTTACTCCAGGTTTTTGAGTCTATCTTCCTTAAAAATATCCCTTTCTGATTATACTGCTGCTCTGGCCACAATTGTATAGCAATATGTGCAGGAGGAGTGGCTCAATAACCCCGCATCAATGAAGTGTGACAATGGCACCGTAGAAACATTTCTGCAAAGCACAAGAAATGTCTGAAAAGCCCCTTCCCTTGACCCAGTGCCCATTTTCAGAGGCCCTTACTGCAGGTTGCCGTGAGAAACAGGAGCAACAGCAAAAGAGCAAGAGTATCCAGCCAATCTAGATATTGTGTACCCAGGGAGCTAACATTCATAACAATATGGTAAAGCAGAGGCTCCTTAGAAATCTGGGTTTGGTCCTCGCAAGCTTTTAGAATATTGACATAAACAAACTTGTTTCATTTTTCAAAGCCATCTTACCACTTATAATGTAAAATTCAATGGAACCATTCTTTCACACACAAACTTTGGAAGTAAAATAACACACCGTAATTATTGAGATTGCATTTGTTTTTTAATTTGCAATTTAAAAATTATGGTACGGTCACATGAAGATTGCAAAGACAGCTAAAACAGATAAAGGAATTGAAACAGAAGCTGTAGTATTGTTAATATAATTGGAAAATGCTGGAAGCACTCAACAGGTCTGACGGAAGATTTTTGACCTGAAACATTAACTCGTGTGATCTTCATTCCAGAAATATTGCCTGACTAGCTGAACGTTTTTGAGCATTTTCTGTTTTTTAATTTCAGATTTCCAGCATCTGTAGTTTCTTTTAACGTTTACATTAGCTTCTTTGTTGATATACTTTTTATGGTGCTCACCAGAGGTCAACTGAAACAGTAGATGTAGTAAGTCAGGGAAGTGAGCTGGTCACAAGGGGGAAGTCATTTCTCATGGGATTGTTTGCAGAATGACCACCGGAATAGTTGTGATCATAACACAGCTTGTATCAAGAAAGGGTACAGTGTTGGCTAAGGAATCCTAATGCCAACTGTCACGTTAAAATTATTATTATCTCTCAATGGCAGATAAAAATATTTCACTATGGAACAAGGAATTTTGAGTTGTTGTCATTTAAAAAAAAAAAAACCAGCAGGATTTCTGCACAAGTACTTCGTGCAAATCATTTAACCTGCTTGTTGTAAATGAAAAGTATGGGGAAGACTACAATTGCTTCCTCAGATCAGGGCCAAGTTTCTTTTGCCAGCGGCTGTCAAGGTGACAGTGACCAAGTATCTTTTGCAAGTGGACTCTTTCAGACTGAACCTGGAGATGCTTGCAGTAACTCACAGCTTGCCAGCTGCTGTCGTAGAATGGAGGTCAACAATGCTCTATATTCAGAGAGCAGAACATGTGTAATTTTCTCTTGTCAGGGAGCAGCAGAGGGGCATGCAGGAAGCTTCAGAAGATTTGCAATTGTCGTGGTTACTGGTGTTCAAAATGAAGCAGATGACACGGAGAATTCTTCAAGAAGTTAAAAGCCTTTATTTGCAAACAACGGCTGGAACAATCAGGATGTCAACCATCTGACTGCCCTGACTGTCCTGACTGTTCACTTAGTACATCGGGCAGTCTATGTTTATAGGAATATTCCAAACCTTATCTTCTTTACATTACCTCATACCCACACTCCTTTCTTCAGTCATTAATTTCTTTGCAGTCACCCATCTGTCCCGTCACCATTAAATCCCATTCAGTAATTTATCCTTATCTCAATGCTTACATCCCTTCATACTTCGCCTCCCTTATTTCCCTGCTAGTCCATCCCTCACATCCATCCATCACCCCAAGGCCTATGTCTTTCCATCCAAATGTGACAAGGCAAAGAGATAATGGTATACAGGCAATCCCTAAGTCAAAGGTTACCAAAGTAGGAATGCCTAAGGATTAAGTCTAAGGACCAAATATTGAATAAGGGATCTAAGGACTGCTAACTGAGGAATAATGCCAGGCTAACTGAGGAATGCCTAAGAGTACACATGCTACACAGTTAACACTTGAATGTCTGAATAGTTACAATGTGTATGCTGCACAGTTACATTTGAATATCTGAATTTCGTGCACTATACAAAATATATACTCCCATACAAACTTCACCGAAGTGCAGGGTGTCATTGGCTGTGCACATTTTGCTTTCCAGGTGCTTCACATCAACGTAAATCTTATAAAACTGAAAAGGATTTCACTCCTCCAGCAAGGAATGTGAGTGGTATAGTTAAGACATAGAACATCATGTATAGTCTGTTTGTTGACTGGATAGTACACATCAAAAAACCCCAAAAAGCTTTTCACTGTACCTTGGTACACATGACAATAATGCACTAAGCTAAACTTTGCCACACCTCTCCTCTGCCAAAGGCATGCAACACCTAATTATCTTGGAAAATACACATGCCTGAGGTCTTCTTTTCTTTACTACCAAGTGTGTCATGAAGCTTTCTCCTCCGCCTCTTCATTCCTCTTTTCTAAAAATAAAGGGGACGTTATAACCTTATTATCTCTAAGGTTGGAATTGTCCATTCATCTGCATATCCACTTCCCAATGCTCCCCTACTCAGTGACTTTCTCACTCAGCTCATCCATGTTTGATCCTGTCCTTATGTTATTATCAAGTTAATCCTATTTTACTTAATTGGCAAGGTACATCTTACCATAACCTCAATGCCACTGAAAAGCTGATCACTCAACTTCCTTTCTTATATTTCATGCTTGCTGCCAATTGCAATTGATTCTTTGCTATTAATTACTATGTCTCATTCTTTCAAAGTCACCAGTTCCTCTGTCCTTGAAATAGAATATACAGACTAAAACAGACACAAAAAGCTGGAGTAACTCAGCAGAACAGGCAGCATCTCTGGAGAGAAGGAATGGGTGGCATTTCGGGTCGAGACCCTTCTTCAAGAAAGGTCTCAACCTGAAATATTACTCATTCTTTCTCTCCAGAAATGCTGCCTGTCCCGTTGAGTTACTCCAGCTTTTTGTGTCTATCTTCGGTTTAAACCAGCATTCCTTCCTACACATACAGGCCAAAATTCCTTAAAACAAGCTGTTTATTCGCAAATCCAATGCACCTTTCCCATTTTGAATCTTCTTTGATAGAGCTCGAAACTATCAAAATCACAAAACACATCCTGAACATGTCTCCTCATCTTTTTTGACTTCCCTAGTGAATGTTTTTTGAAACTTTGAAATGTGATTATATTCTATTTGTGTTCTCTCGTTACTGTTTCAGCAGCCCAAATAAATAATTTACTACTTTTAAAATGCAGTAATTCTTAATCGTCTTTAAGATTTTTATGAAGCCATGCCTTAGCCTTCTCGGCCCACACCTTTTCAAAATTATTACACTCTGAAGGTATCATTTCGACAGGACCCAAACCTATGACCTCTACTGCCAAGGAAAACGGCTTCAGATAGAAACATATCTGGGAACATCAAATTTGCAGACCCCCTTACGTCACTCTCTTTATGGGATGGATAATGCCATTTTTTCATCTTCATGTAACTATATTCTGAGACTCCATCGCGGGGAATATTTTGTGAGTACCTTTACTCGAAGGACTGCAGTATTTCAAGGTGACAACTTATCACTAATTTTCCAAGGGCAATGAGGGATAGGCAATAAATGCTGGTCTTTCCAGGAATGCCCTAATCCCCAAAATTTAATCAATAAAAATATCCAATGTCAACTATGGAATTTGTTCACTGCTTTATAAATTTCCTAGTTGTGTTAATATTGTGCATGGTATTCAAAACTGCAATCAAACAGCTTGTGAAAGTTGAACATATCACCTTGTTATTTTTATTCTAACCAGATACAAAACATATATTTTCACACCTTCTGCTTTTAGTGTCTGGTCTCACACCTCCTGCTTTTATCTCTGGCCTTAGTTCCAACCATTTATCTATCAAAAACCCCTCTCACCTATGTCCACCTATTGCCTGCCATTTTTTTCCTTCTTCTCCTCCCTCCCACTTCCCACCCCACAATCAATCTGAAGAACAGTCGCAACCTGAAATGCCCCATGTTCATGTTCTCCAGAGAATTTGCCTGACCCGCTGAGTTGCACCAGCACTTTGTTTCCTTTTATGTAAATCAGCATCTGCATCTGCATCTTTCCTTGCTTCTATATGTTTCATGTGTTTTATACCTTAATATTTTTGCAGTCATGTTTAGCTGAAATAAAATCAACAAAAACTGTGTGCATCCATTGAGTTAGATCTTACTATTTAAGCAGTGTTTCTTTTCTCTGTTCTTAATGCTTAATGCTTAAATATATTGTTCAACTTCGTACATATTTACTTTCCAGATGATTAGTTTAGCTGCTGTCTTCAGCAGTTATAGACACAGCAGACTAAGACATCCTGATGCAGTGTGGCTGTAAAATTAAATATTTTGACATCAAACACTACAATAATTGAGTTCCCCATTAAATACCATTCACCCCCATGTCTTGTCTAAAAATATCCTTTTACGCCTACGTTAGTTTGTTCCCTCCATTTCTTTGTTAATTCAACCAGCAGTGAGCATAAATAACTAAGATAAATTTTAGTAGGAAAAAAAATTCCTCCGTCTACGCCGCATCTGCGCCCAGGATGAAATGTTCCATACTAGGGCATCGGAGATGTCCTCATTCTTTAGGAAACGAGGGTTCCCCTCTTTCCTTATAGATGAGGCTCTCACTACCTGAAGTGGGAGAAGTCAATGTTCATACCGCTGGGGTGTAAACTTCCCAATTCTCCCACTAGTCTTCCTGTCTCCTTCTACATCCTATTTTTGTACCTCCCCCTCCCCTGACATCAGTCTGAAGAAGGGTCTCGACCCGAAATGTCACCCATCTCTCCCGAGATGCTGCCTGACCCGCTGAGTTAATCCAGCATTTTGTGTCTACCTAAGATATATTTTAGTGCTCATTATAGTCGTCATTTCAAGTTTATTGTCTTATGCTCAAGTCCAGTGAACTAACGAGACAATAAAAATCTTGATTGCAGCAGCATCACAGGCGCATAGACCCAAACACAACACAAGCTAATTGTACATAAATTACACATAAATTCTACAAGACAATGAAAAGCCTGTGCAAAACAAGCAAGACATTAGTGCAATGCACAAGTGGAAAATACATCCATGATAGTACGAGGTGGTCCATAGAGTTCTGTTGCTGAGCTAGGATGAGAATTGTGCAGGTTGGTTCAAGAGCCTGGTGGTCGTAGGAAGTACGTACTTTCTAATCCTGGTGGAGTGGGACTTTTGGCTTCTATACTTCTTGCCCGATGGTACTGGCTAGGAGGCATGGCCTGTATGGAGGGGATTCTTGGTGATAGATGCAACATGACCCGCGCCTTTTGTAGATGTTTTTGATGGTAGGGAGGGTGTGCCTGTGCTGGATCAAGTTGATTCCACCACCTTCGACAGTCACTTGTGTTCATGTACATGGGAATTGCTGTACAAAGCCATGATACAACCAACCGGATACTTACTACAGTGCATCCTCGAAGGTTTGTTAGAGAATTCGGTGATATGATGAATCTCTTTAAACGTTTAACAATTCTAAGAAAGTGAATGCGCTGATGTGTCTTCTTCATGATTACTTCTATGTGCTAGGCCCTGGTCAGGCCATCTTAGATGTTGATGGCCAGGCATTTGAAGCTGCTAACTGTCTTCACTGCCGACCCACTAATCAAAACTATCATGTGGTCTCTCAACTTTCCCATCAGAAGTCAACAATTAGTTCCTCAGTTTAGTTCACGTTGAGAACGAGATTGTGGTTGCAGCAGCACTGAACCAAGTGTTCCAACTCCCTGTAGAAACAAGGAATTGCAGATGCTGGTTTACAAACAAAAAGACACAAAGTGCTGGAGTAACTCAGCGGTTCTAAATCTCTTCCATACGCTGACTCATCACAACTCATGATTCAGCCAACACTAGTGGGGTTGTCAGCAAATGGCTTTGGAGATGAGCTTAAGCATATAGCCATGGATGTAAAGAGAATGAAAGAGCAGGGGGCTAAACACGCAGCCTTGAGGTGTACCTGTGTTGATAGTCAGCGAAGAGGAGATGTTGTGAGCGTTCTGCACTGGCTGAGATGTGCAGATAAAGAAATCAAAGATCCAGCTGCAAAGAGAGGTATAGAGTACCGGGTTCTGGAGATTGATGATGAACTTGGTGGGGATGCTTGTGCTAAATGCCGAGCTGTTGTTGATGAACAGCAATCTGATGTATGTGTTCCTGTTATCCAGATGGTCCAGAGCAGAACGGAGAGCCAGAGATAAGATCTGCTGTTGACTTGCTAAGGCGATAGGCAAATGGAAGCGGATCCAAGTCATTTCTAAGGCAGGAGTTGATTTGTGCCATAAACAAACACTCAAAACACTTCATCACGGTGGATGTAAATGCTACCAGACAATAGTCATTGACACAGGTCATCCTGCTCTTCTTAGGCACCAGTAAGATTGATGCCCTTATAAAGCAGGTGGGAACCTCAGACATCACGAGAGAAAGGCTGAAGGTGGTCTTGCATACTCCAGCCAATTGTTCCACTCAGGTCTTTGGCACTCAGCCAGTTTTGCTGTCTGGGTCACATGCTATGCATGAATTCACCCTATTCAAGGATTCTCAGAGATTGAGATCACAGGGTCACCAGGGACTGCAGGGGGCTTGTGTAGGTGTGTAATTGTTCTCGCTTTCAATGCGTACATAAAATGCACTAATTTCATCTGAAAGTGATGTGTCATTGCCACTAAAGCTGCCTGATTTTGCCTTGTAGGAGGTGATAGGGTGCAAGCCTTGCTGCAGCCTTCGTGCATCCCTCTCTGGCTCCCACTTAGTCTGGAATTGTCTCTTCACTCATGCAATGGTCTTCATAAGGTCATATTTGGACTTCTTTGATGAGCTTGGATTACCAGTTCCAAATGGCACAAATCTAGCTTACAGCAGTTTATGAATCCCTTGGTTCTTCCTGGCCTTCTACATGGGGAAGAGAGTTTTGTAAGTACACACTCGACCACCCATTTCTCTATTGAGCTAGTGACAACTGTGGCAAATTCATATTCATTCATATATTCATTCATAACCTTGAACATGGCCTAGTCCATTGATATAAAGCAGTCTTGTAATCCCTCTGTTGACTTTCCTGACCAGCCCTTTGTAGTCCTCTTAGCTAGTGCCACACTCTTCATTCTCTGTCTGCATATAGGAAGAAAAAGCACAGCTGGGTGGTCAGATTTTCTAAAGTGCAGGCAAGGTGATGGCATAACAGTGGTCAAGTGTGTTAGATCCTGGAAAGTGACATGCTGCTTGTAGTTAGGCAGATACTTCTTCAAGCTCGGCTGGGTTAGAGCCCCTGAAATGATGAGCGAAACCACAGTAGACCATTTTATGCTTGTTGATCACTACGCTCAATCCCTCAAGCACTACCTTGCCGTCTGCCTGAGACAGGCTGTAGTCAAGAGTTGGGATACCTTCAGTAGGTAGAATAGTTGGCACTTAACAGACAAATGCCCCTGATTAGGGGATAGGAATAGGAATATTATACACATAGTAATGAGCAGGATTATTGTATATCTAATAATTGTATAGATTTGCAAAAGAAAATTTAAATCAATAAACTGTACAATGAATATAATCCCATAGGCTTGAGAATATTTGGAATAAAGAATAACTCAATGCTAAACTTTCTAAAAAAAAGTATTGTTAATTGTTTTCTAACTGGGGAAAAAAATTAAATACTAGTTTCAAAGATATATCCTTTATACAGTTTCTGTGAATAATTTTAATGGTCAATTGAAATACCTGTTCAATATAATTCAGAGTAGTAACATTTTTACAAAATATACTTTTAAAACAGCTCCCTGTTCTTATTGATAACAAAATCAAACTGTCAATTTAACATTTGTAATGTTTTAAATAGAAAATTGGTTCAAGATTATGGAATGTCAAGCTCAACAAATGTTTAATGTACATAGGGCCTAATACCTGCTGGGATAAACATCTGTATTTGATTGTAAGCACTAAATGATGCTTTAGTATCTGCAATCTTTTGTATCCCTACCTGATATCAGATTCCATTTAAGGACACGCATTGGAATATATAGAGAGAACTACAATTATTTGCTTATCCTGTTATGTCCCTTTAGCACTAGTGGTCAAAGAAGAATTTCTACCAATGAGTCTTAATAAAAAGTAATGATGTAGTTTATTTTCAGTTTCAGTTTCAACATAAGGAAGTGCAACATCATATTCAATGGGAATTGTTAGTTCTGTTTCTCATCCCACAGATGTGGCTTGACCTGTTGAGTATCTCCAGTATTTTCTATTATTATTATTATTATTATTTAGCATCATATTGTTAATTTACATTTCTATTACATTGGAAGGGAATTTAAGTAATTATCTGACATAAGAAGCACTCAGAACTGATTCACATACAATTTTAACACTTGACATTTTACCAAAATGTGCAATAAATGAGCCACTATATCATTCCTCTTGGAGGGGATTTCCATTTTGGAAACATATTATCGTTGCTCCCCACTTTCTTCCACTTGTGTAGATTCATATACTCAGGCACATTTTATTCAGTGGTAACTATGTTGATGTCACAGAAACCTTGTCCATAACTTATCCAAGCAGTTCCCTGTTTTTGTAATCATCATATGGATCTAGATTATTATCTGCAGGAAAATAGTTCAAAGTAAATTTAAGGTCAGAAATCCTGTGATCCACATCTGTCGATCAGACATGCACGTTCCTCTTTCAAGGTAAGTAGTAAAAATCAAATGTATTTATTTTACATTTCACAATAAAATCTTAACCCCTGGATAGTTATTAGTTCCTGAAAGTACAGTATCTGGCCAAGCATTTTTTTTGTGCTTTTGATGCTCATTTGAACCTTGTTTTAAATCAAATCAAAACATTACAACTATTAAAATAACCTTACAATAAAATAAAGTTTCAAAGTAAACCCCAAAATAATTCCGTTTTTTAAATGCTATTTTTAACTCTCATGCCTGTCATTTCTTTTCTGTACTCTATTTTCAAGTTTACATTTAATTTTGAATGTTATTTCTTTAGCACTTTTATACCTATCATTGGTCAGACATCATTTCAAAGGTGTACTCTCTTTATAAAAATGATATCCAAATAGTTGCTAAATTGATTTGTTAATGAAAACCTGGAGAACATATTTTCCACCTTTAATATGAATCATTTAATTGATTGTGCAATGTTTTAGTCTCAAAATAGGAAGTAATGAATGAAACTCAATGGTCATTGAAGTGCTAAGGCAATGATCATGCATGAGGTTCGATTCGTCAGTGTTATAATATGGTGCAACTCGTGGAGAATGTCTTCATTCAATAATTTCTACAAAAAAAAAGATAACTTCATGCCCATGCTCATTTTTTTAATGCTTAACAGAGGTTCTCTTCTTGGCATTGATGAAGTGTATGTCCATGGGGTGATATTTTACAGGGTTATGGTAGGTTGAATTAGGTTGGTGGTTTGTATTAAGGAGCTTCCTTCAAGGTGTCAGTTTGAATAAAAATGCCCACATGTGATCTAACAAAATGTGTTCTCTGAACAGTGTTACAGTATAAAGGAAAGGTCTGGTTAAGTTGCATGCTCAGCACATAGCTTATTTTAGTGTTAAGATAATTCTGACAAACCACAATTTTTCACGCTTAAATCTGTATCAATCTCAACCTAAACTAGCTATTATCTACACCATGCCTTATTTTAAATTTCAAATAGTTTGTGTTGATGTCTAGTAAAAACTTGGATTATGATGATCAGAAATTAGTGAAGACTCAGGCAAACAAATCCTCTGGGTGACCAGATCAAATTTCAATAACTCTTGGCATCATAGTACAACAGGAAAATTAGAAACCAATGTTCATGCTGAAAGTTATAGATGTAAACATAATAAAATGTGAAATGAAAGGTACCTTGAAAGGTAACTGAAAAGGTAAATTAAAGTTTACTTGTTTTCTTTCAATGTAAATAGGAGCAGATGGTTCTAAATGAAAGTATGCACAGTAAACCGAGAACCTCGTTACAAGCCATGCAAGGCATCAGAATTTGTTAAAAGTGAAATCACACAAACATAAATTCTACATGTTGTAGCAATTATACAAAGAGACAGAGACACATCGGGGCACGATGCAAATCCCGAATCCCAGAGGGTGAAAGCACAATGTAGTAGCTCACTGCACCACACAATCCTACAACAGAATATATTTAATTTCTGATGGCCTAACAAACCAGTTATGTCATCCCAATTGGTTGCAACGTGTTACAGTGTAAACCAGCACCATTGAGACTGTATATTATATTTTTTGAAAGGTCAAATGAGAATGCTCTTAGAATAAATTGCAACAATGGAAGAGATTTAAAAAAATTCTCAATCAACCTGCACCATGTTGCGTCCTAGATTGCAACTGCATGATATTTGCTTTGGTGCCTTACATATTAATGCACGATATTAGCACCCACTGTGGAGTTGTTCAAGTGGCATTACTGTTCGGCACATTCCTAAACATTGCAAGAAAGTATATTTATTCATTTGTCTCCCTTCATAATTTCTAGTGAAGTGACAACCTAAATATGTGCTCTTGCAAGTTGTCATGATGATTAATTGGTAAGGCAGCAATGATGGATCTAAGAAAATACGACTGTGTGCAGTCGTATCAGCCATTGGTTGTTCCCAACACCTGCACCTCTGGGATAGACTCTCAAACTTGTGGCATGGACAGCATGGGTAACCAAAAATGAAATCCTGCCCTTTGCCTTTATGTATAACAAGAACTTGAAATAGGTTGTATTTTAAAATCAAGATGAAGAACAAAATGCAAATTGGACGGTGATTGTATTTTGTTCCATGAAAGGCATTCTAATTGTGGAAATTTAAAAAAACACCAATGAATGGAGAGAAGATAAGAAATATGGTTCTTTTATGTACTTATAAATGTGTAGATCCCATGACCTCTTTAGTTAAAGTTTTTTTTTCTGGCTAAAAGCAAAGCTTTCCATGCTACTCAGTGGAGTGGGAATCTTCATTACTTTTCACTAACTGCAAAAATAAGGATCGGAATGAAAATCACAGATATTCAATATGCTCCAGCTGTCTGGGGTAATGCGAAAGCAGTGCTGGTGTCAACATTTTAGGCAGAAATCTTCATCAAACTTGATCAACAGGGATGAAATCTCCATTTAGAACGGAGATGAGGAAGAACTTTTTCAGTCAGAGAGTGGTGAAGGTGTGGAATTCTCTGCCTCAGAAGGCAGTGGAGGCCGGTTCGTTGGATGCTTTCAAGCGAGAGCTGGATAGAGCTCTTAAGGATAGCGGAGTGAGGGGGTATGGGGAGAAGGCAGGAACGGGGTACTGATTGAAAGTGATCAGCCATGATCGCATTGAATGGCGGTGCTGGCTCGAAGGGCTGAATGGCCTACTCCTGCACCTATTGTCTATTGTCTATTGTCTATTGAAAAGCAATATGAAAAGTTTGAAGCAAGGAACTGCAAATGATGGTTTACAAACAAAAGGCACGAATTGCTGGTAACTCAGCAGGTCAGGCAGCATCACTGGAGAACATGGATAAGTGACATTTTGACTTGAGACCCTTCTTCAGACTGAAGTAGTCGTAGCAGATGGGCAAGCTCCTCAATGAATGTATTTCCTGAGTAAAATACCAGAGAACTTGGGAAAGTTAATGCAATGTCTTTCTGTATTACAGTCAAGGAGATACTGGATGTCCTGAGGTGTACGAAGGTAGCTGTATCTCTAGGGCCTGATCAGGTATATCCAACGACCCTGTGGGAAGATAGAGAAGAGATTGCAGGAGACCTGTTTGAGATATATTAATCTTCATTAGCCACAGTGAAATATCAGAAGAATGGAGGGTGGCTATTATTTAGTTTAGTTTAGAGATATAGCATGGAAACCAGTCCTTCAGCCCACCAAGCCTGCACTGAGCACTATCCTATGCTCTATCCTACACACTTGGGACAATTTACTATCTTAACCGAAGCCAAGTAACCTACAAACCTGTACTCTTTGGAGTCTGGGAGGAAACCAGAGCATCCGGGGAAAACGCACGCGGTCACGGGAAGAACGTACAAATTCCGTACCCGTAGTCAGGATCGAACCTGGGTCTCTGGTGCTGTAAGGCAGCAACTCTACCGCTGTGCCACGTGCCACCCACAGTTTGGCTTTATTTAAGGAGGGCTGCAGAGAAAAACGGAGGAACTATAGATCAGTAAGCATAACATCCGTGGTCGGAAAGTTAGTGGAGAGGGCTCAGAGGGATAGATATGCATGTATTGGGAAAGACAAGTGTTGATTAGAGATTGTCAACTTGGCTTTGTGCATGGGAGATCGTGCCCCGTGAATTTGATTGAGTTTTTTGAAGAAGTAACCAAGGAAGTTGATGATGGCAGGGACATAGATATGATCTATATGTTCAGCAAGGCCTTTGATAAGGTTCCGCATGATAGATTGCTCTGGAGGGTTGAATCGCATGGGATCTAGGGTGGACCAGCTAAATGGATACAGAATTGACTCCATAGTAGGACCCAGAGTGCAGCAATGCAATTATGATTATTTTGGTTTAGTCTTTGGAGGAAACATCAATGAACAGCTTTATCTCTTACAGATTAATGACAGATCATTTATTGCTGTGTAGGAGAACCCTAGGTACAAAGGTAAAGCCTGACTACCTGTCCAATGGAGGCAGGTGTGTGAGATTCGGTCAGGTGCAACCTTTACACACTGCTCATGGTGAACTTACTCATCTCTTATTATAAGAAAATAACTGCAGATGCTGGTACAAATCGATTTATTCACAAAATGCTGGAGTAACTCAGCAGGTCGGGCAGCATCTCGGGAGAGAAGGAATGGGTGACGTTTCGGGTCGAGACCCAGCTGAACAGTCACCAATTCCTTCTCTCCCGAGATGCTGCCCGACCTGCTGAGTTACTCCAGCATTTTGTGAATTACTCATCTCTTATGTTAACTCACAACTTTGATTCTGCATGTCGGCTCTAGAAAAGTCCTTGGACAAAATTATTAATCTTTGTATCATTTGGATGTTTACAGTTTAATAACAGAGTGACAGGTTGCTATAAATGATTGGCATGTTAAGAATATTAAACCAATATAGTATGTTGCGATTCAGAAACCTTCTCGCTACGGAGCTAAAAGAAGTTAATAAATGCTTTATAATTCTCTGTAATGTGATATTTATTTAAAACAAAATCTCATGCTTTCTATTCTATCATTATAGAATATTTGGTGGTAGAGATTTATTGGAAAATTGAAGGGATCAAATGCAGATTTATAAATTTTCTGTTGCGGCAAAATGAGGTAGCTTCATTCTTTTATTATTTAAACTGGGATATTTTTATTTTTGTGATTGAGCATGCAAACCTTCCCATTTCAATAGACAATAGACAATAGGTGCAGGAGGAGGCCATTCGGCCCTTCGAGCCAGCACCGCCATTCAATGTGATCATGGCTGATCATTCTCAATCAGTACCCCGTTCCTGCCTTCTCCCCATACCCCCTGACTCCGCTATCCTTAAGAGCTCTATCCAGCTCTCTCTTGAATGCATTCAGAGAATTGGCCTCCACTGCCTTCTGAGGCAGAGAATTCCACAGATTCACAACTCTCTGACTGAAAAAGTTTTTCCTCATCTCAGTTCTAAATGGCCTACCCCTTATTCTTAAACTGTGGCCCCTGGTTCTGGACTCTCCCAACATTGGGAACATGTTTCCTGCCTCTAACGTGTCCAACCCCTTAATAATCTTATACGTTTCGATAAGACCAGACTGCGTTTCCACCACAGACCAGTGTTAAGAGACTCAATCAGGAATCATGATATACTTCATGGTGACGACATTCTAGAATCCTCTACCCTGGGAAAAAGACAGTGAATGTTTCCTTTATCCATGCTCCTCAAGATTTTGTACACTTCAATAAGGTCACCATTTGGCCTCCCATGCTCCAAAGAAAAAAGACCCAGTCAATCCACCATCTCCCTTTAATTCAAGCCCATAAGTCCAGGTAACAGTTAGGTGATGACAACTGTACATAGTACTCAAGTGTGGTGTCACCACGACTCGCATATTTGTATCATGATGTCCCAATGTTTGCACTCAATACCCTTCCCAATGAAGGCAAGCCTGCCAAATGCCTGGTTCACCACCTTGCCAGTCTGATTCGACACTTTCATGGAACCATGCACCTGTACTCACCTACATTTTCCAGGTCACTGGCCAGAGCACCCATTTCTGTAAATTTCTTCCCAGAAACAGGAACAGTTTCTTCCCAGCTGTTATCAAGCAACCATCAAGCATCCTATAAACACCGAGAGAAGGGTTCTGAGCTACTATATACCTCACTGGAGACCGTCGGATACCTTAAATCGGACTTTAACTGGACTTTATCTTGCACAAAACATTATTCCCTTTATAATGCGGGTGGCTCGATTGTAATCATGCATAGTCTTTCTGCTGACTGGCTAGCATGCAACAAAAGCTTTTCACTCTACCTCAGTACATGTGACAATAAACTAAACTGAAGTAAACGTGATGTCTGCCGCAAGTGGACAACCACCGATCAGTTCTTTGACTTCAGCGGTGGTGAAGGTGCATCCCTGCAGAATACTCAGACTGGAGGCACAGCCGAAGTTTCCCAAAGAACATATCAATGGCACCATGACAACCACAGATGATCTTTGCTGAGGTACAGCAGGTTACACTCCTGCAAAAACAATGAGTTGATTTTGACCTTGCGAGAGGTATCCCAAAGTGGCAACACATCTGGCAGAGTTTTTCACACTGAGCACATTGATTCATATGATTTTGACACCACAGATTGATTCATTCACAGGTCCAGGGTCACACACTAGAATCAGTTGTTCTGTGCTAGTGTGCCCAAGGCATGCTTAAACTGTAGCAATTATTTTGTGCCAAGGCACAGGCTCTGTGTGGTGATGCTGGTGGTGTTACTGAAGGGTGATCAGCCTAATTCTCTATTGTGTTGTCACGTCGATCTGCCCCTGGTGTTGGTGCTTTCAGTTACCCAGTGTGGGGTTGCATTGCGTGTGGAGCTGCTGCTGGTCCCTTTGAACCAGTCAGTGTCAGGCACTGCCCTGCTCCCGGCCTCCCGGAGCTGAGAACCACTGCATTGGTTCCTTCATTCGCTGAATCTTCTTTCCTTCTACTTTTCTGTGCACTCCTGCCTAATGGTTTCTCAGCCTGCAGCATTGAGTTGCTGGGGAAGCTTCATCCTTGGACAGGGAGAAGCTGCTGATATCTGTCGTGGACCTCTATCACTTTTCTTCACTTTCTTTCCTGTTTTCTGAGGTTATTTGGATTTTTGACGGTGTCACCCGTGATTCCACTGCAGCCTTCCCTTCTATTAGGTTCATCCCCTTGGGAAGACGTAGAGGGATGCAAGCTGCAGGCTTGGCAGCTTAAGGTGACTGCTCTTTCTATGGGCATGATCTCTGCTTAAGCTTTGTCAGAGAGAAGGGAGGCATTCTCCTTCCTGGGGAATGTTTCATCTCCCTCTCTTACCACCTGTGCGCAACTGCAAGATCATTTGGAGCAAGCCCTGCAGAGGTGGCCTGCCTTTCCACATAGATTGAAACCCTTGGTCTCCTTTGCGGTGCTTGGCTTGGTGGTCTTCCTGTTTGCAATGTTTATGGACATACATGTTGTATATGAAACCGCGTGCCCAGGTTTCTTACAGTCACAACGCACTGTACATGGATAGGAAAGGGAATATGGGCCAAACTCAGGCTGGTGGGACATGTAGATGGGGCTTCTTGGTTGGCCTTGGCCAGTTAGGTCAAAGGACCTGTTTCCATGCTGTATTACTCTATGATTCCATGACTCTATGACCTTGGGCTGTCTGGTATAAAAATGTATTTGTGATTTCCTCCAGTTACAGAATTTGAGGATGGTGTGTGGAGGCTCCCTTCCCATCAACTTCTAACGTGAGCATAACTTGGCATTTGTTCATCAGGATCCCAAAATGATCATTGATATTGACACCCAACTTCTACAGATGCACCATAGACGGCATTTTATCGGGATGCATCACAGCATGGTTTGGGCACAGTTCCATCCAAGACTGCAAGATTATGCAGAGAATTGTGGATGCAGCCCAGACCATCAAGCAAACCAATCTCCCTTCCATTGACACCATTTACACCTCATGTTGTCTCGGCAAGGCCATCAGCAATATTAAGGACAAGTTGCAACCCGGCCACTTCCTCTTCTCCCCTCTCCCATTGGGCAAGAGGTATAGAAGTGAGAAAATGCACACTTCCAGATACAGGGACAGTCTCTTCCCACCTGTAATCAGGCAACTGAACCATCCTACCAACAACTAGAGAGAGGTCCTGAGCTACTGCCTATCACATTGGAGACCCTCAGACTATCTTTGATCAGACTTTACTGGCTTTATCTTGCACTAAACGATATTCGTTATTGCCTTTATCATGTATCTGTGCACTATGGATGGCTTGACTGTAATCATGTATTATCTTTCCGCTGACTGGTTGGCATGCAACAAAAGCTTTTCACTGTACCTTGGTAGACGTGACAATAAACTAAACTCACCATCAACGTAAGCTCCTGCTCCCTCAATATATCTAGATAGGATGGTCAGTGTATCCACAATTGAGCACGTGTATGCTGATCGTGCATCCTCTCTGTGTCTCAGAGGTAAGCAGTAGCTCAGCATCAATGTGTTTCCTCCCACACTCCAAAGACGTACAGGTATGTAGGTTAATTGGCTGGGTAAATGTAAAAAAAATTGTCCCTAGTGGGTGTAGGATAATGTTAATGTACGGGGATCGCTGGGTGGCACGGACTTGGAGGGCCGAAAAGGCCTGTTTCCGGCTGTATATATATGATATGATATGATAATGTGGCACTTCACTTCCCTTCTTCTAGAAGGCTTGCAACAGCTTTAGACATCCTCCAAAGGTAACAATGAAATACCAATTACTGGAGAAGTCCTTCTGAGAGATGTCCTTGGCTCTGAGACCTCAGCAGTTGTTTTCTTCACAAAGGATCCACAGTCTACAGGGCTTCCTTCATTCACAGTCCCCACTGCCCCTCTGTTTAAAACTTCTTGTCCATCTGTTGGATACCTGTGGTGAAGGAGAAAACTAGATTTGTTGGAGAGTTGCATTAGACCTGCCCCAATAAGGAATGGAATCCACCTCTACATGAATAAAGAAATCAAATGTTCATTCTGAGGGATGAACAAAAGACTGCAAAGCTCCCAGTCTATAAACCTAGGCTAAAATACTGGCAAAATCCTGGGAGATCCACCTTTTGGATTAAAGTCTCTCGCCTCTGTTGGATGAACAGAGTTTGCACCGGAAAATATGGCATCCTGATTTGCAGTTCTTTCATTTTGTATATGCTGGACAACAGGTATGTAACAGGACAACAGTCGGAAGAGGGGTCCCAACCCGAACCGTCACCCATCTTTTTTCTCCAGAGACGTTGCCTGACCTGTTGAGTTACTCTAGTACTTTGGTATGTACCAGCAACTGCAGTTCCTTTCTACATATCAGGTATGTGATGTTAGACACAAAAGGCTGGAGTAACTCAGCTGGACAGGCAATACCTCTGGAGAGAAGGAATCGGTGACGTTTCGGGTCAGGAACCCTTCTTCAGACTGCTGGGTGATGTTTCAGGTCGAGACCCTCTTTGTCCCGAGTTACTCCAGCTTTTTGTGTCTATCTTCGGTTTAAACCACATCTGCCGTTCCTTCCTGCACAGGTATGTGATGTTGTCTTGACTAGAAGAACCACTTGTCAGTTAAAAAGGTGGCTGAATAACCTTTCAAGGGTAACGTATGCCTGCCTTGCCACTGACAATGACCTCCCATAAATGAATTTGAAAAAATTCCATGACATAATTAAGAATTTAGTTAAAATTTATAATGAAGAGATAAGCCTTCAACAGTAGATCGGAATGTAAAAGAAAGACATCTCTAAATGATTAACAAGCAGTGTTTATTACAAATTAATAACACAATTTACACATATTATTAAAGATTTATAAACCAGGATAGTTTTGTATTTACAGTTTTACTGAAATATTACTAATTAATTATTATAATGTAGTACCTTTTATCAAGGATATTTCCATTATTCATAAAATGCAATTTCAATCTTAAGCAACTATACATTTTTTATAAATAGAGCACTAAGGCTTTGTTAGGTATTAAGCAGTACATGACAGCACACACTTAAAATTAAGTGATACCAATCTGCTTTCAAATAAAATACTCAGTGCATCACTTTGTCATTGTATTCTGCATCTCAACAATCTCTAGCAACATTCTAACTGGGCAACTTTGTGAGAAAAGGAGGATTGTGAAGTTTGTTATGTGGTTTAGTAGAGGCACTGTAACCGTCCACAGTGCCAAAGGCTAGAAACATGGAAATGATCAGCCCAATCTCCTGCCCCTGAATATTGTGGATTGGATAACTTCCAAGCATGGATGTTGGATGAGAATAGGTTGTATTGCTGCTATGACATCCCATGTTAGCAAAGAGCAGTTCTTGTTTCACACGTGAAGCATAACAGATTGGCTGAAGTGCAGGATATCGGTGGCATAGTTGGAGCTGGAGGGAAACATGAAGCATTTCATTCAAGGAAATAAATGGTGGCCCTGAAATTGGGGTGGACGTGAATGAAGGTGTTGGGGGAAGGTGAGACTGACAGTAGCATTAGGCATTAATTCTTAATTTAATAACAATCATTTATGGGAAGTGTAGAACACCAAACATTTAATCTATGGCTTTCAGTAGGGATCATATAATGGAGATGGATCACTGTTCTACCACCAAGAGAAATTGGGAAAACTGATTTTATTGCAGGAAAGGAAAGACTTTATTCTTTTACATATAGGCTAAAAAGAAATAAGTAAAACATCTCACCTCACTGCAAGGGAAGAGCTATTGCGTTTACTTTTCTTTAAAAAAACATCTTCACGTATTCGTAATTTCTGTAGAAATAATAAGCTGAGTAAAATATCCAGTTTTCATTTGGCAGGCTGAGGCTGAGAAAATAAATTCTCTCTATATTTGTGGAATTAAAGAAAATTATGGACCATTCCTTAGTTTAGTGGAATTGATTCATGATTCAGATAAAAGGTTTCTGGGGAATTTTATTGCTATTTTACTGTGGATTAAATAATTAGGAGACTGGGTTATTTTGATAAATAACATTGATTTTCCCTTTTTACACCTGCAATCACAGCAGAATGTTTATATCTGGAATTTTAGACAAATTACTGCTTTTATTTCACAGCTGAGACAAATAATATATCGGCCCATGTGAAAATGATTTAAATCTTGAACTTTTTATGTTGATATTGTAAGGACATAAGGACATAAGGAATAGGAGTAGAATCAGGCCATTCAGCCCATCAAGTCTATTCTGCCATTCTCTCTCTCCCTCCTAACCCCATTCTCCTGCCTTCTCCCCATAACCTCTGACACCTGTACTAATGAAGAATCTATCTATCTCTGCCTTTTCAAGAGAGTTAGATAAAGCTCTTAGGGCTAATGGAATCAAGGGATATGGGGAGAATGCAGGAACGGGGTACTGATGTTGGATGATCAGCCATGATCATATTAAATGGCGGTGGTGGCCAGAAGGGCCGAATGGCCTACTCCTGCACCTATTTTCTATGATTTTATCTTTCTATGTTTCTATATTAAAAATATCTACTGAATATGCATGAAATAACAGTGAGTTTAGCATGTATAAATGACAAATAAAAGTAAATAAATTACCTTCCCAACTGGGGTCCTGTCAGCATTGACCTGTTTCGAGGGATTGAAATCAACCCCATTACAGCATGGCTCATTGCAGGATAGTAGTTCAGTACCACAGCATTTGACTTGTGCTCCATCAATGATGTGGGCTTTGCTTGATCCATCAGGCCCTAAGCAGCAAAGGGTAATCGATGCATTCACTCGGGTCCTGCCCACAACAGACCAGCCCTAACACAAAGGAGAAGAGCAAATTCTTTTTTTTTAAATCACCTTTGCTATAGCAATGCCACTCTAATTATTATCAAGCTTGTTCCAGTATGATAAATTGCTAATTGCTTAATACCCTAATCAGTGTTCATTCTTTGCAAAGATAAACTATGACAGCACCATTAATTTAAATAGCAATTTCACTTAACAGCCAGAACTACACACCAGATTTTATGCAACATTTCAGCAGATGCATCCATCACTGCAGCGTTCTGACATAAAGATGTCTGACGTGTGCTAACTCACTTAGAGAGAGCAGATGTTGCAGAGTGTGGTTTGGTAGATATTCCCAGAGTGCATCTCTTCAGCCTGAATGAGTACCACATTTGCAGCAAGCCATGTTTTTTCTTTCTGAAATATTCTTGAATACCTATTGAATTTCGACTTTTGTCAAGCACCTTACTCTGACATCCGCAGTTTGGCATCATAACCTTTCAACATGTCTTTCAAAATAAATATTCATCTTCTTTCAACTATTTTATGGAAGTAAAACATGAACTTGATTAAACAAATAAAATATACAGAATTATGAATAATTTTCTATGAATTACATCTGCTTACAATCTTTGTAATTCAGGCTATTAAATATACATGAACCTTGTTCTGCAAAAGTATTTTATATCTTCCCAATATAGGAATTAATCTGTATGTCAATTCACTTCAATTAATATATAATTTGACGTTTTCCGCAATGGGGCTACTAACACCAATCTAAATAGCCAATCAATTTGAGCCAATTTTAATATTAATACATCCCAGAATTAATAACTTGATTTTCTTATCAAAAACAAGGTATTGGCATCTTTGGTGGAATGTGATTTGTCACTTATTAGGTATTTAACAGTAACGCAGCTGATGCAGAATATCAAAATACATTTTGAAACAAAATGTTCAGTTTAGTTTATTGTCATGTGTACCGAGGTACAGTGAAAAGCTTTTGTTGAATGCCTAACCTTGGTTTGAATCTTTTCCCTTGATCTGAAAATTCTGGAAATAGGCTTCGTTTTAGTTATGTGACACCACGTTTTTTTTTCCCACAATCATAGTGCAATCTCGGGATTGTTGCGAGAAACTGATCAAATTTCTGTTTAAGTAGAATCACTGAAAGGCACAGCATTGAAATAGGTTGTCGACCATGCCTACCAGGATGCCTATGTATACTATTCCTGTTTGGTCACATTAGGCCTGTACCCCTCTATACCTTTCCTTAGTTGCTGTCCAAATACCATTTACATGTAATTGCATCTGTTTCCACTACGCCTTGGGCAGCACGCTCCAGACCTGCACAATCCCCTGTGAAAAACTTAACCCTCAAATGCCCAGTGTCTGCTAACTTGTATGCTGAATATTAAGGCTAATAACAGTTTGCATAAGCACCTTTTAAAATATGTGATAAATGTTGTTGCAATGCCATATAATATCTCAGAAGAAAAAAAAAGAACAATATTAAAATTTGAATATCATTCCTTCAGGTGACAATACGTCTTAGATAAATTGCACTTTAGATTTCGCTACTTTCGCAGATTTACAGTCTTGTAATGTTATTTTTCATTCCGTTTAATTTTATCTCTGCTTGTATCTGATTTTACTCTACATCCCACTCCTCACATGACTGTTGAGCATTCACAATCATAAATCTAATTTGTTAATGAGTTGCACTCTGAACCCTAGTGTTCAAGAAGGTCCTCAAAGCCTCGTCGCACCAAAGTGTCAGACAAATGGATTTTGAGAAAAATGACTCATATTTACACAGCACGGAACACGCCCTTCTGCCCACTTTGTCCATGCCAATCAAGATGTCCCATGTACTCTGGTCCCATTTGCCCATGCCCGGCCCATATCCCTCTAAACCTTTCCTATCCACGTATCAATAGACAATAGACAATAGACAATAGGTGCAGGAGGAGGCCATTTGGCCCTTCGAGCCAGCACCGCCATTCAATGTGATCATGGCTGAACATTCTCAATCAGTACCCCGTTCCTGATTTCTCCCCATACCCCCTGACTCCGCTATCCTTAAGAGCTCTATCTAGCTCTCTCTTGAATGTATTCAGAGAATTGGCCTCCACTGCCCTCTGAGGCAGAGAATTCCACAGATTCACAACTCTCCGACTAAAAAAGTTTTTCCTCATCTCTGTTCTAAATGGCCTACCCCTTATTCTTAAACTGTGGCCCCTGGTTCTGGACTCCCCCAACATTGGGAACACGTTTCCTGCCTCTAACATGTCCAACCCCTTAATAATCTTATACGTTTCGATAAGATCCCCTCTCATCCTTCTAAATTCCAGTGTATACAACCCTAGTCGCTCCAGTCTTTCAACATATGTCCCGCCATTCCGGGAATTAACCTAGTAAACCTACGCTGCACGCCCTCAATAGCAAGAATATCCTTCCTCAAATTTGGAGACCAAAACTGCACACAGTACTCCAGGTGCGGTCTCACTAGGGCCCTGTACAACTGCAGAAGGACCTCTTTGCTCCTATACTCAACTCCTCTTGTTATGAAGGCCAACATTCCATTGGCTTTCTTCACTGCCTGCTGTACCTGCATGCTTCCTTTCAGTGACTGATGCACTAAGACACCCAGATCACGTTGTACGTCCCCTTTTCCTAACTTGACACCATTCAAATAATAATCTGCCTTCCTATTCTTACCACCAAAGTGGATGACCTCACACTTATCCACATTAAACTGCATCTGCCATGCATCCGCCCACTCACATGTCTTTGAAATGTCTTTGCAATGTTGTCATTGTACCTGCCTCAACTGTTTTCTCTGGCAGCTCATTCCATATCCCAACCATCCTCTGTGTGAAAACAACTATTCCTCAGATTTCTATTAAACTTACCCCGAGAAGACAACTTTGTGTATCCACCCTATCTATTCTCTCATGATTTTATACACCTCTCTAAGATCAACACAGCCTCCAGAGCTCTGAGGAATACACTCCTAGCCTGCCCGCCATCTCCCTATAGCTCAGGCCTTCAAGGCCTTTGAACTCTCATGTCTTCTCTGCACTCCTTCCAGCTTAATGGCAAGTTCCCATAACAGTGTGACCAAAACTGAACACAATAGACACAAGCGCAGTATCACCAACATCTTCTCCATTGAAAAATAACACCCCAACATCTGTGCTCAGTTCCTTGATTGATGAAGGCCAGGTGCCAAAAGCCTCTTCACCACTGTTTCTACCTGTGATGTAAATTTCATGGAATTATGTACTTGTATTCTTGGATCTCTCTTCTCGACAATACTCCTCATGGCCCTATAATTTAGTATGAGGGTCTTGCTCTGGTTTGACTCCCCAAAATGCAGCACCTTACACTTATCTGAATTAAATCCCACTTGCCTAGGTGAACAAAATCCAGCAGTAATTCTGGATAACCATCTTCACTGTCTATGATACCACCTGTTTTAGTAATTAATATGAATTAATGTAGTTATTTGTAAATGGCATTAGAGCTGTGCTGGTCACACAGTCATGGGTATAAAGAGGTTAGAGCAAAGGGCAAGGCACACAGCCCTGAGGTGTACCCATGTGGATGGTCAGTGAGGAGGGGGTGCAGTTACCGATTCACACTGATTGAGTAATTAATGTCATACATTTTAATTCCCCTTTTCTAACCCGGTTTGGCCAAACGTGACAAATGACAAAGCAAGTTTGAAAAACAATGTTGACGATAATGTTCTTCTGATTTCAGAGCTAATCAGGCCATGTTATAGTTATCACAACATTATTTTTCCTGTGGTTTACAAATGAAGATGGATTTGAGTGCTGATTCCACCACCTCCAAAGCTTGCACACTGGATTCTAGCCATTTAATTTATATATCTCAGATGTCTTAACTTTTAAAAAGATTCTTGTCTATTTTTCAAAATTAAGACGTGCTAATTGTCACCACACTATAGGAAAGATGTGATAGTGCTGGAGAGGGTGTAGAAGAGATTCACTGGGATGTTGCCTGGGATAGAATGGTTCAGTTATATAATCCTACCTTAGCAACAGAACACTGGGCACCTCTTGCATTACCAAAGACTTGTTTCCAATTATGTTTCTGCACAAAGGTAGACACAAAATGCTGGAGTAACTCAGCGGGACAGGCAGCATCTCTGGAGAGAAGGAATGGGCGATGTTTCGGGTCGAGACCCTTCTTCAGAATGTATGTTTCTGCACAGCCATCTTGTTTTGCACAGTCATTTTTCATTGTCTTGGATTTTATATACCCAATTTATGTATAATTTATGATTTTGTACGTTGCCTATCTGCCTGTGATGTTGCTGCAAGCAAGACTTCTATTGTAGCTATAGCTCACCCTACCTGTGCATATGAGAATAAACTCAACTTGACTTTACTTGGCATCTACCATGGCAATCTTTCACCCTCTTGGTTAGTGTTGGAAATAGGGCAGAAGCACGTGTGGAAGGGCAAAATATGTTGTTCATGGGAGCAAGGACAAATGAAAAAGCCAGTGTTTTATTTGTGCAGTGGTGTGACCAATCTTCTCAATCAATGGCTGACTTTTTCTTTTTTTTTTTTCTCAGATTCAAAGTTCTCCACATTCATACTTCTCCACACTGAAATCACTCTGCCATATTTTTGCCTATGTGCTCTTTCTATCTCCCTTTAACCGCCAGCTCCCAACCATACTAGTAAATATGCCTCTAAAGGAGAGTTGACTTGGATACACAACTTAACATTCTCTGACTCTGGCCCCAACATGCGTTCCCAGGGAATATCACTTGCCATAACTCATATATCAGAACAAATTCCTATTTTTGTGTCCACCTTTGTTAATCAGTTTTTGTGGTACCTTGTTTATCTAAGTTTGCTCTGTTTCTTATCCTTCAGCCAGATATCATCACAAGTTATACTGTACCTTTAACAAAATAGTGAGTGCTCATCTTTCTATGCTGATTTATTTTCTCTCTTTGACTTAGCACCCATTAGTGCATCCAAATTAGGTGGCATAAGAAATTGTGTCTAAGGGAGTAGTGGGTTGAATGTGTGCAGGCAAAACTGCGGCAAGAGACTTAGAAGTTTTGAAATGTTACCATATTTCCTAAATACTGAGGTTAGGAATTCTGGAGACATAGGTATCTAGCTGCAGAAATTGTTAAAAACCATTGTATTGTGTTTTTTGCAGAAACACTCCAAATGACTGGAAATTTCCATTTCACTGGAGGTTCAGGTGATACTTCAGAAAATGTAAATAAGATAAATGGAGTTTTTGAGGAAATTCATGACTGATCGTGGTAAATCTCTAGTTTTCACATCTTTCTGGTTTTTAGAATGCAAATTTGTAGATTGCAAAGCTCATCATTTTTACTGTTACCTTTTTACTTTTTACGTTTACTTCCCTGCTTTTATGTTGTGCACTTCAATTATCCATTGTGCTATTCATCCAATGTGCTACCATTTTAATACTAACCACATCTTTCTTTATTTCGTAGGTCCAATATATATTATTTTCTTAAATTTTCAATGATTCAATGATTCAAAGGACAAAGGCAAATGCTTTTAAGAAGAAATTCTCAAAATTGCTCCCTTAAACATGAAAATATCTATTTTAAATTTGTATAATGGACATAAATATATTATTTTAATTTTATATTGCTTTGGCCAGGCACTATTTTTGGTTTTAAGGTTGTACCTATGTACAGTGATATTCTTTGTTTTTGCCTACAATCTGGGAAAATCATATAGCAGACTTCACTTAGGCACTACACAGAGTTGCCAAATTTCTGGGGTCATCAAAGTTTCAAAAGTAATTACTGCAGTCTCATCTTCTTCCTGTACTTACTAGGCCTGCCGCTGCACGTGGTCGCAGGTGACCTGTCAGGTCTCTGTTTGATCTTGGCAGCGCGGCCCGCACTTCACACTTTGTTCTTAGCGGCTCACCTACCAGAATTTCTCTGCCGGTCGGTCGTTCAGATTCACGGCACATCCCGGGAGCCTTCTGCCGCCGCGCGTTGGTGCCCAGGAGCCCCCCGTGGCGCATCAACTTTTTATATGTTTTTATTTTCTGTTCAAAAAGGCTGCTCCACAAATCCTAAATGCAGCAAAAATTCCAATTAATTTATCAAGAGATTATGGTTTGCTGCACTTACCACGTGAAGAAAACAAATGGCATGTTGGCCTTTACAGTGAGATGATTTGAGTATCGGAGCAAGGAGGTCCTGGTGAGACCACACCTGCAACTTTTTCACCCAGAGAGTTGTGAATCTGTGGAATTGTCTGCCACAGAAGGCAGTGGAGGCCAATTCACTGGATGTTTTCAAGAGAGAGTTAGATATTGTTCTTAGGGCTAACGGAATCAAGGGATATGGGAAGAAAGCAGGAACTGATTTTGGATGATCAGCCATGATCATATTGAATGGCGGTGCTGGCTCGAAGGGCTGAGTGGCCTACTCCTGCAACTATTTTCCATGTTTCTATGTTCCTAAATAATCCCTGCACGATGAATTGAAGAGGTAAACCAGTACTTACCATTATGTCATAATTAAATAAATGCTTACATTGAAATATGTGGTCATGTACAATCCTATAGCAGTGATTCTGGTAAAATAAAAAATGACCTTTTATATTCCAAGACGCAAACAATTTTACAAAGGTTTTGCTGGACACTGAATTTAGGAGAAGATAAGCATATATTCCTGGCAAATGCTTTTAAGATGAAATTCTCAAAATTGCTCATGAAAATATTTATTTTAAATTTGTATAATGAACGTAATTAAATATATTCTTTCAATTTTATATTACATTGGCCAGGCACTATTTTTGGACAAGGTTATTCTGATTATTGTGACAAAATAATGATTATTGTGTGTTGTATTGAGATCTTTTGGCAAAAGTAGAAATGAAATTGCTGTTTCTACTGTGCTGTTGATTTGAGTTTTGATCTGTTTTCACTATCATATACATTTTACAATTCGAATTAGCAACACCATTCCAATATCGGTATAAATATGATTTCTTTATGCCTTCTTGAAATGGCAACTGTTTGTATTACTTGTTTGTCAGTTGTATCAGCTTCGTCTGGGGATTCTATTTCTTCATTGTCACAATACTTGATTTTTTTCAAAACTAATTGCCTGCCACAGCAGAGTTGGTTAAATCGCCTGTGGAGTAAATTTGCAAAACAAACCTGTTCCCCTGTTTCAAAGTGTGTATTGCCCTTGCAGCATGCATCTCTGATACTTGATTTTGTCGTTCACTCAAACAGCTTACTTCACCTTACAGGTGAAGTAACACCAGCACTTGGCATATTATTTAATGCACTATTAGAAAGCGATAATATAAAAATAATTCACCCCATGATTTATAAAATCTAGAAAAGATTTTAATTGCATTATGTTAAGTATGTTCCAAGTGCTTTAACTAAATGCTAATTTTATTATTAGTGATAATGAAAATGAAATTCTTTCAAGGGAAAAAGATTCAAAGGACTGACTCAGGCATACAGTTAAAAGTTCTGATAACACTGGTCTAGATTGCATAATTGGGAAAACAGAGTCTAATTTCATGATTTCAATTTGGAGAAATATAGAGTTAAATATGGGAATCAAACACTTTAAAATCCAACATTGTTCATTTTAGAAAATACACCCAGAAATTATTGATTTTCATTTTTCATATAAGAAAGCCCTGAAATGGCAAAAAAAACAGGTTTAAAGCTAACCAATATTACTCACTGGCATTATAAGAAAATAACTGCAGATGCTGGTACAAATCGATTTATTCACAAAATGCTGGAGTAACTCAGCAGGTCAGGCAGCATCTCAGGAGAGAAGGAATGGGTGATGTTTCGGGTCGAGACCCTTCTTCAGACTCACTGGCATTACTAGATGGCATGCAGTGCATGCTTAATTTGTACTTATGCATATACTTATACTTATGTATCTTATACGTATACACATACTTATGTATATACTTTTTGCATATCCCAAATACCCTAATGCCTATTACAATATTGTACATACAGAAGCAATGTAAACTTACACAGGTGTGTAATTTTGACAACTACACACACTAAGTTGCCATTCTTGAACTTGATACTGTAGGTTTGTGGAGATTGGTTGTTTTTCCTTACCGCAGCGATGTCTGAATGCAGCAAAGCACGATTTTCACAAAATCTGGAGGCTTATTTGTGCAGCAATAGGATGCACACCTTTTCTCTCACTTAACTAGAACAAAATGCCAAATGCCTGAGTGTCAACACATAAGTAAAGAACTGTACCCATAAGATTTCAATCTCCTACTTGGTAGAACTCTAATGTAATAATTCCCACAGCAGTGAAACCCAGGTTGGAAGGTGTGAAGTAACCCACTACACACAAAACAGAATCATTCAAACTCGACCCGGTGTATCTGTCTTCATAGCAAGTATAGTCTGGCTGCCTGTTGTACAACACTCCATCACATCAAATCTATTAAGAACATTATGGAACATTTCATGCAAAACACATAATCAGTTTCTCCACAGTGAAATCTGAGTAGTAATGAATCTATTCAACTATAAAGAAGAGATTCAGTGAATCAAGAAAGTGTTTAGAATGGTTCAAATCTGCTCAGCAAACTAACCTTTGCATTGCTGATTATGATAAATGACTTTAGCTCTGGGTTTACATGTATATTTTCAATAGGAATTCTGGATCCAAGAGTTCTTTTTTTTTTTAAATCAACGTATTGAGAAGTCTTGTCCAACTAAGCAAGTCACGAAAAGAATATTGGTACTTGAATTACTAAAAAAACCTTGCTCAACGCAATCAGCAAAGAGGAGACAGACGTAGACAATCGGGGTGAACTTAGATTGCTTTGATACACAACCCACAGGGGACAATCATTGTTTCAGAATGGATAGGCCCAGGGCTTGAAATAATCCCAGGCCTGATTTTAATTTGATGGCAAGCTTTGGCTTGACATCCAAGAGACTTGTCGGCAATGAAGATAGACACAAAATGCTGGAGTAACTCGGCAGCATCTCTGGAGAGAAGGAATGGGTGACATTTCGGGTCGAGACCTTCAGGCAAAATGGATTCCAATGTTGGGTGTCTAATTTGTCAGAAAGCATGAGGTTTGGGAGAGAAAGTGAGAGGTTCTGGAAATGATGACTTGGCAAGCGCTCAGTGCAGTCAGGTAGGGCGGGAGGGAGAGGGGTTGGGGGAGTGGGGGGGAATGTTATGGATGGATGAAACTCAAAGATTGGAGGGGTAATGATATGGTGATGGTAAAGGAAAGTTGTAATCATTGGGGTTTGCAAAGAAGACGTGAAGAAGGGGTAATCGTTTGTTAGCACAGTCTATCAGCATTCCCTCTTTGCCGCAGAGGTGAAGAATCGTTGCATTGTAGAATTGCCAAATGGAGATGACATCTGTGGAAATGTAAATTCAAAAGCAGAGAGGAGAGGTAAACATTAGGGCACTAACACCAGCAAAAATAGAAATTCAAGTCACCTTCATTTCTTTATCAGTTCTGATGGTTAATTGTAAGGAATTAACTGAGTCAATTTTAGGAGTTACAGAGTCACAGGAACACACCATGCAGAAACAGGCCCTTCGGCCCACTGAGTTTGTGCCAACCATCAACCACCCATTTATATTGATCCTACATTACCCATTTATTTAAATGTTCCCACATTCCCATCAGCTACCCGTAGATTCCACCACTCGCCTAAACGTTAAGGGTAATTTACGATGGCCAATTAACCCTTGTAGCCTGCACTTCTTTGGGATGTGGAAGGAAATCAGAGCACCCAGAGGAAACACACACAGTCACATGCAGGGCATGTATATTTGTGAGTATGTGTACATACACACACACTGAACATTTTTTCTCTCTCATTTATTATATTGTTTACAGTGTACTATGTTTACATATTCTGTTGTGCTGCTGAACGTAAGAATTTTGTTGTTCTATCTGGGACATGTGACAATAAAACACTCTTGACTCTCTCTCGACTTGTGAGGCAGTGGCTCCATTAGCTGAACCACTGTGTTGCCATTGGATCTTGCCATTTTTTCTTACCATGTTCAAAATATAAGTAGTCTACATTGTCTCTGATGATAATATCCTTTGTCATGGCACTGAAAGACACAAGCTACCAACTTTTCCCTTTTCACTTCCAACACTCTCAGACATGACTCATTCTCTATAAGAAGCCTGCGTCAATATCCGTTCAGATTTGAGTTTCATCTCAGGTTTTCGCGTTGGTTTTAGTTCTAAAGCTATTATATTTTTGGCAATAGAGCTTTGTATTTGATAATGATTTGTGAGACAGTGGTAGGAATTGCACAAATATTAAATCTAGATTCCTTTCGAAGGCCACCTTTTGTCAATGTCCTTGCTTGTGTCAACTAAAAGGTTGTCGTTCAAGAAAGAAATAGCTAGAAATACCAATGCATTTGAAAATATTTATACATTTCCTGACTGGTGAGTTATACCGATTTTGTGTGAGCTCCTGGCAGTGATATTCTAACACAAACAAGCTCAATACAGCGTGCACAATACGATGTAGTATAAGAAGATAACTGCAGATGCTGGTACAAATCAAAGGTTTTTATTCACAAAATGCTGGAGTAACTCAACAGGTCAGGCAGCATCTTGGGAGAGAAGGAATGGGTGACGTTTCGGGTCGAGACCCTTCTTCAGACTGATGTCAGGGGGGCGGGACAAAGGATATAGGTGGAGACAGGAAGATAGAGGGAGATCTGGGAAGGAGGAGGGGACGGGAGGGCCAGAGGAACTATCTAAAGTTGATACGATATGCACAATACGATATGCCTTGCACAACGGAGTAAGAATTAATGTGTCATCTGCTGTCATTGTGGAGAGTGGAGATCACGGAGGACATTGTATTTGTCCAATCATCTGCCGATCGAATAACACCTGTGTCACCTATTACCTGCCAGGATTTTTCCTGCTCTCCTCCCTTCCAGCTGCCTCCCCCCACCCCAACACACAAACACTCTGAAGAAGGGTCCCGACATAAAAAAAGTCACCTATCCATGTTCTCCTGAGATGCTGCCTGACCCACTGAGCTACCCCAGCACTCTGTGTCTTCTTCTGAAACCAACATCTGCAATCCCTTGTTTCTTTATTCCTTATGTTACTGAGATAAACTGGTCTATCACTGAGGCTTTGATAGCCACACTAACACGCATTATCTTTTCCTTAGATAACAAATAGCAGAAAACCTGCCTTTTAGTCTCCCAAACCTAAAGATACGACATCTTGAATTTGCAATTGAATTGGAACCTTCCTAATATGACAATGTGGCTTATTGCTACATCTCAAGGATAGTTACGGACAGACAATAAATATTAGTTATGCCAGCAACTCCTGCATCTCATAAATGTATTAAATAGTATTCATCTGTTGCTGTAAAGGTATTACTGAACAGAATTACAGTTTAATAATAAAAACCATAAAACGGCAAAAACTGGAAAACTAAAGTTAAAAAAAGATTAAACGGTGTCAATACTGAGGTCAGGCAGCAACTGTAGAGAGAAAATCAGTGTTAATTAAAATCACGAAAGAGCATAAACCTGAAACGTTAATTTGTCTTCTCTCTGCACAGATGCTGCTCAGTACTTTCAGTATTTCCTCTCTACAACATACAGTAAATACTCTTTATTACGGACTATGGGGGTGGGGGGGGGGGGGGGGGGGAGGTGGCGTCCGTAATTGCCAATGGTCTGCTGTAACCGAGTATGGGATTATCATTGTATAAATAGTAGAAGCAAACAACGACTTTTGCTGGATAATACATAGGATACAAAGTGCTGAAGTAACTCAGCTGGTCAGGAAGCATCTCTGGAGAACATGGAGAGGTGATGTCTCAGGTCCAGACCCTTATTCAGACTCTCAGTCTCGAACAGGACCTGGAATCTAGGTGAGTTAATGGCCGGAGGAGAGGCTGGTGGAGTGCACGTAAGGGTCGGTGGTGGTGGTGGTGACAGTGGTGGCAGTAGCAGCGGAGACTGCGGCGGTGCCGGCAGCGGTGGCAGGAGCGGCCGGAGAGGCGGCATGGGCCGGGGTGGAATTGGCAGCCCAGCCCGATGGTGAAGGTTGCTAGGTCAGTCTGCTGCAATTGAAATCCATTAAAAAGAGGTCCATAAAAACGAGGGTTTACCGTACTAACATCTGTTTAATGTTATTATATAGAATTCTAAGGAGAGAGGAGGATGAGAGAGCATGTTGTTAAACTCACGTCTGTCCAGGGCCTCCTCCATTGTCATAGTGAGGACCAGCGCAAATTGGAGGAACAGCATCTCATATGTTGCTTGGGCAGTTTACACCCCAGCGATGTGGACATTGACTTCTCTAACTTCAGATAGTTCCTCTGTCCCTCTCTTTCCCCTCCCCCTTTCCAGTTCTCCCACTAGTCTTCCTGTCTCCTACTACATCCTATCTTTGTCCCGCCCCCTCTCCTGACATCAGTCTGAAAAAGGGTCTCGACCCGAAACATCACCCATTCCTTCTCTCCAGAGATGCTGCCTGACCCATTGAGTTACTCCAGCATTTTGTGTCTACCTTAAATAGAATTCTAATAACATTTAAGGAAATTATAATGTGCAGAATTAACTTTCCCCTTTGCTTGCAAAATAACACACCAATTATGGAACAATTAACTACATACTCTACATTGAATGTAACACACATTATTGACAAAACTTCATATCCCTGTATGTTCCTATTTGATTGCTTAGGGAATGTCCAAACAATCCTAATAGATCATGAGAAAATACAAAAAGAAATAAGTTGGTGAAGAGTGACACTGCTCTGAAGCTATCTTTCACTGTCAGAATATTAACAATAACTTGCATAAGCACACATTCAATCATTTCTAATGTCTCATATCCTGCAAACTAATTATATAATCTACAACTACTTCTATGAAGTTTGAAATATACAAAATTATGTTAGTAATTATACAAAATATCATGAGCAGTAGATGATGAACAGTAAATTACATATTTTAATGCAACAACATGCAATAGAATATATTGAATGATATTGAGCTACATGCTCAGCATTATAATGGTCTATTTCTATCTAAACAACCATAACCAATGCCTGAACCATAATACAGCATGCTTTATTGGAGGTCTTTAGTTGATAAGATATGTTAAGGATTACCTTTTGAGCATTTTGTAATATTTGCAGTCAATATCAAAGCATAATATAAGTTTAGTGCATGTTGTAGTTCTGCTGTAACAAAGTAGATTAGCTACGATTTATATTAAACAGTTAGATTTGTGCAGAGATGATTCCCTAGTCCATGGGATGTTCCATTCCACTTTCAACATTTAGTTTCATTCAAATCAATGGAACAACATTTCCAAAATGGAATCAATCTAAAAAGGCATTATAAATGGTATATTTTGCACTTAGTGGTATCAACTAGGAATGTTTTTCAAGGCATTTGTCTTTACATAAGCAACAATCATGCTGCAAAATACTTCTAGATATTTCAGAGGATTTTTCCCCATGTCTTTCTTGTGACAGCCGCAAACATAAGTGATAAATGATGAGTTAATCTTTGATGTGGTTAACGATTGTTGAGCAATAAATGTAACCTTGGAGATACCAAGAAACCTCTCCTGGTCTTTTTCAAATGGTAGCCTGAAATCTTTTATATCTGTCCATGAAAAATCAATGGAATCAATCTATAACATCTTACCCAAGATGTGGCATATGAATTCTGTAGTAGCTAAAAGGGTTGGTTCTATTTAAATTCATACCATGCAGTAATGATTCGCTTATAAGCAAGTCCAAAATAAAGCTTATTGCATTTAATTGAGAAATAAGTCTCAACTTTCCAGTTAATGCCTGCTTCTTTGGGACTTGGATGAGTAGAATACATTTATGGAAATGACATGAAAATGCATGTCATATGCAGTTTGATGAAACTGCTGGTGTCTAATGGTCTCCTTAAGAATGTACTTCATACACGTGGTAATCCCAGAACAACTTTTCAAAATCCCTCCCCATCCCAACAAAGACAGGACCAGATCATTAAATTATTTTGCATGCTGCACAAAAATTGCACCTAAATGACGAATGTCAAGCCCAGAACCTCCCCATGGAGCACCATACTGCATTGCTGGTCTGATGCTTCAGCCAAGACTATGTGTTCAAGTAACCTGACAAACTCTTTGCCCTCGAGTTTGTGGTGAAGGTAACATTCATTGTTCACTGTTGTAATAAACTAGACCAAGCGGACCCGTTGGGCCCAAACCTCTCCTGCATTGGTGCAGCACCCTCTCCTCCTCCATTCACCCCTCCCCTCTCCCCCCACTCCTCCCTCTCCCTCCCCCTCTCCCCTCCCCTTCCCCCTCTCCCCCTTCCATCCCCCTCCCTCCCCCTCCCTCCACTCCTCTCCTACCCCTCCCCTCCCCTCTCCCCTCCTCCCTCTCCCCCCACCGCTCTCCTACCCCTCCCCTCCCCTCTCCTCTCCCCCCTCCCCCTCCCTTCACCCCCTCCCTCCACCCCCTCTCCCTTCCCCTCCCGCTCCCCTCCCCCTCTTCCCCTCCCCCCTCACTCCATCCCCCTCAACTCCCCTTATCCCCCCCAACATAAATCAATACCAATATCATTTCATCACACTGGTCAGTAGTCATTGAGCCATGTCACCTTGCACTACATGGACACCAGAATTATGGACATCCTCTTAAAGCATGCGGGGGTCCTCGGACTGTCGTAGTGAGAGGTTGAAGATGTCCATGAAAACTTGTGCCAGTTGGTTAATGCAGATTTTATGAAAATGACCAGGTACACCATCAAGGATCGATGCTTCACAAAGGTTTACCCTCATGAAGGATCTTCTGACATTGGCCACAGAGACTGAGATCACACTCTTGTTAGGGGATGAAGGGGCTTGTGATGTTACATTATTTTTTTCCCTTTCATAGTGAGCATGAAGAGCATTGAGCTCATTCAGGAGTGATGTGTTGCTGTCAGTTGAGCTGCTTGGTTTCACCTTGCAGGATGTGATGTCATGTAAGCACTAGCGCAGTTGCTGAGCGTTCATCCGAGCCTCCAAGTTAGAGGCTCCAAGTATCTCTTTGCATTCTTGATGGTCTTCTTATCTGTGCACTGTGGACGGGTTGATTGCATTCATGCATACCTTTTTCTTTAATTGGATAGCACACAAACATATGTGTATTACTGTACACGTGACAATAACAAACTGAACTAAACTAAAAATACTTAGACTTCTTGTACAATCTTCGATCACCTGACTTGCTTGCAGCATATCTGGCCTTCAGTAGATTGGAGACCTCCTGGTTTATCCAAGGCTTCTAGTTAGGGAACACTCAGTGGTCCTGGTAGAACACACTCTTGCATGGATTTCCTTGTAAAGTCTGTAACATCACCTTGAGAGTCACCCAGTCTACCAGCTGCAAGCAATCACGACAGCTGCTTCCCTGGCTCCCCTGACCTGTTCTGTACAATCCGCTCTGCAGGAGCTGCACTCTACAGTTGCATAATAAAGTCATAGAGTCATACAGCATGGAAAGAGGACCTTCGTCCCAACTATCCCCACACCAACCAACATGTCCCATCTACACTAGTCCAACCTGCCTGTGTTTGGAAAATATCCCTCTAAACCTGTCCTATCCATGCACCTGTCAAAATGTTTCTTAATCATTGCAATAGTACCTGCCTCATCTAGCTCCTCCAGAAGCTCGTTCCATATAGCCCTGCACTTTATCTAAAAAAGTTACCCCTCGGGTTCCTATTAAATCCGAAATGCAGGAAAAAGCAGCATAGTCAGGTGGCTAAATCTTCCAAAGTATGAGCGAGGAATGGAGCGATAGATGTCTGATGTAAACGTAGCATTGGTCGAGAGTATTTGATTCTCAAATGCTGCAGGAAACCGACTGATGGTAGTTTCATCAATAATTGTTTTCTAGGACTGAAGGTTCCTTTGGTTGAGGAGAGACCGAAGCAGAGAAGTCACAAACAGGAAAACGGTCACTAAACCAACGAGATAGATGTTGTTTATTCACAAAATGCTGGAGTAACTCAGCAGATCAGGCAGCATCTCAGGAGAGAAAGAATGGGTGACGTTTCGGGTCGAGACCCTTCTTCAGACTGATGTCAGGGGGGCGGGACAAAGGAAGGATATAGGTGGAGACAGGAAGATAGAGGGAGATCTGGGAAGGAGGAGGGGAAGAGAGGGACAGAAAAATCCCTCTAAACCTGTCCTATCCATGCACCTGTCTAAATGTTTCTTTCTCATTGCAATAGTACCTGCCTCATCTAGCTCCTCCAGAAGATGTTGTGAAGAGATTCAAGGAAGTACATTTGACTTCCTTAATTCTGGTTGCAAACATAAAGAATTAACAGGAGGCACATCACAGCAGTGAAAATACTGATAATTAAAAGATATTATAATCTTAACATTTATATCATAAGGGAAAGTAACCATCAATATCAGACTATAACCTAAAAGATCAAAGGACAAGAGCGTTATATAATCACAATGTCACATTGTGACTTACTTTTTAGTAAACCACTGCTGACAAGTCATTTATCCTATTTCTACTGCACATTTTAGCAGAATGAACAAATAATTTCAACTGTGACTTTAGGGAGAAGTAAGCCACTACTTCACTCCTTCTGTACCAGAATGGGATTATATTCTCAATTGAGGATTGATTCCCAATATGGTTGTATCTGCAAGATAGGTTTTTAGTTTCGTTTAGTTGAGTTTATTGTCAACGATTGACTGTTGAAAATGCATTGGGTTTGTAAGTTTAAAAAAATCAATGATATGTTATGTATAGAAATGAAGCAATTACTCCACGTACTAAAATAAAAATAGTCAGCTGTGTTTTCATAAGATATTGAATATAATGTTTTATGGGTATAACAAATACATTTGAACATGACTACAGTACAAACAATGAGAAAATATTAAAGAATTAAAATGGGAAATTGATAAGACTTCATGTGTTTACTGGGGCAATTTGATTACAAGAATAATTTGATTTGCACTGTATTATCCAATATTATGCAAATATTGTGTCGGAAAGAACTGAAGATGTTGGTTTAAATTGAAGGTAGACACAAAATGCTGGAGTAACTCAACGGGCCAGGCAGCATCTCTGGAGAGAAGGAATGGGTGACTTTTCGGGTCAAGACCCTTCTGCAAATATTATTAGATTGCTTTGCAAGAAAGCATTTTCTGCCTTGAATTTATGTAGGTTTTCTCCAGTTTCCTACAGTATAAGCAGAAGAACTATAGGAACAGCAGTTTTAGTTTTTACCAATCTCCTAGAAAGGAAATCTTACCTGAATCTCACTTTAGAAAGATGTCTATTATTTACTCTTCTTGAGTAAGAGTACTTAAATATATGAAAATTCACTTTTAGCATTGTGCAAATTATGTCACTGTAAAAACTATTGGGATGGTGCCACCAATAAAGAAAATGAGGAGGGTGTAAAAAGCATAGTCAGTTGACTATTTACTATTTTTCATTCAACACTATAACTTTTGCCATTTCCAAATCTTGACTGAGAGCTGAATTTAACTCTTACTACCTGTTGGAAACCGGATGGGCTACAGGAAGTTAAAACTACTTTCTGTAGTATTTAACCCCAAATTATTTACAGTGCAATAGGAAACACGGCCTGGAGACACAACAAATAACAGATGCTGGAACTTTGAGCAAATAAAACAAACTTCTGGAGGACCTTAGTGGGCCAGGCAGCATCTGTGGCAGAAAATGTTAATGTTACAGGTCGGGACCCTTCTTCAGAATGATGGAGTTGGGGGAGATAACTGGTGGAAGTGGTGAAGCAAGCTGGCACGTGTTAGATGGATCCAAGTAATGGGGGGTTTAGTTCCTGAAAAGAGGTAAGGAATGAAGTGTTGCACCTCCTGTTGTTATATGTTAATGAGCTTGGGAAGAGAAGGGGGGGGAGTAGATGGGGAGGGGTGAGCAAACAGAGTCACATGGAGAGTGGAATCTATTGTAAGCAGAAAGTAATGGGGAGAGAAAGATATGTCTGGCGGTGGAATTTAGTTGAAGGTATTGAAACATTTAGGAGAATTTATGTAATGGATGCGAAGATGGGTGGGGTGAAAGGAAAGTACATGGGGAAGTCTATCCCCATCCTATCTGGGGGAAGGGGGTGTGAGAGCAGAATTGTTGGAAATGGAAGGGTTGAGGGCTCCATCTCAACAACTGCTGTGGGGGACAGGGTAACCATGTATCCTGCACCGAGGAGATCTCAAAGGTCCTAGAGTGGAAAATCTCACCTTGAGAGCAGATGTTCTGTTTTCTGATGCAATGGGATTTGCTCATGGATTTAATATATGTTGAACAACAATTTTTTTGAACCAAACAAGAGGAGTTGAAATGGTTAGCAACCTGGAGATCCCAGAGGATTTGGCAGACCGAGCATGTGTATTTGGCTACATGTGGTCTCACTGATGCACAGGAGAAGCGTGATCTGCCAAAGGGGGTCTCCAGGTTGTGAACCATTTAAACTCTTCCCATTCCCACACTTACATTTCTGTCCTGGGCCTCCTCCATTGGAACAACCACGCCTCATATTCCGCTTGGGTAGCTCCAACTTTAGGTAACTCCCTTCTTCCCCCCTGATCACCCCCCTACCTCCCTTGTGTCCCACCTGGACTCGCACCTATTTCTCCCCTCATCTCCCGTTCCACCTACATTCATTCCTCGAGCTAATGTTTCTCTCCTTTTTTCTCACACTTTCTCTTTTCATCTCTGGCCTTTATCCACCGATTGCCCCCTCACATGTATCAACCTATTACCTGCAACACTTTGTCCTACCCCCCCCCCAACCCACACCCACCCCAAACCCTCCGCAATCAAGACTCTCAACCCAAAACGCCGCCTATCCATGTTCTCCAGAGATGATGCTTGATCCACTGAGTTACTCCAGCACTTTGTATCTTTTTTTTGCAAACCAGCATCTGCCATTCCTGCATACTCTGTATTTTAATTTGGATATTTTTAATGAATCACCAGCACTAACAATTTAACTATTAAAACCCTGTTTTACATTTTTTTTTAAGGTCAGGTTAAAATCCCACTATACTGATTTGACTGAGTAGTGAAATCACGTGCAATATTCTGGTCACAACTAGATTCATGATATGTTGCATATACAGTCCTTGTACACACTTGAGAATGAAAGAATTATCTATTGATTAAATTCCACTCTCACAAATCCAGTATGGCAGATAAATGAACTGCTCAGGACACATGTAGGCCATTGCCAGACATTACAGGGTAATCGATCAGTTTTTAGTGCTCAACTGGGAAAATTCAGAAGCTGATGATAATATGAGAATATAAAAAGGTGAAAAAAAGTGCCAGATTTGTTTCAAAACATGAGAACCCACCCAACCCAACCCCCCTCCCTCCCCCATCTTTTCTTAACTAGCTTTTTCCAATCTTCATCTGTTCTTTTAATTTCTCAAACAAAATGCGATATTTGGCATAGTCACAACTCCCTTTAATACCCTTTGAATATTGTGGCACTGGCCAATCAGAACTATGATTAAGGCAACATATTCAGGAACATACATGTATTTCTCAAAATCTATTTGAATACTATATCTTGGAGGTGTAATAATAGGATCACTTGGTCATGTCATAATGAACAGTAGTAGAATTAGGCCATTCGGCCCATCAAGTGAACTCTACCATTCAATCATGGCTGATCTATCTCTCCCTCCTAACCCCATTGTCCTGCATAGTCTCCATAACCTCTAACACTTGTACCGGTGATCAAGAATCTGTTTATCTCTGCCTTAAAAATATCCACTAACTTGGCCTCTACAGCCTTCTATGCCAAAGAATTCCACAGATTCACCACCCTCTGACTAATTTTCTCCTCCTCTCCTTCCTAAAAGAACATCCTTTCATTCTGAGGCTATGACCTCTAGTCCTAGAAACTTCTTGTTACCTTCTTATTTGTCCATGTACTCATATGCATTTTTACATTTCCCAAAGTGGCCTGATACATATTAGTATAAGAAAACAACTGCAGATGCTGGTACAAATCGAAGGTATTTATTCACAAAATGCTGGAGTAACTCAGCAGGTCAGGCAGCATCTCGGGAGAGAAGGAATGGGTGACGTTTCGGGTCGAGACCCTTCTTCAGATACATATTAGTGTGACTACAAGTGTCTACCAGGACCAAATGGATACTTTAATTTGTGACCAGTGAAAGTAAACTGAGTAATAAATTTAATAATATTATACCACAATTTTGAGAAATAGTGCAGAATATTTCTGGTTAAAGTTAGTAACTTTCCCTGCAAATTTTATTTGTTTTTTAACAGAATTCTTCATCTTCTGTTGCAGTCTATAGAAGAAGGAATGCAACAAAATCACTACACACTATACCTATTAGCATACTTGCACATTTTTATTTCATCAACTGATCCTGATTTTCCTTTGCATTGTGAAACGAAATTTTCTCCCCACTGCACTGTTTGTTGCACAGATCAAGCAGGCTATATCCTTTACCTGTGACCCTCCCTCTCTTTCCCTAGGATAGACACAAAAAGCTGGAGTAACTGAGTGGGACAGGCAGCATCTCTGGAGAGGAAGAATGGGTGACGTGTCGGGTTGAGACCCTTCTTCAGAGTACATATATCTTCGGTTTAAACCAGCATCTGCAGTTCTGTCCTACACATATTCTTTCCCTAAAGTACTCTTTTTATCAGTTGGTAAATATTTCAATAAAATCAGCCACCACTCCTTCGTCAGTTCTGTTCTGAGCTTATGGAAAACATCTTGTGCTATTCCCTCAAGAGAATTGGGATCGTCCTAATTGAATGATCTTGGGATAACCATTGCTTTGCCTACTCCTGTATCATTGATGCTTGTGATTTACAGATTGATAAATATCAAACTAAATGAACCCCTGTCTTTACACACAATGTTATGTATCCCTGTGAAACAACTGCTGAAAAATTGGACCCGTTAAGAAGTGTTTTTGAATGCAGTTCGAAGCACCTGCAGTGCTTAGTTTACATCAAAGCTTCTTTGAACTGGTGCGAACTTCACAGATCCCTCAATATGTGAGTTCGACACTGTCAATGAATATAGAGCTTGTGGCCTGCACCTGGAGACCTATGTACCATCACACTCCTTGCCACCTCTGTTCCCCTTTAGTTCCCACAGTTAGATCTCACTTACATGGCAACTACAGAATCCTTTAACAGCATATTCACCTTTTCACACACCAACAATATTTGTGAAATATGCAAATCAAGTTCAATGTTTCCCAAGGGGAGAAAGGGTCTAAGATTTCTTAGAGCGAGATAATGATTTTTGTTTACTGACTGTTTTTTTGCAGTAACTGTTACATGCAGCAGCCATTTAACATATCAAATGCAGGGAAAAATATGTATTACTCCACAATTCCCTTGCATTGCCCTCTATTGATGTTACCTGACCTGCTGAGCTCCTCCACCAATTTTTGCTCAAGATTTCAGCATGTGCAATCTTTTGTGTATCTGTTCTCAGAATTACTGCCTATTGCAAATAAAATCAGGAACATAGAACAATAAACAAGTGAATTTCATATTTTAAAACTAATTTTCTATATCAGCAGTCTGAACCTGCTCTAAAAAATGGTAAATTTGTTCACAATAATTCGCCTCCAAATAACTTTCTCTAAGGTAAAATGGCATGTCCTTCCCCTATAGACCAAAGTTTTACACTTAGTCTCCATCCAAAATATATCCGAATTGCACCCCATTGCTGCTCTCTGACCAAAAATATTTGAGAAGCCAAAACATGTTCTCCTAACTGAATAAATAAAAACAATGCATATCAGTCTTTTGAAGTATGAGGATCCTGATGCTGTCTTCAAAGCTTTCAGCCTGTTGTGGCCGCATCAACTCCATTGCTCAGTTAAATGTGGTAGGAAGCAAGAGACCTTATCTAAAAGGATAAAATTCAGGGGCAGGAGGAAATCGAATGAAAAATTATTGGTCGCCATTACAGCTTCTGATCTACCTGTCCTCACTGGCCAGAACCTTGGTTATTGGCCCGTAAATTTGGCCAACTGTTCGACACCACAAGGTTAATAAACCCAGACTTTAGAATGGGAAATGACCCTCTCATCACTTCTGTGGTGTGTGGTCTAAAAATTCCAACACTTGGCTACCTGTGAGGTGCTACACTGAGAGCTGCACAACACCCTGTCTTTATATAAATAATATTTATCTCCCAACACATTTTATGGGGAGGTAACTGTAACATACTGATACCCTCTCCCTTTTATGAGTATATTCATCTGAATCTGCTGTAAATCTTTTCTGCTTGTATTATTTAAAAAAACACGTTTCCTAAAATATTGACATCTTTCCATTGAAAACTATGTTATTGATAGGTCTTCCCTATTTTTACACTTCACGTCTCCATATTTGGTAATGCCATAAAATATTGCTTAGCCTAACGCATTTATAGTCTGTTGAGATATCTGCAATTAAAATCTAGATTATGGCTGAATAATTAATTTTAGAGTTACATGATGGTGAATCTATATCATTTGTTATTCCCCCCCCCCCCCCAACACTAGAGACTTGGGTGCTGTTGCCCTTAATGCAAGCATAGGCTGTGCAGACTTCAACCTAACTATGTATGAAAAATATATTACCTTCTCAAAAATTTGAAATAAAATTTAAATGCATTTTGAATTAAATCACTCAACAGGCATGCATATTATTCTCACTTTTAGAAGCAGGAAGAAAATGTGTGAATTATACATTCTTATACTTGATATATAACCAAGCAAATTCATAATGTCTTGTTCTTTCTACTTTCTTTGAGTCATGGGGGATTCATGATTAAACATGAAAAACTACCTTTTCAAGGAATATTGACTGGAAAATATAAAATAGTATGTAACAGATAGCAGTCATTCATAATAATCATCAGAGCTTTATATCCTTCAGTGATTTGTAGTTTTGCTCTGCTATTATTCATTGTGGGATTGCCCACTGCCTCCTGGAGCAACATCAACCTCAGGCAGAAAGTTGTGGCCTCTGCCGATTGCACACACTTCAAGATAGGTTGACGAGACATGTAATTTTTCAGAGAACAATAGATTTTGCCTTTCCTCCCAGTGCAACATACTCAAAGTTATTGCAATACTAAAAGACACCGTACCAAAACATAAGGCTAGCCACACGCTGAAAGGCTGAGTTCAGGATTTAGCGATGGAATCTGGTATTTTTTGCTTCTTTGTGAATAATGGCACAAGATATTTTATATCCATTTGAGCAGACAGACACTACTCCCCTATGACTGGAATACCCAGTCTGAATTATATGGTCACATCATGAATAGTCGCCACAACCCACAAACCTATCAACCAGATGTGAGGGAGGGCTGCCAGCCAAGATAATTTCGCACATATTTTTATTTATTTTCTTAAATTCTTGAAATCCGTATTTCTGTGGTAACATCAATTAACACTTAACAAGCATTTTAAAAAAGTGTTGGAAGGAACTGCAGATACTGGTTTAAATCGAAGATGGACACAAAATGCTGGAGTAACTCAGCGGGACAGGCAGCATCTCTGGAGAGAAGGAATGGGTGACGTTTCGGGTCGAGACCTGTCTTCAGACTGATTGTTGCTGTCTTATCACTGGAACTTTAATTGCAATGATACTGGCTTATACTCCTGAGTTTCTGTGGAATATTTGAGAGTAAACCTGTGGCAAGATTCATTATTTGTACCAAAGCTAATGCCAAAAGATTCATGTGTTTTGATTGATCAGAGGCAGTTTGGAAACTGTGTACAGTTAAACTATTTGCTTTGGCTTGTATTAATTCTTAAAAACAAAATTCAGAAGTAAGATAATAAGAATATAGATTAAAAAGTTTAGCCTCTTAACCTACAACCTGGATAAGTAGATAAAAAAAGGCAATATTGTTTAAAATTGGAACCATGTTAAAGGGAAAAGTATAGAACATAGAACATAAAACATAGAACATAGAAACGGAAAACGGAAAGGGGTGCGGCAAAAAGATATAACTGGTGGCAGGATCATGTTAAAGGTGGCGGAAATATCAAAGAATGATATGCTGGTTACAGACGCTGGTGGGGTGGAAGGCGAGGATAAAGGGAACTCTATCCTTGTTCCATCTGGAGTGTGGGGGATGAGAGCAAGACAAGATCTCCCTACATAAGTACATAAGGGAGGAGCGGGGGGGGGGGGGGGGGGGGGGGGCAAACCATGTTGATTGAAGAATGGCAACAGTTTGGATGTTCTACTTGCCAGGCTTTGTCCAGCCCCTGACCTCAATATTCCAGTTTTCTGCAGAATAGACACCATGGACTGAATGGCCTAATTCTGCTCCTATGACTATGATTTATGAACTCCCCATATTCCCCTAGTCTGAAGAAAGGTCCCGACCCAAAACATCGTCTGTTCATTCAGGCCACAGATGCTGCATGTCTTGTTGAGTTCCTCTTGCACTTCATGTTTTGCTCAAAATTCCAGTATCTGCAGCTTTATGTTTCTCCATGAAAGGGAAAAGCCTTGTGGAATCTTATTAATTCCACCCTGCATTCAATTGTTTGAAAATAAAATTTAACACACAATTAGCACCCTTTGGACTATTTGACAAACAATAGAGACTGTTCCTGGACTGTTTACAGACTCACCTTTCATATTTTAAGTGCTGCTGCTCTTGTTTTAGAATCACACTGGCAAGATAGTGTTTCCTTATGGTGATCTAATTATACCTCGCTAAATGTGATTCTAATGCCTTTACATGATAATTTCATTGCACACGACAAACTGAACAAAAATTAAATTATGAATTCATGGTATCAATGGTTTGCAATGTGATAAAAGAGTTGAAAAATGTCAATGAGCACACTCAGAATAACTAAAAAGCAAAGGAAAAATATTTATAATACACACTTGAACCATTACTAATCCTCATTTTATACTTAATGAGCGGAACCAGGTCTGCTAATACTAAATATCTAAATTTGTCTTTTGCATTCACAGAAATGGTATATACTGTTACATGATCAGGCATTTTTGTTGGTGAAGTCCAAATTAATCTGAACAGCTGTACTATTGATCACCTTTGCCTGCTGGAGATAAGATGCCCAAAGGGTTCAAAGAGGGAGGGAAAGTACACTCTCATTTCTGGCTGTTACAGAATGAAGCACTTTTGTGAACTTAGGCATACAATGGTTCAATGCCAATCTGACCATTCATTTGAAAAATATGAACCACAAAGTATGTTAGTGGCAAAATAAAAGCAAACAAGTAACTTAAAACAATAGTCAATCATCAAAAAAAAGATTGGGCAGCACAGTGGTACAGCAGGTAGAACTAATGGCTCACAGCACCAGAGACCCGGGTTCGATCTTGATCTTGGGTGCTGTCTGTGTGGAGTTTGCATGTTCTCGCTGTGACCGCGTGGGTCTTGTCCGGGTGCTCCAGTCTCCTTCTGCATCCTAAAGACGTATGGGTTCGTAGGTTAATTGACCTCTGTGAATTGCTCCTTGTGTGTAGGGAGAGGGAATGTAGCACTAGTGTGAATGGGTGATTGATGGTCGAAATGGACTCTGTGAGCCGAAGCGCTTGTTTCAATGCTGTATCTCAAAACTAAAGTAAAAAAAGACAAAAGTCATGGTCTCGAAAGTCCAGTGCATAGGTGAATGATCATAGGTGGAAAGGTGACTTACCTTGCAGGGTTCATGAGTGTTATAGTCACTCCAAGGGCAACATTATTACATTTTCTTAGCAATGATTCAAATCGTATATTCCATGGTGTCCAATGTCATCACATGTGCAGGTATATAGTGTCCGGCATGCAAAAGATAAATATTCCAGGAAGCTTGTTTTTGGAATGACATAGAATGAGGCTCAATTTTCAAGCTTGTAATCCGAGAGAGCCATAAAACATGGAAACAGGGTCATCAGCCCAACCTGTCCATGCTGACAAAGGTGCCCTATCCAAGCGAGTCTCGTCTGCACTTGTTTGGCCCATATCCCTCTAAACCTTTCCAATCCATATACCTGCCAAAATGTATTTTAAATGTTGTTATTGGAGTTACCTCAGATACTTTCTCTAGCAACTGGTTCCAAATGCTAACATTCCAAATGCTACCATTTATTTCAAGAGAGCTTGTACACAAACACAGGGATGTAATGTTGAGGCTCCCTAAGGCACTGGTAATATTTGGAATATTGCGAGCAATTTTGGCCATCATATCTGAGGAAGGATGTGCTGGTTCTGGAGAGGGTCCAGAGGAGGTTTACAAGAATGATCCCAGGAATGAGTAGGTTAACCTATGATGAACATTTGTCGGCATTGGGCCTGTACTCGCTGGAGTATAGAAGAATGAGGGGGCACCTCGTTGAAACATACGGAATAGTGAAAGGCTTGGATAGAGTGGATGTGGAGAGGATGTTTCCACTAGTAAGAGTCTAGGACTAGAAGTCATAGGCTCAGAATTAAAAGACGTTCTTTTAGGAAGGAGATGAGGAGAAATTTCTTTTGTCAGAAGGTGGTAAATCTGTTGAATTATTTGCCACTAAAAGCTGTGGAGGCCGTCAGTGGATATTTTTAAGGCAGAGATAGGTAGATTCTTGATTAGTGTCAGAGGTTATGGGGAGATGACAGGAGAATGGGGTTAGGAGGGAGAGATAGATCAGCCATTTGATTTATTCACAAAATGCTGGAGTAACTCAGCAGGTCAGGCAGCATCTCGGGAGAGAAGGAATGGGTGACGTTTCGGGTGAAGACCCTTCTTCAGCCATGATTGAATGGTGTAGACGATGGGCCAAATGGCCTAATTCTACTCCTATTCCTTATGTCCTTATGACCTTAAATACCCACCACCCTCAGGTTCCTATGAAATCTTTCCCATCTCATCGTAAACTCATGTCTTGATCTCCCTACCCCAGAAAGGAGATATATTCTCTCCTTATTTTATAAGATCAGCACTCAGCCTCCTGCACTCCATGGAATAAAGTTCTGGCCTTCCCAACCTCTCTCTATGGCTCACCGGGAACCCATCTGGAGGATGGGGTCTGGCCGGGGGGGAGCCGAGCCTGGCCCCTGCTCACTCCTGAAGACCGGGAATCAGAGAGGAGGATGAAGGGGAGACAGCGGCAGAGGCTGGACAAAAGGCCTCGTATGGAGAACCATGGTACAGACACAAAATCTTTGGAGAGAAGGATCACGACCCGAAAAGTCACCCATTCCTTCACTCCAAAGATGCTGCCTGTCCCGCTAAGTTACTCCAGCATTTTATGTTTATCTTTGATGTTAACCAGCATCTGCAGTTCCTTCCGACACAAGAAGCATGGGACGTACCTTCCGCGCCCGCAAGGTTGGCTGCAGGAGGCTCCCCACAAGGGGAACAATGGCTGAGGAGGGCCGTGCAAGGAGGGGCAACAGTTCGCAAGGCGACGGCGGTAATGGGCCTTTGTGGCCAGCTGCAGCTGGGACTGTAAAATGGCACCAAAATGCCGATTGTGACATATGGACTCAGTGGGCTGTTCTGTACATTCTGTACCAGCCAGGGGATTGTGCATATGTATGGTAATAGTCAGCTAATGTGCATGCAAAAATGTATCCCACTGTACCTTGGTACACGTGATAATAGAACTGAACACAGTACTCAATGTGCGGACTCACCAACACTTGTACAACTGTTACATAACATCCCATCTTCTACACTCACTAGTAGTGATGAAAATAATAATCCTATTTTACTAAATTACTAGGCTCAGGAATTTTAGATTTAAATTATACTGGTAGACTTATTTTATTTTGAGAACAGCTAGCCTGAATTTTTTTTTCATGAAATAGACCTTTCTTCTCATGGTGAATCGGGCATTAACATCAGTGCAAAACTCTTTTCATTGGCAGAAATCTTGCAAACTCAGTTATAGTCTTCTTCTTCTTCTTGCGTTTGAGGCAGCAGAAATTATGTAATGCCCTCCAGGCGCTGTAGCCAGTGCAATGTGCTGTTGTCAAGGGCCGTGAGGTCTACCCCTCCACCAGGGGGACGGAGGACAGCGCTGTCGAAAATGACGTGCTGCGCTGTTTGCTGGTCTGCTCCACACACGCAGGCTGCTGATGGACGCAACCCCCAACGATGCATGTTGGCGTTGAACCAGCCGACCCCTGCGCGGAACCGGTTCAGGGCGACCCGCTCTATGCGGGGCATGTCCGAGCCGGGTGGGGCTGTGGTGTTCGGTGCGACAGTGAATTGAGGAGGTCGTGATGTCTGTTCCCAGCTGGTTCACCGTGCTCCTAGTATGTTGAAACCGGAGCCACAGAGGTCGCTGCGTGATGGGAGAAAGGGTGACGAGATGACAGGCGTTGAGGTCCCAGTTGCTGTGAATCCTGGGCGAGCTGGTGCAAAGGATGTTTGGCGGCCGATGGGGCCTTGCACACCAGCCTATGATTGAAGAACTCTCTGCGAAGCTTGGCGGGTGCGTAACTGTGAGCACCAGTTATAGTCTTAAAGTGATTGACCAAAGATATAGGGTGAGAGGAGAAACAATCTTCACATGCATTGAGCAGTTTTGATCTGTTTAGGCCAAAAATTAGCTCAATTTGAAGCTTTCATGCTTAAATGTGTTTTTCTTTACTTCTAAAAGGATATTTCACAATTTCCAAAATTAAGTGTTCACTTTGATGAGAATAACTAATGTTAGCTTTCAAAAAACGGACTTAGCATTTGAAAAAAAAAACAGTGAATGATTACAACGGTGATGTGAAATAATTAGACTAAGTTACTTACAACTCAAAAAATCATACTGTCGGAGATCATTATGTACAAAGATGGTTAGGTTGATGTATTAAATGGATTATTTCCTATTATATACCCTTCTGACAGTAATGCTACCATCTCCATTCATATAGTTTGGTGTCTAAATTAATTGCATTAGTAACTGGAGATCAGTTTTAGCTAAGTTGAATGAGCAGGCAATTTTGGAAATTGCATGAGAAATTCAACTAAACTCAACCCAACTCAACTCAACTCCTTCATTCATGTTGTGATCAGTACACCTGGTCCTAAAATGACAGATTTTTAAGGTTATGAAGTCTCATTTAGGAATCTTTGCTACTTGAAGAATCAAGTTGGATTCTCAGTGAAGGGGTTACCTTTTATGCATACAAGGCTTATCAAAACGCATATAATGCCAGCCCAGAGCCTCTAACACACCAGAGCAGGTAACGAAAAGCACAGGGCGATCGCTTGTCAGCACGGACTCAGTGGGCCAAAGGGCTTGTTTCCGTGTTAAATCTTTAGAGCCTAAAGTCTAAAATTTGCATCCCTGTGGCATATGTCCAGCAGACACCTGGCAGATGCAGAGACCTCTGTTGGGCATTGTACCCTGCACAGGCAAATAATCTAAACCCAGAGCCAAAAACCTGGAGAGCAGGCTGAAGTACATGAGGACCACGAGGGCAGGGAAGTCCCATCAGGAGACTAACAGCCTCATTCACAACAGGGAGAATGAAGGAGTAATTAACCACACAGTCCAATGGGAGAGATATAAGTCTCATGGGATCTTGCTAAATCAGAGCCCAGGATGCAGAAAAGGTAAACCCTTCACCGAGAATCCAACTTGATTCTTCAAGTAGTCAAGATTCCTAAATGAAACTTCATAACCTCACAAATCTGTCATTTTAGGACCACCTGTATTGATCATACCCCAAAGACCACCTGTATTGATCATAGGACCACCTGTATTGATCATAGGACCACCTGTAATGATCATAACCCGAAGACCGACTCGAGTTGTGAGGCAACAAGTGGCACACTGATCGATTAGAAGCAACAGGGGTAGGAAGTAGTAATGTTTTGATCAGACCCTCTACTTTCTCACCTCTTTTATATCTCATATGGCCTTCCTCATGTCTTCGCAAGTTATGAGTGGCACAGCACCTTACTGTGAGACGAGTGCAGCCTAGAATGTATCCATGTATCCTGGTTCATGCAGGGTTCACAGTGTGCTTGCGCTCGACTGAACATCAAGCTCGTTGTAGATGGTCAAAGGCATCATAGCAAATGGCCGAGACATCTTGCCACAAATCCTTAAAATAAGAGGGCCTTGACCCAAAACGTCACCTATCCATGTTCTCCAGAGATGCTGCCTGACCCACTGAATTACTCCAGCACTTTGAGTCTTTTTTTTCCAAACTAGCATCTGCAGTTCCTTGTGTCTTCTCAAAATAGGTAGCTTGATTTTCACTACGTATGCTTTTTGTATCGAGCCACATATCCATGGCATCCATTGCTGTTTTTCTTGTGTATTAATTGCATTTGTATGACAGCAAACACTGACCAAGGTAATATATTTTTACACCTCCCTGCGCTGTTGGCTTCATCTCCACCAATTTCAACAGCTCCTTTTGAACATTTGATTTGCAAAATGGCAAGCCAGCATACTCACAATCCCAATGGACTCCTCCCATTCTCCAAACTGAAAAGGAAGGAAAGTATAAATGAGGAGGCAATCCTCACATGCTAAATACGAGCATAATCAGCTAATAAATGTAGCAATCCAAAAATCCAGAAATATGTGAGAAGAAGCAGAGGACATTTCACACAACTGCTATATTATATAGAGGCACCCAAATGAGAATGATCTGGGCAATTCAACTTTACTCAAATCCTCCCATACATATTTCAAGCTTTTTCAAGCTTATATTACTAATAATATTTTGTAGTATTTGTTAATGACTGGATACAGGATATATACCATTGATTTAATTATTCACAAAATGCTGGAGTAACTCAGCAGGTCAGGCAGCATCTCAGGAGAGAAGGAATGGGCGACGTTTTGGGTCGAGACCCTTCTTCAGACTGATGCCAGGGGGGCGGGACAAGGGAAGGATATAGGTGGAAACAGGAAGATAGAGGGAGATCTGGGAAGGGGGAGGGGAAGAGAGGGACAGAGGAACTATCTAAAGTTGGAGAAGTCAATGTTCATACCACTGGGCTGCAAGCTGCCCAGGCGAAATATGAGGTGCTGTTCCTCCAATTTCCGATGGGCCTCACTATGGCACTGGACCAGCATCTGCAGTTATTTTCTTATACTATTGATTTAATTATGGATGATGCTGGATAGATTATTCAATGAATTGAAAAAAAAAATTACAAGGGTATGCAGGGCAATACAATATGGATTACTGTAGAAAATGAACATTTCTGATTTATGGAGAAATCTGCTTCTGGACAGTTCTCGGAAAGGGAATCTTTACATGACCCAGGGATTGTCCAGTTATAAAAATATCCTTTAACAAGGTTTGGTCAGATATAACAAAAAATCTATTTCCTTTCATTTTCATGCCTAATTACAAGTTCTAAGCTGAAATATCAACCTGTGTATTCTACTTTCAGGCGTGGATTACCTTCTTACATTTTCAATTTTTTCCTGGGACTTTTCTGCTAATTTTATACTTTTTCGAGAGGCATAAAGTCATGCAGCATGGAAACAGGCCTTTTTGGTCCCACTTGCTTGTGTTTGGCCCATATCCATCTAAACCTTTCCTGTCTATGTACGTGTCCTAATGTCTTTTAAATGTTGTGATAGCTTCTGCCTCAACTACCTCTGCCGACAGCTCATTCCATATATCCACCACCTTTGTTGAAAAGACCTTCATCATATTTTTCTTTTTATTTGAATTTTAAATATTCTGTTTTGTTCTCTCAAATGCTTATATATTCTTTCACAATCAAATTTAAACAATAGGCTTGTCTGTAATGTTACTAATCATTTCATGATCATAACATCATGTGATAGGAGTAGAATTAGGCCATTTGGCCCATCAAGTCTACTCCGCCATTCAATCATGGCTGATCTATCTCTTCCCCCTCACCCCATTCTCCTGGCTTCTCCCCATAACCTCTGACAATCCTCAAGAGATGCAGCTGCAGTGGGTTTAGTAAACCGGGGAACCTGGAAGTGATGAATAAAGAAGTTGCATCCATACTCCTGGATTGTCATTTTATTTTTGTAAAACGACACATAGTGATGCGAGCAGAGGCCAGGTCCGTCTTCAAAGAAACAAAGACAAATTAAATTTGCACTTGATCCTGCCAGTTCTCACACATCTCTCAACATCTCATTTCAATGCATTTTTTGCCTTTGGTTTTGACTTACAGGCTCTGAGGGAAGTTTGAGGTAGAGGGAAAAAAACCCTTACCAAATTGAATAATTTGACAGAGAGCAGACATTTAAAATTAAATAGTTTGGTTCACTTAGTACACTCCATTTAAGTGTGTGTTTTAACTAATGTTCCTTTCCCATCTGTTTTTTCCTGGATCTCTGTTCTGTCAAGTGTATAATAACAGTAATTTTCATTTAAGAGTATAGTTTTGCAGTCTATACACAAATTGCACACTTAAACAACAGATTAATGATCCTCATTCTCGTTTTTGCAAATGCTGATCTTTTAATCGTTCATCTACATGGGTCAGTTAACACCCCATTATTCACATACAATGAGATTCTAACTGCCATATATGTCAGATTTTCTAAATTCTTTAAGCTGTTCCAAACGGTGTAATTAATGTTGCATTAAATGGCCTCTTCATAAATATTTTTAACCCATATCTTTTTATGCGAGATATTTGTTCTGTTTTGAAAACTTCTCATTTTTTTAATTCCCAGAAATATATTCTGTATAATTAAAATTCCATCAGAGAGCACCTGTATTCATGTTTAAAGGTATTCCAATTAAAAAAAATATCCACTAAAATATCTTGTCACATCTCACCTAAGATTAATTTCATTATTAGTCAAACAAAAAACTGTAGATGCAGTAAATCTGAAGTAAAAAAAGAAATTGCTGGAATCACTCACTACGCAATCACAATCAGACAGCAGATACGGAAAGGGAAACATTGAATCAGGTAGAGGCTGCTGCCTGACCTGCTGAGTGCTTCCAGCATTTTCTATTTTGCTTCATTTGAAGGCAGTGGGGGGTGGGAAGAGATTAAATTCCCGAATGTTGAATCAGATTTTGAAAGGGAGAGAGAACAAGGAAGAGACAAGCTGGAAAAGTTCACCCAGCACATTAATGCAATCATAAAGAAAGCCCATCAACGCCTCAACTTTCTTAGAAGATTGACGAGATTACATATGTCAACCAATCCTCTCTTGAACTACTACAGGTGTACTGTAGAGAGCATATTGACTGGTTGCATCATGGCCTGGTTCAGCAAATCGAATGCCCAGAATCCAAGAAGATTGTAAAAAAATGGTGAACTCAGTCCAGTCCATCACGGGTACTGACCTCACCACTGTCGAAGGGATCTACAGAGATTGCAGCCTCAAAAAGCTAGCAAGCATCATATTACAATAAAACACTCTTGACTTGACTCTATGTGAAGGCTGGGAACTTAAAGGCAGGTAGAAGTAAAAGTGATTATGCGATGGTCAGATTCTTAAGCATCTCCGGTAGTTCTCTCATGCTTTTTGTGGTAGAAAAATTTGCCATCCTTCTCTGCCTGCGACGTGAACAATCCTGTCCCGTGCTCTAGTGAATGATGCTGAAATTTTCCCACATACTCTGACAACTGTGGTTGGACTCATCTCAGGAGGAGATGAGACAGCCTATAGGGATGAAATCCAAAGGCTGGCAGCATGGTGTTCAGTGAACAATCTTGTCCTGAACTCCTCCAAAACAAAGGAACTTATAATTGACTTCAGGAAAACCAGTGTAGAATACGACCCACTCTACATTAATGGGGTCTGTGTGGAAAGGGTACCCGCTTTCAGGTTCCTGGGTACGCACATCGCAGAGGATCTTACCTGGTCTACCAACACCATCACCACAGTAAAGAAGGCACAGCAGAGACTCCACTTCCTGAGGATCCTCAGGAAAAGCAACCTGCAGGAGAAGCTCATGATGTCCTTCTATCGCTGCTCCATCGAGAGTGTGCTGGCATACTGTATAACCACATGGTATGCCAGCTGCTCAGAAAAGGACAGGAAGGCCCTTCAGAGGGTCATCACAACGGCCCAGAAGATCATCGGCTGCTCACTGCCCTCCCTGGAGCACCTGTTCAGCCTACGCTGCCTCAGTAGAGCAGGCAAAATAATAAAAGATCCATCCCACCCCGCCCACCGTCTGTTTGTTCATCTGCCCTCTGGTCGATGTTTCAGGTCGATCAAATCCCGAACAAACAGACTTAAGAACAGTTTTTACCCCAGGGCCATACGAGAACTGAACACTACCTTCTGCACTAGGCAACACCGTTAAAAAATCTTTGTACTTAATATAATTGTATTTATTTGTTTTTGCATTTATTGCATATATGTTTGTACGCACCGTCAGGATTGGCTATTTTTTTATTTTGTTGTACTCGTTGCAATGACAATAAATGAATATTATTATTATTCAAGTCCAGAGCAACAAGGAATGTCAAGAATGAATGAAATGAGTGGGAACCTGTCTCGTTTCCTATTTTGCTTGCTGTATGTAAAAAAAAAATTTAAATAGTAATAATATTTAGGGAAAGCAGCTACAGTATAACAAAATGGAAGCTACAGTGAAAAAATATATATTTAGGAGAAAAAAAGAAAACTTTACAAACTCGGTTGAGGGGTAGGAATGGTGCAAGAATATTTTAATTTGTACTAATGAGACAGCGATTTCAATAATATTTGGAAAGAATTCCTAAATATGTAAACCAAAATCACCCCATCTTTTCTTCTATTCAGAATGTAAGAACGTGGAGCAAGAGTAGGACATTTGAACCTTTAAGCCTGCGCTTTTCAGAAAGATCACACTTGAGATTATACGACATGTCCACTTTTCAGTCCTGACTTATTCATCCATCCCTTTGGTATCCAAAGGTTTTTAACTTCAGTCTCGAAAATACTCATCCTCTGAGCATCTAAAGGCCCCTGAGAAAAATAATTCTGGGGATTCGTAACCCTTTGAATGTGAAAATATTTCCTCATTCTAAATGGGCTACACTTAATTCTGTGACTATTAACTCTTATTCGAGCTTCTCCAGTCAACAGATTATCGTCCTTCAGCATTTGCCCCGTCAAAACAACTCCAATGAAATCATCTCTCATCCCAACTTTAGCAAAATAACTCCTGTCTATTTGAATCATTGTTCAGGCCTCTCATTCTAGGGATCAATCTAGTGATTAATCTATTTTCTGCACTCCCTCAAAGAAAATTGTTCATTGGGTAAAGAGCCCAAAAATGTGCAAAGTACTCCAGATTTAAGATCATCAATGCCTTTTCTGAATCCAGTGAGCCATATTCTAAACAAGGCCTGATACAATCACCAATGCATCAAAAATGAGATAATGAAGGGGTATAAAAACTGAAAATGCTAAGTGGCCAGGCAGCATCTGGAAACAGGGACTCAAATTGAAATATATATATATATATATATAGCATGGCAGTGGAAATTGAAAGAATTGTAAAGAAAGCACCTTCAATACCTTCAATACACCCTTGGATATTGAATCCTTCTTCCAGATTTGGGAGCTCCAAGCCCTGCCTCAGTAATTGTGATTCGACCCTACAACCAACCATCAGCACATTAAAAATTCACTTAATATATACTGAACTTGTTTATTGTTTATTATGTTTGCAGAGTACTATGTTTACATATCTGTTGTGCTGCTGCAAGTAAGAATTTCATTGTTCCGTTTCGGGACAGTCGACAATAAAACACTCTTGACTCTGGACCACCCAGGTTTTTAATCAGAACAAGACACAAAGTGCTCGAGTAACTCAACGGGTCAGACGGCATCACTGGAAGATTGATTGGAAATGTTTTGGGTCAGGACCCTTCTTCAGACTGATTGTCTCGACTGACTGGGTGAACAAAAACTGGATGAGAGGAGGGGCAGGACAAAACCAATACAGGGAGATGTCTTTGAGGTGTCCTGCACAAAATTCATCTTTGCCAATTGTGATCCTCACAAGTAAATATATTAATTGGAACAAGTATTAATCAGATAGATTACACATCATGACAACATTTTATTTAATAAATGTATGATAGACAATAGACAATAGGTGCAGGAGTAGGCCATTCGGCCCTTCGAGCCAGCACTGCCATTCAATGTGATCATGGCTGATCATTCTCAATCAGTACCCCATTCCTGCCTTCTCTCCATACCCCCTGACTCCGCTATCCTTAAGAGCTCTATCTAGCTCTCTCTTGGATGCATTCAGAGAATTGGCCTCCACTGCCTTCTGATGCAGAGAATTCCACAGATTCACAACTCTCTGACTGAAAAAGTTTTTCCTCATCTCCGTTCTAAATGGCCTACCCCATATTCTTAAACTGTGGCCCCTGGTTCTGGATTCCCCCAACATTGGGAGCATGTTTCTTGCCTCTAACGTGTCCAACCGCTTAATAATCTTATACGTTTCGATAAGATCCCTTCTCATCCTTCTAAATTCCAGTGTATACAAGCCTAGTCACTCCAGTCTTTCAACATATGACAGTCTCGCCATTCCGGGAATTAACCTAGTAAACCTACGCTGCACGCCCTCAATAGCAAGAATATCCTTCCTCAAATTTGGAGACCAAAACTGCACACAGTACTCCAGGTGCGGTCTCACTAGGGCCCTGTACAACTGCAGAAGGACCTCTTTGCTCCTATACTCAACTCCTCTTGTTATGAAGGCCAACATTCCATTGGTTTTCTTCACTGCCTGCTGTACCTGCATGCTTCCTTTCAGTGACTGATGCACTAGGACCCAGATTTCGTTGTACGTCCCCTTTTCCTAACTTGACACCATTCAGATAATAATCTGCCTTCCTATTCTTACCACCAAAGTGGATAACCTAACACTTATCCACATTAAACTGCATCTGCCATGCATCCGCCCACTCACACAACCTGTCCAAGTTATCCTGCAACCTCATAGCATCTTCCTCACAGTTCACACTGCCACCCAGCTTTGTATCATCTGCAAATTTGCTAATGGTACTTTTAATCCCTTCATCCAAGTCATTAATGTATATTGTAAATAGCTGCGGTCCCAGCACCGAGCCTTGCGGTACCCCACTATTCACTGCCTGCCATTCTGAAAGGGACCCATTTATCCCCACTCTTTGCTTTCTGTCTGTCAACCAATTTTCTATCCATGTCAGAACCCAACCTCCAATACCATGCGCTCTAATTTTGCCCACCAATCTCCTATGTGGAACCTTGTCGAAGGCTTTCTGAAAGTCGAGGTACACCACATCCACCGGCTCTCCCCTGTCAATTTTCCTAGTTACATCCTCAAAAAATTCCAGAAGATTAGTCAAGCATCATTCCTGGTTCTGGTCGAGGAACATAGGGACAATGGAACAGGGGTAGGCTTTTCAACCGCTTGATTTCCAGCATTCTGTGAACCATATTCTTCCTTTTTTCTTCCGTCCCTTAATTTAAAAAAAACCTACCTCAGATTGAAAATTATCAATTGGCCTTACATCAATTACTGTGTGTCGAAATGAGTATGCATGCAGAAATATTTCTTAACCAATCTTGAAATCCCTGAAGAAGGGTCTCGACCCAAAACGTTACCCATTCCTTCTCTCCAGAGATGCTGCCTGTCCCGCTAAGTTACTCCAGCATTTTGTGTCTACCTGTGAAATACCAAGGTGTAACTTTTAAATTATGATCCCACAATCCTGGAGTTTCCTAATCACAGCGAATAGTTTCTTACCATTCGTTCCCGTTACCAAGGAAACCTCAATTAAATAATTCCTTAACGTTTTAAATTCCAGAAAAACAAACACAATTTCATAAACTAAGTCTTGAAGGCAGATCACATTTCATTATATCCACTACGCTCCTTCCAAGGCCAGTGTATCCTTTCTAAAGTAGGATTAGCAAAGACATTCACAACACCCCAGGTTTAATCTAGACCAGGGGCCTCCAAACTTTATATATTTGGCACATTTTTGTGGGCCATAGGAAAAAATAAAGAAATTTCAGTTTTATAAATGTAATGAGGTTTATATGGCAACAAATAAATAATATTCAATTTTTAAAAAGAGCTTGAAATGTTGGAATATACCGTCGGTATACAATTATTTATAAAACAGAAAAAATACAGTGACCACCAGTGGACATATCATATCATATCATATATATACAGCGCGGAAACAGGCCTTTTCGGCCCACCAAGTCCGCGCCGCCCAGTGATCCCCGTACATTAACACTATCCTACACCCACTAGGGACAATTTTTTTAAAACATTTTTTACCCAGTCAATTAACCTACATACCTGTACGTCTTTGGAGTGTGGGAGGAAACCGAAGATCTCGGAGAAAACCCACGCAGGTCACGGGGAGAACGTACAAACTCCTTACAGTGCAGCACCCGTAGTCAGGATCGAACCTGAGTCTCCGGCGCTGCATTCGCTGTAAAGCAGCAACTCTACCGCTGCGCTACCGTGCCGACATGCAGACAGTACAGAAATATCATGTGATATAATGGCGGATTGATCACATGTGTGTCACTGTCACAGTGACTCACGGGTGGGCACTCCGCTAAGAAATCATTAACATTTAAAATTATTATTAAGTCGGCAGCTGCATAAAAACCTTCAACTTGATAGCCTACCTGACGTGAAGTTCGGAAATTGCCGCCGAGATCAGCCCTGAAGACTGGAGAACCGAGGAGGAGGAAGCCCCTGGTGACGACAGACATGGTGAATGGGCCAGTAGGAGAGGGGTAATGCCCCCAGCGCCTGCAAGGTCGGCTGCCGAAGGCGTTTCCTCCGGGACAACAGGCGGTCGTCGGGCGAGGAGAGGGACGTCGATCGACGGGCCAAGCCAGTCGAAGGCGACGGAGGAGGCCCTGCAGCAGCCTGGGGCTCCCCTGGATCGGGAGCCGCTCCAGCACATCCAGCGCTCGAGGCATTAGCCCTCTCCTGCTTTTTTTGTTGTTGTCATTTTGTTAAACTTTGATTTACTTCTTTGATGACGTACACATGAGATTCCCAGTCAGTGTTCACTGATCCTTCAACTCCCGGTGGCAGACTTCACAGTGACAGCCGAGGTTGTGTTGTAGGCCCAGGCTCCTCCGGCCACAGTCTTCATGCAGGATCCACAATGCCAAATACCAACAGCTCGCCTCTTCATCTGGGTCTTCCCACAGAATGAGCAGGTATACTTGACGTGCTGACTGATCTCGATCTTCTTCACCATCTTACGGAGCGACGCTCCGTACCTGGTGCCGTACCATTTATATAGGCCGCTAAAAAAATAGTTCCCACGCAACCACAGAACCCGCAGCACGGAGCGTGCTTGCTGCGGGTCGGATACAATCTCGTGGCGGGCCGGATGTGGCCCGCGGGCCGCAGCTTGGAGACCGCTGATCTAGACAATAGACAATAGACAATCTAAATAGGGTTTTGTGATGTTGTAACATAGCCCCTGATCCTCCTGTACTGTAGACATCTAGCTATAATAACTACCATTCCATCATGCTTTTTTTTGGTAAATGTGAAATTCCTGAACATTTTACATCGCAAGTCGAGAGCGCGTATAAATGAATGGAAAAGAAAACAAACTGGTGCCACTCTCTCGACGATTTCAGCTTCATGCACACAGTTATATGGCAGAGTTTAATTAGAAGACAGATCAAAAGCCATATGGATATCAGATTATTTGTGCTAAATATCTCCAAAGCAATTCACCCTGTTTTGGCTCTTAAAATAAGATTGCTTAATTAAAAAGAAATACCACCTACACTTCCCCCACTGCAGGTCTAGGCAAGTTCAAATACTCTGCGGAAGATTCATTTTTAGCAATGTAGTTGAACATGTACATCAAATCTTTGGGTACTTTATAAATTTGCCATGCATCTACCAGCTTTCCTAAAAGCTCACTGCTCTGCAGAACAAATCACTTAGAAACATTAATAGTTTTTATATTCCGCCATTTATTGACAAAGCAAGCTGTATTTTCCAAACAACAGTGTGGATATATCCTGGTACACAAGGGAAGATCTGAACAAACTGTGCTAATATACTCTATAAGAGCTATCTGCAACTGTCTCACTGGGGCCTTATTGATCTATCACTTCATGACAACTGCACTTAAGGGTTTTAGCATTTTAGCTATTTTCCTTCAATAACAGGAAATATTATTATGGATGGTTGACTGGTTTCAACCTCCACAAAAATCAATCACATTCATTCTCAGATTTTAAACAGTTGGGCATCTATGATTTCACCAACCTCCGTCAGATGTTCTCATGTGCACCATGCCATTCCTGCCACCATGGACTCCATTGAATACCTCAATGAGAAAACCTGTGTGTTGTGTTTGAATGCAAAAGATCAATCAGGATGTAGTTCATGCCAGCTAGAATGGACACGGAATTGCTATAGGCAGTTTAGTTTACTTTAGTTTAGAGGTACAGTGCAGAAACCGGGCCTTCAGCCCTCCGAGTCCACGCCGACCTGCGATCCCCGCACACTAACACTATTCTACACACTAGGGACAATGTTACCAAGCCAATTACCAATGTCACTTAACCTTACAAACCTGTATGTCTTTGGAGTGTGGGAGGAAACCGGAGCTCCTGGAGAAAACCCACTCGATCACAGGGAGAACGGACAAACTCTGTGCCGACAGCACCCACAGTCAGGATCGAACCCTGGTCTCTGACGCAGAAAGGCTGCAACTCTACTGCCGCGCCACTGTGTCACCCAATAGATGTACACGATGTAATATTCCATAACTCCCTGGAGGTTTTGCAGAGTTAAACAAGGAAAGTGCACAGAAACTGAGGCTGGTTTGTCATTTCTCAGCAATTTGCAGAAAATAGAATAGAAAGTTATATTTTGTTCACACATCTGTAATAATGAATATCTGAATTAAATACTACTTAATTATTTTGAACTGAGTCAGATAGTATCTTTGAATTAAACTTTTAAAAGAGTACTAGACCAAGTGGACCCGTTGGGCCCAAACCTCTCCTGCATTGGTGCAGTACCCTCTCCTCCCCTCCCCCCTCCCCTCTCCCCCCTCCCCCTCCCCCTCCCCCTACCACCCTCCCCTTCCCTCCCCCCTCCCCGCTCCCCCGCTCCTCCCTATCTCCTCCCCTCCACCCCCCTTCCCTCTCCCCCTCCCCTTCTCTCCTTCCCGCTCCCCTCCCTACCTTCTCCCCCTCCATGACCCCACCCCCATCCCCTCCTCCCCTCCACCCCCCTCCCCTCCCCTCTCCCTTCCCCCTCCCCCTCCCCCTTCCCCCTCCCTTCAACCACCCCTCCCTCTCTCCCCACCTCCCACTACCCTCCTCCCTCCCTCCCTCCCTCCCTCCCTCCTTCCCTAAGAATAACTAAAAATATAACACTGATTTCAATGAAACCTTCCATTAGCACCAAAGGGATGACGGTGAGTAAGGTGGGCCTAAAATTGTCGTGCTATCGTGTATCGTTTTGGCTGTAGTTCAGGAACAAAAAAACAAATGAGAGTTTTAGTATATAGATGTCATAAACATGTATGTGAAAATGGAGAGTGGTTAACTATTGCATCAGCATTATCCTCCAATTCGGGATAACCCATTAACTTAAATCATGGCTTTGTTTGGGGGATTTGCAAATTAACCAGCATGAACACAAGGCTCAGCCAGCTGGGATTGGAAAAACCCTAGCAGCAGCATTGTTTAGTTTAGTTTAGAAATACAGCACAGAAACAAGCCTCTCGGCCCACCGAGTCCGCGCCGACCTGCCCGTTCCCCGCACACTAACACTACCTTACACACTGGGGACAATTTACAATTTTACCGAAGCCAATTGACATACAAACTTGTACATCTTTGGAGTGTAGGAGGAAACCAGAGCACCCGGGGAAAACTCACGCAAGTCACGGGGACAACGTACAAACTCTGTACAGACAGCACCCGTGGTCAGATCTCTGGCGCTGTAAGGCAGAAAGTCCACCGCTGTACCACAGGTAGCAAGGCAGTAAGGTAGTAAGGCAGCAAGTCCACCGTTGTACCACAGGTAGCAAGGCAGTAAGGTAGTAAGGCAGCAAGTCCACCGCTGTACCACAGGTAGCAAGGCAGTAAGGTAGTAAGGCAGAAAGTCCACCGCTGTACCACAGGTAGCAAGGCAGTAAGGTAGTAAGGTAGCAAGTCCAAAGCTTTTAACATTGCTTTTGGCAAAAGTTTATTAGATTTTACAATATGTGAGGACATATTTTGGGGAAGTCTTAGGGAAGGAAAGAAGGTCATTTGTTAGTATGCAACACACTCTGCGAAGTCTAACAAATCTTTCGTACTCCAAAGGTTTTCATGAAGATTGCCAATTTATTTTTGTAAAAGTCTACGTAAATGCAGCAGGTCCATTTAGGCATGCATTAATGTGAAATGACACTACACTTTTCACATCAATCGATTGTCATTTTATTAATGTGACAGTTGGAAAATAAATGTCCTCCTATTTGGTTCATTTCAAATTAGTAACCCTGAAACAAACAAATATAAACTAATGTGGTGGTCTCCCAGCCAAACAATGGTTTCACATTAGCATGGGCATGTATTTAATGCACATTAGAGTTGCACATTAGAATGGACATATATATATATTCTTCCCACACTATGAGGTCAGAGAGATTGATGACAAATTACAATAAAGTGTTAATCCATTCAAACCACTGCAAAGCACCTCTATAGCTGAGTTAATATGTAATGCCAAAAAGATGGTGCAGTGCTAATGCGAAGATCAATACTTGTTTTTTTAAAGCTACAAGCGACATCAATATAATGAAATATGTAAGAATATGCATCTAAAGAGCAACACATACTTAAGATCATATCCATTCGTAAACTCCTTAAGCTTCAGCATTTCATTACATAACTTCTGATGAAAGGTAATTGACCTGAAATATTGGCTGTCTCTCCACCACAGATGCTACTTCTCCTACTAGGTTATTTCCAGCATTTCTCTTTTATATCATCACGTCGACCATCTGATATATACCTACTTTGTAACGTGCTTTAATAATTAATTGCTCAGTATAAATTTCCAGTTGTTCGTTGAAAGCTCAGCAAGTTTACAATGGGATTAACAGCTGTGGAAAACAGAAACACCAGGCTTCCAACCCTGGTCTGTGTTCAGTCAGTCGATCACTGCAAGAGTAGCAGGCCTCTGCGAGTTACTTTTAGGTGGTGAAAGTTGGCTTAGGTACCTATTTCTTATTGCTATCCACTCCCCTGCTGGAGGTGTGAGTGCATGTTAGGCAAAGACACACTTGTACTTCAGTGTCCATGATGCAATGCCTCCTTGATGGAAGAGCTTGTCAAAACTAACAGGGCATGCTTACACATGAATAACCTCCTGCAACTTTAATTCTCTGAGGTGCCAATACTCCAGGAAGAGGAAATTTGGTGAGAAAATAAATACAAATACATCCTGACAGCATGCTAGACTCACTTCATCTATATACTAAAACTCTCATTTGTTTGTTTGTTTGTTTGCTCCTGAACTACAGCCAAAACAGTACACGATAGCACAACTATTTTAAGCCCACCTTACTCACAGTCGTCCCTTTTGTGCTAATGGAAGGTTTCATTGCAATCGGTGTTATGTTTTTTAAGTTATTCACATTTTAGTTTAAATCTATCTCCTAGGGAGGGAGGGAGGGAAGAAAGGGTGAGGAGGGAAGAGGGAGGATAAGGGGGTTGAGGTGGATGGAGTGGGGGGAGGGGAAGGGAGGAGGGGGAGGGGGTGAGAGGAGGGAGGGGAGGGAGGGGGAGGGGGAGTGGGAAGGGGAGGGGGAGGGGAAGGGGGGGAGGGGAAGGGGAGGGGGTGGGGGAGGGGGGATGGGGAGGGGGGGAGGAGAGGGTGCTGCAACAATGCAGGAGAGGTTTGGGCCCAATGGGTCCACTTGGTCTAGTTAATAAATAATTCAGAAGGAGGAGGTAGCTGCCAATGTCTTTAACATATTATAATTAGGATGACCTTCATTTCTTACATCTTTAATCTTCAAATCAAATGTTTCATGCTACATATTCTAACCTATTAATTTTGGCTGCCACAAATGAGGGATGCTAAAGGGCCTGTCCCACTTTATCGATTTTAAGGCGACTGCCGGCGACTGTCAAAGTCGTAGCAGATCGCCAAACTTTTCTTTTACCCGACGACAATGACCACGACAATGCCTAGTCAGGTTGAGATTATAGCGTCTTCTGAAACATTACGAAATTCCCACGCTGTCAATGCTTCTCCGGCGTCCTAATTTTCGCTGAAATCACTGACAAGTCGGTACGTACCTAAGAGTTTTGAACTATAACATCTTGTATGGGTTACCTAAAAATCAAGCATCACTGTAACAAGGCATAAACTGGATTTACTTCCAGTTTACTAATGGCAGCATTAAGAAATTTAATTTTAAAAGTGGTTAAGTGGATTTTTGTGAAAAGTGTGTGAGCATTCTTTGAAAATGTACAGGAGATGCATATCTGGTTTCTGGGTTGCATATCTGGGTTGGGAGCCCACTTTAAATGTAATCGCTGATGGCCATATACATCGCGAAAATTCCCATGCTTACCTGACCGTCAACCTGTCGCCTCCAATCTACCTGTCAAATGTCCTGACAGTAAATAAATTGGTTAAACACAAGCATTTTATGGTATCTTGAAATGACTTTTCATATTTTAATATTATGTGCTTCTAAATGCATCTAAGAGAAACTAGCAAACCTGAGGACAGCAGGCGACAGCGCCCACAATAAGCAACGATACCTGGCGACAAGCCAACTGTCGCCGAGAAATTTCACTCCGGATGATTTCTCAGTGACGCACTGAGATCCATTACGATTCTTGGAAGACTCCTCACGATCATGCCCGCGACACCCGGCGAACTGTCGGCAACAGCCTAGTCGCCGGCAGTCGCCTTAAAATCGCCTAAAGTGGGACAGGCCCTTAAGTGACCCTTTTGACACAAAAACAGACACTTTAATTATCATGTTTTGGTGGAGACTCCAAATTACTTCAGCGGTCATGATCGTGAGGAGTTTTGTTTGTTGCAGGCAGGTTGGACTAGTGTAGCTGGCACATGTTGGCCGGTGTGGGCAAGTTGGGGCAAAGGGACTGTTTCCACACTGCATCACACTATGACTAATAGTCAAGCATTAATTAATGGAGGAAATGGTGCTTTCCCCTGGTGACAGAAACTCACCTTGATGGCTTATTGGTTCAAGTTGTTTGTGACAACAAAAGACAACTAGCTGAGAAAGAGCAAGAGTTTGTGTTTTGCTTTGTATAATTAATTGCATACAAAGGCTGATTAACTATCTAAAGCTATGCAAGACATTTTTGAATTGTTGGTGAAAGAGACCAAACACCACCACTACCTAAAGAATATTATTGTGCAGGCAAAAATATATTTCTGGATAGAATTAAAGGCATTATGTTTTTGCCCTGTACACATTTCATTTCCAATGTAAGATAATATGGATAGGCAGGAACATGCACAGAATTCATTTTTCCTTCCAGATTTTTCATAGAAAATAGAAAAATAGAAAAAAGGTGCAGGAGTAGGCTATTCAGCCCTTCGAGCCAGCACCGCCATTCAATATGATCATGGCTGATCATCCACAATCAGTATCCCGTTCCTGCTTTCTCCCCATATCCCTTGATTCCGTTAGCCCTGAGAGCTATATCTAACTCTCTCTTGAAAACCTTGCATTTGATGTGTAAAAGCACAAGATCCCAGATGTGAGCATTAATATCTTCGAGCGAGGAATGCAAGCTAGGGCATTTACTTAAGGGCCTTGTGTCCATGCATTAATCGCCAGTGCTTTCTGAGGATCTCTTATGCAGAATGTAGTTTTCACAGCACCCACAGGTGTTATCAGTATTAATTAAACTATCAACTATCACCCAGTCACACATTTGTGATCATCTGGCCCATGACTATGATGCCATGCCTCTGCTACGGATCTCATTCCGTTGATCCACACCCTCCGCTCAAAGTTGACTGCAGCCACAACCCCTCTCCAAACCTCACTGACCAGTTTTGGCCCAGCCTCTACCTTTCCAATCCCAGCTCAAAATCTCTTTGGTTCACAGTTTTAGTCCTGGTTCCAAATTATGCTTCTGATTGCTAACCTTCTTTCCGTAGCAATTCCACACCTTCCACATTAACTTTGCACACTGCCATGTGAAGCATGCATTGAAAAGTCCTTTCCCAATGCAAGACTGATTCAGTTGTACACATGAGTAATTTTGTGGTTAAAGACTAAAGCTGCAGCCTGCAAGTGCAGAATCAACTGAAAAGGATCCAAAGATCCAGGTTTGTAGGTTAATTGGCTTGGTAAATGTAAAAATTGTCCCTAGTGAGTGTAGGATAGTGTTAATGTGTGGGGATCGCTGGGCGGCGCAGACCCGGTGGGCCGAAGGTCCTGTTTCTGCGCTGTATCTCTAAAATCTAAAATCTAAAAATCAAGAAGACTCCTTAAATAGTGCAATACTGTCACAACCAAGGAAAAATAAAACGAGTAAATCTGCTTTTGCTGCATATGTATCATCAAATGTTCAGTTGAAACTAAAATGGTTCAAACTTACCGCATCAGTGATAGATTCCTTTTGCAATATTACGGATTGTATGAATGTCAAGAACAGAATAATTAAATTCTTAACTTTAAATTCTAAATCCATAATTGTAATAATAATAAGAAACAGGTATGTAATACATACTTGGTGTGTACTTGCTCTGCCTTCATTGGTTTGTGTGATATGTGGCTCATGCTTTGACTTTATTACCCCAATTAGGGACACCAGCTCTAGTGACTTCTTCCCCTGTTGTGTAGCCCACACCAGCGAAGATTTCCAGCTCCTATTGATATGTTGTCAGCCTGAATAAATAAAAAAAAGATTATTTAGTCCATTTAAACATTATAATGTCAGGGTTCATACTTCTGTTTTGTGCTTATAGATATGCATTAGGAAAACCTGATGTAATAGTTTTAAATAATAATCCAAATGTAGCTTTTTAAATTGTTTTTTATTCGCGGTGCATGTGGGTACAGCACTGATGGTAATAATCTGCACTGTACTTATTATAGGATCTAAATAGCTTGCAATTTCGCTTTGCCTGGTATGTCAAAGGAAGTTTAACCATGGCATTTATATTAATGATTAAAATATGACAACATTTTGATGTATAATTAATATTAATCACAATTTATCAGTTTTCATTGATCTTTCAAATAATTTTTGAAATGCCTAATCACCACACAACTTACTGGGAGGTTTAACAGCATTTGATTTAGATGAAACTGAATCATCACAAACTTTGAGACGGCGAATATTAGCAATTTAATGAATCAGCAGCTGCTTGGCAGGAGGACTTCCCAATTGCTGACCAGTGTCCCTGAATGTATGAGTGCACCATTCTGAATTGAACCCGCATTAGATTGTAATGGAGATAGCATAGATGCTATCGGTCTGAAGAAGGGTCTCGACCCGAAACGTCACCCATTCCTTCTCTCCTGAGATGCTGCCTGACCTGCTGAGTTACTCCAGCATTTTGTCAATAAATACCTTCGATTTATACCAGCATCTGCAGTTATTTTCTTATATTATAGCATAGATGCAGGGTGATCAAGGGGGGGGGGGGGTTAATTTAGCAAAACCAGCTTAAAGAGGCTCTATGTAGTTATTTACGGGTAGTGCTGGATCATTTTTACTGCACTGATACAGAAGGAGCAGAATTACATCCTACAGGCCAGACAGACCTTGTAAACCGTTCAAAGTTCACTCATATCAAACCATCTCCCATCTTCCTCAGTCGCCATTATGGTCTCCGATCCCCAAATCATCCCCCCTCGAAATCACACTATTCATATCTTGCAATCAGTGACACAACACAGTGATCATCTCCTCTCCTCCATCTCTCCCTGTCCTTTCATGCCAACCTACGGAGTGGCTGCAAGCTTGTACCACAGGACCTCTTAACTAATAGAACAGGTGGATGGCCTCACGAGAGGCAGCAAGCCTGGTGAAGCAACTTAAAATGTGTATAGATTACTAGCCATTGTTTGACAAAAGCCTTACTTCTGAATTTCTGCACACACGTTTTCTCTATTAATATCAGAGCCAGCACCTCATTCTGCTTGGGTAGCTTAGAACTGAACAGTATGAACATTGAATTCTCCACTTTTAGGTAACTAACCAACAAACACCCCCCCTCCCTCCTTCTCCCCTCTCTCTTTCCTGCACCCCATCTGGACAGGCAACCATTTCTTCCACGCAACCCCTTCCACCTGCATACCTTCTTATGGCTTCACAATTGCCACTTCTTCTATCATTTATCATACATCTTTTGTCTTTTCATCTCTGAACTTTTATCTAACTATCTGCTTATCAACCCCACCCCCTTATCTCTCTATGCACCTATCATTCACCAGGCTTTGTCTTGCTCCTTTTCTAGGTCTCACCCACCCCCTCCCCCATACACAGAATCAGTCTGAAGAAGGGTCACGACCCACAACGCCACTTGTTCATCCATGTTCTCCAGAGACGTGGAAGCATCGGTGATCATTTTCCAATGTTCTATAGATTCTGGATGAGTTCCTGTGGATTGGAGGGTAGCTAATCCCACTTTTCAAGAAAGGTGGGAGAGAGAAAGCAGGGAATTATAGACCAGTTAGCCTGATATCAGTGGTGGGGAAGATGCTGGAGTCGATTATTAAAGATGCAATAGCAGTGCATTTGGATAGCAGTAACAGAATCGGTCCAAGTCAGCATGGATTTACGAAGGGGAAATCATGCTTGACAAATCTTCTGGAAATTTTTGAGGATGTAGCAAGTAAAATGGACAAGGGAGAGCCAATGTACCTGGACTTTCAGAAAGCCTTTGATAAGGTCCCACACAGGAGATTAGTGGGCAAAATTAGAACACATGGTATTGGGGGTAGGGTATTGGCATAGACAGAAAATCGGTTGGCAGACAGGAAACTAAGAGTAGGGAATAACATCCCTTTCAGAATAGCAGGCAGTGTCTGGTGAGGTGCCTCAAGGTTCAGTGCTGGGACAGCAGCTATTTACAATATACATTAATAATTTAGATGAAGGAATTAAAAGTAACTTTGCAGATGACACAAATTTGCAGATGACACAAAACTGGGTGGCAGTGTGAACTGTGAAGCGGATGCTATGAGGATGCAGGGTGACTTGGACAGGTTTAGCTTAGGTTAGTTTAGAGATACAGCATGGAAACAGGCCCACCGGATTCGTGCTGACCAGCGATTCCCGAACATTAACACTATCCCCACTAGGGACAATTTTTACATTTACCAAGCCAATTAACCTACAAACCTGTACGTCTTTGGAGTGTGGGAGGAAACCGAAGATCTCGGAGGAAACCCACAGGAGAACATACAAACTCCGTACAGACAGCACCCATGGTCGGAATCGAACCCGGCTCTCCGGTGCTGCATTCGCTGTAAGGCAGCAACTCTACCACTGTGCCACCGGTTGGGTGAGTGGGCAGATGCATGGCAGATGCAGTATAATGTGGATAAATGTGAGGTTATTAACTTTGGTGGCAAGAATGGGAAGGCAGATTATTATCTGAATGGTGTCAGGTTAGGAAAAGGGGGAAGTACAACGAGACCTGGGTGTCCTTGTACATCAGTCACTGAAAGTAAGCATGCAGGTACAGCAGGCAATGAAGAAAGCTAATGGCATGTTGGCCTTCATAATGAGAGGAGTTGAGTATAGGAGCAGAGGTCCTTCTGCAGTTGTACAGGGCCTTGGTGAGACCAAGCCTGGAGTATTGTGTGCAGTTTTGGTCTCCAAATTTGAGTAAGAACATTCTTGCTATTAAGGGAGTGCAGCGTATGTTTACGAGGTTAATTCCCGGGATGGTGGGACTGTCATATGATGAAAGAATGGAGTGATGGGGCTTTTATTCACTGGAATTTAGAAGGATGAGAGGGGATCTTATAGAAACATATAAAATTATTAAGGGATTGGACATGCTAGATGCAGGAAACATGTTCCCGATGTTGGGGGAGTCCAGAACCAAGGGTCACAGTTTAAGAATAAGGGGTAGGCCATTTAGTACTGAGATGAGGAAAAACTTTTTCACACAGAGAGTTGTGAATTTGTGGAATTCTCTGCTACAGAAGACAGTGGAGGCCGATTCACTGGATGCATTCAAAAGAGAGTTAGATAGAGCTCAAGGGGCTAGCAGAATCAAGGGATATGGGGAGAAGGCAGGAAATGGGGTACTGATTGTGGATGATCAGCCATGATCACATTGAATGGCGATGCTGGCTCGAAGGGCCGAATGGCCTATTCCTGCACCTATTGTCTATTTATCCATGTTGCCCGATCCGCTGAGTTACTCCAGCACTTTGTGTCTTCTTTTGTACAATTATTAGTCATGAAATTTAAGAACTGAGAAATAAATAGCAGAAGGATTGAAAACTGGAGTGCATTAAACAGAAACAAAATCATATCAGGTTCAAAACAAGAAATGGAGGGAAAGAACGACAGGAAATGCAAGAAAAAATCTAAAAGAATTCATACATTAAACTCACATTAAATTGGTGTCAGAGTTGATTGACTGACATTTACATTTATCGAAAGGGCGCATACTCAGATCTATTAGCTATAAATACCTGCAGTGGCCATAGTTTGCAGCTCGTGCATAAAAAGATCTGTTTTACATTAATGCATGTCATTTGTGAGACAATGAACTGCTATTTTCATTATGCTGAAGCTAAAGAGAAAGTTCAGGCCAAAGTTGTGAATATTTGCATTCAAAAGTACATCTTTCCTTTGGTTGGTGTTACCTTATTATTTACACATGATTCATTTTGAATCTCCTACTGAGTCAAGTTGGGAAGTGAGCTGACCATAACCTTCTTCAGTATGATATTCTCTTCTGACATATTCAGTATGATATGTGTACATTTTTATTCAGTCATTCTCTGCATGCAATACCTGAGTGCAGGATATTGCATGAACCATTTCGATTCAGCTTGTGATCAACATCAAGAAGAAATGGTGCACCAGCCTGCAATCAGAAAGTGTTGTTCAGAGCCAACCATCACAGTGAGTGGTAGCACCCGCCGAGAGTGGACCAGTTAACCCACTTCAACTACAAACTGTCACAAAGATAGACACAAACAACTGGAGTAACTCAGCGGGTCTGGCAGCATCTCTGGAGGAAAAGGATGGGTGATGTTTCAGGTCAGGACCCTTCTTCAGACTGCAGAGTTACTCCAGCACTTTGTGTCTATCTTTGGCACAATCAGCATCTGCAATTATTTGTTTCTACTCTCCACTGTAACATTCAGCTTTTACTTGTGAATAAATCAAAATGAGAATTGCCAAATCAAGTCGGCATTAAACAGATTATGCTCAAAATTGGGGAGGGGTGAGGAGGGGGTACAGAGGTAGCAGTCAATGAAAAAATGGAATGTTTATAAAATCTATTTTTTTGTCTGATATATGTTGGCAAAACCTGAATTTGGTACATACACTATGCTATAAGGCAGGAACACCCAAGTACTGGTTTCAGAGGGAATCTGGAGAGGAGGAGATAAAAGAACCAAATCCCCAAATATTAATATTCTCACATAGAACAACTTTCCAAGTCTGTACACTTATACGATGGGGTCCAGACTGAGATGGCCAGGCCACGTTATGAAGATGTCAGGTGAAGCACCAATAAAGGAGAATTAGAGATGTGATGATCCTCTTCGGGAGGCGAGATGAACTCTTTCAAAGGCTCGCCGAAGTCAGCAATTGAGTATTTCAATATATGTTCTAAACTCTTGGTAAAATCTCACTCATGATTATTCTAACTGGTGCAACCTTATCCATGCTGGAAAGAAGGGAACTGTGAAGCATCACAGGGCATGTAAACTTACAACAAGAGCATGCCCATTGTACACTTCAGACTGTTCACATCAGGTTCAGCTATTCACATGCTCACTGAAACCGAAAAGTGTCAAACTGGATGGTTATCTATCAATGGAAAGGAAAAATAACAGCAGCAACACATGAATAATGCATGCATCATCAAATTCATTATCTAGCCCAATATTTGTTATTTTGTCAGTTCTGACACACATTTGATACCTCTTCCTATCAATCTACCTTGATAGTGGCATTAATTTTCAATTTTTTAACAGATATGTTCAATCCCCCTCTCCATCCCCTCCCCTGTTCTCCCACCAGTCTTACTGTCTCTGACTACATTCTATCCCTGTCCCACCCACTCCCCTGACATCAGTCTGAAGAAGGGTCTCGACCCTTCTCTCCAGAGATGCTGCCTGTCCCGCTGAGTTACACCAGTATTTTGTGTCCATCTTCGATTTAAACCAACATCTGCAGTTCTTTCCGACACACAATGTTCAAAAATAACATGCAGGATGTGAGAACTAACTAAATGTTTGTGAAAATTCTACATAATTATTGAGAATTTTTACATGAATACTGGCAACTAAAAGTTGGAATTCTCAGTGTCAAATTATATGAAAACACCACAAATGTACAAAGCAGAATCACTGCCTACATTTTAATTAGAATGTAGGATTTGTAATATACTTATGTCTGCTTGAAAGTCTGCTTGTGGACTAGGGTTCAATTTATTAGATGATTAGCTTCAATGTTTCTATATTTTAATCATCATCTACATTGTAAAGTGAAAAATAGATTACAAATAATAAAAAAGCATTTACAATGAAGCATCTCAATATAGATGATAGACATCCAAAGCAAGAATAAATTTAATTTTACCAACAAAGGAAATTTGGTTGCATGAACTCAGCTGGATTTTAATAATTACTAGCACAAGTGTGCCCGTTGGGCCCGTCCTCGAAGAGTTTCCATTGTAACCGGGAGGGGAGTGGGGGGGAGGGAAGGGGGAGGGAGGGAGGAGGGGAGGGGGAGGGAGGGGGGGAGGGGAGGGGGGAAGGGGAGGGAGGGGGACCTCCCCTTTTCCCAGTACCCCTCTTTCCCCGTTGGGCCCGTCCTCGTAGGGTTTCCATTGTAACCGTGAGGGGAGTGGGGGGAGGGAAGGGGGAGGGAGGGAGGAGGGAGGTGTGGAGGGCGGAGGGAGGGGGGAGGGGAGGGGGGAAAGGGGGAGGGGGGAGGGAGAGGGGAGGGAGGGGGGAGGGAGGGGGAAGGGGAGGGAGAGGGGAGGGAGGGGGAAGGGGGAGGGAGGGGGAGGGGAGGGGGAAGGGAGGGGGGAGGGGAAGGGGGAGGGAGGAGGACCTCCCCTTTTCCCAGTACCCCTCTTTCCCCGTTGGGCCCGTCCTCGTAGGGTTTCCATTGTAACCGGGAGGAGGGGAGGGAGGGAAGGGGGAGGGAGGGAGGAGGGAAGTGTGGATGGAGGAGGGGAGGGGGAGGGAGGGGGGGAGGGGGGAAGGAGGCGGGTGGAGGGGGGATGGAGGGGGAGGGGGGAGGAAGGGGGAGGGGAGGGGGAGGGAGGGGGAGGGGAGGGAGGGGAGGGAGGGGGAGGGGAGGGGGGAGGGAGGGGGACCTCCCCTTTTCCCAGTACCCCTCTTTCCCCGTTGGCCCGTCCTCGTAGGGTTTCCATTGTAACCGGGAGGAGGGGAGGGAGGGAAGGGGGAGGGAGGGAGGAGGGAGGTGTGGAGGGAGGAGGGGAGGGGGAGGGAGGGGGGGAGGGGGGAAGGAGGCGGGTGGAGGGGGGATGGAGGGGGAGGGGGGAGGGAGGGGGAGGGGAGGGGGGAGGGAGGGGGAGGGGAGGGAGGGGAGGGAGGGGGGGGGAGGGGGGAGGGAGGGGGACCTCCCCTTTTCCCAGTACCCCTCTTTCCCCGTTGGCCCGTCCTCGTAGGGTTTCCATTGTAACCGGGAGGAGGGGAGGGAGGGAAGGGGGAGGGAGGGAGGAGGGAGGTGTGGAGGGAGGAGGGGAGGGGGAGGGAGGGGGGAAGGGGGGGAGGGAGAGGGGTAGGGGGGGAGGGAGAGGGAGGGGTGGAGGGGAGGGGGGAAGGGGGAGGGAGGGGGACCTCCCCTTTTCCCAGTACCCCTCTTTCCCCGTTGGGCCCGTCCTCGTAGGGTTTCCATTGTAACCGGGAGGGGAGGGAGGGAAGGGGGAGGGAGGGAGGGAGGAGGGAGGTGTGGAGGGAGGAGGGGAGGGGGAGGGAGGGGAGGGGGGTGGAGGGGGGAAGAGGAGGAGGGGGAGGGAGAGGGGAGGGAGGTGGGTAGGGGGGGAGGGGGAGGGAGGGGGAACGGGGAGGGAGGGGGGTAGGGGGGGAGGGGGAGGGAGGGGTGGAGGGGAGGGGGGAAGGGGGAGGGAGGGGGAGGGAGGGGGACCTCCCCTTTTCCCAGTACCCCTCTTTCCCCGTTGGGCCCGTCCTCGTAGGGTTTCCATTGTAACCGGGAGGGGAGGGAGGGAAGGGGGAGGGAGGGAGGGAGGAGGGAGGTGTGGAGGGTGGAGGGGAGGGGGAGGGAGGGGAGGGGGGTGGAGGGGGGAAGGGGGGGAGGGGGAGGGAGAGGGGAGGGAGGTGGGTAGGGGGGGAGGGGGAGGGAGGGGGGAACGTGGAGGGAGGGGGACCTCCCCTTTTCCCAGTTACCCTCTTTCCCCGTTGGGCCCGTCCCCGTAGGATTTCCATTGTAACCGGGAGGGGGAAGGGAGGGTGGAAAGAGGGGGGAGGGGGAGAGGGATGGAAGGGTGGAGGGAGGGGGGAGGGATTGGGGGAGGGAGGGATGGAGGGAAGGAGGGAGGGGGGGGGAGTTAGGGGGGGAGGGGTGAGGGAGGTGGGGAGGGAGGGGGGAGGGAGTTGGGGAGGGAGGGTGAGGAGGGGGGAGGGAGTGGGGATGGAGGTGGGAAGGAGGGGGGATGAAGGGGTTCAGGGGGGAAGGGGGACCTCCCCTTTCCCCAGTACCCCTCTTTCCCCCACCACCAAGCCCCCTCCGCAACGACCCCTGTTGTCCCCCTCCCCAGTCCCCCTTCATGGATGGGGGACCGAGCTCAGGGGTTACCGAGCTTTTGCGGTTGCAGCTCCTAGACTGTGGAACAGCATCCCTCTCCCCATCAGAACTGCCCCCTCCATCCACTCCTTTAAGTCCAGGCTCAAAACCTATTTCTACTCCCTAGCGTGTGAGGCTCATTGAGGAGGTACTGTGAACTGTTTGCGTGCCACTGTATATTTCATTTTTTTCCTTAGTACCTAATCAGATGTACAGCACTTTGGTCAACGTGGGTTGTTTTTAAATGTGCTATACAAATAAAATTGACTTGACTTGACTTGACCAAGTGCTTCTCACGGCGATCTGTATTCGCAACAATGTATCACCCATCTCACAGGGGCATTGTGACATCATAAGCCGAAGACCTTCAATAAATCCGCACCACAGCGCCTGTATTCGCAACAATGTATCCCCCATCTCACAGGGGCATTGTGACATCATAATCTGAAGACCTTCAATAAATCCGCACCACAGCGCCCCCTATAATTTAGGGGGTGGGGGGAGCGCTTTAAAACCTCTGTAACTTAAAAAACATGCGATCGAATTAAATAAAAAACAATTTTGCAGCAGATAACCGCGTGGTGATTAAGGCGGTGCAAAAATCGTGGCGCTACGGTTCACCGTTTTGACGAAATCAGAGAAACCGCTGTTACGCGCATATATATATATATAACACAAGATCTGAGTTTTAGTAGTATACTAGAACAAGTGTGCCCGTTCAAAGCGGGCCCTTTGGGCCCGTCCCCACACCTCCCATTTTCTCCTTCCCCAGCCCCACTCTTACTCTCCCCACACCCTCCCCTTGGGCGGTGAGGTAATGGTGGAGGGAGGGAGGTGTTGAGGATGGACCCGGGGGGGGGGGGGGGGGGATTGCGGGGAGATGTTCTCCCGGGTGTGGGAGAGAGGAGAGAAGCAGGGGGGGAGAGGAGAGGTGAGCCGGTGATCGCGGGCTGGCGCCGCTAACGGCGTCCATTTTTTTGTTGCGAGTGAGGAGATTCCGCGCATGCGTGCTGAGCACAGAGTGAGGAGATTCCGCGCATGCGTACTGAGCACTGCCTCACCGCAGCGCCCTCTATCGAAACCTCAATAAGGGGGGGGGCATTGCATTAAAACCTGTGTAACTTAAAAAATATGCGACAGAATTAAATAAAAAAATCATTTTCCAGCATTGGCCCGCGTGGTGATTAAGGCGGTACAAAAATCGTGGTGCTACGGTTCACCGTTTTGCCGTATTCAGCCGACATCAGTGGAATATATATACAACGCTACAAGATCTGAGTTTTAGTAGTATATAGATAGATTAGAAATATATAACTCACATGCCTGGCTACTGCACAATGATTGATGAAATTCCAGCTCATCTTCAGCTGAACTTAGTCAGCAACATTCGTCGAGTTATGCGCTGGCAACAGCAATAATAATTCAATAAAAAGTATTTCCTCGCACTCATTTTCTAAAGGGCTCTTTGGAATTATCAGACCTCTATTGTTCGGGAGATCTTCAGATTTTAACTATCCATGCCACTACTGTTTAAGAAATATTGTATGTTACTTTGATTTAAAGCTATTGAAGGGGAAAAATGACTGTACATTTTCCAGTCTTCTTGTAACATAAATTAATTTGAAATAAGTTGCATTCAATGGCTGCTGCCTAGTAATGCAAGCATTCATCCCATATCTTGTTAACAAATCCATAAAACATGAGTTTGTTGCATTTAAATTATATTTTAATGTGATGATGTGGAACAAAAAAGACATGTTGCATAGAGGTGATGTTTGTTAGTTCTGAAATACAGCCAATGTGATTTAATCACAAATAAATTATTTCATAACGGAATATAGCAAGAGGAAATGAAATGATGACAAGGTGAGAATAGCTTCCAAGAACAACTAACACATCTGTCTATCAGTTTTGTTTTAATCCAAATACATTTTAAACAACAAGCAATGGTTCAAAACATTATAAAGGCTGGCAGGAAGGAATAAGCACATAATACATTATTTGTTAATCAAATCATAATTTGTTTGAAGCTGATGTAGTTTAATCTAACCTGTTAAGACCTTTATCTTCCTAGTACATTTATGTCCCTGAGTAAACAGACAGCTAAAGATTTAAATCTTCAGGGGGATTTGGTGGAAGTGGCTGCTCGGATCTGTGCCTTAGTAACTCGTATCTGAAAAAAACACAGGTTGTACAATATAATTATCAAGCCCAATGTTCAGAGCAACATCATTGATATTTGTTGTGACTTTAATTAAATTGCCTTCCTTTAAATTTTTTTACAAAGCTCAATTTCTGAGTAAAAACATTAAAATAAATATGTAATTTCATATTTGTGCAGTAAAATATGAGGGGCACAACATTGAGATGAGCATTGCTTGATGGGTACTATTGGGGGACCAGAACTGCCTATGTATGACCGGAAGTGCTTACGGCACAGTGGCGCAGCGGTAGAGTAGCTGCTTTACACCGCCAGAGACCTGGGTTCGATCCTGACCATGGGTGCTGTCTGTAAGAGAAGACTGGGGAAAACAGTGTGAATGATATGAGTTGTTATCAGTAAGCAAAATCTGGCAAATGTTTGTGTGAATGCAGCTCGGGTGGAATGACAGAGGAAAACTGATCTGCTAATCAAAGAGAAAACTATCTGCAGCTGAATAAAAGAATCTGTGCAAGAACAAGAAATTTAGCGCAGTTTAATTTAGAGATGGAGCATGAAAACAGGCCCTTCGGCCCAGAGTCCATGCCTACCAGTGATCCCCGCACACTAACACTATCCTACACACTAGGGACAATTTAGGAAAACCCGCACAGGACACGGGGAGAACATATAAACTCTGTACAGACAGCACCCATAGTCAGGATCAAACCCAGGTCTCTGGTGCTGTAGGACAGCAACTCCACTGCTGTGACACTGTACCACCCCGTGTTGTGGATAATGAGGAGGTAGTGTACTGTTGCGATGAGACCAAACTCAAGGTTGAGGAACAGCATCTCATCTGGGCATATTGCATTCTGGACTTAATATTGAATTCAATAACATACAGGAAAGATGTGGAGGCTTTGGAGAGGATCAAAGATTTACCAGAATGCTGTCTGGATTAGAAGGTTTCAGCTACAGCGAGAGATTGGATAGACTTGGATAGTTTTCTCTGGAACATCAGAGGGTGAGGGAAGACTTGATAAACATATATAAAATTAGGAGAGGCTTAGATAGGGTAGACAGTCCACTATACGAATCTCACTGTGCCCCAGTACACGTGGCAATAAAGTACCATTGAACCATTGAACGGTCAGAACCTTTTTCACACAATGGAAACACTGGAGGGCATAAGGTGAGAAGGGGAAAGTTTAAAGTCGATATGTGGGGCAAGAATTTTTACACAGAGTGTAGTGGACGCCTGGAGCACATTGCCAGGGCTCGTGGTCAAGGCAGATAAGATAGTGGCATTTCAGAGCCCTTTACATAGGCACATGGAAGTGCAGGGAATAGAGGGATATAGATCATGTACCAGGCAGATGACATGTTTGGCACAAATAGTGTGGGCCAAAGAGCCCACTCCTGTTCTTACTGTTCTACACTAATAGTGGAACACTCAAAACTTATCGGCATCTTTATCAACCACGTCAGTTTGAAAAACCTTCTCTGTTGTTCAGGTGCAGAGGAACCAACGTTTACTAATGCTGATTGCACAGAAACAACATTACTTCAAGGGCCATTCAGATTCAATGTGCATTGCTAGCCAGGGCTCAGCATGCTGCAAGTTAAAAGTCTTCTTTGCGCACTGCTTGCATTGAAGTCTCATGATCCTTGCATCTTGAAATTTATTTACAATTGCTGTTTATGTGGCTCTACCACAACACTTGATGGATGACGTAGACACACAACCAAAACCTCCCAGGCACCAAAGGAGACCACAGCACGTGTCATAGACATACACAGAACACCCTGGGTTTATACTTTCCTCCACTTTCTAGAACAATTGTGTCTATACAGGCTGCATTCCAAAAGGCAATTCTCACTGAGACCTGTGATCTCATATAAGATAATCTACAATCTCACACAAGAGTCTGAATAGCTTGCATCATCATTCCCACATCCTAGCCATGGGATCATTGTAGACTGCTTCTGAAGATGTATGCTTTATGTTAGAGCTTGCCATTCACCGCTGCATTAGGGAGAGATTGACCCTTTGCACTCCACAAGAACGGATATCATCTATTTCTCTGTCAGCCCACCGATCTGGACACAGCCATTTGTTGCCAGTGCAGTCCACCTGTATTCAGGTGCTCACATCTTCGACACAAACATCGATCAAACCATCCATTCAGGACCCACAACCATCACACAATCCAACCTCCTTTCAATTGACTCAATTTTCACCTCAGGCTGCCACGGCAAGGTCAACAGCATAATCAAGGACAAGTCGCACACTGGTCCCTCACTCTTCTCCCCTCTCCTATCAGGCGAGAGGTATAGAAGTGTGAAAACACACACCTCCAAATTCAGGAACTGTTTCTTCCCAGCCGTTATCAGGCAGCTGAACCGTCCTACCACATCCAGAGAGCGGTCCTGAACTACTATCTACCTCAATGAAGACGAACAATATTTAATTGGACTTTACTGGGCTTTGTCTTGCAATAAACATTATTCCCTTTATCATGTACCTGTACACTATGGATGGCTCGATTGTCATCACGTATTGTCTTCCCACTGACTGGTTAATATGTGACAAAAGCTTTTCACTATACATTCTGCACATGACTAAAAACTAAACTCAACTAGACATTCATCAAAAGGGAGGGAGGAGATTCGGTTAAAATGCAGTTCATGGAAGATCATCAGAGGTCATCTCCAGATAAACGGGCACATTGCAGGACACATTCATACCTTGCCAGCTACCACTTAACAAGCAGGGACTATTTTCCCCCAAAGGATGTAATTTGGGGACTCTGACCCTTGCTGAAATCATTGCCCTTTCTGTTGAGGGCTCTGCACTGACATTGCTACAGTCACCCATTCCTTCTCTCCTGAGATGCTGCCTGACCAGCTGAGTTACTCCAGCATTTTGTGAATAAATTGCTACAGTGACAGTCACACGACTACCCCTAGATGCTTTGTGGAAACCACAAAATGCTTGTGGAAAGTAAGGAATTGCTGACTCCATCTCGCTGGCGGTGCTCTTTAACATTCTGCAGTCAGGATCTGATATACGGTCATGGTCTGCGTGGCTCTGCTTAATTTGGCCATTGCCCCCTAGGATGGAATAAGGAGAGGACCAGCAGGCAAGATTAAACCCAAACCAAGAGTCAGGAGATGCAAGAACAAGGTGAAAATCAGGAGCTCCTTGCCACTCTGCACTAGCTAATGAGTCGTGTTTAGTTAATATAGTTTCGAAGAGCTCCCCCTCCTCCCCCCACTCATCATTAACAACACCACAGTCCCATCTATGGAGTCATTTAAGTTCCTTGGAACCATCATCTCCAGGGACCTTAACTGGGGGGCCACCATCGACTCCACAATCAAAAAGGCCCAACAGAGGATGTACTTCCTGTGGCAGCTGAGAAACCACAATCTGCCACAGGCAATGATGGTCCAGTTTTATACTACCATCATAGAGTCTGTCCTCACCTTCTCCATCATGGTCTGGTTTGGCTCAGCCACCAAGCATGAATCCGGGAGGCTGCAGCACATCGTTCGATCAGCCAAGAAGGCTATTGGCTGCAACCTTCCCCCCCAATCGACAAACTGTACACTGCAAGGGCCAGGAAGAGAGCGGATAAGACAATCTCTGACCCCTCTCACCCTGGCCACAAACTTTTTGAAGCACTTCCCTCTGGAAGGCGACTCCGGACTGTCAAAGCCGCCACAGCCAGACATAAAAACAACTTTTTTTCCACACGAGCAGTAGCTCTACTCAACAGCCAAGTCTGTAGCCTCCTTTTGCTCTGGTATTTTATTTCATTCTTCACATGTTTAAATTATAATTTTTTATTCTTAATTGTTTACAGTATATCGTGTTGTTACTTGCAAACAAGGCACCAAGACATACTTGGCTAATAACATTTATTCAATTCAATTCAATATAATAGATTCAGAGAGTGATACAGTGTGCAAACAGGACACTGGGCACAACTTGACCACATCGGCCAACATGTCCCAGCTACACCAGTCCCACCCGCCTGCGCTTGGTCCATATCCCTCCAAACCTGTATCATTAATTATTGCCAATTTACAGTATAGCTGGACTACAACTCTAAATGTTCTCCAGATTACTTACCTCAACAATGACACAGACTGTCTTTACTGCCGAATAAAATTTGGAGCAGCACTAAAGATAGTCCAGCTTCAGTCCTGATCTTTGTACAGTCTGTGTGAAGTTTATCTACTCTCTCTGCGACCATATGGGTTTCATCCAGGTTTCATTTACATCCCAAAAATATCCTGGTTGATGGGTCAATTAGTAATGTTAAATTGACATCCGAGAGAGAATAAGTTACAGGAAAGTAAATGGGGAGCAGGATTGATAGGATTGCTCTGGGAGCTGGCACAGACTTGATGCACTGAGCGATCTCTTTATATATTATGAGGAAATATGAAAATATAAATTAAGAAAACACCATTAAGATGATGCTGCAATGTAACACTTGATCATGGAAAGGTTCCACAACATTCACTCTTTCCTCCATATTAATCCATATGCTTTTAAATTCATTTAAACTGCAATAGGATCTTACAAATATTTTCAGTCTGTGGTGATACAATCAATTATTGCTATCTGACACTTTATCCATACTATAATTATAAATGATTTCTAGAAAATGACTCAATTTAAAATGGACACAGGCTGACTGAACCATAAATATGAGACTGAAGCTACCGATCATTGTAACAAGGGCTTTCTAGAGACCAAATACTTAAGTGAATAAATCTATTTGTCACCATCAACCAATCTGCAAAAAAAAAATGCACAAGCTGTTCCTCATTGTACACTCATCCTTTGCTGAGCCTAAAATCTGCTACATCTTGAATTAAGCTCAGTAGCTGAATACCTACAAGCCAAATGTTTCTTCCTGTTTACATACCTTACGGTACTAATCAAACGGCTCAGTTAAGAACATCTGTCATTGAATACACCGACAGGTGTTTGGGTTCAGAACAAGCAAAACACCAGGCTGCTTACTGAGATTAGAAAGGCACTTGACAATTTCTTCTTGATTCAGTGGAAAATGTAAGCAACAGGTGCAAAGGATCATTGTCTCATTCATTCAAGACCATATACTCAGTAACTTTCTGATCTCATTTGAAATTGCAGCCAAATTGATAACAGGCCTGCCACTGGAGGCCTTTGGTCAAGCATTTTGATATTAGGTCCCATGAAGACTGCTCGAGAAGAATGGCTCTGATGAGCAAAGATGAGGCTTCAAACAAATATGTTTATCTCTACCCTTTGAAAAATATTAATTTTCAATGACAGAGATTGTTCAAACAGAGAAGAAAGAAGGATGTCTTGACTTTTTAAATGTTGGCCATCTTTCAATGCAATGGCTAATTTGAAATAATCCTCACATTTCCAAAGGCATTTCAGCTTGGCCGCTCACTCTGTTTGTGGGGTTGTATTCTTCATGGTGTCTATCTTTACCACTTTACAATTTCTGAACACATACTGCCTCTGTAGCAAGTCACAATTATAGGCATTTAAACTATCTGCCCGTCCACTACCATTCCCAACTAAATGCGTTGGTGAGATTGCATTTAGAGTATTGTGTTTAGTTCTGAGCACTGTGTTATAGGAAAGATATTGTCAAGCTTGGATGAATTCAGAGAAGATTTACGAGGATGTTGCCAGGACTAGAGGGTGTGAGCTGTAGGGAGAGGTTGAGTAGGCTGGGTCAGTATTCCTTGGAGCGCAGGAGGATGAGGGGTGATCTTATAGAGGTGTACAAAATCATGAGAGGAATAGATCAGGTAGATGCACAGAGTCTCTTGCCCAGAGTAGGGGAATCGAGGATCAGAGGACATAAGTTCAAGGTGAAGGGGAAAAGATTTAATAGGAATCTGATGGGTAAGTTTTTCACACAAAGAGTGGTGGGTGTCTGGGACAAGCTGCCAGAGGAGGTAGTTGAGGCTGGGACTATCCCAACATTTAAGAAACAGTTAGACAGGTACATGGATAGGACAAGTTTGGAGGGATATGGACAAAGAGCAGACAGGTGGGACCAGTGTAGCCACTGGGACATATTGACTGGTGTGGGCAGGTTGGGCCATAGGGCCTGTTTCCACACTGTATCACTCTATGACTCTATAATTGCCACGCAGGCCGAGAGTGGACTAATGATTGGACTCAGATGGCAAATTCATGCTGCATTTCAGGTGGTTTCATATCATGGCACCCTAGACTGCTCTCATCCATCCAGGTTCACTGTCAGAAATAGATGAGAGGGCATATTGCTATGACATTGTGATTCTACAATGGGATATCGACAAATTGAGTGGTTAAGCAAAAAAAACCTGGTAAATGGAGTTTAATATTGGGAGGGGTAAGATCATGGCGTTTTGAGATGTGGAATCAAATGGCGGGTTATTACCCATATGGAGAGAGCCTGTTAATGCGGTTCAGAGGGATTTTGATGTTCTAGGACATGAATCACAAAAGGTTAGCAGGCAGGACCAAATAGCTAAGATAGCAAACTAAACATTGGCCTTTAGTGCAAAAGGAGGTTGTAGTTTAAGAAAAGGGGAGTTTTGTTACAGAATGTTGAATGGAAACCACATTGGGAATACTGTTTGGACTTTAGAGAAGGAAGGGGCAACCTAATTCATATATTCAATGTCCTAAGGGGGCTCGACTGGGTAGATGTTTTCCTTAATGATAAAGTTACTAACAATGGGACGCAGCTGTAAAATGAGGGACTAGCTACTTAAAACTGAAGCTCATAGAAATGTCTTTGCTCAAAGGCCAATGAATGTCAGGAGTTATCTGACCCCATGGGTGAAGCCAGAATCATTCGATTTATTTAAGGTGGAGGTAGAAACATATTTGAAAGTTTACGGAGGGTGCAAGGTGTGGGGACTGGAATGGAGGCCATTAGAATATTTGACGGAGGTAATAAAAGCATAGTTGAGGGGTTCAGCAGCAGAAGATGTGGAAAAGGGGAGCAGACTGGGGATGTAATGGAGGAAGGCTTTAGCACAAATGATGGCAAGGATATGCTGTTGCAACAGCAGTTCAGAGACAAATAAGATGCCTCAGGATTAGTTCAGTCTTGGACCATGGAAGGAGAGAATCAAGGGTATTGGAGATCTGGTACAGAAGAGGGGTTGAGGCCAGCATGGATTAGACATAAAAAGCTGGAGTAACCCAGCTGGACAGGCAGCTTCTCTGGAGAGAAGGGATGGGTGACGTTTCAGACTGAAGAAGGGTCTCGACCTGAAACGTCATCCATTCCTTCTCTCCAGAGATAATGCCTGTCCTGCTGAGTTACTCCAGCGTTTTGTGTCAATCTATGGTTTAAACCAGCATCTGCAGTTCCTTCCTACACATGGATCATACATGATCACATTGAATAGCAGGGCAGCAGGCTTGAGGGCCTTGGTAGCCTAGTCACACTCCGATTGTATTTTTGTGTTCTGTCCTCTTCAAATGACGTGTAAAGTTCTTAAAGTAAGAGATGCTTGTAGCAAGTTAGAACCAATTTCATTAGCTTCCATCTTGTGCTTTGTAATGACATTTGCTTAAGCACTCCAGTACATTTGGTTGATTTACCTTGGTTAAGTAAGTGTAAGGAACTGAGAGATATAAATGCATGTAGAATACCCTGTTAGGTTAAATGGCTTCAATCAGCATTAACTGTTCAAATGGAACAAAATAACTAGATGCAAAGAAAATATACTACGGCACAGTGGCACAGCGATAGAGTTGCTACCTTACAGTGCTAGAGACCAGGTTCAATCCTAACTACGGGTGCTATCTGTATGGAGCTTGTACATTCTTCCTGTGACCACGTGGGTTTTCTCTGGGTGCTCTGGTTTTCTCACACACTCCGAAGACGTACAGGTGTGTAGGTTAATTGGCTTTGGTAAGTCGTAAAATTGTCCCTAGTGTGTAGGATAGTGTTGGTGTATGGGGTGATCATGGTCAGCGTGAACTCGATGGGCCGAAGGGCCCGTTTCCATGCTGTATCTCTAAAGTCTAAAGTCTAAAGTCTAAAGTCTACTAAAACAATGAATCAAAATCTTCTCGCTACTTTTGTTTCTTCGTTAGTACTTTTCCATGCAAGCCTCTAAACCGTAACACGGTACAGGGTTGTTTGCAGACTGGCCTTTTCCTTGGATGTTCTTTCAGGACAACCACCATGAACTTGTTCTATTGATGGGCTGGCTCCAAAGTACAAGATACCAATGAGCACACCTACAGCACAGGTTGCACTTACCAGAAGGGTGCCTGAGAGTCAGCAAATGCAGTTGAGATCCAGACATGCTGATCAAGGAATGGAATCTCAGTCCTTAAACTGCCTAATGGACTCTCACGCTACCAAGCAGGCAATGGTTTGCCCAGATTACATTAGGCAGCCTTCAGAATCATGCAAGGTTTCCAAAACAACCTGGAAACATGTAGATACATGGTTCTGCAGACACTGGTTTACAAAAAAAAGGGCACAAAGTGCTGGAGTAACGCAACTCAGTAATGGATCATCGAGCTCAGGAGGACCGCATATAAGTCTCCAGAGACTCAGATGCAGCATCTCTGGAGAACATGGATGGGTGATTTTTGTGTTGGGTCCCTTCTTCAGACTGATTGTCGTGGGTGTAGGTGGGGGGTGAGGGAGAAAGCTCCAAGAGTGGTGGGGGCAGGAGAAAGTGATAGGTGGATCCAGGTGAGGGGGTTGAACAAAGGCCAGAGATGAAAAGACAAAAAGTGTGGGATAAGGAGGGTTAAGGATAGATGAAGCATGAACTGCGAAGCCAGATAGAACAGGGAAGGCTGGGAGGTGGGGGTTGGGGAAGAGAAGGAGAAAGGGAGAAATGGAGTGCATCCAGGTGTGTCAGAGGGAAGAGAGGGGGGAAGAAATGCTGGGGGGGGGATTGGTGAGGGTGATGTTTGTTGTTTGGTTACCTAAAATGCTGAATTCAATTTTAATATTATACCCAACAATATTACCCAAGTGGAAAATGAGGTGCTGTTCCTCCAGTTTGCATGTGGTCTCACTCAGTCTGACAATGGAGGAGGCCCCAGACAGAAATGTCAGCATGGTAATGAGAGGGGGAGTAAAAATGGTTGGCAGGTGGGACTAGTGTAGCTGGGACATGTTGGCCGGTGTGGACAAGTTGGGCTGAAGGGCCTGTTTGCACACTGTATCACTCTATGGCTCTATCTACCAAATTACTTCCAGAAACTCCTACTATTGCTGTTCCACCGTCTTTCCTGCTAGGGTCCCTTTTCAATAAACTTTAGCCAGCTCCTCTCTCATACCTCTGTAGTTACCTTTATTCAACAGTAATGCCGACACATCTGATTTCATCTTCTCCGTCTCAAAAAGGAGTTTGAATTTTATCATATAATGATCACTACCTCCTAGGGGTCCCTTTACTTTAAGCTCCCTAATCAAATCCGGTTGGTTACACAACACCAAATCCTGAATTGCCTTTTCCCTAATAGGCTCGACTACAAGCTGTTCTAAGAAGCCACCTTGTAGGCAATCTAGAAATTCTTTCTCTTGAGATCCAGTACCAACCTGATTTTCCCATCTACCTGCATATTGAAACCTGATTTTGCCAGTCTACCTGCATATTGAAAACCCCCATGACCACTGTAACATTGGCATTCATTCATGCCAATTGTATCTCCTGATTGTATCTACATGCCCTAAACTTCAAATGCTGGCTATAATTGGATGGCCGTTGTTGTTATGCAGGAGGCTGGGATGAAGCCACCAAAGATGACAGTCAATACAGGCATAACCTTCTTCCATCCATCCAACGTTTTCTCTTCCCTTGATATTTTCTGATATATGTGTGCTGGAATGAAAGTGCACCTCTATTTCAACAATGTGCGAGTTCTCATCACAAGATTATCCTTGTACCTTTCTCCTTTCAGGCATTTCAAACCTGCCACCTTTGGAGTGTGGGAGGAAACTGGAGCACCCAAGGAAAACACACATGGTCACAGGGAGAACATGCAAATTCCATACAGACAATGCATCATCTAACCACACTTGTCACAAGCAACAGGCACCCAATATTTAAGTACCACTGCAGCAGCTCTGATTGTTGCTGTGGAAGATTTGCTTGCTGCCATGCAGGCTCAGACTATTGGCACCATATTCAAAGAAGCTTGTGCTGTGCCATGCCAATCCAACAATTGTTCTTCCAACAGTAACTTTGCTGGAGTACCATCCTGACTGACTGTGGCTCTGAGCCTGTTGCCTCCTCATGGAATGACAATATCCACTTCCACTCCTGTCAGCACATTTGGTGTTGTCTTTTATCAGCCATCCAGCCTAGGCTGCTGCCAGCAATGCTGAGATTCTGCTTCTGCAGCCAGGATTTCCAGGGACGCGAGAGATCATCTCCCGACTTCATCTGCAATCCCCCGCATTGAAAGTTAGCAGCCTTCCAGCAACCATGACGTAGCCACTGGGTTAGCGTGGGAGAGGGGCAAAAGAGGAAACAGAACAACATGGGAGGAAGGCACATGGAAAACAGGCACAATGCATTTAGTTTATGTTTGTCTGTGATTGTAGATTTGTTTTTGGAATGTTTATGCACGGTTCAGTTCAGTTTAGTTTATCATGGCGTGTACCGAGGTGCAGTGAAGAGCTTTTGTTGCCTGCTATCCAGTCAGCAGAAAGACAATTCATTATCACAATTGAGTCTTTTACAGTGCATAGATACGTGATCAGTGAATAAAGTTTAGTGCAAGGTTAAACCAGCAAAATCATATCAAGGATAGTCCGAGGGTCACCAAAGAGGTAGATAGTAGTTTAGCACTGCCCTCTGGTTATGGTAGGATGATTCAGTTGCCTGGTATGTTTTGTCTTTGCATGGTGGGCAATTGAGTACTTTGATGGTCAATCTAGAGGGATGAATTACATGTAGGATTGTTGATGAATAGGGAATTGGGTGCAATGTTTACCAGCATTAGACTCAAATTAGTTTCAGATGGACGACCAAGGCAGAAGGGGTTTCTCTCATGTGCCTCCACCTTTCTTTGTCCCGCTCCTGCTTCACCACCATTTCCTCAAATGGTCATTATATAATTTATGGCCTCTTTATAGTTATCCCCTCAATATGGCACGGCAGCGCCGGAGACTCAGGTTCGATCCTGACTACGGGCGCCGTCTGTACGGAGTTTGTATGTTCTCCCCGTGACTCGCGTGGGTTTTCTCCGAGATCTTCGGTTTCCTCCCACACTCCAAAGACGTGCAGGTATGTAGGTTAATTGACTGGGTAAATGTAAAAATTGACCCTAGTGTGTGAGGGATAGTGTTAATGTGTGGGGATCGCTGGGCGGCACGGACTCGGTGGGCCGAAGGGCCTGTTTCTGCGCTGTATCTCTAAATCTAAATCTAAGATGGTACTGTTATGTATCATTCATCAAACTCTTGTCACTTGTTATCATGAGCACTGTAGGTTTTGTAGGGGAAACATTGTTTCAGCACCTCAATGCTCTGCTTGTGCAGACTTGGTGCGGCAGCATGGCTCACTGCAAGCATGATGCACATGTGTGTAAGAATTGTGCACCAGAGTTACGCGCTATGTCATTTGTGAAAGTCACCTGCTGTATATTTTTCATCCCGCGGATTACGGTAGTGGGTCCATGCGGACAACCAAACAATTATGCCAAACTTCTGATGTTTCCACTAGTGGGAGAGTATAGCACTAGTGGATGTTAAAGGACGTTCTTTTAGGAAGGAGATGAGGAGAAATTTATTTTGTCTGAGGTCTGTGAATCTGTGGAATTCTTTGCCACAGAAGGCTGTGGAGGCAGTCAGTGAATATATTTGAGGCAGAGATAGATAGATTCTTGATTAGTACAGGTGTCAGAGGTTATGAGGAGAAGGCAGGAGAATGGGGTTAGGAGGGAAAGATAGATCAGCCATAATTGAATGGCAGAGTAGACCAGATGGGCCGAATTACCGAATTCTACTCCTATCACTTATGATCTTATGATGATATGAATTAAGGCATTATGTTTCTTCCTAGGACATTGGATGTTGACCGATGTAGTTGTGTAGGATACACAACATTAAAAACAGGTCATTGAGCCCAAACAATCCCTGCCATTTCCTATCTTTCTCTCAAACCTTCTCCTGTCATTCCTCATTCCCATCTGCTTCATATGCTTTTCTAAAATTCCCTTCAATGTAGTTTTACCTTTGACTTTAATATGCTTCATGTAGCAAGTTCCATATTCTTACAAAAAGTTATGTCTGAATTCCCTCACCATATTTCTTGGTGTCCTGTCTTATAATGATGGCCTCACTTTATGCCTTTCCCCTGGTGTGGAAATATTCATTCTGAATACATTCTATCAAAGCCCTTCACAGCTTTAAAGATTTCTATTAGATCATCCACCAACCATTTCTTCAGAGAAAAGTGACATGCTCCAAGGTCGATCCCCGATAAGGATCGCCAGCTCCACGATGTTAAGTGCTTCAGGCTCCCATGGTTGGAGCAACCCAAAGTCGATCTCCAGCAAGAGGCCGCCAACTCCACGATGTTAGGCCGCAATGCGGATGAAGATACGATACGGAAAGAAATCGCCACTCCGTCGAGGTAAGAAATTAAAAAAGGTTTCAATTCAAAGAGGCGCAGCAATCATTAAACAATGCAATCTAAGTGTAGCTGGTCATAACAAGTTACAGTTGTGGGTCGCTGCTGCTATGTCCAGTGAATCAACAATGCAGTGAACACTGGCAGCATGCAGATGGCATTATAATGAGCAGGCAGCAGACTACAAGCATTATAATTAATTGGTGCATTTTAATCAGACATAGTGATTTTCAAATCCATTTCTGGGGGTCATCCAATCTTGAATCCATAAATTTTTAAAAATTATTTCTGCATACGGTTTATATTACTTACAGGAATATTTACTGTACTGCCATTTCATGGGAAGATATTTTTACAAAGCATGTGCTACGTAAAACAGTAATGGACATTCATATGGTGTAGTCTTAAGATACCAAGGTTATCTTGCCTTCTCTCATTGTAGTCAAAGGTTTGAATCCCACAGAGCTTTCATTCAATCCTCAGTCATGTTTGTTTAATGAACTTGCCAGGACACTTAACAACCTATATAATAGAGTTATAGTGGATATTAGTGGACAAGGACCAGAGAGCTGTCTTATACACTGTTTGTACTGAAGATGAATATAAGGTTTGAATCTTAACTCCACTGTAAACGATGTCTCACTTACAATAAAGCTCGTGCTTTTGCAAACCTGGAGCAAACATTTATATCTCACACAAAGCCCATCTAAACTAATTGGAGCAGAGACACAATCATGGCCATGTGTCGATGTCACTGGATTTAACCAAAATAATCTAAGTTCAATCATAAACAAAATCCAATCTTTACTGCCAAGCCAGTACTTCGTGATCTACAAAATTATGCTTACATAAAATTTACTTCTTCAGAACTGGATATCTTGTTAATTACAAGCTAAAGTCAACAAGTTGGTGCATCCACGTAGTCTCTACAAAATGTATTCTCTTAACAAATTGCAAGAATAGACGTAGCAAAGTTTCCTAAAAATTGTTGTGCATCCTAATGTGTGCATACCATTATACGCTGGCAATAGACACAAAATGATGGAGTAACTCAGTGGGTCAGGCAGCATCTCTGGAAAAAATGGATAGGTGACGTTTCGGGTCGGGACCCTTCTTCAGACTAATACTAGAATCAGTCTGAAGAAGAGTCCAAACCCAAAATGTCACCTATCCATTTTTTCCAGAGATGCTGCCTGACCCACTGAGGTACTCCAGCATTTTGTGCCTATCTTTTGTATAAACCAGCATCTGCCGTTCCTTTTCATTACGTTATACGTTGGTATTTGGCCTTGCATTGACATCATGCCCAAGGCTCCAGTCTAATTGACTTTGCATATTTTTGGGCTGCTACAATGTACTCCATTCAAAAACCACATTCAAAATGCCTATCCCAATCAAGCACTAACAAGGTTTGGATGATGCTGGTGGTAAGGAATTAATACACTGGCAAGTTGGTGATAGTGAGAGATATGCATGCCAATGAAGTATGAATAGTGACAGTGTGAGTGGCTGGTAAGGGTCAGATCGTGGTAGTGCCTGAGACTCAGGCAAATGTGGAATGGGAAAGCAAGCCCAAGGGAAAGGCAAAATAATAGGACATTTCAGATTTGGGGTTATTCAGGATATTGATGGGAAGATAGTTGCTGTGCAGTGAGATATACTGTTGACTTTGGACAGATATCCCAGTCTGGTTCTGTACAAGGAAGACATTTGTCCCAGGAATTGCCCAACAGCCACTTAGAGTCATAAAGTCATACAGTGAGGAAAGAGGTCCTTCGGACCAACTGCCCACATGGACCAACATGCTCCATTTACACTAGTCCCACCAGTCTGCATTCCCTCTAAATCAGTCCTATCCTGCCTAAATGTTTCTTAAATATTGCAATAGAATCTGCCTCGATTACCTCCTCCAGCAGCTTTACCATACATCCACCACATTTATGGACCAAATTCCTGGCTCCAAAAAGAGCCGTGCGTGAGAAATGATATAATTCATGCACAGGCACCACATCAGGAGAACCAATTATTGGTTCCTTACTCATGTATGGAAGCCCTGGTCAAATTTCCAGAGTGACACAAAATGATCTAGAAATGGCCATTGTCAAGCCTCACCATAATGCTGAGAAATCAACTGTATGTGAGTGAGTTTCAAGGCAATTATGGCCAATGGTTACCAATCACCAGGGCGGCACGGTGGCGCAGCGGTAGAGTTGCTGCCTTACAGCGAATGCAGCGCCGGAGACTCAGGTTCGATCCTGACTACGGGCGCCGTCTGTACGGAGTTTGTACGTTCTCCCCGTGACCTGCGTGGGTTTTCTCCGAGATCTTCGGTTTCCTCCCACACTCCAAAGACGTACAGGTATGTAGGTTAATTGGCTGGGCAAAAGTAAAAAAAGAAATTTAAAAAAAAGAAAATTGGCCCTAGTGTGTGTAGGATAGTGTTAATGTGCGGGGATCGCTGGGCGGCGCGGACCCGGTGGGCCGAAGGGCCTGTTTCCGCGCTGTATCTCTAAATCTAAATCTAAATCATTCCGTTTAAAGGCACAGCTTAAAGGAGATGAGTGGGGCAATTTGTTTTTATATACAGTGGGATGGATGTAAGTGCCTTGGGGTGGTGGTGGAGGGAGATATGAAAGTGCTATTTAGGAGACTTTTAGACAGGCATATATATGCATGTGCAGAAAATGAAGGGATATGGATAATGTGCAGGCAGATAAGAGTTGGTATTGGCATTAGCACAATGTTCAGCACAGACGTTGTGGGTCGAAAGGCCTGCTCCCATGTTGCACTGTTCTATGTTCTATATTCTATGTTCTATTCTTGCTCCATCACTTAAAACAGACATATGGATTGTAGCAAAGTCATACTGAATTGAATGGCAGAATTTTTATTGAGGCTACTGCCAAGGAAGCAGCACACTGATGCCTCTTGTTCCTCAGAAGACAACAAAAATTTGGCCCGGTACCAATGACTCTTCCCAATTTCTACAGATGAACCGTCGAAAGCATCCTCGAATGCATGACAGCTTGGTTTGGCTGCTGATCAGCCCAAGAATGCAGAACATTGCAGAGATGTGGATGCAGACTAGTATATCACACAACCAACCACCTCTCCATCCTCCCCCTGCCCACCCCTCCCCCCTGCCCACTCCTCCCCCCTGCCCATCCCCCATTTCACTCTCCCCATTGGAGAGAAGATGCAGAAGCTTGAGACCATGCATCACCTGATTCAAGAACAGCTGTTATCAGACTCAGTTACCGATCTCTCAGAAGATAAGAAAGTATTCCCAATCTCCAAAACTACCTTGTTGCAATGCTTCCACCTGCATTGCCTACATTTTCTCTGTAGGTGTAACACTATATTTTGCACTGTTTACTTTCTCATTTTGCTCTACTTGTGGTACTCATGTACGGTTTGATAGTAATCACATACAGATGATTTTCCTTGGATAGCCCTCAAAGGTTTTCAATATTTTTCAGTACAAGTGAAAATAATAAACCAATTCCATTACAGTTTTATTTTTATTTTAACGTGTAGGAAGGAACTTGACCTGAAATGTCACCTACTGCTTTTCTCCAGAGATGCTCCGTGACTCGTTCAGTCACTCCAGCATTTTGTGTTTATCTTTGTTTGAGTTTGTTTATTCTGTTGCATACTGCATCTGCCCCACATCAGGTATCATCAGAAATAAATATTGTGTGAAGGAAAGAGGCTTGTACTCACTGAGAGCTCAGACCGCCAACGCTCAGCACCCCCAGCAGGGGCAGCGCACACTGGGAATGAGGCCAGGGCTTCAAATAGCTCAAGCCTCAGAAGATGGCAATGCAACCGTGGTGCAAATTCCACTTGCCATCCAATCACCGCACCACAGCTATAATAAATTATCCATTACTAGGGGAAATGGGAAGGGGCATACAGTCAGGGGACCAAAATCCTGGGGAATTGTTGATTGGCAAAATTTCAGTGTATTCTCCATCACTGCTGCAATAACTACAGTCGCTAGGAGTTTATGAAGGCATCAGGTTTACCACAGCATGTAGCACCACAGAGCCATTGGAAATCATCACGTATAGATCTTGCGTTCCAATTTCATAATGAAGGATTTCACTATTGACCACCAGTGGAACTTGTCACCTAATCTGCAGGAATAAACTTACATGTAGTTACCAGGTTTACATTAATTTAGCATTTCTATAGATTTATCATACCACTTAGAAATTGTTTATTATAAAGTAAATCAGCTTTCAAACTTTAGACTTTAGAGATACAGCGTGGAAACAGGCCCTTCGGCCATCCGTGTCCGCGCCGACCAGCGATCACCCCGTACACTAACCCTATCCTACACACTAGGGACAATTTTACAATTTTACCAAAGCCAATTAATCTGCAAACCTGAACGTTTCTGGAGTGTGGGAAGATACCTGTGCAGCCGGAGAAAACACAAGCGGTCACAGGGAGAACATTCAAAATCTGTGCAGACAGCACCCAGACACAGGATCGAACCTGGGTCTCTGGTGCTGTAAGGCAGCAATTTTACAGCTGCGCCACTGTACTGCCCTACTCTGCAGCCTTACAATATATTTACTTATTTCAGTTCACTTAATTTTAAATATATAAGTTATAACTTTATTATAACTTATATATATATAAAAGTTAAGTTATATATATTTAACTTTTATATATATATAAATTTAAATTTCACTTAAATTTATATATATAAATATATATATATATATATATATATATATATATTTAAAAAAATATATATATATATATCCCAGCTCTACTTGCTTTTTTATAGATTGAATAAACTCTATAAATAAAACTTTAGTTTGAGTTGAAGGAATGTTTGGTTGACCATCTGGATTGAAGATTGAGGTCCTGGTGCTACCAAAGCTGCCATCCACAGATGGGATATATTCATCAGTTTCTTACCAAGTGATGTGTCTGCTGGGGTGAATATTGACAATACCTAGCTTCCTCTGTCATTAATGTGCTTTTTGATTGCTAAATGTCAGTTATTTAAATATTTGTATCAACAGTAATGTTGGCAGTAAAGTGATAACTAAGATTTAATTGTATGCAGCAAAGTACGAGATACCAAGATGAAAATGAAGCTGTCTTGACAATAATTTTTTTATAATCGGATTGCGAATGCATACTTGAGTTCAAATAATTCATAAACAGCAAGGTACAAAGCAGCTTAATGGAGAAATGCTTAAAATAAACAGAAAAGTTGTATCCATAGAATGAATTTCTTACCATCTCAAACCATTTCCCTGCCAATCAATTATTTTTTATATGTAGTACCTGTGTGTTATAAGAAACGGAAAGACAAACTTAGGGAAACAAAATGAAGAGGGGTCAACCTGAAACGTCACCTATTCCTTTTCTCCAGAGATGCTGTCTGACCCACTGAGATATGCCAGCTTTTTGTGTCTATCTGCGAAACAAAATGAAACTTATAATTTATTTATATTGTTTTAAAGTGCCATATTGCTATGTACAGTTTCGCAGTTTCAATTTGTTTCCTTTAATTTTTTCCAATGCTTACAAAGATGCTTGTGAATTTTAAACAGCAAATTAATTTTTTCCACAATGTTTCTTGATCTAGTCACTTCACTCTCTCTGCCCATAGAATGATTTTGCTATTTTTTTGTTAAGGTTTTGCTAATTGTAGGGAAAGGCTTTTAAACTATGACTTATTTGAGCACTCTCACGCTTGTAGTTTTCAACAAATGGGATGTTTAAGTTGTTAAGAAATCCTTCAATTATTGGATAAGCAGAGGTAATTGCAGAGATCAAAGGTTTGAAAAAGAAAGTGAGCCTGTCATCAGTTCAATTGGAATAAAATCCCACATATCCCTCAACAAGACAGACATAACTTTAAGAGTGATCCTTTGGTTAACAGGAACTATTGTTACAACTTTTGTCAGCTCACCACAAGCAGCCAGTGTAACATTCAGTCCCATGTATTTTCAATGCCAGAAATATTACATGTTCATAAAATTAGTGATCTGAAATGCAGATTTAATAACATGTGGATTAAATGTACAATGCATGTACATTTTTGGAAATGTAGTTGTGTACAAATAAGTTGACAAATGGAATAGCTATTTTTGGCAAAACAAAAAGTCAAGCTTTTTACCTGATATACCTTACTGAGTGGCTAACTGATATGAACTTTTTTTTTCACAATGGTCCAAAAGCAGTTTATGGCATATAAGATTTTTTTAAAAAAAGGTGTCGCCTTGGGCAGAAATGGAATTTGCTGTTCTATTCTTGAGATGAGCTGCAGGACCCCATGCTAAGGAGAAGTATGAGGTGAGTCAAAAGTAATGGGTTTGGGGGGTTGCAACAAGCCAAGGGAGCATGTGATGTACAGGTACACACTGACAGATTAGTGTTAGTTTAGTTTAGAGATACAGCGCAGAAACAGGCCCTTCGGCCCACCAAGTCCACACCGACCAGTGATCCCCGCACATTAACACATTCCTACACACACTAGGGACAATTTACACTTATACCAAGCCAATTTACCCACATACCTGTACGTCTTTGGAGTGTGGGAAGAAACTGAAGATCTTGGACAAAACCCACGCAGGTCACGGGGAGAACATACAAACTCCGTGCTGACAGCACCCGTAGTCGGGATTGAACCCGGGTCTCAGGTGCCGCAAGTGCTGTGAGGCAGCAACTCTACCGTTGCACTACCGTGCCGCCCTTGGGCAGGCAGGGAAGAACAGAGGAATTTGGAAACATATGCCTATAGGACTGTAAATGCGATGGGACAAGTTGAAAAATTCACGAGAAAGGCCTGTAGGATGCTTAGTTTTATTAGCAAAGGAAAGGAAGGGGATTAAGCCAGAGCTGTGTATGACACAGCTTTGGCCTACAGTATGATAACCGCATTATAGAAAAGTAACGATCGGACTGAAGAGGGTACAGAGAAGATCCTCAGGATTAGAAAAGTATTTGATTTGAGGAAAGGCTGAAGAGGATACTTAATTCAGTTGTAAAAAAATGACAGGGGGCCTAGACATTGTGAACTGTTTCACGCAACACAGATATCAAAACTCAAAGATTATAATTTAAAATAATTGGTAGAAAATGTAGAAGAGAAAATGAGGAAACCATTTTCTTCACCTAGAGGACCTCACTGTCTGAAGAGGTGGAAGAAACCGACAATATATTTCAACAATTTATTTCAACAACAAGAGCCATAACCTGCAGGGCTACGGATCAAGTGCTGGAAAATGTGATTTAATTGGGTGGCCCTTTTTCAACTGGCATGGACCCAATGAAATAAATGTCGTCCATCTGTGTTGTAAACATTAAATTATTGTATGATTCCTATGGGTTTATCTGACAGTCTGTCTTTGGCAATATGGGATTGAAAACTAGATTCACACCAAAGCTGGTGCAGATGCTGAAAATTAGAAACAAAAACATGAAACACTCAGGAAGTATCTGTGGAAGGAGAAACTATTGGTGTTTCAGGTCTAGACCTGTTGTCAGAACTGTGAAAGTGAGGAAACAACTTTGTATTCAGTAGCAAAAAAGATGGGAGAGAGAGAGAAAGATGGAACAATATGGATATCTTAGATAAGGTGAGACTACTTGACTTAAGGTGGCAAGGATAGACACAAAATGTTAAATCAGGCAGTGGGTCAGGCAGCAAATCTGGCGAAAAGGAATAGATGATATTTCAAGTTGGAACACTTCTTCAGGAGAAGTGAAAAAGTAAGAAGAAGTGAAGAAGAGAAGAAACCACTTAAAGTGGCTGCTGGAAGCCCATAGCACATTATGCTTCTTTCTCTCTGCGATGTGTTGCTAATAGCAAAACAGTGGGACATGCAAGGTTATACAAATAGGAAGATAAAAATATAAGTCACATGTGGCCAGGCATAAAGGACCAGTTCTGAGGGGAAAGGGAATCTGGCACAAAAGAGTTGAGACCAATGTAGACCAGCCATGTTTTATTGAATGGTGAGGCAGGGTAAAGGGGCATGGTGGTCCTCTCCAACTGCTAATGTCTTGTAATTTTAATGATACAGACAGAAAGACAGAGCTAGTTATGTGAAGGTGGAGAAATTATCATTGAGTCTGAAGGCTGCGATGTGACCAGAGAGAAGATGAGGTGCTGCTCCTCCTGTAACTGGTATGATATGAGCATTTGATTCCTGAGGATTGACAATAATAAAAACAGCTTCAATCTAAGTTCAGATTGGCACAGTTACATGGAATATATCGCAGCTGGTGAATGTTGAATTCAGTTTCTGAAATTCCATTTTACTGATATCAGGGAAAAAAACAATCCACACCGGAGGTCACCTGTAGCATGTTTTTGTTGGCATTGTGAGACCTAACAACAATGAACAAATTTCTAGAATGGACCTATCTATGAGAAGAGGTGTGTCTTCAAAGACCAGTCCTCTGCATTCAGTTTATTGGAATGGTCAATGGTATCCACATTCTCCACTCATGGCTACAAAATTCAATCTCAAATGTAATTTGAAGACTTTTGCTCTTCAGACAAAATGGAGCCTTCACAAATGGGCATCGTATTCAGCAGTGAAAACACCTTGCATTTACATTTTTAATTAAATGCTCTGAGGTATCCCACAGGAAAATAATCAGACTAAAGCAGACATCAAGACAAACAAGAAGATTTTAGGAGGCATGATCAAAAGTCAATATGGGCAATACAAATTAGTAAGATAAATCATTAAGTTACTTCAATGCAAAATGCAATCATAAAGCTTAAAAACGAATCCTCAAAGCTGACTAGTAAGCTTTAAAATGGCAGTGCCAGTTTTATACGGGTTATCCAACATGAGATGTAATTTCCATAATTTTTACTTGTAAAGGTGGTTGAGTACATGCAAAACAACACTTTTTATTCTCTGCATAAAAGGTCATCAAATGTTTAGCAAAGAAATAACTTAAGCAGCTCAGGTCAGAAGACTGAATCGGCAATGTGCTCACAACATCAGGAAATGCACCTTATTAAAGGTAAATTGAGAAATATATACACCCTGCATAAAATGGTCTCTATACGATAAAATGAATTATACACATTTTGGCAGCAGTAATCTTTCTGTTATAGCAACGTCTGATTGGAACGCTCAATGGATTTTGGAAAAAGCTACAACGGAATTTCTTATGGTGAACAAAATAATAGAATTGCTGGAAGAAAAGCTTACTGAGTGGGTCATGTAGGTTAGATTCCTGACAGATTTTACTTATTTTGATGGAAATAATTCCAGAAAAGCAACACAGGCAAAAATGTAAATATGCATCCTTGTACCCATTACAGATACAGTAATAACATCTCAAGGGGAATATACCTGACCCTGTGCTATCCATAGTGGAAGCCAATGTTAGAAACTCAGTCTCCACAGCACTGTATAAACAAGTCTCAACTGAGAGCTATTGATTCAGCCTTCTTTCTTCCATTCAATATTGGCGTTGGCAATCGGCTTCCGTTGCTCTATATTTGCATTCAGCACAAGTGCAAGCAATCCTATCTACATTTTAAGTCAAGAAACAATAGGGATTTGCAATGTAACATTTACACTGAACTTTTTGTTATTCTTGTTTGTATTTTGCTTCAAAGTAATGCCAAAAGCTTTTCTCTGTTAAAAGAATGGAAAGAAATACTGATTGGACAGATGAAGGTAATGCACTAAATGTGAAAGCTCTGCTTGCTGAAATGTTACATATAGGACATAAAAAATAAGGCCACTGGTGCATGAGGAAACATAGCAGGATGGATAAGAAATTAACAGACAGACTAAAAACAATGTTGTTGAATAATTGGTGCTTTGTTTTTCTGCAAATAGTGCATGATTTGGAACAAAAAGAAATAAACTGCTGGAGGAACTCAAGGAGTCAGTCAGCATCTGAGGTGGCAAAGGGATGGTCGATGTTTCAGGTCAAGATCCTGCACGTCTGCTAATTATCATGTTATTATCATCATAATCTACCTTATGCAATGCTTAAAATATGTTTTACTGGGCCACGGATAGGAAAGGTTTAAAAACCTCAGACAAGTGTAGACAAATGGGAATGGAATAAATAGATATTTTGGTCGGCATAGACAAGTTGGGCCGAAGAGCCTGTTTAAATGCTATACAACTCTGTGAATCTAGCCATAATCTATGACACCACAGAGCTGCAAAAGGTCAATTCTCATGGAAGCGAGGTGTGGTGGGTGCAAGACAGGCAGAGGGGTCAGTTTGAACAGGATTCTGTCCAATATCAAAGCTTTTTTACCAGCACATTTATTCACCAGGGTGGAGAACTGTTGTTCTGAGAAGAAATTTGAAAAACTGGGAACGTTCCCACCAGTGGAATCTAATAAGGTTTAAGAAAATTGAATTGTTATTTGATTAATTGAGAAGAGATGGAGTTGTTCTGAATTTTGCCCGAACTGTGTTACATGGACGCGCCAACAATTGAACAGGTTAATGAGCTTTCCAACCAGCAGGCTAATTGGATGTGGCACCCAACTTAAGAAAGTAGAACCTCTGAATTATTTAAATTGGAGTGGATTTACAGTAAAAGGGCAAGAGGCGTGCAGGTGGGAAACTTGCCCGAGTGAAGCAGATTGATGGCATAACATGTTAAATAGGTGTAAAACGTTCCTTTCAGGGAGCAGGGGAGCAGGAATTGGAATAGGGGGAGCAGGAACTGTGAGCAGCTGGAGACCTGAGCAGGAACACTGCTCAGAGCACACAACAGAAATCATGGTCATTCCAGTCTTCATTTCCCACTTCCCTTTCCTCCCACAGGACCAGACCCAGACACACTCTTTGTGAGTTGCTTGCCTTCCCTTAATTCCAACAGGTGCCCTCCATCTGCTCACACCTCCTCTCCCCACCCCCAAGCCAGCTGGCATTTTCTACCTACCTTGAGATCATAACTGACAGCAAAGGACTTGGAATTAAAATAGTCTGTATTTCTATTGTCAATTTACAATCCACATTCTCAAAACTCAGGATTTAAAGTTAACACTCAGAACTATGTTTATTCCCTTCCCGAGGCAGATGATGGCTGAAGTAAGATAGATATCCCGTTTGCACTCCTAAGCTAGGTTTTCATCTTACTTCAGCACTGGCAGGTAAACAGCTCTGAAGAAATACTCAGCCAATTTGCCAGCTTGGGGGTTTTTAATAAGAAAGGATCATCAATTTAAAATTGTCAGTAAAAAGGTGAGTAAGCAGATGAGGAGGTTATTCCAAGATGGAGCAGACAATATTCTGCACATTGTATATTGAGTTTGAAAGTTTTGCAATTATTATGAGAAAATAACCAACGCCCAGTGGAAAAAGAGGAACATACAACTTTGTTTGAAAAGATGTTCCTGAATGTATTGTCAGTTTTACATGGAAGAAAAACATCATGTTCATTATGATAAAAGATATAGGTTGAAACTATAGTAGATAACTGTTCTGAGGATGATGTTCAAAATCTCTGAGAGGATCTGGTAATCAGAACTATTATTTTTAATTGTTTAAACTAATAATTTTATGTGAGCACATTAACCAATGAAATGAAAAATATATATATATTCTTCAGAATCTGCTTGAGATTGTTTGACTTTGGTACACTCATTTTAGAAGCTCAAATAATGTTTAACAGTAATTGCTAAATGACTGTGAAGTTACGATAGCTTCGGTTATTGTAACACTAATTCATCAAAGGTTAAGTGGCAAAAATTATTTTTTTATTGCTAAGATTTGAAGTAACTTTTTTAAGTGTTTCCCCTCCCCTCAAAAAATCGATGGTAGTGAACCTTGAAAATAATTTCAATACCTTACAAATGGTAAATATAGGTACATAACATAACACAAAAATAATGTGATTTATCAGTTTCAAGTTCATTATTTTAGTATGCAAATATATTCCATGAAATCCCCTGTAGAGTCAAATACCCCTAAGTCTGGCACTTATACAAGTCAAATTATAAAGCAGCATCTGTGTACTTGAAAACCTAAATCTAAACTACTTGAATATGTTCTTTTTCTTTGATTCAAGTTTACACACAAGTCAATCACTTTCAGGAAATTGTTCTACGTTAAAATATATAATCTGGATATTATTTTTAAAAAGTTAACATTTATACGTTAAAATTGTCATGTTTAAGATAGTTTCTGCCCTGATGCATTATTTCTGGGGGCTTGAATGGAATCTGATCTACGGCACAAATTTGCCATCCATAGAGTGGACTCATTGATTAAAATGTTTACAAACTCACCAAATTCCAGGGGAGTTCTAGGGGATTGGAAAGCAGCCAATGTGACTCCCGTGTTCAGAAAGAGAAGACAGAAGGTGGGGAACTATAGGCCAGTCATTTTAATGTCTGTTGTTGGCAAGATACCCAGAGTGAATAATCAAAGAGGAAATAAGTAATCATTTAGGAGAACTGAATATAATCAAATCTAATCAACATAATTTTATGAAAGGTAAATCATGTTTGACAAGTTTGCTTGAATTCTTTGAGGATATCGCAGAGTGATCGCTGAGATGTATGGTATTTAGATCTCCAAAAGGCATTTGATAACAGCCACAGGAGAGGCTGGTGTTTGGAAATTAAGAGCTCTAGGTACTAAATAAAGCATGTTAGCATGGACTGAAAACTGGCTGTCACATACAAAGCAAAGGGCTGGAATGAATGGGTCTTTTTTTAGACTGGAGAGGGTGTAACTAGTGAACTACCTCATGGATTTATTCTTGACCCTCAATTGTTTACCCAACATTAATAGCTACAGGGAGAAACATATTGTAATGTTTCTAAGATAAGGGTAACAGTATATTGTGATGAGGACATTGCAAATCAGCAACAGGATATTCAGAGGCTGAGTGATTGAACACTAACCTGGCAAAAATTGAGTTTAATGTGGGGAGTCTCTTGGAAGTTTCGTAGTCTGAAAAAGTGTCTCGACCCGAAACGTCATCTTTTTTCCAGTGATGCTGCCTGTCCCGTTGAGTTACTCCAGCATTTTGTGTCTATCTTCATGTAAACCAGCATCTGTAGTTCCTTCCTACATATAATGTGGGTAGTGTAAGGCCAGGAATTTTGATGATCAAGAGAAACCAAAAGGCAGATTATCACTTAAATGGAGAAAACCTGCAAATTTAATTTAGTTCATAAATACAGCATGTAGGCTGACGCTTCAGCCCACGCCAAGCATTGATCACCCGTTTTCACTAGTCATTCCACTTTTCATCACCTCCCTACACACTAGGGGCAATTTACGGAAGCCTGCAAATCTGCAAAGCTTTGGGATGTGGGAGGAAACCGGGGCACCCAGAAGAAACCCACACTGTGACAGCAAGAACGTGCAAACTCCACATGGACAGCACTTGAGGTAGGGATCAAACCCGGGTCTCTGGTGCTGTGTTGGTGAGGTGATTCCTGGAACACTGTGCATAGTTTTGTCCCCTTACCAATAAAGGGTACAGTAGCACTGGCAGCACCAGAGACTGCAGATGCTGGAATCGTTAGTAAAAAACTCAGCGAGTCAGACATCTGTGGAGGGATGTTTCTGGGATGAGACTGATCCTTGATTATCCTGTTGGCCTTACCAAGGCAATGTGAAGTGTAGATGGAGTCAATGGAAGGGAGGTTGGTTTGCGTAACGGACTGGGCTGTGCCCACAACTCTCTGTAAACTTATTGTGGTCTTGGATGGAGCTGCTCCCAAACCATGCAGTGATGCGTCTCTATAAAATGTTTTCCAGAGTGCATTTGTAGAATTTGAGGAGTGTAGTCGGGGATGTGCCAAACCTCCTCGGCCTTCTAAGGAAGTAGAGGAGTTGGTGTTCTTTCTTGACAATTGCTTTGATGTGGCCGGTCCAGTACAAATTGCTGGTGATATTTATTCCAAAGAACGAGAAGCTATCAACCATCTCAACTTAAGTGCCATCAATGTATACTGGGATATGTGTGCCGCTTCACTTCCTGAAGTTGATCACAATCTCCTTTGTCTTTCTGACATTGAGGGAGAGGTTATTGTCTTGGCACCAGGTTACAAGGTTCTCCTTCCCATACTCCGTCTCATCATTGTGCGTAGGAAGGAATGGCAGATGCTGATTTACACCAAAGATCGACACAAAATGTACCAGTCTGAAGAAGTGTCTCGACCCGAAACACCACATATTCCTTTTCTCCAGAGATGCAGCCTGACCCACTGAGTCACTCCATTGTCTATCTTCCATCTCATCATTATTTGATATCTGGTCCACTACGGTAGCGTCATCAGCGAATTTGTAAATTGAGTTGTATTTGTATTTGTATACACGGTGTACAAGGAGTATAGAAGTCAAGTCAAGTCAAGTCAATTTTATTTGTATAGCACATTTAAAAACAACCCACGTTGACCAAAGTGCTGTACATCTGATTATGAAAATAAATGAAACATACAGTAGCACGCAAACATAACAGCACATACAAAACAGTTCACAGCGCCTCCTCAATGAGCCTCAAACGCTAGGGAGTAGAAATAGGTTTTGAGCCTGGACTTAAAGGAGTCGATGATGGGGGCAATTCTGATGGGGAGAGGGATGCTGTTCCACAGTCTAGGAGCTGCAACCGCAAAAGCGCGGTCACCCCTGAGCTTAAGCCTAGACCGCGGGAGAGTGAGTAGTGATAGAAGGGGCTGAGAACACAACCATGTGGGGCACCAGTGTTGAGGATTATCGTAGAGGATGCTTTGTCACCAAAGAGTTTTTTAGTTATAGGAGAATCATGAACAAAGGGGCATAGTTACAAAATAAGAGGCCGATGACATAAAACTGAGATATGTAGAAACATCTTCTCCCAGACGTAAAGGCATCACTAAAATTCTCTGTGCCAAAGGGTAACGGAGGTCAGATCAATAGATTTATAGACAGATAAATATTTGCAAGATCGAGGAACTGGTTATGGACAATTGGCACGGAAGAGGCTAGATAGATCAGCCATAATCATATGGAGTGGTGGGGAAGGCTTGAGAGCCTGGTGGCCTCTTGCCCCTATGTTCCTGTGTTCTTGTTTATCCGGGGAGGGATAGTGCTTGCCTTCACTGTGCAGTGTTCTCGCAGCAGCAAGAGCATGAGGTGGAAGGATGAAGAGGAAGGTTGGAAGTTTACCTCATTGAAACTTACCGAATAGTGAAAGGCTTGGATAAAGTGGATGTGGCGAGGATGTTTCCACTGGTGGGAGAATCTAGGACTAGAGGTCATAGCCTCAGAATTAAAGGACGTTCCTTTAGAAAGGAGATGAGGAGGAGTTTATTTAGTCAGAGGGTGGTGAATCTGTGGAATTATTCACCGCAGAAGGCTGTGGAAGTCAAGCCAATGGATATTTTTAAGGCAGAGATAGATAGATTCTTGATTAGTACGATTGTCAGGGGTTATGGTGAGAAGACAGGAGAATGGGGTTAGCAGGAAGAGATAGATCAGCCACGATTGAATGGTGGAGCAGGCTTAATGGGCCGAATGCCTAATTCTGCTCCTATCACTTATGACATGAAGCAAACTGGGAAACCCCATCTGAGGCTGTCCTTTAGGAACTAATTTAAATGAGGTTCTAGTAGCCGCATTCTCCAATAATTCCACTCCTTACTCCCCTGCTCCCTCCTCCCCCAATTATGTTGGCAGGAACGCAAAAATAAAAACCTGCAAAATAAATTACAAATCACATTTACAGATTAATTCATACTTTTGTGCACACCAACATAAATCAATTATCTTCATGCATTCCTTGGGTATTTGTCTATCAAATCCCTTTATCTGTGCTCTTAAGCTGTCACAACCAGTGGCTGAGGTTTGATTAGTGGAAGTGTGTTGACTCAGTGGAGCCTACTTCCAGCAGCCTCAAAGGATGTTCTAAACCAGAGGCCAGCTGCAAATTGCAGCCAAACAATAGAGAAGCAGTAGGTTTATACTCCCTGGGACAATAACGCAACAGTCTCGAAACTAAGGAAGAGCATTTCTGCATAGGCTTGATGTGAATGTGGAGAGGATGTTTCCACTTGTGGGGGAGTCTAGGACAGATTCTTGATTAGTATAGGTGTCAGAGTTTAAAGGGAGAAGGCAGGAGAATGGGGTTAGGAGGGAGAGATAGATCGGCCATGATTAAATGGCGTGGACTTGATGGGCCGAATGCCCCAATTCTGCTCCTATTACTTATAATCTTATGATCATACTATAACCCATGCTGGTGGCAGCATGGCAGCATTCTGAAGATATAGAGGTAGAAACAAGGACCTGAAGATGCTGGATTATACAAAAGGACACAAAGTGATACCCATGTTCTCCAGAGATTCTGCCTGACCCTTTGGGTGACTCCAGCACTGTGTGCTTTTGGCAGCATTCTGAGCTGCTAATGTAACACTCAGTTGTTGTAAATGTGATTGTACTGCAATAGAAGTGGCCACACCACCCGCCTGTGGCTGCATCATTGGGTATGCAAGTTTACAAATGGAGTTGGGCATCATTCATATGCTCCACGATGCTGCACAGTGAAATGCTTGGCACACGAGGGGTGGGCACATTAGGGGTAGCAAAATGGCGCAGCGGCTGAGCTGCTGCATTGCAGCACCGGAGACCCATGTTCGAACCTGACCTCGGGCACTAATGGAGTTTGCACGTTCTCCCCGTGATCACATGGGTTTTCTCCAGGTGCTCCAGTTTCATCCCTCATTCAAAACACATGCAGGTCTGTAGGTTATTTGGCTTCTGCAAATTGCCCCTGGCGTGTAAGACATCGAATGAGTACACGGGCGATTATGGTCAGCACAGACGCAGTAGGCTGAAGGGCCTGTTTCCACGCTGTTTCTCAGAACTAAATGAGGGGGCTTGCCAAAAATCCAGCGTTAATTATCAAGGAGCCTCAATGAGACTAGCAGGTTGGTGCTGGTCTTCTCTGTGCTCTTTGCTAATTATCATTGGATTCATGGCAAGCCCTCACATGCACCAAGCATTTCACTGTGTTGCCTTCTTCCATACAATGTCTGATCAAGGTCCTCATCGGCATCTGGTTGTGGACCTCACTTTATGTTACACTGACATTTGCTGTCTCCTGGGTTCCCATCCAGGCTCTCATTGTGTATAACAATCAACAGCATGGTTAGAACTGCCAGCGTAGTGGGATCAATGAGGTAGACCTTCCGATCAGCTCCTCGAGCTCGTTAATGGCTTGCCTTTGTGCACAGATTGTATTGGCAGCATGGTTACGAGCAGCCCTAGTCAGCACTTCTGAACCAAGGCAGACCAGGAAAGGCCGGTGCAGTGCAGGTCATATCAGGATACGAGTGGCCAGTCTTGTGACTGAGTGGTCTTGACTGGTGAGGCCAAGGTCCTAGACCCACTGGGTGTCCAAGCAGTCAAGTGACCAGCGGCAGTAGTCCAACCCAGAATATGCTGTAGAACGATTGAGAATTGATTACATGGGGAAGATGGATTTCTTACCCGACTTGCCTATTAGGAAATAATCTGCTTCAGTCCACATCCCATGATTCTTACCTCACTGTCAGGTGTAACTCGGAATAAAACTGTCTGCGCTGCCTTTGAGCAATTAAGTGCAATTTACTTCTGTTTCAAGAATATTTACTTTGTAAATTGTTTAGGGATTTGGAGACTGGTTGCCTACATCTACTTTTGACTGCAAAATAAATCATATTAAAATGTACATTTCCCCAAAGCATCATGTTCCCACAAGAACAGCAGCTGCTCCTTGGCTATGACCAGTGGCCTTTGAGTCCATACTTGAATGTGGCAGCCCGGCTCTGGAGGTCGGTGGGGGGGGCGAGGTGGGATAATCAAGACCCCCCTTCCCCATTCCTCCTCCATCTTTCTACTGCTGTTTGGCAGCATGGTCTCATCCCCGAGCACATTCTCTTCCCAGCACTGCCTGGGAATGTTTGCAAGCAGTGGCTTGGGAACACTTGATCAAACAGGAAATGTGGCCTCTTGGTCTTCAGCTGTCCAAGAGCACCAAGTTGAGTTGGCGTAGCATGAACCAGAAGCCAGTTACTGAGAGATTCCAGTAAACAGGAAGCCTCTGCTGGATTGAGATGAGACCTATCGAGGCCACTATAACATTTGCCAAATTACTACAGACAGTAGCTGGAAGTTGGCATTTTCCTGCATTGCAACTAAAGAACTCTTTGCACTGGTATTCCTTCTTAAGGGCCTGTCCCAGTTTAGGCGATTTTAAGGTGACTGTCGACGACTAGGCTGTTGCCGACAGTTCGCCGGGGTGTCGCGGGCATGATCGTGAGGAATCTTCCAAGAATCATAATGGATCTCAGCGCGTCGCTGAGAAATCAACCGGAGTGAAATTTCTTGGCAACAACTGGCTTGTCGCCAGGTATCGTTGCTTATAGCGGGCGCTGCCGTATGCTGTCCCCAGGTTTGCTAGGTTCTCTTAGATGCATTTAGAAACATATAATATTAAAATAAGTAAAGTCATTTCAAGATACCATAAAATGCTTGTGTTTAACCAATTTATTTACCGTCAGGACATTTGACAGGTAGATTGGAGGCGACAGTTTGACCGTCAGGTAAGCGTGGGAATTTTCGCGATGTATATGGCCATCAGCGATCACATTTAAAGTGGGCTCCCAACCCAGATATGCAACCCAGAAACCAGATATGCATCTCCATACATTTTTAAAGAATGCCCACACACTTTTCATAAAAATCCATTTAACCACTTTTAAAATTAAATTTCTTAATACTTTTATTAGTAAACTGGAAGTCAATCCAGTTTATGCCGTGAAGCTTGATTTTCAATTAACCCGGGCAAGATGTTATATTTCAAAACTCTCAAGTACTTACCGATTTGTCAGTGATTTCAGTGAAAATTAGGACGCCGGAGAAGCATTGACAGCGTTGGTGTAATCTCGACCTGACTCGGCATTGTCATGGTCATTGTCGTCGGGTAAAATAAAATTTTAGCGATCTGCTACGACTTTGACAGCCGCCGGCAGTCGCCTAAAAAATCGCCTAAGTGGGACAGGCCCTTAACTGATCAATGAACAATGATTTTTTTATAATGCCATGGACCAGACTAAAGTTACAAATGACATTCCCAGTGGCAGCGACCTGGTGAATTATCATTCTTGTCCTTTCTTGATTTCTCTGCGGCACTTGATGTAATCAGCTTCACTGTCTCCCTCCAATCACTTTTTTATTTCCCCAAAGTTTCTCGCTTGTATATTTAATCATAGTTAATTTTATTTCCAAGCCAAAAAAAGATATAACAAACTGTTGGAGGAACTCAGCGACTTGAACAGTGCCTGTGGGGGGGGGGGGGGGGGGGAGGAGGAGGGGGGGGGGGGAGGGGGGGGGGGGGAGGGGGGGGGGGGAGGGGAAAGAATTGTTGACATTTCAGGTTGAGATCCTCAATCAGGATTGAGAGAGGAGAGGGAAGATCTCTAGTATAAAGAGGAGAAGGGGAAGGGTGGGATAGAGGCTGGTAGATGATATGTGTAGGAAGGAACTGCAAATGCTGGTTTATACTGAAGAGGACACAAAATGCTGGTGTAACTCAATTAAAAAGAATAGGTGATGATTCAGGTTGGAACCCTTCTTCAGACTCAATCTGAACTTCTTCATATTCAGGTAGATGAGGAGGGGATAAGGGGCGTTGGAGGAAGGAACTGCAGATGCTGGTTTAAACTGAAGATATGCACAAAATACTGGATTAACATGGGACAGACAGCATCTCTGGATAGAAGGAATGGGTGGCGTTTCGGGTCGAGACCCCTCTTCAGACTGAATCAGGGGAGAGGGGAATACAGAGACAAGGAAATGTAAGGTGTGAAAATGAGACAAAGGGAATGATGATCAAGGAAAATGTAGAATAGATCATTGTTAGCGAGGAGAAGGTACCAACAAATCAAACAGAGATAAAATGTAAACGAGGACAGTCAGACTAGTCGGAGAACTGGGAAGGGGAGAGGGATGGAGAGAGAGGGAAGGCAAAGATTACATGAAGTTAGAGAAGTCAATATTCATACCGCTGGAGTGTAAGCTGCCCAAGCAAAATTTGATGTGTTGTTCTTCTAATTTGTGCTGGTCCTAAGTAAATTGGAGGAACAACACCTCATATTTTGCTTGAGCATCTTACACCCCAGCAGTATGAATATTAACTGATAATATTAACTGTCTACCCCAGCGGTATGAATACTCTAATTACGGCCTCACCAATGTCTTATACAACTGCAACATGACTGCAACAACGGCGGCACGGTTGCGCAGCGGTAGAGTTGCTGCTTTATAGCGAATGCAGCGCCGGAAACTCAGGTTCGATCCTGACTACGGGTGCTGCACTGTAAGGAGTTTGTACGTTCTCCCCGTGACCTGCGTGGGTTTTCTCCGAGATCTTCGGTTTCCTCCCACACTCCAAAGACGTACAGGTATGTAGGTTAATTGACTGGGTAAATGTAAAAATTGTCCCTAGTGTGTGCAGGATAGTGTTAGTGTGCGGGGATCACTGGGCGGTGCGGACTTGGTGGGCCGAAAAGGCCTGTTTCCGCGCTGTATCTGAAAAAAAAAAAATAAAATAAAAATGACCTCCCAACTTCTATACTGATGAAGGCCAATGTGCCAAATGCCTTTTTGACCACCCTATCTACCTGCGACTCCATCTTCAAGAAACCATGCACCTGCATTCCTAGATCCCTCTGCTCTACAACACTCCCCAAAGCCCTACCATTCACTGTGTAGGTCCGGCCCATATTAGACATCCCAATATGCAACACCTCATTGTGTTGCAGTTCCTGCCACATCCCTGATTGTCACATTTAACTCCATGCATGGCCTTGCTCCTCTTTTTTTCTGGAACCCTCCACCAGCTTGGTATTTAAATTTAACAAACACTCCGTCCATGTTAGTCTAACCATTTGTATATTTAATCCCCTTCCAGTTTAGTTTAGTTTAGTTTAGAAATACAGTGCGGAAACAGACCCTTTAGCCCACCGGATCTGCACCGACCAGCGATCCCCACACATTAACACTATCCTATACCCACTGGGGACAATTTTTTACATTTACCAAGCCAATTAACCTGCAAACCTGTACGTCTTTGGAGTGTGGGAGGAAACCGAAGATCTCAGAGAAAACCCACGCAGGTTGTTCCACCAGCAATGAAAATGGAGCTATAGAGTCATATAGCGAGGAAACTGGCTCTTCGGCCCAACTTGCCCCCACACCAACCAACATGTCCCATCTACATTAGTCCCACCTGCCTGCATTTGGCCCATATCCCTCTAAATCTATCCATGTCCTTGTCCAAATGTTTATTAACCATTGTGATAGTACCTGCCTCAACTATCTCCTCCGGCAGCTTACTCCATACACCCAACACCCTTTGTTTGAAAATGTTACCCCTCAGGTTCCTATTAAATCTCCCCCCCCCCCCCCCCCCCCACCTTAAATCTATGCCCTTGATTCCCCGACTCTGGGCAAGTGCAATGACCTGCTCTGTTCTTCTCATGGTTTTGAACACCTCTTTAATTAAGATCACCCCTCATCCTCGTGCACTCAGGGAATAGTCTTAGCCTGCTCAACCTCTTCCAAAACCTCGAGTCCTGGCAACATCCTCGTAAATCTTCTCTGTACCCTTTCCAGTTTAATAGTTTAATCCACCTGCTCCCCATGCTCTGGAAATCCTTTTCTCGACCCTTCACATTTATGTTTCATTACCATTTTGAATAAGGCATAAAGGCTATTTTTATTCTAATTTGGTCATGAAAGAATATTTGATATTATGCCCTGTGAATATTAGCACTTTGATTTTCATATGGAATTGTTTGTTTTGTTTATTGAATAAAAATGGTAAATCCTATAAACCTCTTAAAATAGCAGGCAAAAGGATCTCACAGTAACATATTCAAGAGACTGAGTTTAGCATAATGGATGAAAAATTGTGGGTACTGTGCCCATGATTTACTGAAATGAATTTCAATAGGTACAACCCCCCGTCGGGAATGCAATTTCATTAAATCAGATCATGATATTCACCTAATGTCATTTCAAGCCCAGCAGACCCAAAATTACATTGTAATATACGGATGTATAAATGCTTGTTGCATTTAGATGAAATTTCTCTCATCACTGTATTAGCAACTGCCAGTTTGCAGTAAATATGCTTTATAAATAAATTTGAATTGGCTAACACAATAAGGAAAACTGAGAGCTGCAGTTTTGAAGATTTTTAACATTATAACTACATAATCATTTTAAAAATATGTACAGATGGAGGAGGGGAGGACGGGTCACGAGATGATATAGCTCTGATTTGTCAACATGTTGCTCTGGAAAGGAAGGTTTCAATCACAATGGAGAAAAAAATGCTGACCGCGGTCTGAAGAAGGGTCTCGACCCGAAACGTCACCCATTCCTTCTCTCCAGAGATGCTGCCTGTCCCGTTGAGTTACCCCAGCATTTTGTGTCTATCTTCAATGTAGGTGCATTTATGGACGATGGCAGTAGTCTGGGACCTTTACTGCCCAATAGTAATAACATTGGACACCACAGGCATAAAACATGACAACTTTGGTCGTATGGAAGTTGGGAGGTCATGCTGCAGTTGTATAATACATGAGCGAAACCGCATTTAGAGTATTGTGTTCAGTTCTGGGCATGATGTTATATGAAAGATATTGTCAAGCTGGAAAGAATGCAGAGAAAACTTACAAGGATGTTGCCAGGGCTAGAGGGTCTGAGCTATTGGGAGAGGTTGAGTAGGCTGGGACTCTATTCCTTGGAGCACAGGAGGATGAGGTGTGTATAAAATCATGAGAGGAATAGATTGGGTAGATGCACAAGAGTCCATGTGGTGGATGTGCAGAGTACAGAGTAGGTGAATCAAGGATCAGAGGACATAGGTTTAAGGTGAAGGGGAAAATATTTAATAGGTAACTTTTTTACAAAAGGGTGATGGGTGATGGAACAAGCTGCCAGAGGAGGTATTTGAGGCAGGGACTATCCCAACATTTAAGAAACAGTTAGACAGGTACATGGATAGGACAGGTTTGGAGGGATATGGACCAAATGCAGGCAGGTGGGACGAGTGTAGCTGGGACATGTTGACCAGTGTGGGCAAGTTGGGCCGAAGGGCCTACTTCCACGCTGTAGCACTCTATGACTCTATGACTCTATTAGTTCTTGCTCCTCATTCTATAAGGTGCAGGGGCCTCAGCTCTTTGAAATGCCTTAGAAATCTAACATGTCTCAAAGTGGGTAGTGTGCACAGTCATTCTGTTTATTGAGCTAATTTGGCCCTAAACTTTGACATAAGTTAGCCCATCATCTCATGACTGAAATGCCTGAGCAGAGATCCACCTGCAAGGCACCAATTTTGCATGGGCACTGACTAATTCTACCATTAAAAGGAAATAAATTCTGGCACTTCTGGGTTGTTGCTGGGGTCCGCCTCGTGACCACCTTCCCTGAGTTTGATGTCCTTGTCCCGTATAGTACAAACTAGACCAAGTGGACCCGTTGGGCCCAAACCTCTCGTGCATTGGTGCAGCACCCTCTCCTACCCCCCTCCCTCCCCTCCCCCCTCTTCCTCCCCTCCCCACTTCCCCCCCCCCCCCTCTCCATCCCCCTCAACCCCCCTTAGCCACCTTCCTCCCCCCTTCCTCCACCCCCCCCCCCACCTCCCTCCCTCCCTGGGAGATAGATTTAAACTTTAAAATGTGAATAACTTAAAAAATATAACACCGATTTCAATAAAACTACTTGCTTTACCATTAAAGCGATGACGGTGAATAAGGTGGGCCTAAAATTGCCAAGCTATCGTGTACCGTTTTGGCTGTAGTTCGATCACAAATAAACAAACAAACGAGAGTTTTAGTATATAGATTGTCTGCTATATATTGGACACTCAGTAGTCCTACATTATAGTTCTGCCACCTGCCTTTGCACGATTAGGACTCTTAGTGCTTCACAAGCAATATGCTTGCAGCATCTTACAATTATGCATTACATTGTCTGCTCCGTTAATAGAGATTCCAATATTTTCGGCAGTACGTTATGGGTTAGAGAGAAAAGGAGGCAGAGACAGAAAAGTGGGAAACTGTTCAAGAGATATATAGTGTAGCACACAATAGGAGAAAGGGAAAAAGTGAGAAGGAATGTGATTAACACCAAACCAGCATCAAAGTGAAGGTGGAAATTAAAGAAGTGAATTTAGTTTGATTTAGAGATACAGCGTGGAACCAGCCCACCAAATTCATCGACCATCGAACCGCATACACTCGCACTCTCCTACACATGAGAGACAATTTACAATTTTTACCAAAGCAATTAACCTACAAACCTGTACGTCTTTGGAGTGCAGGAGGAAACCAGAGCATCCGGGGAAAATCCACGTGGTCACGGGAAGAACTTATAATCTCAGTACAGACAACACCTGTAGTCAGGATCAAACCCGGGTTTGGTGCTGTAAGGCAACAGCCCTTACCACACTACAATATGAAAAGTTTAAAAAAAATTAAGAGGTGATGTATAGGGCGGCACGGTAGCGCAGCGGTAGAGTTGCTGCTTTACAGCGAATGCAGCGCCGTCGACTCAGGTTCGATCCTGACTACGGGTGCTGCACTGTAAGGAGTTTGTACATTCTCCCCGTGACCTGCGTGGGTTTTCTCCGAGATCTTCGGTTTCCTCCCACACTCCAAAGACGTACAGGTATGTAGGTTAATTGGCTGGGTATATGTAAAAATTGTCCCTAGTGGGTGTAGGATAGTGTTAATGTGCGGGGATCACTGGGCGGCACGGACTTGGTGGGCCGAAAAGGCCTGTTTCCGGCTGTATATATATATGATATGATATGTATTGTGTCCAGTGGTCAATCAGAGATTGTACATTTCAGACAAATAGTTTGCAAAAGTGAACCAAAGAGTATTGGAACCAAGCTGGAGAATTAAACTAGAACAACTGACTACAAAAGACTTTAGATTTTACAGACACAGCACAGAAACAGGCCCTTAGGCCACTGAGTCTGCACCAACCATTAATCAACCGTACTATCCTACACACTGGGGCCAATTATACAATGTTACTGAAGCCAATTAACCTACAAACCTATACATCTTTGGAGTGTGGGAAGAAACCAGATTACCCCAAAAAACAGAGCACCCGGATAAAACCCACGCTGTCATAGGGAGAAGAACAAACTCTATACAGACAGCAACCATAGTCAGGATCCAAGCCGGGAGTCTGGCACTGTACCACTGTGCCACTGTGCCAAAATGACTTTAGCATTGACTGTAAACACAAGTCAGATGTTTTCTCTGTTGCTGTTCTGATGAGAGTCAATACTCAAAATGTTTTTTTTTTCCTTGCAGATGGATCTGCTCAGAGTTTCTAGTGTTTTCTGTGAATTGATTTTCTTTAATTGCCCTCTACTTCACTTGTTTTGCTGTATTTACTGTGAACTAAACATTTGTTAAAGTGGAGTTTTCAGAATGAATCCTGCATTTTCAGATTTGTACATTGCTCGACCAAAATTACTGGTCTTCCTGCAAAAAAAGACATTATCTACCTGAACAAACTTAATTTCGAATGCGGGGAGGGGAATGGGAAAATTATGGCTATATAAGTTTTTGATTATACAAGTGTTTCTCTTCCTCTTTGTCCGTCTGAAGAAGGATCTCGACCCATTCCTTCTCTCCAGAGATGCTGCCTGTCCCGTTGAGTTACTCCAGCTTTTTGTGTCTATCTCTGGAAGGAAGTATTCAATTCTGCAGTTCACCCTGACAATATATCTGCAGAAACAAGGAACCGCAGATGCTGGTTTACAAAAAAAAAAGACACAAAGTGCTGGAATAACACAATGGGTCACACAGCATCCTGGAAATATGGATAGGTGACTTTTCGGGTCAGAACCCTTCTTCAGAGGGACCACTAGTCTTAGTTCAGCATGGGATTTATGTAACCCTTCCTTCTATTAGCTTTTGATACAACAGTTCCAGCTCTCATACCATGCTGTCAGGCAGGAGGACTACCGACATGCACATGAGATCATTGGGACTTCCAGCTGTGGAGTGTTGCTGTAGTGTCAGCTTCATTGTAGGTATGGACATGATAGGGCCTGGTGCCAACGATGAAGGAAAGTCTTCTCTCTATGAATTTCTGCTTTCAGGATTTTCTGACCTTTGAGAAAAGATCCCAAATTAAATCCAATGTTCCTTGAAGAGGAACTATTGCGGCCAGCTTCTTGTCTTTCTTATAAAGCCCCAAAGCTGCCATTGACGAAGGACAGTGGATCGATATCTTCTTGACATAAATAACCAACAACAAAGAGATCTCCACGACGTGGGTCGTCGTTTATTTGATGTTGCAATAAAACATATTGGCATATCTCTTGTCATTAACTTGTTATTGATTAGTTTGGTAAAAATCTAATATTCTACCATGGTTCCTTCGTGACTTATACCAACTACCAGACCTTATATCCAGTAGGCACTTCTTGTATTTTCTTTGGCCACCAAAATCTTATTATTTTAGGAGGCTCTTATAATTAAAATCCTTCTTGCCGATCTTGTATCGGCAGGTTATTCTCGTGAACTGAAGCATTACGTCGGAGCTGGCAGGTTCTCTGGCTCATTGTGTTCCGCCCAGTCCATATACGTAAGCATAGTATTAACCTCTTAGTGCCCAAAAATAGTACAACAGGATACAAAGTGATATAATATACTAATATAACTAATAAACGCAAAATGGCTCCTACAGGAACTAAATGCTGAATTTGACATCCAGCCAATCAGACCATCTTGGGCATACCATTGAAGCTCCTTTTGGTGTTGTTGCATAGATAATTGTGAAGTGAACAACAGAATTTCAATTGGGATTGGGAAAGCAGACTTCCAACTCTGTGCCATTGCTTCATCTGTTCTGTACCTGACACAGGTCAACTGCCTAAATCCTGAGAAATTCAAAAGTACACAGCAACTTCACCTTCTGAGTTTTTCTCATTCTTTCTTCTCAAAGCATGCATCTTGTCAACTGTGTCAAATAAACAAAACAATGCCTAATATTCTGTGGAATATTACATAGAAAACGTCATAGAGCCGTAGCACAGAAGCAGACCCTTTGGACTGCCATGTCCATGCCGATTATTTTGCTCATCTACCTTAACCCCATTTATTTACATCCGGAGTGTATGCTTCTATACTTTGTCTATTTAAGTGACTGTCTTAAATAAATGAATGTCTTTGATTCCTCCTCTTCCTCTGACAGTGCGTTCCATATATCAAACATTCTCCACATTAAATACCTACCCTTCAGATGCCTTTTGAAACACTTTTTTCTCATCATAAACCTGTGCCCTTTTGTCTTTAATTCACCAACCACAGGACATGTTTATTGATGATATACCCTTTCTATATATCCGATAATCTTTTATTCTTCCATCAAGTCAACCTTCTGTCTCCTTCACTCCATGGAAAACACACCCAGTCTATTCGTAGCTAATCCGATAACATCTTGGTAAAACTCCTCGACATTCTCTCCACTGTTATCACATCCTGCCTACAAGAACTGCACACAATACTCTAAGTGTGGCCTTCACAGTGTTGCAACATAATATCTCAATTCAAATATTCCACACCCCAGTCTATACAGGAAAGCATGTCATACGCCTTCTTCATTACCCTTTTGACCTATGTTGCCATTTTCAGGGAACTATGAACTTGGATCCTTGGATCTCTCTGTCCAACAACATTCTATAGTACCCTCCCAATGACTGCATATGTCCTGTTAATGTTTCTCTAATTTAAAGTTAAAGTTTAAAATAACATAATTTCTGCATAGTACTGTGAACCAATAGGCATCTCCACAAATATTAGCCCAGAGAAATAAAAGCATCAATATATTTTCTTGGGTGCTCTTTTTTCTGTGCTATATTTTATAATTTGGCATTTATATTAACATTGATTATTAAAAGGGAGGCACAATGGCACAGTGGTAGAGATGCTACCTTATAGCACCAGAGAGTCTAGTTCAATCCTGACTACTGGTGCTGTCTATACAGAGTTTGTACGTTCTCCCTGTGACCACATGGGTTTTCTCCAGGTGCTCCGGTTTCCAATCACACTCCAAAAATGTATAGGCTTGTAGGTTAATTGGCTTCCGTGAATTGTAAATTATCCCTGGTGTGTGGGGTAGCACTAGTGTATGGGGTGATCACTGGACGGCGCAGATGCGGTGGGACAAAGGGCCTGTTTCCAAGCTGTATATCTAAAGTCTAAAGTCAAAAGTAAAGTCTAAAATCAAATGGCATTTTTGTGAATGACTTATATTGAAAAAAAAATCAAATAACTTACCAATTTGGACTCAGAACATAAATGTGAATTGGTTCTATCCTAGGAGGTCGCTAATGTCCCGTAATAACATCTTTCTGAACACTGCTACTTGTTCTTCCATTGAAAGTTCTTATCAAGATCTTATGTGGTCCATGGGTCTGGGTTCTAAAACTATTCAACTGCAGCCCAGTGGTATGAACATCGACTTCTCCAACTTTAGATAGTTCCTCTGTCCCTCCCTTCCCCTCCTCCTTCCCAGTTCTCCCTCTATCTTCCTGTCTCCACCTATATCCTTCCTTTGTCCCGCCCCCCTGACATCAGTCTGAAGAAGGGTCTCGACCCGAAACGTCACCCATTCCTTCTCTCCTGAGATGCTGCCTGACTTGCTGAGTTACTCCAGCATTTTGTGAATAAATATTCATATATCTGAGTAGCTGACTAAATATCTGAGTCTCAAGGGTAAGAAATATTTTCCGTTCCTTTAACTTTTCTCTAACTATGTTATAAAGAATACCAAACGGGTTGGAGAGTGGTTCCATGATGTGATTGCTGAGCTTGGGAACGTTGAATAAAGTGCCGCATTAAAAATGTTGCAGGAACAGAAGGAAAGGTTCAAACTGCGTGTGATGCTGGTGGCAGAGATTAGCTGGTGGCAGAGATATACAGTGACACGAATAACCGTAGATGCTAGTTTACAAAAAAACAACACAATGTTCCTGAGTAACTCAGTGGGTCAGGCAGCATCTTTGGAAAACATGCTTGGTGACCTATTGAGTACTGCAGCACTTTGTGTCTTTTTTGCTAATATTCAACTTCCTGCTTGAAAAACCTATGCAGCATATGGACATACATGGGTAACAGGATGGCTGGGAATGATGCCTGATCATGTGAACTACCTGGAGCAATTCTGGTAAATTTGGTAATGAGTAATTGTGATAATAGATGACTTCGATGACAAGAAGTGGATTCATTGATCATGGTTTTGGATTAGATGAAATAAACGAGTGTTCTATGGAAGAAAATAGGGTCATTTATCAACATTAGAGAGACACAAAATGCTGGAGTAACTCAGTGGGTCAGGCAGCACCTCTGGAGGAAATGGATGGGTCATGTATCAGGTCTGGACCCTTCTTCAGGCTTCAGGCTTCTGAGTCTGAAGAAGGGTCCCGACCCAAAACATCACCTACCTTTTATCTCCGGAGATGCTGCCTGACCCGCTGAATTACCCCAGCACTTTGTGTCTATCTTTGGCATAAAACAGCATCTGCAGTTCCTTGTTTCTTCATTTATCAATGTGTTACTCATACCTTTAGATCCACTATTTTCCACCTGCTCTATACCTAAAAGCCAGCAAATAAGTGAAGCAGCATTCACAATTGACAGAGATACCACTGTTATCACCCGCAACAGCAACATCATGTGACATAGTACAGGAAAGAGATCAGGAACCTTGTGCCATGATGTTAGGGCAACCTTGTCCTTAACGTTTCAAAGATGAGTCCGTTGTTAACCTATGGAACTGACAGGTGAATACAATCCTGTCCTCATCATTGAGATGGTTGACAGCTTCAGGTTCCTCGGCACCCATACCACCAGCAAGTTAACCTGGTCTCCTCACACCGATACCACAATCAAGAAAGTGCATCAGAGTATTTACTCTCTCGGGCATCTGAAAAGATGCCGCACATCCACAACAATTTACTCCAATTTCTACCCGTGTGCCATAGAACATCCTGATAGTATTCTGAAAGAACTGTAGATGCTAGTTTACAAAATTAGACACAAAGTACTGGAGTAATTCAGTGTGTCAGGCAGCATCTCTGGAGAATTTAAGCAATTAATCATAGGTTTGCAGGATTCCTTACATCATTTAGTTCTGGTAAGTACGTTAGCACTGTCTATCCATTTTCATTCTCATTAATGGAGAAAAAATACGAGTACTTAAAATAAAAATATGGGAGGAAATACAGTACACACAAAGCTTTAACTTCACCTATAACATTAGAAAGAATTCAAAACAGAAACAAATCAATCTCCTAAAGGAAAATGCGAAAGGTAAGCCACTTTGGATCTTCGTGTGATTATTGTTCAAACATGAATATCAACAGCAATTGCCTATAGATGTGTCCAACTCCGATCACTTACGAAAGTGGTTACAAGACAGGAATTATGAGGGATAACTGCCAGGCAACATAGTGCAACGGTTGTAACTTAGATTGTGAACAACTTGGATTAGCCAACTCAATACAGCCCAGGAATGAAACCTAAAACCTTCCATCATTGTAGTTTTGTGCTAAACCAAGCAGTCTTTATCGGCTTATCCACAGTGGATGATTTCAGCAAGGTTTTTACGATTATATTATTTGATGGATAATTAAAGTGAAATTTGCAATGAAGTAACATCACAATGATTCCCGAAATAAGATATTGCTGAAAATAATCTCACAACTAGCATAATATTTGGGAAAATAGTTCAAATACAGAGAAAGAAAGAAAGAAATGCATCTGATCAGTTTTGAGCTGCTTTTCGGAACTCTATAAAGCTGTTGAATTAATTAAATGTCTCATCTTTTTACCCAGTGCTTCTCTATTAGATAATGTATTGTTGAATCAGTACACCTTTGCCTTGCATATCTGATTGCATATATATCATATATATTTGGAAGCTATCTAATGCAATAGAGTACACTGTCATGAAGAAAAATGTAATTAAATACTACAAAATCAAATTGTATAATTATTTGTTTTTAAGCAGAATATATATTTTTTAAATGGTTTATTGCCCTAGCAAAACCTGCAGATACTGAAAATCTAACGAACACTAACATATTCAAATGTCAACAGTATGCGACATGATTGCATCCAATAAATCACTGATTGTTAATTCACATGATTAGATTACTGTCTTTTTATAACGTCTACTGTAACAATACATTATGGAACCATTTTCGTCATGCCGCATTCACCACAAAAATCATAATTAAATTTGTCAAACTATTGGATTTAGTAAAAGGCTGAAGTACAATGGCCAAGGCAGAAAACCACAGCTTCCAAGATGACATTCATTTCCAAAACAGTTAATATTACATATATGCAGATTATTTTGGATGGGGCAGCAAGTGATTCACCTTGTGACAGAAGGGCATTCAACTTGAGAGAGAGGCATAACTGTCCACCTTAATTCATACCTCCTATTGACCAAATGCACAGTAACATGTGGCAACAGTCACAGAGAAGCTGACAGCTTCGACCGTTTTTCTGACTGAAGAGAGATGTGTTACATAAAGGAGAAAGTGGGCGGGAAAGGTGTGCAACTATGGTGCAAAATATAAATAAATAACAAAGTACATTCTGTCATTCTGAGGTTACGAGAAAACTCAAACAATACATCATGGCACCAGTTCATTCTCTACAGATTGTATTGTGTTGAATGGTGAGCACGCTGAGACACTTCCTCACTCAATATTCTGCTTATCCATTGGGTTAATACAGAATGCACCTCATTGTTCAAGTTCAAACTGTCAGGAAGAAATGCCAACATTTTTTAGCACTCGTGTGTTTATCATGCTAATCCAAGTTTTGGAATTCATCTACTCTATGTTAATATTACAGATGATTTTGCTGGGATTGTGACAGGGGCTGCCGATTTAGCCCCTTGCTCACTGATAAATAAACATTCCACACATCTGACCTTTAGGTTAACAGGTTTTTATGCTTGCTCCACTCAACACTGTTACTGATTCAATTATCAGAAAGGTTCAAGTGCCTTCATGAATACTGAAAGATTCCACCGTATGTCTGCATAGGTGTTATGGAACAGCAAATTTGATGCAACTCTCATGAGAAATTCCATAATTGTAAATAATTTTACCACATGAGACAATCAAGTCACCTTGAGTGCAAACCCTGGTCTGCTGAGAAATGTGTTATTTAAGCTTTACTGGTCTGTGTTAAATTCTGTAATTTGAAGGGCTGTTAAGTTTTTCAATTGAAATTTCATTTAAAATGCAGCACTTTTTATTTTATTGATGCTTTACTGCTCTCAAGGTACAAGTAAGAACATGGTGCAATAACACAAGTCCAGCTCAATCAGGGATCAGTCGCTGCTATAATTTCAGGACATTCAATATGCTTATCAAGTAGATGTTGCAATCTATAAATTGCCATCCATCTACTCAGTAATGATTACAGATCTCTATTTCTACCTATTGCATTTTATGACATTTGTATTAGAGCAATGCCTTGCTAAATTTATGAATGCTCTTTTAACAAGCAGATTTTGAGATAATTTTTGATTATTTGTATTAGGCTTGGTAAAGAGAAAATATATTTAACATTTTACAATTGACTGTTTTAAAAAAAAACTGATCTGAGCTTTCTGCATTGACTGGTGTTGTAAAAAATGAAGGATGTTACCATACAGATGCAATGATATGGTCTATTAGTGTGTATGAGGTTCTGAGTCCTAAAATATCATTGTGTGCATGTCTTGCCTGTCTGAAGCATACAGAAATGCATCATCTGAGCTACACCGAGGGGGGGAAAAGATGGCATACTGTCCCTTCTGCCTGAATATTTGAAATAAATACTACGCTGACCTGAATGGTCTGTTGCACAACTCTGTAATTGGTTTGCAGTTCCAATTTGTCAATGAATGAATACCCCCAAAAAAATAGTTCTTAGAGGATACTCCAGTCAAACATAAAATTATGTTGTTGATTAATGTACCTTTTTTCTGACATAACCGTAAACCTGCGCATTTATTACATTCAATAGTGTTGAATTAAATGTCATTTTAAAAACAATGCCTTGTCAGGAAACAAAATATCTATATAAATACTTCAAGCTAGGGATATCGCTTTCGAACAACAAATATTCCCACATTTTCTCTTTCACTATAATTATAAAGATAGAATTTGCCTCACACAAGCAACATCTCATTTTTTTTAAGTATTTGGACTTATTGTTACAATAGGCTTTATTCTTTCTTTTAATTTTAATTCACTAACTGATGAATTTGACCAGATGATGGAACTCTCTAAATGCTTTATACAATCTGAAAAGAGCTGTCATGGACCATTTGACTGAAATGATCCTTTAAATAATCAATAATGCAAAAAGCTTAGGATTTTGAGGGCAGCTTGACTACTCCCAAGCACGCACAAAAGAAAACTGGATATAATTCCAACTAAAAGAGCCAGACTTTCTATGTGTCAATCAACAGCTTCATCTTTGACTACTCTAACTGGGGAAATCTACAATTTCCCAGTTCTGGCTAATGGGGAATCCCTGAAATGCTCTAACTGGGTAGAATATAAACGCTCACCCTCATGCCAGTTGCAGCGGGAGCATTTAACTCAATATATACACATGGAGTCCCTGAAGAATAAAATACCTATCTACCTAAAGCTAACAATTATTTCACGACGGATTCCTGGAACGAGAGAATTCTAAAAGTCTCAGCTTCCACCTGCTTGTTAAAAGGCGAAATCTATTGACAAGTGGAAATAAGAAATGTGTCCCAAGCTAACTTAAGAATAATGACAGCGTAAAACCAAACAAAGTCTGTCTAAGGGAAAGGCAAAACTCCATAGGGAAAGAGACATACAGTATCATGGACTGGTGGTTTATAAATCCTCCTGGCCCATTTTCCGTACTTCAGGTGGTCTATGGGGAAGAAGCCTGAAACAGCCATAATTATTCCCAAAGCATACTGGGAGTATACCACACTACAATTTAAAGTGGAACTTGTCTGATCAGTTTGGTCACATGGAAATAGCAACTTGATTATGTGAATCATTTAAAATAATTTGATCAATTTTGGCCGTTAAAAGACTTCTGATGTGACTGTTAGAAACAAGCTGGTTTTCAACTGTCTCTTTCAATTCTGTCTAGAATTTGTAAATTCTTAATTTATTTCCAGCTAACATGAAAAGAAAAAAGCATAGTATTGTTTAAAGATACGATATTGAGGAATTAGAAAAATATATCAGTTAGGAATTAATACATCAACATATTATTATTGCTATAAACTAATATTTTTGGATATTAAAAACATTTGCATATTTCCATATGATAAAATCATACTCAAAGTCGAAGCTATCACAATTCAAGTAGTAAGAATTCAGGTATGAAATAGCATTACATGATGGTCATAAAGTATTAATGGAAATGTAAAAGCAAAAACCAACCATTTAGTTCAATTTAAAAATCACTATACATCAAAAATGCTTCACTAGTTGCAAAATCAATGAGAAAGATAACATGGTGAATGACGTTAAAACCAGAAAAAAAACATTTGCTAAAATCAAAAAGTGGTATTTGATTTATCATCACTAAAATATTTGATGAATAATAAAATGTGAAAGAATAAAATGTTATGAAGTATTTTATTAAATACCTGTTTCACATTTAGTTCTTTGGATGTAACAATTGCAGATACGTTTATTTCAGCAAGGCTAGAGAACATTCAAGTCTTTGATAAAAACAAAAAATGCTGACTGAATTTCCAGCATTTTCTGTTTAAACTCATGTATGCAGAATTCTGTTTATCTTTTGAACTTACGATGCAGCACAACAGTTAACTATTTATTTCATTTATGGTCTCTCTGTCTCCGAATGCAAGATTCTCTTGTGCTTTGGTGGTATTTGTGGCCGAGGCAAAAAGCACAATCCCAACCCACAACAGATGATTTTTTTATGCTCTCATCTCCTATTACCAATAGGAAGCACTTGACAGATTTACAAAGTTCAAAAGTGATATTTGTTGTGGAGTTGCTCAGAAAGCAGTACTTGAAAGCAAACAGAATAGCTGCTTTCAAAATAACAGATCATAACTACAGCATTGAAATGAAAAAAAGGTGCTGTTGGAATTTATAGTTTTACTATTAAAATTCCTTTGTTAATGACACTTTATGAAGCCACATCATTCAGTTTACTTGTGTATTAAAAAAACTAACTTTTAGACTCCTTGATAAACATGGATTCCAAATGAATACAAAACAGGTTTGCTGAGCACAGCTTCCAATCAGATATATGACAGCAAAGAAGCTACCGCTGAGAATTTCAGAATAGAAACTGAAATCTGAATTCCCAGGTAACTAAAGGCAGCAGGGAAGCTTATTTGATTGTAAAGATGATTAGGTGTTTTGGATGTGTGTTTGATTAAAATGTCAGGCTTACGGATTGGTCCGAGTTTATACAATGATGTTTAAAAACAAGAAGGGTTTTTAATGTTGTGCAATTAAATTGATAAGACAGCCCAGCAAATTAAATAGGAGTGGATTACTGGAAAAAAGCTGCCCTCTCTAGAATTTCTTTCCTTTGTGAGTGGGCCAGAACAATGAAGCTTAATGAACTGGCCCATTCCAAGATAGTTTCAGGAAATTTGGAACTGTTTCCTGCAAGGAGCCATTGACACGTGAATAACTGAAAATTATAAAATTGCATTTAATGCATTCCCTTAGACAAGGATATTACAAAATCAAGGCGCATAATTGAATTTAAGATATAGATCCACCAAGATGTAACTGAATGGTCAAACAGGCTTGAGGGATTGAATGGCCCACTGGTCCTAGGCAAAACTAAAAAAATGATAGAACCTATACTTATTGACAAAATGTACTAAAATATTAGACACAAACTTTGAAATGACACTGAATAAAAGCGAAATACTGAAAAGATGTTAGATGAATACGTTTTTTTCATTGTTAACTTCAACAAACATCTCATGTACAAAAGAAGTGTATAGGAAGGAACATTTACATCAAAGATTGTCTTGTTTCGAGATACAAATAACCCTTAAAGGGTTTTGATACCAGAAAACTGTCAGTGAGGGATTTTCCAAAATGAGAACCTTTATATAAATTGTTGACTCTTCTGCATTTTGTGCTGCGTTTATTACTATTAGTCAGTATCATAGAGCACAAAACCAATAAATCTATCACATAAATTCCTTAACAGTGAATTTCATTCCATATCTCTGAAATTTGGAAGTGATTTGTGACTCTAAGGTTGAATTTCCATTACTCAAACTGTTGTATCGCGGGAGTACAGAATATTTGCAATACCCCATGAAGGCCAGCACAGAGGTTAGAGTTCTATGTCCACACATCAATTATATAAAAATCAAACCTGCAAATTATTAATACTATTTTTAATATCTTAAATGATTTTCACAATTTATAGCTTTTAATGCCTAATTTATTAGTCTGCATTTCTTAATTTCCCAATATGCATTGTCTCTTTGTCCGCTATGAATATTTTTAATATTATCCTTTTGAACTTACACATCTATAGGAAATCTTCCTCTGGAGACGGCTGCTGCAAAACTGTTGATAACATTTGAAAGCCATAATATTCACCTGAGTAGCATTCAGTTCTTGAGTATAATAGATGGCAATTTGGTTACAATATATCATCCAGTGTCCACATTCTGTGCACAAAATACATTTTGGAAAGGGTGTTAATATGTGCAATACACTATCATGTTACAAGTGTGAAGTGATGCAGTATCAGCAGATTGCAGCAATATTCAATATACAAAATCAAATAGCAGCTCGTCCTACCAAAACTGACCTCCACTTTGCAGCTAATGTCAGAAGGAAGGATGTCCCTATCCCACCTCCGATGGCTCCCCCCCACTCACTCCCCTCTGTCAGCCCCCTGCCTGCACACCCATATTTAAAGGTCATAAATTCATAAATTGCTTACAGATTAGTTGCTGATTGATTGGTAGAGTGTCAATTGTACAAGGATGTCATTTGGTGTTTCTGGACTCTTTTTGCTCCTGTGTGTGAAAACTTACGCGGTAATTTTCTACAAGTGCACCATGGTAGTGAGAAAGAAGAGAAGACGTCACTCACAAAGCAGCGCAACCTATGATGCAGAAGAAGAGGAACTCTGCTTGAGTAAGAAAGTCAAAACAAAATGACATTACATGCTGCCTGTGGCTGCAGTTATAGAGATAGGTCATGACCATGTTGCCAGTGCACCTATTTCTCCAAGACTTTGTTCTGCCCCCTTTCCCTTCCAGCTTTTTGCCCCCCTCCCTCCCACCCCCACCCTACAATCAGTCAGAAGAAGGGACCCAACCCAAAAACCTATCTGTTTTCTCCAGCAATGCTGCTTGACCTGCTGAGTTACCAATACTTTGTGTATTTCTTTATAAAAAATCATCTGCAAATCCTTGTTTGTACATCGCCAGTATATTGTTCCATTTACAGTTCTTTCACGTCAAAGACACCTCAGAGTTGGCAGCACAGTGTTGCAGTACAGAGGTTAGAGATGTGTACAACTTTAGGTTACGTATCAGATGATTTTGTGATACTTTGAGAGTCTGAAATTCACATAATTATTCCTCAGAATGCAGGAATAATTGAAAAATCGTTGAAGACCTAATCAATGAAATAGTCTGAAGTCAAGGTGTAATATTGAGGAGTTAAAGAACAATATGATATTGGGGTATTTGTGAGCTGGGAAGGTAATCAGGGATTTGGGGCCAGTTAGCAAGAAGTGGGAGTGGGGTTGGTTCTCGGGGTGAAGTGGAGCAGGCAGATGCATTAGGTGATCAAGAAGGCAGGGAATGGAGAAAAGAAAATCAGTATTAGAGTGTGAGGGAGAGGAGATACTACCTAAACTAGTTTACAATCTCAGGGCTGTTTTGAGAACCTCCAATGTCTGATGAGAAGTGTGATATCTTTGGCGATGGAGCACCATGGAAGTGAGAAGGAGGAGAGAGTGCACAATGCAGAACAGCCTACGAGGAAGAGGAGGAAGAGAAGGAGGAGGAGGAGGAAAGAAATATTTAATGAGTTTCTGCATATCAGGGGATTCTGCTGGAATAAGAAAGCCATAACAAAATTACATTACAAGCTGTGTCAGAAGGAACTGCAGATATTGGTTTGTACCGAAGGTAAAAATTGTCCCTAGTGGGTGTAGGATAGTGTTAATGTACGGGGATCACTGGGCGGCACGGACATGGAGGGCCGAAAAGGCCTGTTTCCGGCTGTATATATATGATATGATATGATAGACATAAAGTGCTGGAGTAACTCAGTGGGTCAGCCAGGATCTGAAGAAGAGTTCCGACCCAAAACATCATCTATCCTTTTTCTACAGAGATATTGACTGATCCGCTGAATTACTCCTGCACTTTGTGTTTATTTACATCACATGCTGCTTGCTCCATGATCCTCGATTTCCCAAACAACATCTATTGCAAGGAGACAGACATCATTCCAACTAAATAACAACCATAATTTAAGATAAATATCCAGTGACAATTTGCCATTGAGTGTTCCTCTTCCACTTTGAAGATATCCGAATTTCACACAAATGTTCTTCTTTTTGGTTTTCAAATACAACTCTCTCGGTTATCAAATGCATTACAGACATCTCTTGCAATACCTTTCACCCATTAATTGCTGCCTGTTCACATTAACCATTTTCTTGACCAGTCAGAAATTGCTAACAACAAGAGCAAACTTTCTTTTTACCTCGAAGGTAGACACAAGATGCTGGAGTAACTCAATGGGTCAGGCAACATCTCAGGAGAGAAGGAATGGATGATGTTTTGGGTCGAGACCCTTCTTCAGACTGATGTCAGGGGAGAGGGCTGGACTAAGATAGGATGTAGTCGGAGAGGGGAAGACTAGTAGGAGAACTGGGAAGGGGGAGGGGATAGAGAGGGGAAGCAGGGACTACCTGAAATGGGAGAATTCTATGTTCAAATTGCTGGGGTGTAAACTGCCTAAGTGAAATATGAGGTGCTGTTCCTCCAATTTGCGCTGGGCCTCACTCTGACAATGGAGGAGGCCCAGGACAGAAAGGTCAGATTGGGAATGGGAGGGGGAGTTGAGGTGCTGAGTGGAGATCAGGTTGGTTGAGATGGACTGAACGGAGGTATACAGCGAAACGATCGCCGAGCCTGCGCTTGGTCTCGCCGATGTAGAGAAGTTGACATGTGTAACAGAAGATACAATAGATGTGGTTGGAGGACGTGCAGGTGAACCTCTGCCTCACTTGGAAAGACTGTTTGGGTCCTTGGATGGAGTTGATGGGGGACAGGTGTTGCATCTCCTGTGGTTGCAGAGGAAAGTACCTGGAGAGGGGGTGGTTTGGGTGGGAAGGGACGAGTGAACCAGGGGGTTTCGGAGGGAATGGTCTCTGCAGAAAGCAGAAAGGGGTGGAGATGGGAAGATGTGGCCAGTGGTGGGATCCCGTTGGAGGTGGCAGAAATTTTGGAGGATAATTTGTTGTATGCGACGGCTGATGGGGTGGAAGGTGAGAATAAGGGGGACTTGTTACGAATGGGGGGAGGGGGAGCAAGAGCGGAGCTGCAGGATATTGAGGAGACCATGGTGAGAGCCTCATCTATAATGGAAGAGGTGAACCCCCTGTTTCCGAAAGAATGAGGACATCTCTGATGCTCTAGTATGGAATACCTCATCCTGGGCGCAGATGCGGTGTAGACGGAGGAATTGGGAGTAGGGAATAGAGTTTTTACAGGAAATAGGGTGTGAAGAAGTGTAGTCAAGATAGTGATGTGAGTCAGTGGGTTTGTAGCAGATGTCGGTCACTAGTCTGTCTCCTGTGATGGAGATGATGAGATTCAGAAATGGTAGGGAGATGTCGGAGATGGTCCAAGTATATTTAAGAGCAGGATGGAAATTAGTGGTGAAATTGATGGTCAATAGACAATAGACAATAGGTGCAAGAGTAGGCCATTCGGCCCTTCGAGCCAGCATCACCATTCAATGTGATCATGGCTAATCATTCTCAATCAGTACCCCGTTCCTGCCTTCTCCCCATACCCCCCTGACTCTGCTGTCCTTAAGAGCTCTATCTAGCTCTCTCTTGAATGCATTCAGAGAATTGGCCTCCACTGCCTTCTGAGGCAGAGAATTCCACAGATTTACAACTTTCTGACTGAAAATGTTTTTCCTCATCTCCGTTCTAAATGGCCTACCCCTTATTCTTAAACTGTGGGCCCTAGTTCTGGACTCCCCCAACATTGGGAACATGTTTCCTGCTTCTAGCGTGTCCAACCCCCTAATAATCCTATATGTTTCAATAAGATCCCCTCTCATCCTTCTAAATTCCAGTGTATACAAGCATAGTTGCTCCAGTCTTTCAACATATGACAGTCCCGCCATTCCGGGAATTAACCTAGTAAACCTATGCTGCATGCTAGGGCCCATGTGAGTGCCCATAGCTACGCCTTGGATTTGGAGGAAGTGGGAGGAGTCAAAGGAGAAGTTGTTGAGGGTAAGGACCAGAACCTCTTTTTACCTCCTCTCCTGCTCACAACTGCACCTGAGCATTAAGCATTATGAAATGACAGCAATGAGAGGAAAACCTGCTGAAAAGGTGTGAAAGCTTAGAAGTGAATCCAGCTAGTTTCTGGCTCATTGAAATGAAGGGAGAACAACTGTTATATCTTCTGCACTCCGACCATGCTTAAAGCTGAGATAGTAAAGGCTGAAATCACCCTAAATTAGTCAAACGGACTAAGGCTTTCATATACGATTGATGTCCATTACTTTCTAAAATAGAGTATTTGATTTTTTTAAATAACATCTATTATTTTCAAGTATTCAATTATATTGGTTGAGTCATTTGAATTCTTTACTAAGTGAAAATAAATAAAACAATTAGATTTTTGTAGCACCTAAATATCATTTTTTTTAAAGTTCATGTCTTACATAATTCAACAATCAGTCATGAGAAGGCACTCTGGATTATGCACTGTAGGACAAGAACAAGTCTCATTCGCCACCATGGTTCTCACATTCTATTCCAGTGCAGGTTGCTAGCTTTTGAAAGATTGCTTCCTGAACATCTTCAATAAGATCCTCAAGATCGACTTAAGCTCTAATCAATCACTGAAGTTACACAGCTAATTGCCCCAGTAATTAGACTTCATTGTGATTACTCACAACTACTTCGTGATCTTTCAAATGCTGTTTTAAGTAATTTATGGACTTCTGTCAGAATTAAATTGGCATTTTTTTAAAACTGGGTGTGATGTACTTACACTTCCACTGATTTGGAGGTCATCTGATTGAAACATAATTCTACCTGGTTCTACAATATACATTTATTTAAAAGAGGAATGGTTACTACCACACCCATTTTGTCTGGAGAAAACATATCAGAAGATTTGGCCTTGTATTTACACTACCCAAGAAATTCAGTCCGATTAACATTTACTTTTAGGCTGCCCATTTTTCTGAAGTAGATTCCTATTACTGTATTTCCAATATGCAATGGGCAAACATTCTTGGGCAGCGAGACTGTGTCTGAAACAATTGCTGGCACATTGCACGTGACATTTTAATGCAGGGAGCATCCGTACACTATTAAAGGAGTCAAAAAGTTTTGAGGGTATTGAGATTTTTAAACTGCATGTTTTAATTTTGGAGATTCAATGATTCACAGATACTTTATTGCTACATGTACCTAGGTACAGTGAAATGCTTTGTTTTACATACAACCTGGTAAAGTCGTACAGCAGACCTCACCTAAGCAATGCACGAGTCACCAAAGTTACAAAAGTTCAACTGAACAATCCTATCTTTTCCCTGCCGCCTCACATGGGACTTGGTAATAACAAGATTACCATTTTTTTTACTTACCTACATTCACATAATTTATTAACAAATGTAAAATCTGTAAATCCACAGCAATCATGAAAGAGAAAAAGCGGTGAATACGTTGGATGAATGGTTACATCTGAAATATTCACTTATCAGGAAGTTCATTTATTGATCCATTTAAAGTGCATGTGGCTGACTGATAATGTTAGTTTTCTTGATCGAGCCCCATCCATTCTGGGTGAAAGAGACATGTTTTAATCATTAAATTTGATCATTTAATTTGCTGAAGCCAATATTACCTTCAGATGCAAGGGCCAAATGTAATAATTCCACTGCTTGCACAAAAAAAGGATCTCAAACTCAGCTGACTCTATTTCCAATGGCACTCTGGAGGCAGACAGAGGGAGCTGAAAGACTAAAAGTGCTATCTCTTATACACAGAGCTACATCACCAAATTGCTCATTTCTATTTCTTTAACAAAAATAATTATGGTTCGAAAAGATTAACACACAGGTGCATTAATAATTAAAACTGTGAAATTAGCTCAGCATCTGGACAGATGAAAAACTAGTAAGGATATAAGCAAAATGCTTAGTTGCACCATGTAACAGCGATCACATTAGCAGCAAGTTTTACTATCACCAATAAAGCAAAACCCTTTATATCTCACACGATAATTATGTCAATTTAAAAAAATGTGTTATTTAAAATTATATTAATATTTCTAGCATTTAGAACCATTACTTGCTAAAGACTTTCGTCAGTAATATTCTTGGTAAATGCGGATGTAAGTAAAACAAGTGACATGCTGTCAAAAGGCACTAATTGATGATTTGTCACTGTTAGCATTTCTTTGAAGATTCTTCCCACTCCAAAAAATGTCTTCATAAGTGTTAGTGAACAGTACGCAAAAAAAAAAACCTTTTCCGCTCGTTAGGGTCGGCTAAATACCAATCATTAGGAATTATGCTGCTGAGAATAATAAAATGAATATTTAAAAATATTTAAAGTCAGGCCTAGCAAAAGTAAACGGAATGTATAGAAGATTTGGGGGAATTACGGAAAAATGCCTGAACCTTGGTTGAAAACGGTTATCTAACGGTACAGCAACCAGAGAATGGAATAGTCTGGGATTGCAACTCACAGCAAGTAATATCGCAATCAATGGGCCTTCTGCAATGGGGTCAGCTGTCTCGCCATGACGAACAGCATGTGTAGCCTGAGGCTCAGCAGGGAGGCTATCATTGAGATATGTCATATGGTCTGATGAAACCTGCAGGGACAGGCTGCCATCTGTACTCCACTAACCAATTTCTATCGATCCTCGAGTCTCTTGGTATGGGCACATGCTGCCACTGCAGATTGCACCCAAAAATCAACCTAGATTAAATGTTACCCCAAATATCCACTTCAATCTCACAGCACACGATTAAGTAGAAATCAAAAACTGAAGATCTGAAACCTGAAATAATAACAGGAAACCTCAGCAGGTCAGACAACATCTGTGCAAGGAGAAAGAGAGTTAGCGTTTCTGGATAAAAACCCTGGTGACTGAGGGCTGTGAAGTTGGTGTTTAGACGTGGTACATCTTACTGGCAATTAGTTTCTCTTCACTTTTTCAGGAAAGCAGATGGGAACGTACGAGAATAAGACCACGATAATTATCCTGAAACCTCGTCCATACATGCACCAATAACCATTTAAGGAGTACAGTATATGTAATTTAGAGAATACAGAAGGAAGATGTACTGAAAATCATGCACCTCTGCTGGAAGCAAAGACACTGACCTATTTGCCATCAGTCTGAAGAAAGGTCTCAACCCGAAAGGTCACCCATTCCTTCTCTCCCGAGATGCTGCCTGACCTGCTGAGTTACTTCAGCATTTTGTGTCTACCTTCGATTTAAACCAGCATCTGCAGTTTTTTAGCCTTTGTGTTGACCATGATCTATACACTGAGAAAAGGATCACTCAGTATTATGAATCGACACAAACATCAGTAGAATAGAATAGAATAGAGGCATTGTGTGCAGGTCTGGCACCCCATTACAGGTAGAATGTGGGGGTTTTAGAAAGGGCGTAAAAGATATTTACCAGAATACTGCCTCAGTTAGAGTATTAGCTATACAGAGATTGGACAAACTTGGATAATTTTCTCTGTGGTGGCAGAAGTCGAGGGGAGAGCTGATAGAAGTGTATAACATTATGAGAGGCAGAGATAGGAAAGACAGTCGGAACCTTTTCTCACAAGGTGGAAATGTCAAAGAATGGAGGGCAAAGGTTTAATGTCAGAGGAGGAAAGGTTGAAGGAGATTTGTGAGGCAAATGTTTTCCAGGCAAATGCCTGGAACTTGCCTGGGGTGTTGGAAGAAGCAGATACAGTTGTGGAGTTTAAGAGGCTTTAAGAAAGGTGCATCGATTTGCAGGAAATGGAGGGATATGGATCACATGCAGGCAGAGGTGATAGGAGGAAGTCATCAAGAATGTCACATGTTTAATTGTCATTTGTATCGTAGTGGAGCAATGAAATTCTCACTTACAGCAGCATAGCAGGCCTATGGACACGATACACTTAGAAAAGAAACAGTTAAAACAATCAATAAATTAATAACCCCAATGCTAGTGCAAAAAAGGATTTTTTCTTTTTTTTTTAACATAATTTAACATGGCATTATGTTCACCACAGACATTGTGGGATAAAGGGGCTGTACCTATACAGTGCCGTTTTTATGTTTGAAGCACATTTCCATGGTGTGGCAGCAGTGGCACAAGGAGAGAGGAGATAGACAAATTTAAAATCTTTGAGATTTTGCAAGCTTACATCTCATCCTCACTGGAACATTAGTAACAATGACCAGTGCTCTTTTTGTGACGGTACGCGCCATTGTGGCATACTGGCACCTCTAAAACGTTACAAACTAGATTTATCTACAGAAGAGGGATGGATGTCAGTTTGCAGAATATTTCCGATGAAGGCGACGGCTGATCGAACAAGATCCAGTGCCCAAACCAGACTTTGTAAATGGCTCCAACTCTGGCCACTCGGAAAAAAAATAATGTCACTGTGCATTGCACATGTGAAAATAAAGCACCATTTAACCATTGAACAATTGAACCATCATACTCATGGCTTTTCAGATTTCATCTGTTCATGAATTTGCCAAATCTCTCATATCATCAAGGGAATGTGATGCTGTCAACTGTCCACCCCTTGAAGTTAGGAAGTTCTTGATAATTGTGTCACTTAGAACGTAGAACAGTGCAGCACACTGTTCAGCAGGTCCTGCCTGCAGCTGCCCCACTGAAATCATTTCCACATACCTCGATTCCATCCTATCTCCCCCAGTCCGATCCCTTCCCACCTATGTCCAAGACATAGTCCAAGTCCAAGCCCAAGCCCCATCCTAGTTCCTTCCCCTCTATTTTCAGTCTAAAGAATGGTCCTGGCCCAAAATGTCACCCATCCTTATTTTTCCAGAAATGCTGCCTGACCCGCTGAGTTAATCCAGCACATAATGTCTACACTTTGGTCCATAATGTGAATGCCAACTATGATGCCATGTTAAGCTAATCTCCTGCCCATGATCTGTATCTCTCTATTACTTGCATATTCTGCCTAATAGCTTTATAATTGCCATTATTGCTTCTGCCTACATCACTACCTCTGGCAGCATGTTCCAGGCACCTACCACTCACTGTGTAAAAAATCCTGGCCCACACATTTCCTATAAACTTTGCCTTTCCCACCTTTAAAATATGCCCTCTAATCTTTGACATTTCCAACCTGGGAAAACGCTCTGACAATCTACCCTATCTATGCCTCTCATAATTGTATTTACCTCTATCGGGTCTCCTCTCAATCTCTGATGCTCCAGAGAAAACACTCCAAGTTTGTCCAACCTCTACTTATAGGTAGTAACCCCTAATCTATGCAGCATTCTGGTAAAGTCTTCTGCCCCATCTCCAAATCCTCAACATCCTTCATCTAACAGGGTGACCAAAACTACAACACTCCAAATGCGGCTTATCCAAAGTCCGAAAATGCTGCACCATGACTTACTGATCCCTCTGTACATCAATGCCTTTAAGAATCTTGCTACTATCTGTATACCTTCCCCTTTCATTCAACCTCCTAAAGTGTAATTCCTCACACATGCTCATATTAAACTCCCTCTGCCAAACTTCTTTCATTGTCTCCAATGAATCAACTTCTGCAACACATTCACCATTGTATAATTGTTTGACATTTTCTTGCTGGAAATTAGTCAAGAATCAAGCCAAGAATGTTTCATTGTCATGTGTGCTGGCAATGGAACAGTGAAATTCTTAATTGCTGCAACTTTACAGTCCCATTAACACAATGCATACAAATGAATATTCTATAATCAATAATACAATAACTTAATTGTTAATAGTTATACGAGGCAGATTATTATCTGAATGGTGTCAGATTAAGAAAAGGGGAAGTGCAACGAGACCCGAGTGTCCTTGTACATCAGTCACTGAAAGTAAGCGTGCAGGTACAGCAGTCAGTGAGGAAAGCAAATGGTATGTTGGCCTTCATAATGAGAGGATTTGAGTATAGGAGCAAGGAAGTCCTACTGCAGTGGAGGCCAACTCACTGGATGTATTCAAGAGAGTTAGATATAGCTCCTAGGACTAACAGAATCAAGGGATAGAGGGAGAAAGCAGGAACAGGGTACTGATTTTGGATGATCAGCCATGATCATATTGAATGGCGGTGCTGGCTCGAAGGGCTGAATGGCCTACTCCTGTATGTATTTTCTATGTTTCTAAGTTTCTATGTAACCAGATCATAGTGCCAAACAGAAGGTTGTGGTGCAACCTAAACAAAGTCGATAGTAGATCATAGTTGCTGAGGGAGGGGTTAGTGCTGTACAATGTTCAAGAGCTGGGAAGAAACTGTTCTTGAACCTGGAGGTCACTGTTTTTAGGCTCCTGTACCTTCTTCCCAATGGTAGTAGCTAAGAAGAAAGTACAGGTCTCATAGAGTCCTAGAGTTATACATCAAGGAAACATACCTCATTGGAGACCTTTGAACTCTTTTTAATTGGACTTTACTGGATTTCTTGCACTGAATATTGTACAATTATCCTTTATCTGTGCACTTTGGGTGGTTTGGTTGTATTCATGTATAGACTTTTCCCTGACTGGATAGCACACAAACAAAATCTTTTCACTGTACATTGGTACATGTGACAATAATAAACTAAACTTGCCCATGCCAACCACGATGTCCCATCTACACTAGGCCCAGCTGCCTGCTTTAGGCTCATATCCCTCTAACCCTTTTTATCCATGTACCTGCCCAAATGCCTTTTAAATGCTTTTAAGTACTTGCCTCAACTACCTCCTCTGGCAGCTTGTTACACATACCCACCACCTTCTGTGTGGAAAAGATACTGCTCAGGTTCCTGTTAAATCTTTCCCCTCTCAGCTTAAACATGCCCATTGGTCTTGATTCCCCTACTCCGGGTAAAAGAATCTGTGCATTTACCCCATCTATTCCCCTCATGATCTTATACACCTCTATAAGATTATCCCTCATTGTCCTGCATTCCAAGGAATAAAGTCCCAGCCTACCTAACCTCTCCCTAAGGTCCATGCCCTAAATCCTGGCAGCATCCTTATAATTTCTCTCTGCACACTTTCCAGCTTAACAACATCCTTCCTATAACAGGGTGACCAAAACTGAACACAATACTTCAAACACAGTCTCACCATGTCTTGTACAACTGTAACATAACCTCCCAATTTCTATACACAATACCCTGACTAATGAAGGCCAATGTACAGAAAGTCTTCCTGAACACCCTATCTACCTGTCAAGCCACTTACGAGGTACTATGCATTTGCAGTCTGAGACCCCCTCTGCTCTACAACACCCCCCAGGGCCCTGAAATTCACTGTGAAGGTCTTGTCCTGGTTTGACATTCCAAAATCCAACACCTAGCGCGTATCTGCATTAAACTCCATTAACCATCCTTCAGCCCACTTGCCCAAATGATCAAGATCTATGATACCACCAACTTTAGTATCATCTGCAAACATACTAATGATGCCTTTTACATTCTCATCCAAATCGTTGATATAAACCACAAACAGCAATGGGTCCAGCATCGATTCTTGAGGCACACCACTAGTCACTGGCCTCCAGTCCGAAAAACAACTTTCCACAATCACCCTCTGCTTCCTTCTATGAAGCCAATTCTCTATCCAATCTATAAGAAAATAACTGCAGATGCTGGTACAAATCGATTTATTCACAAAATGCTGGAGTAACTCAGCAGGTCAGGCAGCATCTCGGGAGAGAAGGAATGGGTGATGTTTCGGGTCGAGACCCTTCTTCAGACCCTTCTCTATCCAATCTGCTAGATCTCTCTGAATCCCATATGATTTCATAAGCTCATAAGTGATAGGAGCAGAATTAGGCCATTCTACCCATCGTCTATTCTGCCATTCAACCATGGCTGATCTATCTCTCCCTCCTAACCCTCCCTTTGCCTTCTCCCCATAACCTCTGACTACATTTAACCTTCCAGAGTAGCCTACCATGTGGAAGCTTGTCAAATGCCTTGCTGAAGTCCATATAGACAATGTATCCAACTTTGCTCTCATCAGCCTTTGCTTACTTCTTCAAAAACCCATTCAGATTCATAAGACACAATCCCCCACACACAAAACCATTCTGACCATCTCTAATCAGCCTGTACATCCAAATGCAAATATATCTTATCCCTCAGAATCCTCTCCAATACTACCACAGATGTTAGGCTCACTGGTCTATGATTCCCAGTGTCTGAAAACAGATTCCTGCATCTTGAGTAAATGATCAGATGAGAGCATGGCCAGGGTGATGTGGGCCGCTGATGATATTAGCTGCCTGTCATGATGTTGTTAGGAGAATGATTCCTAAACTACCCATGTTTGGAATCAATTGATTGCAGAAATCTTGAAATCAAAACAAACTTCTCAGTTAAGACATCATTCTATGTAGCTTTCAGGAATTGTAAAGAAGTCTAGAAATACTGGGCAATATAGATTTTTTTTATTGAACACTGCTTCAATGTAATTAAAACTAATTTTCAAATAATTAATGTTCTCTTTAAATTGAGCTGGTGGAGATTCTAAATTTTATTAAACATACTCAGCTGTATAGGTTGGCTGCATTGCTGAACTCCCATTTAGCAGCTCTGATGTCAAATTAACACTCAATTTTGAATGAAGCACAATTGTTGAGCCAGCATATTTCCAATAAACAACTGCATTCAAAACTAACAATACATTGCAACACTACCAATGTAGCAGATGGTGTTACATGCTGCAAATGTGCCCTGGAGTGTGAGATACAACATTAAAACAAAATCAGCAATTGTATTGCCCAAATATCAGACTGCCTTATAGTCTAGCCTCAGATATTGAAGTGCTCCATAGGCTAAGTGCAGGAAGGTTATAGAGTCACGGACTCATAGAGTCATGCAGCTTGGAAACAGGCCCTTTGGCCCAACTTGCCCATGTCGACCAACGCCGACCAACAAGTTGTTGGTATCAGGCATGCCATCAGCAGTGGAGAGGACACATGAGGAAAGGGTCAGTATTGTAAATGAACATGGAACTAAGACACAATGTTTTAAAAAATCTCATCAACATTAACAATCTTCTGCTGAAATTATTGCTTCCTTGCTTAACATGATTCGGTGGGCTCCATTCATCCTCTGATAAAATCCAAGTGGCCAGCATTCCATACAAGCATTAACATTTTATGTTGACAATGTGGAAACACATTGCCAAACCCATTGCGTCCTCACTAGACATATGCACAGTGTGGATATCAAGTTCTAATAATCAGCAGGAATTTTCCCCTATTCTAAGGTATTTCCGGCGATTGTAATGTCCTAATAATTGTGCTAATTGAGATAACTGTCAAAATGTGGGATCAAAAGATCCTGGTCTCAAAAATTCGATAACACATTGAATCAAGTTAATAAGCTTTCATCCTATTAAGTGTGGTTTTGAGCAATTAGAAATCCAACCTCCATTGATTGTACTCTGGTATAAGAATGTTTCCAAACTCCCATTCATTTTGTTCTCTGAACACAGTCAGTTACAATATTCTGTGCTTTGAATGGATGTTACTTTCAAAATTCTCTGAGGAATAAATATATGAAAGAGATAATTGATTTTGAGTGCAGAAGTATTATTTAATGACAAATCAATCAGGGGAAACAGCAGTTAATAGAAGCTCCACTTTTTATTATTGTGTTTCAACTGCGCTCTTAAAAATTAATAACAGTGAAACGGTGAAAGACAAGTTGTTACTTTAATATGCTTTTTAAGACATACTGTAATATTAGGCAGATCTACAGGGAGCACTGTAAAAATGATTAATTAGTCTATAGGAAACTCAAGTTCAAATAGTATTCCCACTGGACAAGTTTTACATTCTTATAGGTTTCTGTAAAAGACAGAATAGTTGAAGGGTGGGGCTAGGATTGAGCAATTCCTTTCTTGATGAGAAAAGTGCAGAAAATAATGGATCAGTAAGAAAAATTACTAATGGAAGGAGAGTCATCTATGGATTAAAATATTACCTTCAGCTCACTGAAGAAAACCACCCTCAACTTAAGTGCAGGTGAGGTTTGAACTTATTGTGTGGAAAGTCAGAAGGGAAATTGCATGATATTGATTCAGAATTTGCAATGTAAAATGTTGCTCCCAGCCCAAAAAAGCAGTGTCTGATGTGAGAATGTCTAGTTTTCTGATGCCCACTGTAAGCCTTCAAAGGGGTTTCCTGTGTTTGGGTAAGATGCCACAAGCTGAATTTTTAAGGAAACCTGCAAATATTTTTAGTTAATCCTTTTAACATTATTGAGAGGGCAAAAATATATGTAATATGCACAATTGATTAAAGTAGAAGCTAAGAAATCATTTATGCAATTTAATTTTAAATAACTTATTTTGAAATGTTTATACTTTATTTAAGGCCAAATACTTTGCTAAGCATAAATTCGGGTTTTGTACATGATTGTAAACCAACAAAGCTGATATCAAGAAGTGAAGGGCTTTCATGGTATTTTACAGTAAGACTAGTTGATAGAAAACCTAAATTTATCTTAGTTCAAGTGCTATCTTCTTGATTGCCTGAAAGAAGACAATGAAACTTATGAAGCCTCGCTAAATCACAGACAGCAACTTTGGAAGTTACCAAAGCCACTATCAAATGCAAGGAGTACAGTAAATATTTAAAATATTTTAAATTATTATCAATCTGTTAAATGGTATCTCATTGTTCACATAATGAACATTGATAATGATTTACATTCTCTCTGTTTTTTTAAAATTGAAATTTGATTGCTACATTCCAAACGCATTTCAACAGCACAGTACAACTTAATACTGTTGGTCGTAACTGGATGAGGACTGAGATGTTAAATTGCAAAGTTTGTGAAATATCATTAGAGAACAAGAAACTGCAGATGCCTGCATCCTGAAGCAACAACCAATCCATTGGAGGAACTCAGCAGATCGAGATGCATCTGTGGGGAGAATGGAATTATCACCATATTGTGTCGAAATCCTGTATTAGGATTTTTTAACGTTGCTATTATACAAAGGAGGCTACAAAGAGTGTTGACTTTGCCCAGTCCATCACAGGTACTGACCTCTCCGCCATCAAATGATTTTATAGGCAGCCAATATCATCAAAGGCAGCCAATATCATCAAAGACCCACACAACCCTAGCCATGCTCTCATTTTGCTACTGAGGTGCAGAATCCTGAAATCCATGACAACATGTTCAAGAGCAGCTTCTTCCCAGTATCCATCAGGCTGTTGAACATTGCACAACATTAATCATTAGCTCAGCAACTATGATCTTCTGTAAACTGTGTCTTTGATTGCACTATGGACTTTGGTTTTGCACTATTATAGTTATCTAATATTACATTTATTAATTTATTGTATGATCACATATTTAATTGTGTGTTACTGTATACATGGGCCTATTAAGTTGCAGCAAGTAAGAATTTAATCGCTGGTACATTTGACAATTAAGCATCTTTGACTCCTGACTCTTGATCATGGTCTCTTGATCATGTCCTGAACTTTCCAGATGATGGACACTGTTGCGATTGAAGGAACAACATGCTGCACAATGATAAGAGGGAAATGGGAGAGAATGGGAGAAGAGTTGTGACGACAGAAAACAAATTCTCAGATACACTGAAAATGCTACTCCCAAAGAACTTGTTGACACTCAGATGTGTGCACAAAATTACTCTCTCCTCTGGGTCAATCCAAGCTGATGCAATGCACTGTTTCTTTGTTTGGAGTGGTGTGAATGAGTTTCAAGCCAGTGTATCAATTTTTAAATCATATGGAATAATTTGCAGGATATTTTAAAAGAACCCCTGTCTCACTGTTGTAATCTTCAAATCATCAAATTATTCAGAGATATGGCAACATCATTATGGCACATAACGTATATTGTCTTCTAAGGTCACCTTCTGTGGCCAGTCACTTATGGTTCTATATTATCAATTTTTAAAAATCAGCTTGAACTTCTGAGTTCACCTAACCATGTTCTCCAGAGATGCTACATGACCTGCTGAGTTACTCCAGCACTTTGTGTCATTTTGTGCATTAACCAGCAATTGCAGTTCTTTGTTATTTACAAGTTGTAAATGAATGTTGGCCTGTTGCTGTGTAGAGCTAATTCATTTACAACAATGAATAGATAATAAAATACAATATTTATCCATTTCATTATATTCCGGAGAACCTACATTTATAAACAAATGTTATCTAGCTTTTATACAAAATGAATATATAAAATTTGAATTAATATAAAATAAATATTTCCCACCTGGTATTTTTGCAATGTTAATGGAATTAGACATTAGAATTTCAAAGGGTTTTTCTGCTTTCTGCATAAATTTGATCTTTACACTCAAATTACATTATGTAGAAAGCTCTACAATGTGATATATATATATTGTACAATTGTCTTTTTATACTGAAATATAATACAAATATAATTTAAAATTAAGGTGTCATTCATGAGTCCATCAAAAGGAGTGTCAAATTTTCAGTTGTAAATTATAAATATTGAATTGAATTTTCCTTTAGATTTTGTTCCAAAACAATTTGCCCACATTGTAGACCCTTTTAAAAACTTTATATTTCAGTTCTCTAGATTTTAATCTGGCTGAGAGGAATCGATGCTTCCACTGGTAAAGTGGACCATTATCTGACCATTATTGTTCACTGTATTATATTCATCCTAGTATCTAAAAACTCAATTTGCTGTCCATTTTTATAGGGACTCACTTGCTCCTTTCACTGACCTACTGAATAGGGACACTCTCTCCACAGATGCTGTCCGACCTGCTGAGTATTCAAGTTTTTGTTTGATTTTAGATTTTCAGCATCAACTGTGCTTTGTTGTTGTAGGACATGAATAGTTCTCTTTCAGTTGCCTTAGATGCCCTCATTTCAATTCTTCTAAAAATTATTCTTTGCGCTTTGGGTATCAGTAACAGGCTCTGATCACATTGCCGATTGATATATGTATTTTAGAAAAGAACAGAGAGCACGACATATGGTAAAGTCACCCAATAGGTTGTGGGCAGATCCGTGATTTTACTTTAACGCCAGTGATGGAATGGTGAAATGCATTTAATGTGAGGAGACGATCTTGGCCATGGATTTCGCACGCAACTACAGTCTTTGACCTTCAACGAAGTAGAAGGCATGTTACAGCAACAATACACCGATGATGGAGAAGTGGATGTTGATCAGTGGACAAATTGCCTATTAAATTAACTAGTTTGCTCTGGATGGTGTGTAGGTTCTTGAGTGAGGATGCTATTGCACCATCCAGTCACCTTTCAATCTCATTAACTTCCTATTCCTCGACCATCAATTTCCCTATTTAACCATTTCTTTGCACTCCATTACCAATTTTAATCACTGTTCATGTTATCTTTATTGTCTATTTCTCTAGTTGCCCCATCTCATTGCCAAACATCCAGTTTTATCTTCACCATCCATTATCCACCAGTTCCTCAATCTAGCTAAGCCACTCTTCTGATACTGTTTATGTCATTGGCGAATACTGCATCTTCAGCATGCTTTAGTGCTGTGATTTCTGACTGATAAAGGCCGGTGTTAGGTCTGGTTAATGCAATTAGTTCACTGGTAAACAAAGATGAATCCTTTGCTTCATTTGTAGACATGGATCGGAGTGGCATACTTGGGATGATGTTGGACCAGCAGATTTTCCAGACCAGCAGATACTGTAACAAACAGGAAACTGGAATCAGGGTCTAGGTGAATGGGCAGGAAATATGGCAAACATCATTTGGTGAGCCAGAAGTTGAATCATTGGGATTTTCAAAATAGATGGAGTACCTATTATTGAAGCTTTATAGTTCGTCCATACACCAGTCTCAAAGGATAATGAAATATCTGCTGGATCTGATGCAGATCCAGTTCCATTGCTGAAACAGCTTGAAATATTATAATAGATTAACAATAAATGCAAGGGATGAATTTCCAATTTTCCAATCTACCTTGTTGTGCCTTGCATGACTTATTTTCGTTCAACTGAACTGTATCCGTTGCTGCAACACTACATATTTTGCACATTGTTTATTTTCTCTTTTGCATAACCTGATGTACTCAGGTCTGGTATGATTTACCTGAATAGCTCATGAAACCAAGTTTTTTTTCCCCACAGTATTTCAGTACCTGTGACAATAAAGAGCATAAAAATGAATGAAAATAAAATTAAAAGTCTCCGTCTGCTTCAAACCTACTTATCCTATAAACACAGAACTCTGACTGATCCCAAGACAGAAATGGAACACAACATCTTTGGGACAACAATCAGGACAACAACCTACTGACTGTACAAATTGGCACCTTAGATATCAGAGTCACAGAGACTTGGAGCTATAGAATTATAAAGCAAAACAGAATGAAGAAATGCACTTTGTCCATGCCAACCAAGTTAGTATTTTGGGTTAGTCCCATTTGCCCATATTTAGTTTAGTTTAGTTTAGAGATACAGAGCAGAAGCAGGCCCTTCGGTCCACTGAGTCCGCACCGACCAGCGATCCCTGCACACTAATACTATCCTACACACACTGGGGACAATTTACACTTATACCAAACCAATTAACCTACAAATCTGTACGTCTTTGGGGTGTGGGAGGAAACCGAACATCTCGGAGAAAACCCTTGCGGTCGCGGGGAGAACGTGCAAACATCGTACAGACAGCACCTGTAGTCGGGATTAAACCTGGGTTTCCGGCGCTGTAAGGCAGAAACTCTACTGCTGTGCCACCTATTCAAAGTAATGGATTGCGATAACATTCTGCAAGAACATCCAAGAAGCAAGTTAATCAAAACAAAATTTGTTCAACAAGTAGACAAGCAGAAAGATGTCAAATCGTGACTAATCTTACCAAGAAAAATATACTTTATGGGTGCATTCTTCCACCAGAGTATAAAACAGGAGACATATAAATAAAACATTTAAATGCATAATTTTCAGCGATATGATTGAATACGTTTTGATATTGGTTTGGAACTAAAATGCAATAAAGACAGTAAAATAATGTAAATTAAATAACTCTCATTAGTGGAATCTAACCAAATCTATTTAAAATAAAAAGGTGATTTCAATAATTGAAATGGAATAATCAGATGATTATATCTTCATTATGTAAACCACATACTCCGATATATCACCAGCAGAATCAGGGAGCTTATCTGAAGCTGGTAACTCGGCAAGCCTAAAGCATTGTTACGAGTTGGTGCAGACCAGGCAGGACAGAAGACCAGGTCAGAGTGGCAGATGAAAGCCTTGGAGGCAGCACACCATCTGGAGCTGTCCAAAAGCATGGAAGAATTAGAACAGAGAAAACTGCAGAGAACATATGCTGAATGCATGCAAAACATTCCACAAATCAAAAATAAATCCGAGGGATCGCCTACAATGCTATTCTGTCAGAAATCTTCCAAGATGTCCTGTTAAATTGCTTGTATATAAATTTTCTAAGAGCATTACTAATCATATTTTAAAAATGGAAATGCTGTTTTATTTATATTCAATATAGCATTTCAGCTTTTAAGATTTATTTGATTATATTGAATATATTTTATGCCCTGCCCTAAACCCATTTCCTATTTCTTAATCATAATACAATACACATTCTGATATAAAAATAAGTTGTACTTTTCCATGTGAAATATATGTATTGAGAGGTCAAATTACCTATAAACATTGTTATATCAAGGTATGAAAAAGACACAATATCTGCTATATTGTAACATGCTATAATTGTTAGTATATGCTTTACCGTGAATGTTTTGCCCGCTTGAAGATGCAACTGCATAATTCTCCGGTACAGGGAAGTAAGAGATGATCGCTGTTTTTACTGCTCGTTTTATGACACTGTGCAAACTGAGCACTTTTAGCTTGTACACTAGCTTCAGATCCTAAGACTGGCCTGAAACTTGTGATTTTATTTTACTGCACATTTCAGTTTTATATCATCTAAGTAACTGTTTTATATTATCTAAGTAACTAAGTAACTATCTTAAATTCTTGTTAAGACAGGTATTGCATATTTGTTTTGTTTCTTGGTGTCCATGGAAATTATGTATTATATAAGAATGCACTCATATTGAAAATCTATAACATATTGCTCATAGTATGTCACGCCATCAAAACATGTGAATCATACTTCACGAGGAGCCAAATTAGGATGGTACTTGCAGCCAAAGCTTATGAAGACAGTGTAAAAACCACACAATGCACTGGAGTAGCCTGGAGAATATGGAGATGTGATATTTTGGGCCGAGACCCTACTTCAGACATTATTATGGAGACAGTACATTGTCTAAATTATATTTGTACAACAAAGGATGTTGGTTAAATGCATTAGCTGGCTTTGTAAGATTACTCACTTTGCAAATGAGGCTGGTTCAAAATCCACATAAAATATAAAGTTTCAGCTTGATATGAGAAAGGTGGGAGATCAGATCTCAGCTTTTGACAAGAAAACAGATTTCAAACAAAAGTACAAGTTATCATAACATAACATAACATAACATAACATAACATAACATAACATAACATAACATAACATAACATAACATAACATAACATAACATAACATAATATAGTTTTCTGCACACGGGTATTTTTTCTCTTTGCGCTCTCTGTTGTATAGAGTAATGGCCTGATTGTATTCACATATGGTATGATTTGACTGGATTGCAAGCAAGCAAAGTTTTTCATTGTATCTTGGTACATGTGACAATAATAAGCTAACACCAATATCAAAATGATGCACTGGTACCTGCCATTTTGGAATGGAATTTTACAGCTGCAGCAGGAAACAGGCCCTTTGGCCCACTGAGTCCATGCTGACCATTGATCACCCATTCATACTAGTTCCATGTTATCCCACTTCCATATTCACTCCCTATACACTAAAGACTCCATGTTATCCCACTTCCATATTCACTCCCTATACACTAAAGGCTTTTTTTTACAGAGACCGATAAACCTACAAACCAGCGCATCTTTAGGATGTGGGAGGAAATTTGAACACCCGGAGGAAACCCACGTCTTACAGGAGAATGTACAAATTCCACATTAACGGTACCCTAGGTCTGGATTGAGTCCAGGATTATTAACCTTAATTGCACAACAGTGTGTGCAGTTTCATTTAATTTCAAGCTTATATGCAAAAATCTAGCAGTAAAAAATAAATAAGAATTGGAAGGATTTTAGAAGAGGTCCACATCAGTTTGAAAAGGTTGTCAACTGCTGGCATCAAAAGGCTTGAGAAATGGTGATCTATAATATCACACAATCAATCACAATCACAATAAAACTTTATTAGCCAAGTATGTTTTGCAACATACGAGGAACTTCATTTGCCGTACAGTCATAACAATAAAAAGCAACAGGACACACAAAATACATGATGAACACCCACCACAGTGACTCCTCCACATTCCTCACTGTGATAGAAGGTGAAAAAAAGTTCAATCTCTCCCTTCTTTGTCCTCCAGCAGTCGGGGGCTCTAACCTTCTGTTGACGGGATGATCTTGACTCCCATAGCTGGTGGCGAGCCTTCCTCATCGGGGCGATCAAGCTCCTTCATCAGGGGGATCTCAGCTTCCCCGCGCCGGCGATCTACTCCGGGTCGGGACCAGTCGAACCTCGTGCAGCTTTTGGAGCTCCCGACCGGTCTCAACCCGAGACTGCGAGCTCCTGATGTTAAAGTCCGCAGGCTGCATTGGAGCGTCGATCCCAGGCAAGGGATCGCAGGCTCAGATGATAAGTCCACGCCCCTGTGGGGACTCAAGGTCAGACCCAGGCAAGACCTTCATCTCGTGATGTTAGGCCGCAGAGCGACCAGAGATATGATCCGGAAAACAATTGCATCTCCGGCAAGGTAAGAAATTGAAAAAAAAATTCCCCCAACCCCTTCCCCCACATCAAACAAACCAGAGAACATTTACACAAACTTTTAAAACTTACCAAAAATAACAAAAAGAGTTTGAAAAGGACAGACAGACTGTAGGCGAGGCAGCCATCATGCGGCGCCCCCCAATATTCATGCACTGTGCCATCTGTTTTATACAGCGGATAAAGAGGAAAGCCATTCATTCCCGTAACTGCAGAATAAGGAAAGAGATAAAGAAAGGTAAGTTATGGGTGTTGTACGCAGGTCATGGGATGAAGAATGGGGATGGATGAAGAGGGGAAAAAACAATGAGAGCAGTGTAGGAAATGGAGCATTGTGCCAGTAGTTATGTTGGGGATGGAGAAAATTCGGACTTTGAGGGTACATTCATCCAATCTGTGGAGGATATGGGAATGATATCATAACTCATTCTTCTAAATTTAAGACATTATTGGTGCAGCCTGATTAGTATCTCCCCATAGTGGGAAACCTTGATCTTAGACTGAACCTTCGCTGGACTCCCTCAAATTAGCGAGGATACCAGACCTGTACATAACACTCCAGGTGTGGTCTCTCCAAGACCTTATATCGTTGCACTCTTATACTCTGATCCACTTACAATTAAGGCCAACATACCATTTGTCTTAGACAAAATGCTGGAGTAACTCAGACGATTTGGGTCAAGACCTCATATTTTGCTTGGACAGCTTACACCCCAACAGTATGGATTTTGACTTCTCTAACTTCAAGTAACCCTTTCTTGCCTTCTCTCTCCACCTACCCCCTTCCTAATTCTCTGACCAGTCTGACTGTCCCTCTGATTAAATTTTATCTCTGTGTGCTTCGTTATTGCCTTCTCCTAGCTAACAGTGATCTATTGGACATTTTCCTGAACCCCATTCACTTTGATGTCTCATTTTCACACCTTCTGTGTCTCCCTCTCCCCTGACTCTCAGTCTGAAGAAGGGTCTCAACCAAAATGTCACCCATTCCTTCTATCCAGAGACGCTGCCTGTCCTGCTGAGTTACTCCAGTATTTTGTGTCTATCTTCAGTGTAAACCAGCATCTGCAGTTCCTTCCTACACATACCATTTGTCTTCCTAATTGCTTGCTGTATCGATATGTTAACATTCAATGATTCTTGTATCAGGACATTCAAGTGCATCAAAATCTTTCAATGTCACTACTTAAGGAAAAAAATCACCTTCCTGATTTTTAAAATAAAATTATGACTCCACAAAAAGAGAGTGGTTAATGCAGAACATTATGGCCAAATCAATCTGCCTTGATTGTGAGAATAATTCATAACATATTAGGGAAGATTTAGAAAGGCACAGGCTGTTCATATCAGTAAGAAGTCTGTAACGAACAAGTCTGAATAATTGAAAATATAATTTGAAGTAGATGACAAAGACTCCAAAGGAGATAGAAAGGAATGCTGAATATATGGATTTTCAGATGATATTTGATATAAAAATACAATATACGAAACCATGCTACAAAAAAATAATGCACCTGTATCGAAAGGAATGCAAGTGCTTTGAATGACTGACAAAAAGGCTGAATGTATGTTTTCACAATGGTGGGCTGCTTGTGCAGCCAACATTAGGAAACTGGGACTTCAATTGGTTTCTATACAGATAAAAGAAAATTGATATAGAAGTCTGCTGAGGAAACCAAAGCTATAGAACTAGCAAATTATTATCAGGATGCGAGTAACTTTAATAAGTGAAAAATAGGATGGTGAAGTGAGCAGGTGTGAAATGCAAAAGGAAATGTTAAAATAACCGCTGTTTGTGAGCTTACTTTGTATAGTGAAAAGCAGCATGGAGATCATGACACCTGGGTAAGTTTGCAGCTCTGTCAAGGCAAAGAGGCTACGGGTTATGGATTACGCATGATAAAGGTCTGCTTCTATGTACAATTGTTAAATTACTGCAAGAGTATGCAATACTGAAGGATGCAAAATATGCTTTCTTTGAATTCCCCACTTTTTGTCCCCAGTGCAATAATCCTACACGCTTGCTAAATCCTTTAGAGCTATCCAGAATCTTGATGTGACATAAAGTGACTTAAATTTGCCTGTGTTCCAGATGTGTTTACACCTCCACATTGATTCTGTATCACGCTCTCTCCACTTCCAAATCCTGTCTCCTAACAATGCATTAAGTATTACCTCAGCCATATCTCCACTGTGAGGAGAAACGATAAGTCTTTTCTGTGTGGGATCTTTAATACTGAAGTCACGCATATTTTACCCTTAACAATAAATCTGGAGGAGTTCCTATATCAAGAAAACCAACGTTTTAATCATCTACTTTCAGTCAGAGGTCCTTTTTATGCAACTGCAAGATTGTTGGAAATAAGTTGCTATCAACCAAATCAATATATAGTGCTATCTTTGTGATGTATTACAATCAGTGACACTGCTGATTGATGGACTAATGTCAGGGCAAAGATCAGTATGCTGGGTCACAGCAGAATGTAGCTAGGATAATGATCAGAGAGCTGAGAGAAAACTAAGACAGAAATCAAAGAACAAGGAAACATATTTTAAAAGAAGCACAGCTGAAAGAAATAGATCAGAGAGCTGGATAGAATGAGATATAGTCGAGGCAATAATTGGGCAGTCACTTCAGATTGAAATAACAAACAGTGGTAGCAAATTCAAAGTGTAATACTACTAAAATTATATTTAAAAGTATTAACAGAATGGATGTTATGTCATGGTGGGATTATTAGGAGTTGTCACCCAAACATTGATTGAAATGATAAATTTTAACAATGTTTCTAGAAGCCGAGAAAAGAGTGAAGTGGCATAAGGTTTTGCCAGAACAGGACATTGTGCAAAACCACCCGAGCCTCTTCTACCAGCGTTACACAAACAAAGGCGGAGATGCAAAGAAGTATTGAGGTCGCTAAGAGGATTGCAGGCACAAGACAGCTTCTTGGAGAATTGCAAACACTCCTGGTTATCCTACATTTGCTGTTGTTTTTACTGTTTCCGCTGTGAAACAGTGCAGAAACAGGCCCTTCGGTCCACCGAGTCCACGCCAACCAGTGGTCCACACACTCTAGCACTATCCTGCACACGCTTGAGACAATTTTACAATTTTACCATGCCAATTAACCTACAAACCTGTATGTCTTTGGAGTGTGGGAGGAAACCAGAGTTCCCGGAGAAAACCCACACAGGCCATGGGGAGAACAAACTCCGTACAGACAGCACCCGTTGTCAGGATTGAACCCGGATCTCGGGCACCATAAGGCAGCAGCTCTACCGCTGTGCCACCATGCTGCTCCATTTGAATTTATTGCAATATTATGAGGTCCAAAAGTGTCAAAAATAACATGTACCTCACTGAATTTACCAGACTTTGCTATGGAGATCCAAGGGAGATGGATCTCAGTAAATGTTCAGAAATGTACGGCAGATATATCTTTGATTTACACTCAGAAAATCAGGAACAGTCTGTATGAATGTCTTTATTTCTACATTTAATTCTCTGATCAAAGCTTTTGACAAGCCAATTTCACACAAGTAATGGCAATTGACCCCTTTATCTAAAGGGGGAGTTCTGCATTGAATCCTGTGGGATATGTTCACAAACCTGCCAATGTTACATACTTTTGCAAGAGGAGAAACAATAATCTGAACTAAAACTCCTCTGGATCTAGGGACAACTGATAGGATCCATTGCTTTATAAACAAGTAAAACTATTTCCATGAAGAAGAGTTCTAACCTAAAACTTTGCCTGTCCATTTCCTTCCACAGATGCTGCCTGACCCATTGAGTTCCTCCAGCACTTTGTGGTTTACTCATGATCCTATCATCTACAGTTTATTTTATCTCCAAAACTAATTCCGTTATGTATGTATTGTATGCCTTTTATTACATCTTTCAGTGTTTCTAGGACATATTCTCAATCTAATGCAATCAAATTTAGAACACTTTCTAGCTTGTGGGGAAAAAAAATAGTGAGTAAAAAATCCCTCGTAGCTGCAGATTAACCTTTTGTTGGGAGGTGGGATTATGAAATGACATCCCTATTATATCACCACGTGTCACTTGTAGCAATGTAGTGGTAAAATTCAACTATAATGTCTTCTGGAAATATTTAGAATAATTTGTCTGATGTTTGCAACCTCCTTGACTAGGCATTTCTTCCATTAATACTTATTTGGCAGATAAAATTTTACATCATATTAAAGATACATTTGTCCACACAAGATTAGTTGTGGAATGTATGAGTGCGATCTTGCTTGATCTAACCTGGTGCCCACACCATGTGGTTCTGTTTATTTGTTTAGTCCGGTGCTTCAGAGTAGGGACATCCCTGAGTGACATCTAGGCTACATGAGACTAAGGTTCAGCCCCTGCTCATCCTCACAGCCCAATGACAGCTTGCTGCTGCGAGAAGCCTCTTTGTTGGTTCTAATGATCTCTGTTTTTAGAAAAATACAGCGTGGAAACAGGCCCTTTGGCCCATCGATCCCCGGACATTAACATTATCCTACACTAGGGACAATTTTTATATGTATTCAATTTTCAAAGCCATACAACCTAAAATACCTCTACGTCTTTGGGGTGTGGGAGGAAACCGAAGTTCTTGGAGAAAACCCACGTAGGTCATGGGGAGAACGTACAAAATCTGTACAGACAGTACCATAATGATTGATCATTAATCAGTGATGATTAGAGACACTTTATAGAAGTTCAAAAGTTAGTAAGTAAAATGATAATTTTACTTTAAAATATGTTTGTGTGGTAAAAAATCAATTAAACCGTTTACCATTAAGTAAAATAAAGAAAAATAAAGTATTTAGAGTCATAGAGTTGTACAGTATGAAAACAGGCTCTTCAGACCAAATTGCCTACGCTGACCAACAAGTCCAATCTACACCAATCCCACCTCTTGCGTTTGGCCCATGTACGTCCAAACCTATCCTATCCATCTACTTGTCCAAATGTTTATTAAGCATTGTGATGGTACCTGTCTCAACTACCTCCTCTGGCAGCTCATTCCATTCACCCACCACCCTTTCTATAAAAATGGTTGCCCCTCAGGTTCCTATTGAATCTTTCCCCCCTCACTTTCAACCCATGTCCTCAGATTCTTGATTCTCCTACTCTGAGCAAAAGACTCTTGTGCATTTACCTCATGTATTCATCTCATGATCTTATACACTTCTGCAAGAACACCCCTCATCCTCCTGCAATCTGGTGCCTTTGCCTTTTCAACAAAGTTCACAACTCAATCATAGGAAATGCAAACCCAGAGTAAAGTTGGGAGGCTATTTGTGAAGTTGAACCAGTTCAACATATTGTTCTCCTCTTCTGGACTCAGTGTCGAGTCCAGAAGCCCAGCAGGGAATCTGAAGCTTTGGCATCTGACGATCAACTCAGTTCTGCCTTGAGTCAAAATTAGGAATGAAGAACCCACACATGGTGACCAGCTGACAGGTCTCTATGGAAGCATCAGCTGAAGAACAACACAATCTGACTCCGTTGATTTTTTTGTGAGACTAAATCCAACACCTTCTAATGAGAGCGTTGTCTGAAGAGGGGTCTCGACCTGAAACGTCACCCATTCCTTCTATCCAGAAATGCTGCCTGACCCGCTGAGTTACTCCAGCATTTTGTGTCTATCGTTGTTTACTAGTTAGCTGCCCAGATCTATTTCCTTCATTCTTTAAATGCTTCACCATGTCACAAATGAACCATCAGTAAAGCAGGCCTTCCTCCATCCCCACTCCTACTAGTATCCCTTCATTGAGGTGGTGGGGGAGGGGGAGGAAGAACAATGGACAATGGGAAGGGGGAGAACAATGGACATTGGGGACCGGTGTGGGGGAACTGCTGTGGGGGTGGGGAAGAGGGGGGGAAGGGGGAACAAAAGGAGGAGCCGGCGTACTTTGTAACCTTGTCTGCGCCGTATGTAGCCGCTATTTGTATACATTGGGTATGCAAGCAAACAATGTCACTGTGCCTTGCCCCATGTGACAATAAAGTATTCCATTCCATTCCATCTTTTGCAAATGTCAGCTGTACTGATGTACTGAATGTTATTTATTGCAATTATTTATCATATGGAAACTAATGGGTCGTTTCCCATTCATTATAACAAATAATATAATGGGTGTATTATCATCATAATATGCGGGGGGGTTTTTTCTCTGACAGTGTTGTCATACATGTCGAACTTCCTAATTTCTTTACTTCACCTTCTCACTTGAAAAACCTGACTATCAGCACACATGTAACAAAAAAGGACAATCATTGCACATTTTCCAAACTCTTTTAAATCAGCAGAGAGACTGTGCATAGGAGTATAAGAAAATAACTGCAGATGCTGGTACAAATCGATTTATTCACAAAATGCTGCAGTAACTCAGCAGGTCAGGCAGCATCTCGGGAGAGAAGGAATGGGTGACGGTTCGGGTCGAGACCCTTCTTCAGACTGATGTCAGGGGGGCGGGACAAAGGAAGGATATAGGTGGAGACAGGAAGATAGAGGGAGATCTGGGAAGGAGGAGGGGAAGGGAGGGACAGAGGAGCTATCTGAAGTTGGAGAAGTCGACGTTCATACCACCGGGCTGCAAACTGCCCAGGCGAAATATGAGGTGCTGCTCCTCCAATTTCCGGCGGGCCTCACTATGGCACTGGAGGAGGTCCATGACAGAAAGGTCAGACTGGGAATGGGAGGGGGAGTTAAAGTGCTCGGCCACCGGGAGATCAGTTTTGTTAATGCGGACCGAGCGCAGGTGTTCAGCGAAGCGATCGCCGAGCCTGCGCTTGGTTTCACCGATGTAAATAAGTTGGCATCTAGAGCAGCGGATGCAATAGATGAGGTTGGAGGAGGTGCAGGTGAACCTTTGTCTCACCTGGAAAGACTGTTTGGGTCCTTGGATGGAGTTGAGGGGGGAGGTAAAGGGACAGGTGTTGCATCTCGTGCGGTTGCAGGGGAAAGTGCCCGGGGTTGGGGTGGTTTGGGTAGGAAGGGACGAGCAGACCAGGGAGTTACGGAGGGAACGGTCTCCGCGGAACGCAGAGAGGGGAGGGGATGGGAAGATATGGCCGGTGGTGGGGTCCCGTTGTAGGTGACGGAAATGTTGGTGGATGATATGTTGGATCCGCTGGCTGGTGGGGTGGAAGGTGAGAACGAGGGGGATTCTGTCCTTGTTGCGAGTGGGGGGAGGGGGAGCAAGAGCGGAGCTGCGGGATGTAGAAGAGACCCTAGTGAGAGCCTCATCTATAATGGAGGAGGGGAAGCCCTGTTTTCTGAAGAACGAGGACATCTCGGAAGCCCTAGTGTGAAACACCTCATCCCGGGCGCAGATGCGGCGTACACGGTGGAATTGGGAGTAGGGGATAGACTTTTTGCAGGGGACCGGGTGGGAAGAAGTGTAGTCCAGATAGCTGTGCGAGTCGGTGGGTTTGTAGTAAATGTCCGTCACTAGTCTGTCTTCTGTGATGGAGATGGTGAGGTCCAGAAACGGGAGGGAGATGTCAGAGATAGTCCAGGTATATTTAAGGGCAGGATGGAAATTGGAGGTGAAGTGTATGAAGTCAGTGAGTTCTGCATGGATGCAAGAGGTAGCACCAATGCAGTCGTCGATGTAGCGGAGGTAGAGTTCGGGGATGGGGCCAGTGTACGTCTGGAACAGGGATTGTTCGACGTACCCGACAAAGAGGCAGGCGTAGCTAGGGCCCATGCGAGTGCCCATAGCTACGCCTCTGGTTTGGAGGAAGTGGGAGGAGTCAAAGGAGAAGTTGTTGAGGGTAAGAACCAGCTCTGCTAGGCGGAGGAGAGTGTTGGTCGATGGGGATTGGCTGGTTCTACGGTCGAGGAAGAAACGGAGGGCTTCAAGACCATCCTTGTGGGGGATGGAAGTGTAGAGTGACTGGACATCCATGGTGAAGATGAGGGAGTGGGGGCCTGGGAACCGGAAGTTATCCAGGAGATGGAGAGCGTGTGAGGTGTCTTGGACGTAGGTGGGGAGGGATTTAACCAGGGGGGATAGGATGGAGTCGAGGTAGGTAGAGATAAGTTCGGTGGGGCATGAGCAGGCAGAGACAATGGGTCTGCCGGGACAGTTGTGTTTGTGGATTTTGGGTAGGAGGTAGAATCGGGCCGTGCGGGGCTGGGGAACTATGAGATTGGAGGCACTGGGGGGTAGATCGCCGGAGATGATGAGGTCAGTGATGGTGCTGCTGATAAAGGTCTGGTGTTTATCGGTGGGGTCATGGTCCAGGGATAGGTAGGAAGAGGTGTCTGATAGTTGTCGTCTGGCCTCGGTCCGGTAGAGGTCAGCACGCCAGACTACCACAGCCCCTCCCTTGTCAGCGGGTTTAATGATTAAGTCTGGGTTTTTGCGGAGTGAGTGGAGGGCTGCACGTTCAGGAGGGGAGAGGTTGGAGTTAGTCAGGGGAGTGGAGAATTTGAGGCGGCTGATGTCACGCCGGCAGTTTGAGATAAAAAGTTCTAGTGAGGGTAGTTGGCCACACGGGGGGGTCCAAGAGGAGGGGGTCCATTGGAGACGGGAGAAGGGGTCATCAGTGGGGGGTCGGGACTCCTTACCATGGTAAAAGGCTCGGAGGCGGAGGCGGCGGAAGAAGAACTCCACGTCATGGCGGACCCGGAACTCGTTGATGTGGGGGCGGAGGGGAACAAAGGTAAGGCCTCTGCTGAGGATAGACCGTTCTGTGTCTGAAAGGGGGAGGTCAGGGGGGATGGTGAACACCCGGCAATGGTGGGGGTTGGGGTCGGATGGAGGCAGGGGGGCAGGTGGACATGTGCAGAGGACATGTGCATGCTTTTCTGCTAATAGCTGCCACTAGGCAAAGCTCCTCAGCAGGAGTACAAAATTAGAAGAAAATACTCGTTATCGATAAAAGTGCTTCTGAAAATTTACAGGGAACCTGTGCTGCCACCCATAAAGGCAAGCAATATACAAACTTTAAAAAAATGCATTCACTGCACAAAGATAGGGGAGAGAGGTCACCTAATCAGTGATTTGATCAGTAAATTAAAAGAGCACCAAAACCATCAATCATTATTGGATTCACCTCAGTTATATTTTAGATGGCTCGTTTTGTGAAGGAGCAAAATAAATTGACCTCGAAATGAAACAATAACAAAAGCTTAAAATATGAATTACAGTTTTGAACAATGTGATATCTGAATTTTATTTTATATAGTTCATAAATGCATTAACATATGAGTGCTTGACAGCACTGGGCCTGTACTCGCTGGAGTTTAGAAGAATGAGGGGGGACCTAATTGAAACATACAGAATAGTGAAAGGCTTGGATAAAATGGATGTGGAGAGGATGTTTCCATTAGTGGGAGAGTCTAGGGCTAGAGGTCAAAGCCTCAGAATTAAAGGATGTTCATTTATGAAGGAGATGAGGAGGCATTTCTTCAGACAGAGGGTGCTGAATCTGTGGAATTCTTTGCCACATATGACTTTGGAGGCCAAGTCAATGGATATCTTTAAGGCAGAGATAGATAGATTCTTGATTAGTACAGGTGTCAAGGGTTATGGGGAGAAGACAGAGGAATGGGGTTAGGAGGGAGGGATAGATCAGCCATGATTGAATGGTGGAGTAGACTTGATGGGACGAATGGCCTAATTCTGCTCATGTCATTTATAACCATATTAATACCTACAGAATCAAATTATTTTGGCAATAAAAATAATTGTATTGTAAAACAACAATTACAGATAAAGACCACTGACGTTGCTTAATTTTGATCAACCTACTTGAAGTATACCAAGTGTGCCCATGTAAATACTGTTACATGTGCTGCAAAGCATATCATTAGAAGATTTCTAGTGTCAGAAAAAAAAGATAAATTAATTACTAAAATATATACAAAGCATATTGTGACAGAAAGCCAAAAGCTGCATTTAGTGTATGCAGTTTTCAGTGGGTATAAATATTTTCATACAGCTTTTTTATCACATCTTATCAAATCTCATTCAGTCCATCTAATTGTTTTCTTATCTATGCAAAGGTGTTAGCTTACACTCTATTCTGAAGTCAATTCTCATAATGAACTGTGAACATTGTAAAGGCGAACTTCCCGATATCAGTCCTGAATTTGCCTTTTCTCGGTTTTCTCGGAGGTCTTGTGGTACTTTTGACAATTCCAGTAATTTTCCAGATTCAACTTTCTCATACTGTTTCCTATCTACATATTTCTGCTAGACCATATCTGGGATGACTATTCTTAAAGTTCAAGCTTATATTTCTCCGCTACGCATAACCAGGATGTTGATTTATGTCTGTTATCTACCAACAGCTGAATGTTTATTTTCTATTTTTATATCAGGGCTTGAAACTGTGATCAAGATCCAGTAAAATCATAATAAAGCACTAGACAGTTGCATCACCCCTCAGTTCTGCTTCATTGGTTCACCTTCCAAAACATAATATCTTTCATTTCATTAATCTTCATTAATCATTGATCAGCCTGCTACAGAATGTAACCAAAGTAACAACAGGGAAATAAAAGCTTTTCACTGTACCTCAGTACACGTGACAATAAACTAGACTAGAAAATGTAGCTGCAACACCATCTGTTGAAAGGAAAACAATTTGTCCATTTCATATTTTTTTCAATTTCAGGGCCTTATTCTCCAATTTCATTTTTCCAAGAAGACATGGAGTGGCATATTTTGCAGATCTGAGCAATTAGATTTAATTTGCAATTCCTAATCATTGTGTAAATTAGAAACTATAATTAACAGGCAAAGCTGTTTATTTGAGTGAAATACAAACAGAAAATGCTGGAAATACACTACAAATTATGCAGCATTTGTGATGAGAAAGATAAAGAAACTTTCTCCTCAGATGTTTCATTTTCCATCTGCAAATGTCAGTTAAAGAATTCAGACTAGTTTTGTTGTCTCCTCTACTTTGCCCATGAACGGGGGTTTCTCAAAGGAGTAGAGCAGAGCCTCCACCGACAATAGCCCAGGTTCAATATAGTAATCTTAGTAAAGCTGCATCGTATTTCAGTTTCCCAGCATTAAAAATCCAGATAGCAATCAATGAGGTTGTCAATATATTCACAGCAGGATCACTCTGAATTTCAACAATGAATAGACTGACAGTAAGCTGATGCAAAACCTTAGAGGACAAAACCAATTTCCCAACAGAGCTTTCACATCCCACTAGAGTCAGAATCATAGAGTGATACAATGTGGAAACAGGCCCTTCAGCCCAAAGTGCCCACAACGCCCAACATGTCCCAGCTACACGAGTTCCACTTGCCTGCATTTGGCGCATATCCGTCTAAACCCGTCTTATTCATGCACCTGTCTAAAGGGTTCTTAAATGTTGCAATAGTCCCTGTCTCAACTACCTCCTCCGGCAGCTCATTCCATACACCCACCACCCTTTGTGCAAAAACGTTATCTGTCAGATTCCTATTAAATATTCCTCTCTTCACTGTCACTGGAAACAGTCTGGTAAATTTTCATTCTATTGGCAAATATTTCATTTTTTCATCATGCTGTTCTTTTAGGCTATCCAAGCCTTTCACGTTATCTGTCAGATTCCTATTAAATATTCCTCTCTTCACATTAAACCTATGCCATCTGGTTCTCCATTTCCCTTCACTGGGCAAGAGACTCCATGCATCTACCCGATCTATTCCTCTCGTGATTTTACGCAACTTATGAGATCACCCCTCATCCTGCACTCCAGGGAATAGAGTCTCAGCCTGCTCAAACTCTCCCTTTTGCTCAGACCCTTGAGTCCTGGCGACATCCTTATTAATCTTCTCCTCACCCTTTCCAACTTACCATCTTTCCGATAACATGGTGCCCAGAACTGAACACAATACCCTAAATGCGGTCTTAACAACATCTTATATAACTGCACCATGTCTGCCCAATTTCCACACTCAATACTCTGACTGATGTAGGCCAATGTGCCAAAAACCTTTTTGCCACCCTATCTACCTGTGACACCACCTCCAAGGAAGTATGTACCTGCACTCCTGGATCCCTCTGCTCTACAATACTTCCCAGAGCCCTACTATTCACTGTGAGGGTCCTGCCCATGTTAGACTTTCCAAAATGCAACACCACACATTTCTCTGCATTAAATTTCATCAACCATTTCTCAGCACACCTGGATGACTGATAAAGATCCTGCTGCAATTTTTGACAACCATCTTCACGATCTGCAATCCCCCCCATTTTTATATCATCTGCAAACTTGGTAATCTTGCCATGTACATTCTCATGCAAATCATTGATGTAGATGGCAAACAGTAATGGGCCCAGCACCAAACCCTGAGGCACACCATCAGTCACAGGTCTCCAGTCCGAGAAGCAACCTTCCACCATCACCCTCTGCTTCCTTCCATGGCCACTTTTCTATCCATTCAGCTATCTCTCCTTGGATCCCATGCGATCTAACCTTCCAAGGCAGCCTACCATGTGGAATCTTGCTTTGCTTAAATCCATATATACAATATCTACAACTCTGCCCTCATCAACCTTTTTGGTCAGATCTTCAAAAAACAATCAGCTTCGCGAGATACGACCTCCCACATACAAACCCATGCTGTCTATCCCTAATCAGCCCTTGTCCGTCTGCCTATACAAATGCCTGTATATCCTATCCCTCAGAATACTTTCTAGTAGCTTTCCAATTACAGATGTTAAGCTCACTGGCCTATGGTTCCAAGTCCTTTCCCTACAGCCCTTTTTGAATAGAGGCACAACATTTGCTCCCATCTTCCAAATTCTGACATCTTTTAAATTCTAACTAAATGAAAATCGTTACTCTGGAGCAATTAAAATAGTTCTAAAATCTTTACAGTTTTTGAACTTCGCCTAAAAGAACAGCATGATGAAAAAATGAAATATTTGCCAATAGAATGAAAATTTACCAGACTGTTTCCAGTGACAGCAGATTTCTGCATAAGGAGACACTAAGTAGACTGGGCTTGCATTCTTTCAAAGAATTAGGGAGAATCACATTGAAACACAAATATCTGAGAGCTCAACAGGCTCTCAGATGTCTCAGTCTCAGAATAAATGTCTCAGAATAAGGAGGCAAATGTCCCAGTCTCAGAATATGGAAGGTTGCTTTGGACAGAGGTGAAGACTTTCTTCATTCTTTGAACCCCAGGTGGCTGCTGAGGCCCAGTCATTGGATTCATTGAAAACACAGATGGATAGTTTTCTAGATATTGAGGGATTTGAGTGGAATGGGAGGAGCCATTGGGTGGTGTTGAATGATTATTCCTGTATTTACCATGAAGCAGTCATAGAAGTTGAGGAATTGAGGGAAATGAGTTGTGATGTATTAGAGTAGATCCACATTACAGAGGAATATCTGAGTCTTATAGATATTAAGGTGAATTAAACCTTAGAACCTGATCAAGTGTATCCTAAAACATTGTGGGAAGGTAATTCACCCCAATGCCACAACCCAACCCTTCATTTCTCGGTCCTCCAATGACTGACCATCGTAACCCCATTCCCCACTCCAATCCACCCTGCAGCATGACCGATGAACCAGACCAATGCTGAGAAACAGCGTTCGTTAAGAGATCCTGTACAAATATTTATTCCAAGTGGCAGCAATGAGAGATCTTCCATGTAAGAGAATTTCATAGCAACAGGCCCATGGAAACAATAATCTGAAGAGCCTGAAAAAAGATCCCTACCTGAAATGTCGCCAGCCTACGCCCTCCCCAAACATTGTTGACCCGTTGATTTCCTTCAGTACTTTGTGTTTTGTGTACCGGATAATTGTTGGATCACTTGGCACTCCTTATATATGCCTCTCCAGGTTCCAAATAATTTATAGTTCAACATTTCTTTCTTGGCGACAAAAACCCAATGTCCATGAAAGAAATGCGTAGATTTATGTTTTGTCTCCCCATCTCTCCATATCCTGGAGACCACGTGTCAGGCTTAGTTGAGACCTTATTTTGTCAAATTCATCTTGAACTGAGGTGAACCGCACTTCACGAGAGATTTCTAAAGGCACTTAATCTTTACGGAAAATCTAATATCTTCACACAAACATCTGGGGTTCTGCTTGTTCTAATAATCTAAGCAAACAGTGAATACACAATTTTCTTTTTTTATTATGTGAATCTGTGCCAGCCATATGGAGAGTGAGCGTGAAAAATTGAAAGCCTTGCTGTTTTCCAAAGAGATTTCAATTACAAGCGGAAACAATATTGCTTATTAATACTCAATTAATTATCAAATTATTGTTTTCTGCAGAAAAGCTGACTTAATGTCCAACTCAGGATATACATAAAACATTTTAAAAAAGTACAGCACTGGAGCAGGCCCTTCGGCCCATGTTTGTGTCAAACATCATGCCTAGGTAAATTAATCTTATCTGCTTGTACATACCTCCATATCTTTTCATTCCCTGCATGGGCAGATGCCATTTTGGGTCAAAACACTTCCTCAGGCTGAAGAAGGGTCCAAACCTAAAGGGGGTCTGTTCAATCCCCCTGCAGATGGTGCCTCCAGCAGTTTGTTTTTGTTTGAGCATTCCAGCATTTATAGTCTCTTGTGTCTTCAAGTTATAGCAGGATCAAATAAACAAAACAAACCATAAAACGATGCTCTTTACATCAGAAAAAAGAATAAGATAGAAACATTTACTTGGGAGAAGTTGATCTCAAGACAACATGGCCTAGAAATCGGGAGCGACAACCTGGGAACAATCATCGCAAGAAAAAGCACCCTGATTCGAAGCTCAGAGATGTCTAGCCCCTACCAACAGAGTGAATGGGGTCACTTCATTCTCATGGGTAGTGTCTGAGACCAAGCCGAGTGTCTTGTGATAATAAGTGATAAGCTGGAACAGTAAACCTAATTCATTAGAAGTCAGTGGTTTGCATGCACGCTTAAGTAACTTGAGCGCTAATAAAGATTAAGTTGTGCTAAACTTCGCTTTACCATCCTTTGTTTGAAACATCAGTTAATACCCTATAGAAGTAATAGGGTCAACAATTCCCTGGTTCGTCTGCCACCATATGCTTTCAGGCAATGCCCTTGTCTGTGTTCTAATTTTAGCTTTCCCAGTCTGCAGCCAAACTTGGTGGCATTCAGCAGTCCTTTGACACTCCTTGCAAGCTAAAAGCATGGGAAGCTACGTTCAGCAAAATGGGAAGAAAGGAAGTGTTCCAAAAGCCACCGACAGTAAAGGGAGGAGAGGGAGGAGATTTGTAGACATGATGCATATGTGGAAAGGAAGGAGGAAGCACCTAGGTTTATAAAAACAGATCATAAATAGTGCAGCAAGTTCCAGTTAAAATTGTCCTAAAATAAAAGGCCTTTTTTATATTCGGATTTAAGTAACACTCGTTTCGTTTTCTGCTGAATAAAACACTTCCATTGAAATTTTAATTTCCATACTAAACGAGGAAATTGTGTAGAATATTTCTCAGTGGAGATGAATCAATGCATTGGTCTTATTGGAGTCAGAAGCCAGACAGTCGCAATATGGAAAGAAATTATATGTTAAACTCAGGTTGTGAAGTAATTTGACTTAATCATAAGAAAAGGGAAAGTTTTGATCAGAGCATTTTGGTTGTTGTGGGCTCATTGATGGGACAGGCATAAGTGTCTTCCATTGCACAATAGTGCAGAAGGTCACATACAAGCTTTTATACATCGGCCTTACCTTTGGATGATGCACAAATTTCCCTTAGGTACTGATGTGGAGTTTGGACAATACAAACTAAATGGTTGAATGTTAAAGCATCTTTGGGCATCATTATTGCAGAAGTAAAAGTTATCTAAAGCTTAACCCTGATATTGCGAGCCATGCCAAGTCTTGTTGACTTAGATCTACTCATCAGATCTACTCATTGAGACAATATGGCATTGTAGGTCACACCCAATCCATAAAACATAGAACTGTACAGCATTGACATTGTGGACCACTGTTCTTGTGCTGTACAGTCTTAAGGGAAAACCGAATCGTAGTCCCCCAAAGCATGCGCTGGCAGATGCTGAACGCACAACATGAATCACATCTGGGAGTAGTGAAACTGAAACAACGAGCCCGCAATTTATTTGTGTGGCTAGGAATGAATGCACAGATCGAGGTCACAGTGGGAACGTGCTCGATATGCCAGGTGAATAGGAAAGCACAAGCAAGCAAGCCGCTACAACAGCACTTCATCCCCAGCAGACCTTGGTCTAAAGTCGGGGCAGACATCTTCCATCTGGATGGAGTTGACCATTTGCTAGTAGTGGACTATTACTCCAAGTGCCCAGAAATAGCACAACTGCCAGACATGATGTCACATTCAGTGATACAATAGACAATAGACAATAGGTGCAGGAGTAGGCCATTCGGCCCTTTAAGCCAGCACCACCATTCAATGTGATCATGGCTGATCATTCTCAATCAGTATCCTGTTCCTGCCTTCTCCCAATACTCCCTGACTCTGCTATCCTTAAGAGCTCTATCTAGTTCTCTCTTGAATGCATTCAGAGACTTGGCCTCCACTGCCTTCTGAGGCAGAGAATTCCACAGATTTACAACTCTCTGACTGAAAAAGTTTTTCCCTCATCTCCGTTCTAAATGGCCTACCCCTTATTCTTAAACTGTGGCCACTGGTTCTGGACTCCCCCAACATTGGGAACATGTTTCCTGCCTCTAACGTGTCCAACTCCTTAATAATCTTATATGTTTCGTTTCGATTCGATACGAGAGATGAAGGGCATGTTTGCCCGGAATGGCATTCCTGACTTGTTGATGTCACACAACGCGAGACGATTTGACTGTGCTGAGTTTCACAAGGTCAAGGATGAATGGGAATTTGCCCATGTCACCTCAAGTCCCATCTGCCCACAGAGCAACGGGCAGGTGGAGTGCTGTGTGCAAGCCATGAAATATATCCTGAAGAAAGCCAAGCGCAGCGACCGTGACCCCATGTATGCCGTCCTCGAATACCGCAACACCCCCCTTGACGGAACGTGTGGTTATGCCCCCCGAGTGGCAACGTGGCCAGATTGCGTGCGAAAACTTGGCCCCTTGGAGCTACTCCATCTCCACACCGAGCGGGACTGAGTACCGCAGAAATAGGAAGGACATACGACCCGCACACGAAGCAGCTGAGCCGCGCCCTGGCAACACGCAGCAAAAGAGCGTGAGAAAATGACGGTAGTTTATATGCTTTGGACCCCAAAGTTGAAGGGGGAGATGTTCTGTGTGCAACATTTGTATTTGTCATCAACATGTAAATGCGAGCGCCCTCTGGAGGCCAGGCTTTCATTAAATAGGCGGGCCAACTCGCCCATCTCATTGGTGTCGGACGTCTCTTTATTGTGCTAGTCACAACTGAGTTAAACACAGACATTACAAATAGTATGGAGAAACAAGGAACTGCAGATGTTGGTTAACAAAAAAAGCCACAAAGTGCCAGAGTAACTCAGCGGGTCAGGCAGCATCTGGATAGATGACATTTTGGATTGGAACCATTCTGCAGACCACAGGTGACATTTGTGTCGGGGCCCTTTGACATCACCTATCCATGCTCTCCAGAGATGCTCCCTCACCTGCTAAGATACTCCAGCATTTTGTGTCTTTCTTTCAAGCTAAATAGTATGCTGGTGTTCATTACAAGAGGAAATCAGTACAAGTGCAGAGGTTCTTTACTATAATTATAAGGATCCCTCGTGAGATCATATCTGGTTTATTCCCCATGTCTTTTTTTTTCAAATCTAATAATTGCAATAGTGGGATTGTGGGAAAGGGGCGGCACAGTGGCACAGCGGTAGAGTAGCTGCCTTACAGCACCAGAGACCTGGGTTCGATCCTGACTATAGGTGCTTTCTGTACAGAGTTTGTACATTCTCTCTGTGACCGTGTGCGTTTTCTCCGGGTGCTCCTGTTTCTTCCTACATTCCAAAGGCGTGCAGGTTTGTAGGTTAATTGGCTTCTGTGAATTGCCCCTTGTGTGTAGGATGAAGCTAGTGTAAGGTTGATCGCTGGTCGGCGAGGACTTGGTGTGCCAAAGAGCCTGTTTTCATTCTGCATCTCGAACTAAACTGAACTAAACTTACCAGATTGGTTCCTAGGATGAGTGTAATTGTCATATGAATAGATGTTAAGCAGACTAATTCGTTTAGAAGAATATGTGGTAATCTCATTGAATAATATAAAATTATCACTGGGCTTGTCATGTTGATGCAGTTTTCATGAAGCATTGGAATACTTGAACTAGGGATTATGATCTCAAAATAACAGGTTGTCCACTCAGGCCAGACATGAGATGAAACGTCTTCACCCAAAGACTGGCGAATCTTTGGAATTCCCTATTCAAGAGGGTTGTGGAAGACCAGTTGTTATATTTATTCTAAACAAGGAGTTATAAATGTTAAGATATTAAAGGAATCAAGTGGTTTAGGTTTTGTCAGGAAAGTGACACTGAGGTAAAATATCAGTCTTGCTTTTGTTTAAGGACAAAGCAGGCATGAAGGACTGAATGGCCGAATAACTCTTGTTCTTATGTATAAATCATAATTCTGAAAAGGAATACAATATTTCAAAATGTCTCAATACGTTGTCTCTAAATTTAAACTTTTCTATGCTGCAGTTGAGGTTTTTTATTCTACAACTGAATATTAACATTACCCTTTGCCCAATATCCATCAGCATGGCATTCAATCATGAAGAGATCTGAAAATACCAATAGGTTGGAACTTATTAGCTGCCACTCTACCTGCGAAAAATTGCAGAGTACAAAGATGCATTAGTGCAGGAAACACATCACCACACATGGCCGAATGGCCTCCTCCTGCACCTATTTTCTATGTTTCCATGTAATTCATACTGGGAAGTATCTGGTTGTGTTTTCAGATGATGCAAGACAATCCAGGAGTGGCCATAATTATGTCACATTCAGGTAAAAATCCATTTTGTAATCACATAGTTTTGAAAGATACAGTGACTTTATGGACCCAAACGTAATAAATGTGAAGGTTACTTACAGAATGACAGACATTATGAGGAGCTAAAAAAAATTGAAGGTCAAGGATAGCTCCTTATCTTAAATAAAACCCATACCATATGTATATGAACAAGAGGGATCAAGCAAAAGCTTTGTCACAAGCCACTGAGATGACTAAAAACTAGCTTTGCTTACCTAAACTTCATTTTCAATCACTTGATACTTGTAGAGAAATAACTAAATTTATGGGTTGGGTCCTGTTGGGTTTTTCCAGAAACTCCACAATGGGCTGATGTTACCTTACAAAGTATTTGTCAGTAAGTTCAAAACCTTAGCAGATGTCTATCTGAATACAAAGGCCATGAACTTGCTGACTGATTCCTCATGAATCTGTCAAAAAGTTTACAATTGGACTGTACATGAAGTTCATCAGCAGAGTAACAAGCTTACCTGCTTTCACCAACATTTAAACTGGAGAATCTGCTTGTTGTACCTGCCTTGGGTGAGACCAGGTGCTAAATACCCAAACACATTTACTTGAATTAAGATGTTGCAGCTTCTAAGAAAATAATAAGATGACCTTTTCAATTAATTTGTAACTACTGCAAGTTCTTGAAAGCTTCTGGTTAAGAAGCATTGAAAAACGGCTCACTGGAGGAATAGATAGAGTACTCAGAGTTGGGGAATCAAGAACCAGAGGAGAGTGGTTTAAGCTGAGGGGAGCAAGATTTAATTGGAACCAGAGTGGCAACTTTTTTTACACAAAGGGTGGTGGGTGTATGGCATGAGCAGCCAGAGGAGGTAGCTGAGGCAGGTACTATCACAACATTTAAAATACATTTGAACAAGCACAAAGATTTGGATAGGTTTAGAGGGATCAAACGTAGGCAGGTAGGTACCAGGGAGCAGGTAAATAAAGCATTTTGGTCGGCGTGGGCAAGTTGGGCCAAAGGGCTTGTTTCCATGCTGGATGACAATTTTTTAGAGTTTTAGAGATACAGCATAGAAATGGGCCCTTCACCCACTGAATCCGAGCTGACTAGTGATCACTCTATACATTAGAACTGTCCTACACTAGGGACAATTTACAATTTTATAGAACCCAATTAACCTACAACACTGTATGTCATTGGAGTGTGCGAGGGAAGGGGAGTACCTGGATAAAATCCAGGTGGTCACATGGAGAACGTACAAACTCCATTCAGACACCTCCCGTGGTCAGGATCGAACCCGGGTCTCTGGCACTGTAAGGCTGCAACTCCACAGCCGCGCCACCCTCAAGTTTTACTCTATAACTCTATAAAAGTATTGACAAACATCACAACCTGATGCTGGCTTTGGTATCTGACAAATGTTTTTTCATCCGCTCCTCATGTGGGCTTTGTTGGGGCTCATCCTGGCACCATCAAGCCTTGCTAATCAGACAGAGGAGACCTTCATCTATCTGAAGTAAATTCATGTCGGGCAGCACGGTAGCGCAGCGGTAGAGTTGCTGCTTTACAGCGAATGCAGCGCCGGAGACTCAGGTTCGATCCTGACTACGGGTGCTGCACTGTAAGGAGTTTGTACGTTCTCCCCGTGACCTGCGTGGGTTTTCTCCGAGATCTTCGGTTTCCTCCCACACTCCAAAGACGTACAGGTATGTAAGTTAATTGGCTGGGTAAATGTAAAAAAAATTAAAAAAATTGTCCCTAGTGGGTGTAGGATAGTGTTAATGTACGGGGATCACTGGGCGGCACGGACTTGGAGGGCCGAAAAGGCCTGTTTCCGGCTGTATATATATGGTATGATATGTCAAATGGATCCCCATGCAGCGTCCAGGCAGTGCACACTTTCTCACCTCATCAAATTCTTCAATGTTTTCTGCAAACTACCAACAATACGCTTCAATTAAAAGTAAAGATAAGACCAAATTAGTTTTGATTCAAGTTTCTGATTTATCCATAATTGGTGTGCACCATCCATCTGCAACATATTTAACTCAACACTTGACTATCTGCTGGTTTAAACCGCAATACTAAAATGACAAATATAAATATAGTATTTTGACAATAAGATGGGCTTCTTGAAAGAAACACATTTTTTCTGTGTCCCCCTTGGCTGATGGTGGACATTCAGCTAATAGTGAAACAAGCTGTCCACAGTGTCAAATGTTCAGATTGCTTGCCTCTGTGGATGTATGTTTTTTAACGCACAAGAGGACCTTTATATCAGCATTTATGACTCATCTATTTTCCACTGTATTTCATCCAACTACATTCAACTGACATTTCAGCAAAGTGCCTAGAGGAGATTGAGCAATTATTCCAACAGCTGAGGTTCAATCTTCAATTTATTCATAAAACACTATAAGATAAAAACAATAACATTTTACAGGTATTGTGGCAGCTATATGTGCTTGATTTTGACATGGGAAATCCTAGGGGATTGCATCATATACAGGTAGAGGAAGCCTTTCTACATTAATACTGCATTGCCTGCTTCCTCAGCTAACCTAAGCTTTGCTATCTGTATTGTGTCCCATTTCTAAGCCTAGGAGAAAAGGCTTTCAACTTATCAGTGAGGCCCGTGGGGTGGATCTCAGATGGAATGGAACTTTCTTGTAATAATTGCTGACGTTATTGATCCAATCTGTAATACTCACTTTGGGGTGATTTAATTGCTAAACATTGAGCTCTTGTACCATTTCCAGCACACCTGGGATCCGAGAGTCTAGGATGAAAGGAGGTCTGAGGTAATGCTTGATAATGTGTTGATATTCACAAGGGTTCTTGAAGAAAGAGGAAAAAGAATAGAAAAAAAAGATGAAAGATATTTGATACAAAATATAAACTCTATTTTTCTTTACACAGATGCTGTCTGACCGGGTGACTTTCCAACATTTTTCTGTTTTTCATAAATTAATAAAAGATTTGATCTGCATTTTTTAAATAATCTGACTAGTGAAGCCATTCAGCGGACTTTTTTTTATTGGGATGTTATTCCATGCAATATAGCTTTGGATGTAAATAGGTAAAGTACAGGTGATCCTATTGATGCTGAATTCCATGATTACATCTCAGTGCATTTCTTATAAATAGCAAAGGGGAACAGAGGTTCTCCAATCGTGCATGCCATCTATCACTGCTGTGGTTTGAAAAGGAATAAAGACTCTGAGCCCAAGAACAAAAGTAACGACCATTTGATTAGATGATGGCATTATGTATTGAAGTGATGAGGCAACAAGCGTTTAGTGATTGCAGCTGCACTTCTGTGACTAGCACACAAAGAGTTGCCTGGGTTGGGCACCATCTTGATGTTGCTTGGTGTAGGCGAAATTGAGGTACTTCAACTTGAGAAATACCAAACATGGATGTCGTTCAACATTTTCAGGAATATTTTGGATGAGTATTCAACATCCGAGAGAAGATCCAATAGTAGTTGACACCAAGAGATATGGAGGAGATCAAGGTGATCAGAGGGATTAAAGAGTAATGGTAGTGGAAATCAGCCATAGACAATAGGGGTCAAAATTGATTGAAAGATACAGCTTGGAAACAGGTCCTTCTGCCTACCGAGTCCACACTGACCATCAATCACCTGTTCCCACCAATTGTATGCCATCCCACTTTTGCATCCACCCTTGCACACTATATGTAAGGATTTTCACCATCTGATTCGTGCCCTCTTCTCACTACTACCATCAGGCAGGAGGTATAGAAGCTGGAGGTCTCATACCACCAGGTTCAGGGTCAGCTACTTTCCTACAATGATCAGGTTCCTGAACAGACCTGCACAATCCTTAGATAGACACAAAATGCTGGAGTAATTCAGCGGGACCAACTTAGGCAGCAAATCTGGAGAGAAGGAATGGGTGACGTTTCGGGCCGAGACCCTTCTTCAGACCTTATCGGCACAATCCTTATCCTACCTTGGCAACAGAACATTATGTACTACTTCTCGTGCTGGCATGAATTTGTACTTCCCATTGTGTATTTTTGCACCAATGTCATGTTCTTTGCACAATCTTTTTGTTTTCACCATCTTGTAGTATTTAAGTGTAATTTCGGGGAAATGTTATGTTTTTGGTGTGGTCGGAGTCATTGTATGTTTTCTGATGTCGCAGACAAGAGTTTCTTGTATCTGTACCAAAGATACTAGAGGAGCAAGATGAACCACCCCGTCAAAATCGCCTATACTGAAGTGTAGTGTGCAAAGGAGCGTAACGTTCGCCATTTTAGTAAGCAAAACTTGCCGTTCGCTATGCCCCTCGTAGTGTAATCAGTGTTTTGGGGGAACAGTATGTGTGATGATACTATAAAAATGCAGAATATATCTCATCTGCATGGTGGCGCAGTGGTAGAGTTGCTGCCTTACAGCGAATGCAGCGCCGGAGACTCAGGTTCGATCCTGACTTTGGGCGCCGTCTATACGGAGTTTGTACGTTCTCCCCGTGACCTGCGTGGGTTTTCTCCGAGATCTTCGGTTTCCTCCCACACTCCAAAGATGTACAGGTATGTAGGTTAATTGGCTGGGCGAATGTAAAAATTTGCCTCGTGGGTGTAGGATAGTGTTATTGTGCGGGGATCGCTGGGCGGCGCGGACCCGGAGGGCCGAAGGGCCTGTTTCTGCGCTGTATCTCTAAATCTAAATCTAAAATCTATCAATTCACAGATTTTTGTTATTTTTCTTTTAAAATGTTTCTGCAAGTTTCTGCCTACTAAAATGGCACCATGACATACTACTGTTTTTAGGGTCGAGTGGTCTATCTTGCTCTGCTTTATTATCTTTGATCTGTACATCACATATTGTATGGGAGACAATGAAACCCATTCTGTGCATCCATAAGCTGCTATTTACTGTATTGTCCAGCTAGCTGTGCTACAATAAACTTGTTTGTGAAGGTGTTAAAGATGTATCTTTGCCAAGCTTGTTGCAAGTTTCAACTTGAGGATGTGCCCTGGTAAAGTATGGTTATGCATAATAAGCAATGAAAGTGCTCCAAGGCTCTATGAGAATTTGGCATGGTCTAGCAGTGAATGGATATCAGGCTGAAAGGTCACAAATCCTGCAATGCATATTTTGCTTGGGAAAACAATACTAATGGACAGTCTTTTCTAGCTAGTATCCTGATTTTTATTGTACCTCCAATTAACTGTACTTGCAAGAATGACATCAGGTTTTAATTGATTTGACTTGATTCTGATTGACTTGATGCACTTAGTTTTCGTTTTAGAAATACAGTGTGGAAACAAGCCCTTCAACCCACCAAGTCTACGCTGACCAGTGATCACCAGTATGCTAGTTCTATCCTACAAACTAGCGTCAATTTACAAATTAACCTACATGCACATCTTTGGAATGTGGGGGGGGGGGGGGGAAACCGGAGCACCCAGAGAAAACCTGCGTGGTCACAGAGAGAACAGACAAACTCCATACAGACAACACCCATAGTCAGGATCTAACCCGGGTCTCTGGAATTGTAGAGCAGCAACTCTACCACTGCGCCACTGTGCCATTCCACTTGTCAGAAATAAATTCTACCTGCCAATACTCTGCCCAACTTTACATCTGATTTTATATCCTGCTGTAGCCTTAGAAAACCTTCCTCACTTTATACAATATCGCCAATGTACGTGTATTTTTTGTGGAGATTTTTGCCATTAACCTTATGCCAATTTTCACATGTCTCAGGCTGTCATCTGTATCTAATGGCGGATTGGTTCTACTTGATAATTTAGATCCGAGCTCTTCATCCCCTCTGTAGAACCTCTTTCTTAGTTTTAACCATGTCATTGATTCCTAAATGGAGCACAACAGCTAGATTCAGCTATTCCAATTCCACAGTTTCTCTGCAGCTCCAAGGGCTGGTATAAATTCTGTTAAAATATTTATAAACCTGGAATATTAAAATTGTCTTCCGTTCACCACAAATGCTGCTTGACTTGATGAGCATTTTCTATTTTCATATCAGATTTTGTGGCACCCACAGATTTTTTGGCTTTCACTTAAACTGATTCATCAGGTTAATTTCCAATAAATTCAAAGGACCTTTTAATTTAAGGATGAAAGAAAAAAAAACAACAGATGCTTTCAAATTTGCAATAGAAATTGTCATCTAGAGGACTAACAGCAGCTAATTACCCCTTAAATTGCCTGCAAGTGTTGCCAAGGAAACTCCATAACATTTTGATGGATAACACAAGTACTCTGGACAAATGAACCTTTCTTATCAGCAATCACCTAACAGGGAACAAAGAGATCATTGTTCACTTACCACAGATATATCGCTTCTACTTGATTTGAGGATGAAGACGTCTTTAAATCAGATTGGAAGATCTTCTTGAATTCCAACAATACCAACATATTGAATGGGTTTCACCCACAAAATCGTTCTTCCATCGAGACTGATATTACCTCTTCATATAACTATTTCCCTCTACACGCTCTTGCTAGGCCCCTAAAACAGTGTCTACTTCAGCTTCTTTCCAGCATATTGTCCAACAAAAGCAGCTTCTAGCCAGAGCTTGACAGTTCAAAGTAGTTGCAAATTTCAGAACCTGCATCATCGTGATTAATTAAGCTCAATACTGCTCGTTAAATCCACAGTTTCAAACAGAGTTTTCTTCTGGTTACCTTCTTTCACCCATTTAGCTAAGAAAATATTCTTTAGGTTTTGATTTTCTTGTTATAAAGCATGTGACCTATTTTGCCTTCTAGGGAAGGGCATTAATGAAGTGGTAGACAGTAAAATACCATAGAATCTCTTGAATTGACATAGCAGATAACTTGCATTAAGCACAGACTAACTGGCACTCCAATTTAAAATCCCATCCCACTTAGGGGCTTTAAATTACCTAATGTATTTGGCAGAAATTGCTCAGTATTTTTCCACTAGCTATGGGAAAAAAATAGAACAACCCAGAAAACTTTATTTCAATAATTTAGCACGTAGTTTTATTTTCTCTTATTTCTGGTTATTTATACATCATTTCGCCTATGTGGTGTTTTAAGTTTGAAATACTTTTGTCATTCATTATGGAAGCATTTGTACATCATCTCTCGTTCTAATTAAAACCTGCTAAAATACATATATATATTTTAAGACATTTTTGCTATGTTTGTAGGCCCAGTATATAGGAATCCAAGTGAAATATTTGGCTTCCTATCCACCTATTCTCAATTGTCAGCACATTAATAGAAAAAGTAGGTAAAAACTGCAGGCTTGATCCAAACAAGGGCAAATAATCCAAGTTTCAGAGATGATTAAACATGTGTCACCAAAGCCATTAGGGATCAGTAGGCAGATAATGGTGTTACAGCTAGTAAAGGATAAAGGTTCTAGTTGTTGAAACTAATTTCAAACCTACTTGATGACTGCAGTGAATGGTAATGGAGCACACTAAACAAGATCCGATCAGCTTCTAGGCTTGGATCAAATCAAGGGTATTCAATATCAAAAAAGGACAATGTGTTGGAGTACCTCAATGAGTCAGGCAAGGTCTCTGGAGAACATGGATAGGTGATGATTCGGGTTGGGACAATTCTTCAGTTCTACAGCCCAATACCATTCAGAAAAAAAGCAACTTGCTCTATTGGCAGGCCATTCAACATCTTCAACATTTACTTCCTCCACTATCAGCATATGCTGCATGAACATTTAACTTGGCATCATGTTTGACACACAAATTGTGGGCTGAAGAACCCATTCCTGTGCTGTACTGTCCTATGTTCTGCATTAACATAGGAGGCATTGCAGTCATTTGTTAAAGACTTGTTGGCAATAGCCATGTAGTTAAAATGTCCAGGTCCTAGAAGGACAAGGACAGAAGATGATGGGATTCCATCACTCTAATCTTGCCTCCAATTGAAACATCAACCTGACTTGGACATTTACGAGGATGTTGCCAGGACTCGATGGCCTGAGCTATATTGAGCAGGCTAGGACTTTATTCCATGGAATGCAGGCAGATGAAGGGTGATCTTATAGAGGTGTACAAAAGCATGAGAGGAATAGATTGGGTTAATGCACAGAACCTTTTGCCCAGAGTGGGGGTCTTGAGAACCAGAGGACATTGGTTTAAGGTGAGGGGGGCAAAATTTAATAGGAACTTAAGGGATGTTTTTTACTCATAGGGTGGTGGGTATATGGAACATGCTGCCAGAGGCGCCAGTTCTGCAGATACTATCGTAACATTTACGTGACATTTGGCCAGGTACATAGAGAGGATAGGTTTAGAGGGTTATGGGCCAAGAGCAGCAGGTGGGTCTAATGTAGATGGAGCATGTTGTTTGGCATGGGCAAATTGGGCTGAAGGGCCGATTTCCATGTTGAATTACTCTATATGTCACATTCATTCACCATCTCCGGTCACATTCCCAGAATCCTTTTCTAACAACAGTTGAGAAAGATATAAGAAATCGAAGGAGTAGACCACACCCCACTTCGAGCCTGTTTCATTATTCTGTAAGATTCTGCCTCCATTATTCTGCTTCAACCTTATAATTCTCAACTCCCTGATGGCCCACATATCTCAGTCCTGAATGTACTGCATTCGCAGAGGTACAGCACTTCAAAATTTCACAACCTTTTGACATAAATGTCTCCTCACCTAAATCATAAGTGGTTGAAGCTTTATTCTGATTCCATGCCCTCAGGTTCTCTTCATTCCCAACAGACATCTTCACTGAGCATCCAACCAGTCAAGCCCTCTCAGACTCATATATGGTTCAAAGAGATCAATTATCATTCTTCTACCCCAGACAGGATGTCCTCCTTACTCAGAAATCAAAAGATTAAAAAAGAAATGGCACAGTGGCGCAGTAGTAGAATTACAGTGCCTGAGACCTGGGTTCAATCCTGACAACAGGCGCTGTCTGTACGTGTTTTGTAAGTTCTCCCTGTGACTGCGTGGGTTTTCTCCAGGTGCTCCGGTTTCTTTCAACACTCCAAAGGTGTGTAGGTTTGTAGGTAAATTAGCTTGGTATAATTGTAAATGATCCCTACTGTGTACGATAGTGTAAGTGTGCGAGGATCGCATTTGCATCCACATTTCCTTTTCTTGGTGCCTATTTGTTGTTATTCCTTCATTCACAAAAATGTTTAACTACGCTTCATTGTACTGCTGACTTTTAAGTAAAATGAGTGGAGATAGGAAAAGACGATGAAAAGTGTCAGTGAGAAAAAGGAAAAAGGACAAAGAAGGGGAAAAGGAGAACTAATTGGGATTAAACAAGGAGGTGTCATGGAGAGAGAAAACAGAAACAGAAAATAAAATACAAAGGTAGGAAGATAATGGGAGAAGGTGAGAAAAATATAGAAGTGGGAGGGAGATGACATAGGAAGGGGCAAAAAAAGGGTAAATGAACAAAAGATCAATGGATTGATTTTCAATTGCTTGTTCAGATGCTTATGAGCGAAATAGGATCTGTAGCTTTAACACCCTTTAGCCTGCATTTAGTGCAAAACATCTCCTTGGCTATGGTGAAGCTTGTGGAAGGAACAGCTACCTGTAGAATTGTTAAGGCACTGAATTTCACATAAATCACTTGCTCGTGCTCGTTACTGAGCCTGGACAGTATTTTGGTGAACAGCACTTGAACTAAGGCCCTCTCCAAACAACGGGGAATAAACACGTTCTTGCCGAGGATTTCAAGTGCTGCTTGAGGATATATCTGCTTAGAAATAAACACACTGTACAGGGTGTAACTGCATTATATTATATTGTAGAAATTCAGTTCCAAGGATGAATTTCTTCTAGGCGATCATCTTTCACTGTTGTCTTACTGTTTGGGGTGAAGAGGACTTTGAAACACATGGAGAGACTTCCTGGGGCATTTTGTTAGGATTTCATCAAAGCTCAAGTACCTGATCTCCATGGGTAAAACAACCAAGGCACACAAAATAACTTTTATTTGAGGTCATAGATGGTTACAGATTACCACGAGGATGAAGAATGTAATTGGAGTCTTGCTCCTTTAAATAACAAACCAGGTTAATAAACTGAATGTTCTTCAAGCAATTAATATTTTTTTTCTGAAGTAGAAATCCCCACTGCCGACAAATCTTGGCTGTTGCTCTACGGTCGACAACATCTAGGCAAATTTTAGACTGAAGAACAAAAATGTTGCTGAAAAATTAGAAGATTAATTTCCTACCCGATACAAAAGCACCCAGTCGTGTTTACTAAGGTTGTCTAACTCCAGATGGACCTGACTTTCAATAGCGCGACTGCGTTTTTGTGTGGAGTTGCATGAACACATTTCTAGCACCTTGTCGCAGAGTCTGAGAGGAGAGAAGGAGGATCTTTGAAAAAACAAAGGCTGCGTATTGCATATGGCTAAAATCTGTCGCTGAGGGAAATCCTGAGAATATTTTCACTTTTTAAATGTAAGAATGCATAAAATCTGTGAAAAAACGCTAAAATAAAATCTGCACTGACTGAAATATTGCATCTTTATGCACAATGTGACAATAGTCACATGGAACAGAAATCGTTTGAAAAGGGAACAGTTTAAAATACTGCAGTGTTGAAAGCTTCCTGTTAATATTAAAAGAAAGGATGCTGTGAAATGTTTTCTTTCTATCTTGTGTATATGAATACTGTCACTAATCAGTTTAAACTATGCCCTTTTATGTTCTTTCATTCTCTTTTTGATTTTTATACCATTCTTTGATGTAACAAGGGCAGGTTTGACCAGACTTCACTAAAACTGCAAAATACTTTTAAGAACTGAAGCCAATTCTGTATATTTAAAATTTATATGCTTATGTATGCCTTTCTTCTGCATTTGAACATTTGAGAATATCCCTTACTGCTGTCTACACCAACACACATCAAGACCATTTGTCGAAAGGTTCCTTGCTCATAAATATACAGACGTGCCTTAAGCTTGCTACTCTACAGTGCAGCCATATGCAGAGTTGTGCCATCACTTTTTGATCACTCTGCAATTTATAAAAGATTGACTGATAAAATAAATTTTACTATTCTACCACCGTATTCCAATTATTTTCCACAAACTACCATTGAACATTCCAAAGCTGCTCCTTCATTTAAGAGTCATGTTTATTTCCAAAAAACTATGTACAAGCAATGGCTTTACAAGTATTTATCACATCTTTATTAAACTGTCAAAACATAAACCTCTCAAGTTTGGTAAAATAATTTGTTTAATTTTATTCAAAAAGAAAATATATCCCTCAAAATGATTAAAAGCCACACCATTTGCAATGCTCAATAACTTTTCTGCAATTTGTATTAGCCTACCAAAACCTGAATTATGCTGACAATACGTTTAAAAGCAGAAAATGACACCATTATAGTTGAACGCACATTAACATAAAATGGACTGGGATGCAATTATTTAAAGCTCCCAGTTTGCTCACATTTATATCGGCTCATTTATTAATCATTTTGTTATGGATTGTGAAAAAGGTAAGGTAAGTGATTTTCTTTATAGAGTATGTTACATCTCCCAGTGCTAATTTAACTCCCCCTAAACACACATATTCAGCCATATGGCATATGCCTTTTTCATACCATTTTACATGTTAATCTGTATTACTATATTTTCAGTTCATTAACTGGAAGGATGCATGAACTAAAACCTATTTAGTCAATGAGTTGTTGCAGCTTAAACTACCAAATAGGTCACACAAAGGGTACTTCAATGCTGTAAGATACACAATTACACTGGGTACTAAAAGGAAAAAACGGTATATTTTGACAGAACAATATCAGTTAAAGATCTCTATGATTAACGTTTAGAACTTCAATAATCGAGGTAAGTTATTTTATAAATGCTTAATTTCAGGATTATTCGTGCTTACAGATGGGAATTCCAAGTATGAAAATCAAACCTTCCTATGAATATATATATATATATATATATAAAACGCCTAGTTAGTGAAGTACCCCATTTTAAGGCATATAAATAATGAGGACCCACTATAGCAATAGGGTGCAGTCTTCAACAACTCATGAACTCAGTATGGTACAAAAGACAAAATTTGCCCCTGCTATTTATATTGCACTTTATTGCAATAATGTGCCCCTGCTGTGAGCATCTGGGAATGTCAGGTTTCACATAATCAGTCGGTGCTTATGAACATCAGTGGCAAGGTAATTAGCAGCACAAGAGGCAACAGGTTGGAGTGTTGGTGGGGACCAAATGCTGAGTGGAGGCTCAGGATGATTTCAATGAGGTGAGGGGTTCTGTGATGATTGTGGACTGTAATGGTGGGAGTGAGGTTTGCTTGATTAGAACCTCATGTTTGTGGCCTAGGGTGGGGAAGGAGATGTCTGATCAGGGGTTGGGGTGGAGATCAGATCCCAGGGGTTTGGGGAAGGGTGTGACTCAGAGCCTGGCCTTGTGTTCAGGGGTTGGTGTTATTGGGAGTCAAGGTTAGTGCGCTTGAGTTGGGTATTAGATCTGTGAAGGGTCATGCATGGAAATAAAGTAGAGGGACTTATATGTTTGGTTTAGTTTAGTTTAGAGATACAGCGTGGAAACAGGCCGACCATCGATTATCCATAAACTAGTTCTTTGTCCTACACATTAAGGGCAATTTACAGAAACCAATTAACCTACAAACTTGCACGTCTTAGGTATGTTGGAGTACCCAGAGAAAACCCACGCGGTCACAAGAAGAACACACAAACTCCACACGGACAGCACCAATAGTCAGGATTGAAGCTTGGTCTCTATATTATGAGGGAGTAGCTCCACCATTGAGCCATTGTGCCACCCAATGGGCGTCCCTTCCAGTAAGATATTAATAAAACATTGTTTTATTGGGAGTGATCACTGACTGTTGATTAATATTTGTTCATGGAATAACATGATTAACTTTCCTGCTGATAATCCGAAAGGAATAGGATACATAAAGTTATGTCGTTGAAGTACGTGAATGATATGATGGACACAAGAGTCCACTTTCCAGCGAGGGATGGGCTGGAGGGAGAAGGGACTTATATGTTTGGTTGCAACCACAACAACCTGACTGCGGGAGAAGACGGCAGGAGAAGGGAAAGACATTGTGGCCTTCCATCACAGTGAGGAGAGGACTGGAGGAGACTCACTGTGATGGATGTTTCTTTGATGGATGTTTCTTTTTTTGTGTGTTTTTGGGGTTGTGTAATTTTAATGCCTATTTAATGCTTTTATTGTTGGACTGTGGGTGACTGAATTTCGTCCAATATTGGATGACAAATAAAGCAATCTTGAATCTTGAATCTCTTGAAGTTATACTTACCAGGAGACTACCACCGATATTAGACTGACTAATGTTGTCACAGTATCATTCTCATCTTTTTGAAGGCGAATATTTAAATCAAATAAGTTACCTCTGAATTACATGGGCAAAGAAAGTGATTTAAAATAGAACATAAAACATAGGACAGTACAGCACAGGAATGGCTTGTTGGCTATGAATGAAAAGAGATGAAAGTAGAGGTGGAGTTTGAACTGGAGTCATAAGCACAGGTTTTCATCAGGCTCAGAGGAAAATAATTTACATCATTCACGTTTTCAGAACATTCTACAGCACTTCCTTAATGATGATGTACTTTTGAAGAGTGGTTACTGTTGTAATCTAAGCAAATATTACAGCCTGTTAACCCAGGCAAAAATCTTACAAACAGCAAGGAAATAGGCCATAAGCTGATATCATTTAAGGTTGATGGTTAAAAAATTAATGGCTAAAATTCTACTTTCCTTTATCCAATGGTGAGAACTAATCTTTGGTATCTATCTGAAAAGGCAGACTAATCGTCAATAAAACATTGCATCTGAAGAGCCAACACTTTCAGTGTTGCAGCACTAACTCACTACTGCATTGAAATGTCAGATTCGTTTACATCCTCAGAAAAACTTGATCGTGTCTTGAACCCACAACTTCCTCGCACTCAGGCAAGAATGCTATTCTTGAGTCAAGACTGACATTTAGAAGCAAAGTACAGGAGGCTAGCTATGAGACATTTTGTTTACATCCAACAAAGGGAGCAGTAATCAGCATTACTGATTAAATTAAATTGCTGGAACCGTAACGTTTTTTTCTGCAGGTACATTTTATGTGAACTAAAATAGCTTACATAATTTTTTACTTTTAGCTTGTTATCCAAGTCTGCCTTGTAAAGTTTGGGGATAATATTTAAAGCACCTCTTTAAACTTATAGTATGGCTAAAGTGCTAATAGATGTACTTTGTGCATCACATCAGTATTCTTTTTATATACATCTCCCTATGGTCATTGAATTTTTCTTAATTGTATTTATTCTGTGCACTATATTTAATTTCTAATTGATTGGGCATATTACAGAAACAAGTAAAATTTGCACTGGAAACAACTATAATCTTACATACTGCTGGGGAAAAACATTCCATTTTACAATTGTGGAGATATCTTTATTGCTGTGAGATTACTTTGCACATATGCTTGGCTGTTAGAGGCATTTACTTACGCAGCATAGATTGAATCTGCGAAAAGTCCACTTTGTAGATGCAGTTGCATCTGTTTTTGCACTTTCATTTAATCTCCGGGTTAGCTGCCCGATTAAAAGATTATTTTGACCATGTACATGGATATAGTCACAACTACAGATTTGGTTATTTTGTTTCTTAAGGATGAATATATATGGTTTTGCTGTTGAAAATCAGGACTAATTTACCTATGAATATGGTTAGTCATTGAGGCATCCAGAGATACAGCACAGGAATAGGGCCTTCAACTCACTGAGTCCACATTGACACCAACCACCCAATTACACTAATCCCATTTTATTTTCCACCACATTCTCAACAACACCCCCCTCTCTGCCCACCCCCCACCATTACCGAGAGGGTGCAGCAGTAAAGATTGTTCACATCCCCAACAGCAACATCAGAAATAATTCACATCGTTGTTCTCTGTTTTACAAATTGCAAATCAGTATATAAACACTTGCAAATAATCCAAACATTGCAAAGATCCCTCTACATAACAAAATTAGCACAAATGGAAGAATTATGTAATGTACATTCAGTTTAATTGCCTCTCAATATGTTTTTGATATTGTTTTTCTTAATACTAACGTGAGGTATTTTACCTAGCTGTGTCTCATACCAGCACCTCTATTCAATTCCATCTGATTTGCAGTAATGAATGAAGCAGCTGGCTGCTCCAGTAGTAAAATAATTTCTTGGCCATCAGCTCATGTCAGCCAAATACAAAGACACGCCAGCATTTGGCTGCATTTCTCAAGTATAATACATCCTTTTGGCCATATGATTAGATATCAGAGGGGACAAGCTGAAACGTATGCAAGTAATTTTCTGAGCATATTAAATTATCAGGCACCGAGGTTGGAAGGGATAAGGTGACTGATGTGACTGGCTCTGATGCCAGCACTTTAGATCAACTGGGAATCATATAAGTTTCATGGTGCCAAATGTTACAAAGAATAGTAGCGAGAAAACAATGATAAATGTACCTCATTTAGCATGTGCCCTACCCATCCCACCATCTCCAGCACTATCTCAAAGGCAAAATTGACATGACCTTTTTCTCATACAAGGATTGGTTTGGAGATTATTGATATAGGCATGATGGCAGGCGTTTTGTACGTAACAAGCTACCACAAACAATAGATAGACAAATGTTGGAGTAACTCAGTGGGTCAGGCAGTATCACTGGAGAAAAGGAATAGGTGATGTTTTGGGTCAGAATGAGAGTAAACTACAGGTATGAAAAGGTAGAGAACAAATCCGAGCCAGCACCGATGGCCGCAGAGCCCACAATGGTCCATTGTTGACTGTGGAGGAGGTGATAACGAAATGATACGAACAGTGAAACTAGCAGGATGATTAGGGTGGTGGAGGGACGGAGAGAGAGGGAACACAAGGGTCCTTGAAATTAGAGAAATCAATATTCATACCATAGGGCTGGAAGCTGCCCAAGCAAAATATGCAGTGTTTAAATATCCATTTCAGAATTTCCTTCTTTTTCTTTCGATTGTGAGATTTTTACATTTACTTGGGTTGCACTTTCAGCCCAGATTGTGGAGCTTTTCTCCTGTCTTCAGAATTCCCAACTGACCTAGACCCTTCCTTCTTGCCTCTAACTCTCTCCAGGTTTAATGATTGCACATTGCCTTTGCAACATTGTCTCTCTCAATTCTCCCACTCCAGTGACTTACGCTAACTCACATTATTTTTGAACTTGCAGCACTCTGCTCACTCAGGACCAACGTCAACACTGCTATTAAATCTGTTGAAAAGGGCACCGAGATTGTTGTTTGGGAAAGTGACCTCTACTATGCAGAGGCTAGACTCCAGCTCTTCACATCTCCTCGTGACTCATCCTGGATTGTGACCCTACCATAAAACATCAGCCCATTTTTCCCAGCTAGTCACAGATCTCATTTTCTCTGGAGGTCTTCCCTCCACTGCCTCCAACATCATTGGCTCCCATATACAGTCTGCATCAAAACCTATCTTAAGGTAGGTGGCACAATGGCGCAGTGGTAGATTTGCTGTCTTACAGCGCAAGAGACTCAGGTTTGTTCCTGACTACAGGTGCTGTCTGTATGGAGTTTGTACATTCTCCCTGTGACCTTTTGGGTTTTCTATGGGTGCTCTGGTTTCCTCACAGACTCCAAAAACGTACATGTTTGCAGGTTAATTGACTTTGGTAAAATAGTAATTTGTCCCTAGTATGTAGGATAGTGTTAGTGTATGGGATGATGCCTGGTTGGCGCGGACTCGGTGGGATGAAGGGCCTATTTCCACGCTATATCTCTAAAGTCTAAAATATCCACCAGTAGAAGTATCCTGATACACTGATCATTTCAGGCTGTCATTGTCCCACAAAATTAATTTAATTTAATTTTATCTCTCTTCTTCCTTTCCTAATACATTTTTTTTCACACCTACATCCACAAGATGCCTGAAGCTCTGCACCACATTAATAGTTTCCAATTTCCTGATCCCAAGTGCCTCATTTCATTTTGGATATTCAATCCTTTCTACATTCCTTTCTATCACCAACATGGCCTAAGAATGCTTCTGTTCAGTCTGCAAGGGTGACCCAGATACTCTAATTTTCAATCATTTTGATTCTCCCTCACACTCGCACACTGATCTTTGGCTTTGTTCCAACAAAGCCCAATGTTAGCTTTAGGAGCAGCACCTTGATTTTGAACTCAATAATGAGTTCATCAATTTCAGAAAATCAGACGGTCCAGTTTGGTATCTCACATTTCTAGCTTTCAGCTTTTCTTTTTATCTCTCTCCTCTTCTGAGATTTCACTCTCTTCATTCATCTCATCCTTTTACTATTTCACAGAAGCATAGAAACATAGAAAATAGGTACAGGAGTAGGCTATTCGGCCCTTCGAGCCATTCAATATGATCATGACTGATCATCCAAAATCAGTACCCCTTTCCTGCTTTCTCCCCATATCCCTTGATTCCGTTAGCCCTAAGAGCTATATCTAACTCTCTCTTGAAAAAATCCAGTGAATAGACCTCCACTGCCTTCTGTGGCAGAGAATTCCACAGATTCACAACTCTGGGTGAAAATGTTTTTCCTCATCTCAGTCCTAAAAGGCCTACCCCTTATTCTTCATTCCATAGCTTTATTGTCCTCTTTGAACTGGTTTAATGAATTCCTTTGTGTCTCATGAACCTTCCCTTTTGCTAACACTGTACCTTTTCCTTTCTTTGTTCCTTAAAACATACTTGTTTTCCCAGCTCTGATTATATAATTGACCTGAGATGTTACTTCACAGATGCTGCCTGACTGTTTCCAATAGTTTGTTATTTCACACTTCCAACATCTCCTAAATTTTACTATCAAAGACTTAGTTATTTTCCATGAATGAATATGCAACCTAAAGAAAATTATGTGCAAAGGTCTCGGAAAGAGGACAAAACCTTCAACTGCAAGACTCAGCAAAACGAATACTAATAGTGAGCAACAGGCCCCATTCAAACATAGCAGCATTTCATACAGCCATATTTTGTCAAAGGTTGGCCGAGTACTCTTTAAAAGAGCAAGATGAGAGAGTGGAAAGGCTTAATGTATCGCCACAAAGAAATAGCTCGCAACATCTAAACATCCAGCCGCCATCTCAAATAAATGCTGCACAGCATCCAATCACAACATCCAATCGTGCAGCCTGAGGCGAGGGTGAGAGTTCAAGGACAGCACGTTAGTGAAGCATGAGGAAGTTTGGAAGAATAAATGGACCAGCGGGCTCCTGTAGCTGTTGAGCTCAGAGATTAGTCTTTGACAGTTGCTTACTAATTTCCTTCAAAGATCAACATCAGCATTCATGGAGTAATTGAAAATATGTTAAGTAGCCAGCCAGGGAGAAATCAATGGAAGTGTCCACAACCAGGCAATGTGCATTGCTGCAGGATCACCTAATCTATGCAATCATTTATGCAAAATGTGGCCACTCCATGATCCTCTGCCTTGAAGGAAGAGCACAAGGGCTGCAATGGTTCAAGAGACATCGCTGCCTTCATATCTGAGTATATAATCAGAGTAGGTCGCCCACTGTCTCGAGCCTAATCTACCATTTAGTAAGATCACAGACAGTCACCTACTTCATCCACTTTCCAGTCTTACCCCCATACACGTTGATCCACATGAACCTCTTCTTTCGTGTCCATCATCCATGTTTCAAATGTTACATCACTGTCATCGTCCGTCCTGAAAAGGCCGCAAGCTTCCGGCAACAATCAGTGGGAGCCATCACTTGTACAATAGATGATGGTGGTAGCAGAATTAGCTCAGGGCACCTCCAGTTTCCAGCCCCGCGACATGGACGCTTCTGCTATGGGGCCATCCAATTGAACTGAAAAATATTGTCGGTATCAGTCTTGAATATTTTTATTCACTCCGCATCCACTGTACTATGGGATAGGTAATTTCAGGGATGTCTTCTGAAGACTTCTAGGGATAATGACATAACCGTAACAAATAAAAATCAACCGATTGCTATTTTCTAATAGTGACCTTGATCGGTTCAGGTATCTGAATCTCTGCTTGGGAATGTTAATGGGACAACACTAAGATTCCAATTGAACTGTGCTCTGTGTTTTTCCTCTCCTCAGCTACTGTCCTTGGGTTTCACGGTGTGATATCAGTGGATCTCCTTGGTACTCCATGGACTTGTCTATGGTTTGTATTCCTTCAAGCAATGCTGATGGCATTAAAGGCCATTCAATGAAGGAGTCAAGCAATGTATTCAAGGTAAGAGATGCATAATTTGTGTGCAGACCAGCTGCATATTTAATATATAAATGATTTATGTATTCATTGAGAGCAGTAATAGAGATCGAAGCGTTTCTGGCCAGATGAATACCCTATATGTGGTGACAATGTGGTGACAATTTTTTTTTAAAAGCATTGATGTTTTCTACTGCTGATTGGGTTTCAAAGGCACACTAATGAATTCCCTGGTAACCCATGTCTCAGTGATTTGCAAGGTGCTCTTCCTATTCTGATGGGGTGATCCCACAAACCCACTGTGGGACCATTGTTACAGGTTATTGGACTCAAGACTGGGATAGGTGCCAGTGATCTCAATGACTAAAAGTTATTATCTGTGCAGTCACTGACAGAGTTACCTCTGTTCTGAAAGACAGTCCAAAGATGCGCTTACTTCGGGTAAGTCATCTCTCAGCAACTTCAGGATTTATGTTCTTTATGCTTCCTGCAGGAGCAGCGGCTTGATGCTAAGGAAAGTTTCTTAAGAAGTTTAATTTCTACAAATTTAATTCCATTGATGTCAATGGACAGAAAATGACAAGAGTATTCAAGACCTATTGAAGTGAATGGAGCGAAGGGTGATCCTGGTAAATTTCATCCCTGATCTCCACAATCAGTTGGTGAACCTGGCTCTGAGGAGACGGCTGGTGAAGCACGTGAAGATGCCAAGAATTTGCCTGGCATAACAATTTATTCTTCCAATTCCTCTTCAAGAACCTGCAAACAGAGCAGCTTAGCCATCAGGATGCCTTACCCACTCACGATAATCTACGCATTATAAAATATCTGAGATACATAGTTACTTCAGAAATGTTTTGTCCATCCTCAATAACATGCCATTGAATTAATGATCTGAACACAGAAACACCGAAAGGATGGTATTTTAAACCATGTACTTACACTTGGACCATGGTCTCTAATGACCTGTAACAATGGTTCTTCAGCAGGTTTGTTGAATCACCTCATCAGAGTAGGAAGAGTAGGCACTCGTATTAACCATAATCACGTTTCTGCTGCATATGTGCCTTGAGATGACATCAAATATTACCAGATCAACAAGAGCTTAGGGGCAACAGATTACTTTGATCCCTTGAAATTTTCTCTGCTAAATTATTTTTGCATACTGAGATCTTTTCGATCCAAAACACTTCTGGGCTTTGCCCCTCAAAATCCTTCCACCCATAATGGAAAATCCTCTGCTCCATTTATGCACTGACTTTCGTAGAGGCACCTGTTTCATTCTGACCTGAGATAGTGGCAATGAAGGGCCATTTGTAACTAGCAGCATTTTTTTTGTTGTGACAGGGAAACATGTACAGTGGCACTAGCACTACATATATTACTGACTTGGGCTTAGGTGTACAAGGAAAAATAATCAAATTTTCAGGTGAAAAAAAACATGGAAGCATCGTGAATGTGAGGGAGATAGTTATCAACTGCATGGGAAGTGGATAAACTGCTGAAAAAGAGTCATAGTGTCATACAGCACGAAAACAAACCCTTTGCCAACTTGCCCATGCTGATCAATATGCCCCATCTACACTAGTCCCACCTACCTGAGTTTGGCGCTTGTCTCTCTAAACTTTTCCTATCCATGTCTCTGTCTAAATATCTTTTAAATGTTGTTATAGTATCTGCCTCAACTACCTCCTCTGGCAGCTCGTTCCATACATACACCACCCTATGTGTGAAAAAGTTGCTCCTCCGGTTCCTATTAAATCTATCCTCTCACTTTAAACCTTTAAACACCTATATAAGATCACCCCTCATTCTCCTGCACCTCAAGGAATAAAGTCCCAGCCTGTTCGAACCTCTCCCTCTAGCTAAGACCCTCAGTTTTAGCAACATACTCATAAGTCTACGCTGTACCTTTTCCAGAATCCTTCCTAAAGCAGGGTGACCAAAACTGAACACAATACTCCATATAAGGCCTCACCAACGTTTTGTACAACTGTAACATAACATCCCATCTTCTACACTCATTATCCTGATTGAAGTCAAAATACCGAAAGCCTTCTTGATCCCCATATCTATCTGCAATGTCACTTTTAAAGAACTGTGTACCGGCACTCGTAGATCCCTCTGCTCGATAACACGCCCCAGGACTTTGCCATTCACCTTGAGGTCCAACTCTGGTTTGACTAAAATGCAACACCTCGTGCTTGGCTGCATTAAACTGCATTAACCATTCCTTGGCCTATTTGCCCAATTAATCAAGATCCTGGTGTAATTTTTGATAACCATTTTGTTTTGTTATCAACCGAACAACCCACTTTGGTGTTATCTACAAACTTACTAATCATGCCTTCTATATTCTCATCCAATTCTTGATTATAAGCCACATGCAGCAAAGGGCCCAGAACCAATCCCTGAGGCACACCACTAGTTACAAGACTCTAGTCCAAAAAAAAACTACCATCACCCTCTGCGTCCTTCAATGAAGCTAATTCTCTATCCAGTCAGCTAGATCTCCCTGGGTCACGTGCGATCTAATCTTCTGGAGCAACCTACCATGTGGAGCCTTATCAAATGTCTTGCTGAGATCCATATAGACAACATCTATGGCTTTACCCTCATCAACATTTTTTGGTTATTTCTTCAAATAACTCAATTAGATTTGTAAGACACAATCTCCCACATACAAAACCATGCTGTCTATCCTCAATTGGCCCATATGTATCCAAATGCACTTATATGTTATCCCTTAGAATTATCTACTATAACTTTTCTACCAGAGATGTTAGGCTCATTGGTCTATTGTTCTTAGGCATTTCCTTGCAGCCCCTCTTAAATAGAGGCACAACATTAACCACCCTCCTGTCTTCTGTCACCTCAGCCTAGTCTAATGCATGGGTACATGGCAGGTGAAGTTAGTGCACAAAAGTATGATGTTCCATTGGGGTAGGGAAGGAGAAGTAACACAATATAAACTAAAGGGCAACAATTTTTTTTAAATTCCAGGAGCATAGAATTCTGGATGTATACATACTTGATTTTTGAAAGTGGTAGAGTAGGTTAAGATGGCAGTTATCAAGATGTATTGGATCCAACACTGACAAATAGAGGGATAGATTATAAGACAAAATAACTCTTGGTGGGCCTTTATAAAGTACTGGTTCAGCCACAACTGTAAATTCATTGATTCATAGATTTATAAATTTAAAAAACAAGCTCATCGCATTTGCCTGCATTTGGCCATGTCCCTTTGAAACATGTAGCTGGTCAAATGTTTTTTAAACAATGTAATTATATCTGCCTCTACCATTTCTTCTGGCAGTTCATTTCACATTCCCACCACCCTCTGTGTGTTCCCCTTTAAATATTGCTCCTCTCTTCTTAAACCTATGCCTTCCGGTTTTACATCCTCTTACCCTGGGGAAGAAATACCTGTGATTTTCTACCTTATCTATGCCCCTCATAATTTTATAAACCTCTACAGATCTACCTCTCAGTGTCCCTCACCCCATGGAAAGCCCCAGTCGATCCAACCTCTCCTTATAACGCAACCACTTCAGTCTAGGCAGTATCCTTGTGAATTTTTTTGCACCCTCTCCAACTTAATCAAATCTTTCCTATTGCATGGTGACCAAAACTGCGCACTTTACTCCAACTGCAGTCTCACCAACATCTTGTGCCATTGAGAGTATTGTGCCCTGTTCTGGGCATCAGGTTTTAGGGCATCCCTTCGTGATACTTCCAACATGTACAGGCAGCTGGGACAGTGGAGAAATTATCTAGCTAGTTAATTTATAAGTTTAGATCCATTCATAAGGAAAGGATCTGCCCTGCTGCATACGTTTAACTACGCACATTATTTATGCTTACATTGTAGGGGCTTTTTATTTGGATGGAAGAACATGTGTCTCATGTGTCTCTGAAACAGCAGGTGCACGAGGATAACTGCATGCATCAGCTTCTCCCTTGGCTCAGATATCCATGAAGATGTGAACTAATGCCCTGTCCTTGTGACACTGAAGACAGCATTAATGGTACATTTGACCATAGTAAAGATAAGGATGGAGTATCACTTCTTGATTCTCCCATAGCAAATATTTTCTAGTAACTTAACAGGGGTAAGAGGTGGAATTCTAATCCTAAATTAACATGTTAAACATATCCAGCTGCTTTTTTGATTAAACTGAAATATTTGACATTGTTTAAATATCATTTGATTTTGTTTTGGAAAATATATCTTTAGAAGGCTGAAAGCAGCTCTTAGGCATAGATAACGAGTTAATAAAATGATATGGGAATATGAACTAATTACTTGCTCATTTGTTGAAGTCTTGATTGATTGAATTGATGGATAAATACAGCACGCAAACAAGCCCTTTGGCCCACCAAGTACATGCTGACTGTCGATCACCATTCAAACTGCTTCTATGTTATCCCACTTTCTCATCCACTCCCTACACGTTAAGGGAAATTTACAGAGGGCAATTAACCTGCAAACCTGCACGTCTTTGGGATGTGGGAGGAAATGAGCACCTAGAGGAAACCCTCGCAATCATAGGGAGAATGTGCAAACTCCACACAGACTACACCTGATATCAAGATGAAACCTGGGTCCCTGGCCATGTGAGAAAGCAGTTCTACCAGCTGCCCCACTGTGCCACCTGAACTTGCTTAATGAAAGTGAGAAAGATCATAACTCTCACTGCACTCCCACCCTACTGATTCACTCACACATAGACTTAAGCCTCTGCCAAATTGAAACCATGTCTGAAGTTTTCTAGTTAAGTGGACAAAGGAAGTTTCTGAAATCTAATTTTGCCAAAAGAGTAAGAAACCATTTTGAGGTAATCCCATGCCTAGATCTGGTGCAAAGCGAAGCTTAACAGGTCTCTGATAGTACAACTTTAAAAACTCATTTTAATCCTTTTAATGTTAGCAGCGATTGAAGGGCCTAGAGCGGAGCACTGACAGATATGACAATAAATTTAAGACAGCAAGCAGGGCAAAAGAAATTACACAATGGATCATGCGATCTCAGAATATACTGGCACAATAAGTCAGTGAAGCAAAACTGGCAACTTTTAAAAAATAATAAGATAATTGAAAGAACAGTTACTGAGGCATACAGGAATAAAATATTTAATTGAATCTGAAATGTGTGTGGATGATAACATCTAACATTGCATGTGGGGCCAAATGGCCACATTCTAACCTGTAATTTGTATTTTATATTGGCAAATGATGGCAGTCAGATGGAATTTACAAATGATTTTCAAGGAACTAATCAGAAAGGGAATAGTTGAAAGCTTCAGTGTGGAGCTGGTGCTTGAAACCATAGTAAAAACTGATTGATTAGGCTGATTAGACCTAGACTGATTAGGTCACTTGCACTCCTATTGATTTCAACTTGGAAAAGCTGACCCAGGGAACAATCAAAGCATGTTATAAAGCTGATTTATATGAATGCAATAAATAGTTTTGTTCCATGTAATGAACTGGTATAGTTTAACCCCTGCATTAACAACACTATTGTTATTTTATTTGCTTTCATGGAATGTTGGAAGAGGACAGAGGAATTCAAGCAAAACAAACTCCATGTTGTCAAATGTTATTGCACTGTAAAATACAATGTTTCAGCACAAATGAATCTGTAAACCTACTGGAATAAGTTATTTGACATGTGAATATATTCCGGGGCTTTTATTGCTGGAGGTGTATGTGTTATTTCAAATGATGGCAATGAAAAGTGTTGTGTGGAATCACTCAATATAAAAACAGCCCAAATTCGTTAATGGCCATTCTCTGAATGCATAAAGGCTCATGCAAAAATAAAAGGACTGAATCAGAAATAATTAATGACAATGTTTGTATAATGTATTCATGGTGTACTTTTAACGCACACAGTATAGATGAATAAAAAGAACAGTCATCCATCCGGTCATGGTGCAGAGAGCAAACTGTTAACAATAACATCAGGGCAGTTGCAATGCCAATGTTTTAAATGAAAACAAAACGCTTTATTTGTTTCCACTATAAGATAAATGAATGGTTTTCCATGCTGAAGAATATATAATGGTTAAAAAGTCACTTTTTTCCTCAAGCTCTACATAAATCACAGAAGTAGTCAATATTTAATAATGCTTGCCTTGGTCTGGAGTCCCTTGATCACCCCTGTCATGTGTAATAGCTCCCTCTCCGATATCTTTGACATAAAAGCCCAGCTTTACTGCAATACTAACATGTAGAGGGTCATTACAGATCGACATTTACCTTAATCTGTGACTGCCAACCATGAACCGATAAATTCCAGCCGATTCCACTGGGAGAAATCAGTAAACTTCTCAGTGGAAAGAACTGAAAGAAAATTCTGTTGAGAACAGAATCCATTTTCTACAAGCAGTGCTCTATAAATGGGTTCTGACTTCTGGAAGTTCTCTTGCTGCTCAGCTTATAACATTTAATACTATTTTGATGATGTGAGGGACATTCTGACAACTGAAGATGACATGAATTACAGGCAAGCAAAATTTTGCTGTGCAAAAACAATGCAAGATTAAACACAAGGGTACATGGCTGTTGCATTATTCACTTTGCTACCCTAGCTACCCCAGCTGAATTTGCTGTTCTGTCATGGACTTGACCAAAATGTTGCTACTTTTTAAATTGATCATCACTCTCACACCTCATAATCATCGGAGTGCTTCAGAGCAGAATATTTCAAAGTGCATCGTGCTAGTAAAAAGGAAACTCTGGGCTATATAAGCAGTCAGTGCAGAAGCCGGATTGCTTATGTTACCTCAAAATAGGAACTGGGCATTTAGAGAAACATTTTGTCGATGAGGTTTTTTTAATCATAGAACTGTTGGCATAGAAATCATGCAAAACACCCATCGGAAAATAAACCACTTAATATTTGTGAACATTATATACTAAAAATATTAATAATTACACTGTGGAATTCAGAATATTGATCTTGATACTGCAGAAGGGCAAGCATTACAGTGGTTAAAATACAAAGTGTTGGAGTAATTCGGCGGGTCAGGTAGCAGCTGTGCAGGGACTAGAAAGCAGACATTTCAGGCTGGGATCTTTCTTCAGACTGGTTGGGGCGGACAGTACTATGTCTGTTTGGCAAGCCATGTTTTCCAGACTCTTTTCCTGAGTTTAGTTTAGTTTAGTTTAGAGATACAGTGCAAAAATAGGCCCTTCGGCCCATCGAGTCTGCACCAGTGATCTCCACACATTAACGCTGTCACTAGGGACAATTTACGCATACACCAAGCCAATTGACCTACATGCCTGTTCGTCTTTGGAGTGCGGGAGGAAACCGAAGACCTCGGAGAAAACTCACGCAGTCACGGGAAGAGCGTACAAACTCCATACAGACAGCACCCGTAGTCGGGATCGAACCAGGGTCTATGATGTTGCAAGCGCTGTAAGGCAACAACTCTACCACTGAGCCATTGTGGCCGATGTGATAAAAGTAGCACATTGTTGTGCAGGAAGTACAATGTTCAGCATATGATTCTTGCAAATCTTGGCCCAAAAATAGCCAATGGAAACCATGGAAGAGAAACTGATGTTAATGTATTCTTGCAAGGAGCTGCCCAAGAGGCAAATAGTCATGGAGTCATACTGCACGGAAACAGGTCCAACTTGCCCATGCCAACCAAGATGCCCCATCTACACTGGTCTCACCTCCCCCTTGGCACATATTTCTCTAAACCTCTCCGATCCATGTACCTGTCTAAATGTCTTTTAGATGGTGTTATAGTAGCTACCACAACTACTGCCTCTGGCAGCTCATTCTATACACCCACCACCCTCTGAGTGGAAAAGTTGCCGCCAGGCAACCTCTCACCTTGGACTTATATTCTCTGTTTCCTAATTTACTTTATATCTGTCTAATGGAATGTTAAATTGCCAGTATGATTTTACCTTTATCAGTTAATTTGCATTCTTCCGTTGCCTCTCTAAACAATACCTCAGTTTTTAAATTCTTTGCCCCAATTTCAAATCCCTTCCTTTCTCAGTAACCTCTCTTGGGTGCCTGTGGTTCCCCATTTCTGGTTTCTTGAACCATCATTCTTTTAGCCACCATGGCCTTCTATTCTGGAGACACTACAAACAATGCATCTAGCAAAGGCAGCTTAGACATTTGGTTATTAAACACCATTTTTTTCACTTTAAACCCAGATCCAATGTGCCATTGGCTAAGCTTTGGAATTATTTTACTAGATCTCTCCACTTGCTTTAAAGCTCCATGTCTGATCAAATAGATCACCAACCCTATCAAATCCTCCTGTGCCTTAGTGTCAATATTTTATTTACTGATCGAAAATCAAATTGTCGGAGGAATCCAGCGGTCAGGTAGCCCTCTGGAGGGAAATGGATAAACAATGTTTCAGGCTGAGATCCTTCATCTGGACTGGTGTCCCAGAACATTGACTGTCCATTTCCCTCCACAGATTCATGTTCGTAAGTCATAGGAGCAGAGGTAGGCCATCCGGCCCATCGAGTCTATTCCGCCATTCGATCATGGCTGATCTATTTTTCCCACTCAACCCCACTCTCCTGCCTTTTCCCCATAACCCTTGACACCCGTACTAATCAAGAATCTGTCAATCTCCCCTTTTAAAATACTCAATGACGGCCTACACAGCAGTCTGTGGAAGTGAATTCCACAGATTCACCACCCTATGACTAAAGAAATTCCTCCTCATCTCCTTCCTAAAGCAGTCTCCTTTAATTCTAAGGCTATGACTTCTGATCCTAGACTCTCCCACGAGTGGAAACATCCTCTCTGCATCTACTCTGTCCAGATTCCCTCCAATGAGTCCCCAGCAAATGTTTTTTGCTCCAGATTCCTGCCTCTTATTTCTCCTTTTGTTTGTTGATACTCATTTGAGGTGATACAGTGTTTTATTTCAAGATTCAAGACACCAAATATACCGAGTCACTGCTTTCTTGTTTAAACTTTCAAGGCGTTTAGGCAGGATAAATATGTGCATGATAAAGTTATTTAAATACATAATATTTCATATTGATAGAAGACCTTTAAAATTGTCACAACATGTTGAGCAATTAATAATATGCAGAAAAACAGAACTAGAATCAGTTTTCCATGAAGTTGATTAACCCTTATTATGATGCAGTGTGGTGCCTTTTATGTTACGTAAAGGGGAATGGTGCATTAGGTTAGAATACTATTGTTTGACTTCTAAGATCTGGAAAAATAGGAGAGAATTCTCCTTTCTGAAGACTTTTAAATGTGCTAATTGAAATGAGTTTCAGGCACATCAATCTGGCTCCCAATGGACATAAATCCACAGCACAAAACTACCTATGATTTGGTGCTAATTAGACAATGTCATTCAGAGAGCTTATAAAGAGGATAGTGTGGGAAACTGAAATGTCACACTGGTACAGAAGAATACATCAAATTACCTACTACAATTAAAGAGACGCACCAGCTTTTTGTAAAGGTCAGTTCTCAGAAAGATTCTCCTCAATTACAGTCAAGGCACAATTTTACTCCTTTTTTTTGCTGAAGCATCGCACTGTCTATGGCCCATAAGGGCCACAAAAGTGTATACCATCCGTTTGACACCTTTGGTAGTGCCTTTACTGTTGAGTTGCAAGTTTATAGGTTTTAATCTAAATTGTGACTTGTGTGCAAAGGCTGAAGGAGTAATGCAATATTAGATCTGCCGTCCTTCATGAGAAATGTTAAGCCAAGGTCTGGTTTATCTATTGTTCAGGCATTGCTAAGGACCCGATGGCACCATTTGCATCGGTTGTCAATAGCCGCGCTTGTTTAGCTAAGAGACTAAAGCCGGTCAGAAGAAGAAAAGGAGGGAAGATAAAGAGACATAATCATCAGATGTTGCACTGTCACCATTCAGGTGAAATCTGCAGGTGAGACATTTGACACACTATGAAGAGACTGTGAGAGGGCAGTACATTGTCACCTGGCAACTTGCATATGTCCCAGGTAAGCCATAGAGGTGGTGTGTAGAATGGAACTGCAGATGCTGGTTTATACCAAAGATAGATACAAAGTGCTGGATTAACTCAGCGGGTCAGGCAGCATCTCTGGAGAAAAAGTATGGGTGACATTTTGGGTCAGGAGACCTGAGTCTGAAAAAGTGTCCCGACCCGAAACGGTACTCATCTTTCTCCAGAGATGCTGCCTGAGCCGCTGAGTTACACCAGCACCTTGTGTCTATCTAACCCATAGAAGATACTGAAACATAGATGCTAGGGCAATGGTTACCTTCACAGATGCTCGTACAGGATCCGTTTGGTCAACAAGTAAGATTCTTTGTTCCAAAATAATGTAAGGGTCTGATATTTTACCCTGAATGTTCTCTCAATTGTATATTATATGTCCATGAAACCGCGTCTGACTGTAAACCTTGTGAGCTTCTGTAACTTCCTGAAACCTTGGTCTCTCATTTGATCTCCTTCCTCCTGTGCAGTTAGGTAAAGAGCAGCAGGTGCATTTTCTGAGATTAAACAGAAATTGCTGGAAATATTCAGCAATTCAGGCAGTTTCTGAGGGAAGAAAAACATAGTTAATCTAAATTAACCGGGGCGGCACAGTGGCGCAGTGTTAGAGTTGTCGTTTTACAGCGCCGGAGATCCGGGTTCGATCTTGGCTATGGGTGCTGTCAGTATGGATTTTGTTCGTTCTCCCTGTGACCGTGTGAGTATTCTCCAGGTGCTCCGGTTTCCTACCTGCACTCCAAAGTTGAAGAGGTTTGTGGGTTAATTGGCTTCTGTGAATTGTAAATTATCCCTAGTTTGTAGGACAATGCAAGAGTACAGGGTGACCACTGGACCTAGAGCCCGAAGGGCCTGCTTCCACACTGTATCTCTAAAATGCTAAACTAAAATAAATGCTGGAGGACCTCAGTATTTCAGGCAGCATCTTTGGAGGGAAACTGACAGATGACGCTTTGGGATGGGACCCTTCTTTTTTCATCAAGAATTTAACATTTGCAGTCTCTTGCATCTCCAAATCTTTCAGATGTAAAACCTTTCATCAAAATGGTTCTGCTGAAGTCTTCCCTGAAACAAGAACAAAAAGCAACAAAGTGTTGGATTAGCTCAGCATGTCAGGCAGCATTTCGGGAGAACATGGATCAGTGACGTTTTGTGTCTGAAGAAGTGTCTCAACCTGAAACGTCACCTTATCATGTTATAAGGACAGAAGGTCAGCAGGAATAGGAGTAGAATTAGGTCATTCGGCACATCAAGTCTACTCCGCCATTCAATCATGGCTGATCTATCTCTCCTTCCTAACCCCAGTTCTCCAGAGACACTGCCTGACCTGCTGAGTTACTCCAGCACTTTGTTAATGACTACGTCGTAGAAAGAAAAGTGACAGCAGGAGAAAGTGAGGGAGCTTTAGAGTGACATATACAGCAGGTCTGGATGGAAAGAGTAGAAAGAAAGATTGTTCTTGAAACCTACATGCCCAGACTGACAGAAGTTGAAGACAATAAAGCAATAATGATGGTCATTGTGCTTCTTACATTGGGGCACAACAGCATTCTGCAGAGTGGCGCAGAAGAGATTTCAGACAATAGTTAATCTTACATTACCTGTGGCATTTAAGGAGAACACAGCCCTGAATTTCTAACCGTCAAACTCCATGTGGAGATGTATGTGACAACAACCAGTTTGCAATACTTTAGCCTTATGGCATACCACAATGCATGCTTTGACAAGGTTTATTATTTCAATGCATCCAACATAGATCTCACAAAATTGTACAAAAGGACTGCAGGATTTGCAACCATTGCAGAACTGTCAGACCATTGGCTATAAATATTTCTGCCAAGAGCCTTACATGTTCATAAACCAAAAAGGATTATTTGCTCCCTAATGACAAGAAAATATCTGATCATTGACAATAATGGTTCATTCCAATTAAAACGTAATGGGCTCTCCAAATCAATTCCTAACAAATGTGCAAGGAATTGACGATCCCTTAAAAAAAAATACAAATAAAGAATTTGTCCCTGCTGTCAAGACATGAGGAATCTACGGGTAAATTAGCAAGGGATGTTCATTGCTTCATTTGTAGATGTTTCAAACACAGTGAATACAGCACCGGAGACCCGGATTCGATCCCGACTACGGGTGCTGTCTGTACGGAGTTTGTATGTTCTCCCTGTCAACTGCGTGGGTTTTCTCCAAGATCTTCGGTTTCTTCCCACGCTCCAAAGACATACAGGTTTGTAGGTAAATTGGCTTGGAAAATGTAAAATTGGCCCTAGTGTGTGTAGGATAGTGTTAATGTCGCTGGTCGGCACGGACCCGGTGGGCCGAAGGGCCTGTTTCCACGCTGTATCTCTAAACTAAACTAAAACTAAACATGGAAGCATTGGATCAAGTCATTTTAGGTTCTATAAATGCCATAAGGTGGTAATCACATTTAGCGATTGATTTTACACTAGAAATCAATCACTCAGTGCATAATAAAAAGATATGAGAGCTTCACAGCCCATTTGATCCATACTTTTGCTTTTGATTATTGAGCATTTCAGACTTGTCTATTAAACTTAATTTGTGCAGTTTAGTCCATTCATACATTTTATCAAACTGATTGTTTTATTTCAGAATCGACTGTCCTTTTTTTAATCTTGAAATGGTGCTCAAACTTTCCAAACTTAATGGTACAATCTCAAAGCTTGTTTTCATGAAATGTCAATCCATGAAACTAGTGTAGCTGGGACATGTTGGGCAAGTTGGGTTGAAGGGCCTATTTCCACATTGTATCACTCTATGACTAATGAAATCACGATAGCATTCTATATCTGATTGACCTTTAAGTTACTCTAGCATAGTGTGTCTATCCACAGTATAAATCAGTATCTGCAGTTCCTTCCTACACATCATGATTGTCAGTAGTCTCCATTCAGAACAAGTGGTTGTACAATCACATTTCTTCACCACTCCATCTGATTTGTTACCATAGTCTCTGTTTGTGTGCCACCTTGCCCTGAAGATGGGGTGGTGGTAACTAAGCAAGTGTAGTGGTGCATCTATGGACAATTGGGATTTCACGCTATTTTGATTGACCTGGACCTAATGTATGAGGTCATGCATTTTCTTGCAACGTGAGAATCAGGTCATCTTGCGATTATTTCTGGTTTTATTCTCTGTGGCAACAACTTCTCACTTGCACTGTTTTGCACAGTGGATTCATGTGCCCCTTAATGTACAGGAACTCCTTGCGTGTGCAATCTATATTAACATCTTGAGGTCTTCACATTATGGAACAGGGTGGCTACCATGGCTGTGTGCTGCTTAATCAGTCTCTATGACTTTGCTCTAGAGGTCAATATAAGAAAATAACTGCAGATGCTGGTACAAATCGAAGGTATTTATTCACAAAATGCTGGAGTAATTCAGCAGGTCAGGCAGCATCTCGGGAGAGAAGGAATGGGTGACGTTTCGGGTCGAGACCCTTCTTCAGACTTCTAGAGGTCAGTTCCCTTTAAAGAGGTGAGCACATGACATTGTCCAATTTGAGCAGATGCACGAGATTTTTGAAATTACCTGCACTCTACACGCAATAATTTGGGGAAAAGAACTTTAATAGCTCCTTCAAAATGCACAAGTGCTTGTACAAAGTAGTGCATTAAAATAAAAAACACTTTTAGCACGTGTTTTATACAGTGATGCATTTCCAGCTTATGCGTTACAGTAATGGTATTGAAATGACCAAGAGTGAATTTGAAAACTATCCAGGAGTCTTGGATGCAATCAATATATAAACATGCATGAAAAGGAAGCACAGCAGAAATCAGAGCTGATTAAATACTGAACTTTTAATTTAGTTTAGTTTAGAGATGCAGCCCACTGAGTCCATGCTGACCATCAATCACTCATTCACACTAGTTCTGTCATCCCACTTTTGCATCCAAGATACTCGGGCCAATTTACAGAAGCCAATTGCGTGTATTTGAAATGTGTGAGGAATTGAGCATCCGCAAGAAACCCTCGATGTCACAGAGAAAACGTACAAACGCCGCACAACCACCACCTGGGATCAGGCTCGAACCTGGGTCTCTGGCACTGTGAGGCAGCAGCTCTACCACTGTTGTCACTGTGCAGCCAGTGACTGTGTGTACAGTTGTCTAATATACCCACTGCTTGAACACTTGAGCCTCTTCTGATAACTAAAGTTCAAAAGCGACATAAAGAATTGGAGATAGACACAAAAAGCTGGAGTAACTCAGCGGGACAGGCAGGATCTCTGGAGCGAAGGAATGGGTGACGGTTCGGGTCGAGACCCTTCTTCAGACTGGTTAGGGATAAGGGAAACGAGGGATATAGACGGTGATGTGGAGAGATAAAGAAAAATGATTGAAAGATATGCAAAAAAGTAACGATGATAAAGGAAACAGGCCATTGTTAGCTGTTTGAAGGGTGACAATAAGAAGCTAGTGCGACTTGGGTGGGGGAGGGATAGAGAGAAAAGGAATGTCGGGGCTACCTGAAAAATCAGGTAAGCTGCCCAAGCGAAATATGAGATGCTGTTCCTCCAATTTGCATTTAGCCTCACTCTGACAATGGAGGGGACCGAGGACAGAAAGGTCTGTGTAGAAATGGGAAGGAGAATTAAAGCGTCCAGCAACCGGGAGATCAGGTTGGTTCACGCTGGCTGAGTGAAGGTGTTCCGTGAAACTATCGCCCAGTCTGCGTTTGGTCTCGCCGATGTATAAGAGTCCACATCTTGAACAACGGATACAGTAGATGAGGTTGGAGGAGGTGCAAGTGAACCTCTGCCTAACCTGAAAGGACTGTCGGGGTCCCTGGACAGAGTCGCGGAAAGAGGTATAGCGACAGGTGTTGCATCTTCTGCGGTTGCAGGGGAAGGTACCTGGGGAGCGAGTGGTTTGAGTGGGAAAGGATGAGTTAACCAGTTTTGAAGGAGACATTTATCTGCTCTCTCGTCTAAGAGTCTTGAGAAATGAAGAAAAACTGAAGAAACGTGGGCTATTCATCCTTTCAAGGAGACAGGGGGGAAATGTTAAACAAAATATTTCGCATGGGAAATACTTTAACTTTAAAAATGACTTTAAGCTACATCAGTAAAAAGGATAATCAAAGCATATCAAATATCTAAACCACTAGACATCAGAATGTTCTGAAAATAGGGAGTGATCAACACATGGAATTAGCAGATGAAATAGAAGCAGGAATCTTGTAACATTAGAATAGATTTGTCGTTGCACTTTGGACAAGTCATGGCACTGAGGTGGATAACCCAAATGGACTAGATTACCTACTTTCTTTTCCTTATAAGTGTCTTGTGATGTTATGTGTCTGACAAATATAAATTTAAAATAGCCAATTATTTTTAGATAGATAGAAAGTTCAACTTTGTTCAAAGAGAATAAAATATGTTTGAAACAAACTGGCAGGTAGGGAAATGGAGGTAAAAATCTGAGAGAATTTAAAAGAAAGCCTGCATGCAGTACATAAAGGATTCAGGAACTGGTGACTGAAGCAAAAAGCCGATTTTTTTTCATTTCTTTGATTTTACTTCTTAATGTTTTAAGGCTGTAATTACAATTGCAGAGATACCCTGTGGATTTCATTGTGACTAGAGTAAACGTATTATATAAAAATCCCTACTGCGCATCCTACTTGGACTAAAAGATAAATCAAGCTACACAAAAATTAAAATATAATATCCAGAAACTGTTGCTTTTGCATTGATGAAGAATTCAGTGAGACCTGGGAGTTTGGATGAATACAAATGCAGTGGTTTACATGATTTCAATGAATGTATAAAACAGGACTGGGACAGTCCTAGAAGAGTACATGGTATCCTCGAGTAACATGTGCAATTAAAAATCAAATTGGATTATCCCCTTTATCGAGGGAGATATGGAAGTAAATTAAGAAGCCTTTGGTGGGGTTGGCAATGGGAGGTATTAACCCTGCTTAACTTCTGGGATTATTCCCAGCTGGCAATTATGGATCATTTTCATTTCACCAGCATACAACTGGCCACAAGATCTTAATCTAACAGAAGACAAAAGGAAAAGCATTAAGGTTGTTAAGAACCCCCAACTCTCCTCATATTCTCTATCTGTTACAGAATCCTTGACCACTCTCATTGACTAATGTACAGCAACAGCAAAATACCAACATTATTGCCTGCATCTGTGTTTTCCAGTCAAATCACAAATAGATGTGTTGATACTTTAAATGTTGTATTGATTGTATTGTTCACCCAAGCGTAACTTCAAAAATAAAGGTTATCATCCAGCAAACTAACCTACAGAATTCTCTGAAGCAATTTTAAGTTTATAACCATCACTTTTTTCTTTGTGTCAGAACTGAAGATGATACTGCCGTCATTTTGATCTTTATCAGATTATGGTCTCAACTTCAAAAGAAAAGAAGCCTCTCATCTTAAGAACTTGTCCATAAAGCTAGACAAAATCTTGCTCGGCATTCTGGAATTAGGTACGGCTATATTTTTTGTGTGTTCTAATTTAAAATAATACGATCATTCTCAATTTTATCAAATAGAATCTGATTCTGAGTTGGTCTGGAATTTCCAAAATAGTGCAACTGTGATTAATTCCACATTTACTCATTTGAAATGTTGGTTATGTTCTTACTCAATGCTGCCTAATAAAGTAACTTAAATATGCCAAATCGAGCACAATCTGAAACTAGGTCTATTGTGGCAGCACCATCAGGAACATTTCCCAGTAATGAACGCAGCCCAGACCATCACACAAACCAACATCCCTTCTTTCCATTGACTCCATTTAGACCTCACGCTGCCTCGGCAAGACCACCAGCATAATCAAGGACAGTCGCACCCCGACTACTCCCTCTTCTCCCCTGTAAAAATGCACACATCCAGATTCTGGGACAGTTTCTTCCCAGCTGTTATCAGGCAACTGAACCATCCTACCAACAACTAGAGAGCAGTCCTGAGCTACTATCTACCTCATTGAAGACCCTCGGACTATCTTTGAACTTTACCTTGCACTAAACGTTATTCATGTTAAACCCTTTATTGTGCAATAGTACACTGTGGACCACTCGATTTTAATCATGTATTGTCTTTCCGCTGACTGGTTAGCATGCAACAAAAGCTTTTCACTGTAACTTGGTACACGTGACTATAAACTAAACTAAACTCCAACTCAAACTCAACTATGCTGATGAACATTGACAAGACCAAATTTGTAGAGTTCAAATTTTTTCTTTATTATCCTGAATTTAATTATTTGCAAAAAGTACACACATGGCTGCTGTATTACATTCCAAGAACACTATAAATAAGTGTTTTGATTGCTCATTTAGAAGATGGTAATCTAGAAAAGTTTGTCCAGAACCAGAGGCCACAGTTTAAGAATAAGGGCCATTTAGAACGGAGATGAGGAAAAAATTCTTCACCCAGAGAGTTGTGAAACTGTAGAAATCTCTGCCTCAGAAGGCAGTGGAGGCCAATTCTCTGGATGCTTTCAAGAGAGAATTAGATAGAGCTCTTAAAGATAGCGGAGTCAAGGGATATGGGGAGAAGGCAGGAACGGGGTACTGATTCATATCATATCATATATATACAGCCGGAAACAGGCCTTTTCGGCCCTCCAAGTCCATGCCGCCCAGTGATCCCCGTACATTAACACTATCCTACACCCACTAGGGACAATTTTTACATTTACCCAGCCAATTAACCTACATACCTGTACGTCTATGGAGTGTGGGAGGAAACCGAAGATTGTGGATGATCAGCCATGATCTCAGTAAGTGGTGGTGCTGGCTCTATGGGCCGAATGGCCTACCCCTGCACTTATTGTCTATTGGTATTGACAATTTTAAAAATCTGAAAATTACAATTTGTGAAAATAGGGAGCAAAATTTGGCTTTGTTTTGCTGATATTCTGGATGCAAAATAGGACCAAAAGTTCCAAATCATTGAACCATCCCGATCCCAAATATGTCTGCATCTAGCCAATGCCATATTAGCTCAGATAATATTCAGGCAACCCTGGCACCGATCTTTAACAAAGAAAGCCATTTGTTAATGCGTAGAAAGGACCTGCAGATGTTGGTTTTATCCGCAGATAGACACAAAAGACCCTTCTTCGGGTCTTGACCCGAAACGTCACACATTCCTTCTCTCCAGAGATGCTGCCTGGCCCGCAGAGTTACTCCAGCATTTTGTGTCTATCTTTGCCTTTTTTTTAAATGTGCTGGTGAGAGCCTAATGTCAGGAGAAGTCGTCTTCTGAAAGTGATCAGAATCTAAATGCTGCAGGGATCCTCAGCTGATTTGTTTCACTTTCTTTTGAATCAGTAAGCGGAGAGTAAAGGCAGCCAACATAAAGGCAAGATTTTGTTTCAAATATGTTTTCTTAACATTTACTCTAGCAGATTCTAACTACAGCATTATGGGAGACAGCTGTTGATCTGTATTACTGCCGATCTCAATCATACCCCCTCCCCAGAATTGCTTGAAGGCCACTGTTGCATGTCCCAAAGTTATAGTTGTACTTGTTCCTTCTCATTTATATTCCACTGCTGTGATGCCAGTGACCTCCCTCGCTCCTGTGGTGTATATGTTTGTGAAGATGCATACAACTATAGGCAACAAGGTCATTGAAAGCTGTGAGATACTTAGTTGAAGCTGTGTATTGTGCTTCATCTTCCCTTCCTTTAACCATCCATGGGATGAGGAGAATTTTTTTTTTCTCTCCAAAATCCTTGATGAAAAACATCCTTAGAAACACACTGACAAATGGCATTTGATTGCAGTGGTATAAAATGCAATCTTTCTTCAGCAAGGAATTCATGAATAAAGAGAGACTTGTGGAAATCAGATGCATTGACAATCAATACAATCTGTACGTGAAACTGGATGAGATAACATTCACATTCCTTTTAGACACAAAAAGCTGGTGTAACTCAGCGGGACAGGCAGCATCTCTGGAGAGAAAGAATGGGTGACGTTTCGGGTCGAGATCCTTCTTCAGACCTTTCCTTTCACATTCCTTTCGTTGGAAATTAACAATGTTTATCTGGAGGATGAACAGCAATACTAGGCAGTGCTGAAATAGCCAGATTTGGTTTACAATTTCCAGATAAATTGATGTAGAGTTTTATTCTTTTGATTATCATATCATCAAATGTGCAGCTAACAGTGCTCAGAACTCCAGGATTCCATTTCTACTTGTAGGAAAATGAACAACAAAATCCAAAGCATTCATTTTCTGTAATGGTGCACTAACTTTAGAATGGAATATAATTATAGTTAACATAATAAAATTAAAGCATATGTAACCACATTTGCTTTGTTTCCCATGTGTGACCAAGTAAATTTCATCCTTGTTTGCTTCTGCCTTCAAGTCACAAGTGAAACAGCACTCAGTCTCTTCATCACCTCCATTTATTCTCCATTAATGCATGGGAAACTTTGGACTGGCAGAATACATTGTGGGAGATATATGATCTAGTTAGATATTTTTTACCTTTTCATCATTTAATATTATATACATTAACTATTCAATTACTGCATTTATATATTGGAAAACCGCCCTTCCTGAATGATACATTTAAGATGGAACAAATTGGTCTTCCCCAATGGCTGAGCAAGTTAAACTGGTAAGGGAATAAGCCTTGCAGTTCAAGAAAATTCAAAGTTTGATTGTTAATCTGTTTTAAATTATCTGATCTCAGCTAAAGCAGCTTTTGAGGCTATTAATTACCTTAGTTCCCTGGGATTAGGCGTGAGAAGATTAGTAAAGATGCCTGGTTCTGCTTTTTATTCACCAAACCTTATTGAAAGGGCACACAGGTTGATTGAAGTTAGTTATTTATTTTCAAAATCCTCCAAAGGAGCCTTCTCTTGCTCAATGAATGAGCTCATGTATGCTCCTTCAGTTTATGCCCTTCGGCCCAACTTGCCACACTAGCCAACATATCCCATCCACTCAAGTCCCACTGCCAGCTTTTGGCCCACATCCCTCTAAACCTGGCCTATCCATGTACTTGTTTAAATGTTTCTTAAATGTTGCGATAGTAACTGCCTCAACCACCTCCTCCGGCTGCTCGAACTTTACAACCACCACTCTTTGTGTACAAAAGGTATGCATTTGGTTCCTATTAAATCTTCCCCCACTCACCTTCAACCAATGTTCTATGGTTCTCAATTCCCCAACTCTGGGCAAGAGACTCTATACGTCTACCCGATCTATTCCGATCATAATTTTGTACACCTCTATAAGATCACCCCTCATCCTCCTGTGCTCCAAGGAATAGACTCTTGGCCTGCCAACCTCTCTCTGTTGTTCAGGCACTTGAATCCTGGCAACATCCTCATAAATCTTCTCTGCAGTCTTTCCAGCTTGACAACATCTTTCCTATAACATGGTGCTCAGAACTGAACACAATACTCTAAATGCAGTCTCGCCAATGTCTTATACAATTGCAACATGACCTCCCAACTTCTATACTCAATACTCTGACTGCTGAAGGCCAATGTGCCCTATCTACCTGTAAAGCCACTTTCAATGAACTAAGTACTTATACTCTCAGATCCCTCTGCTCCAGAGCCCTACCATTCACTCTGTGGGTTCTGCCCATGTTGGTGTTCCCAAAATGCAACACCTCACATTTCTCTGTATTAAATTCCATCAACCATTCCTCAGCCCACCTGCCCAAATGATCAAGATCCTGCTGCAATTTTTGACAACCATCTTCGCTAACTACAATACCACCCACTTTTGTGTCATCTGCAAACTTGTTAATCATGCCATGTACATTCTTATCCAAATCATCGATATAGATGACAAACAATAGGCCCATCACCGAACACTGAGTCACACCACTAGTCACAGGCCTCCAGTCCAATACACAACCTCCCACCATCACCCTCTGCTTCCTTCGATGAAGCCAATTCTTGAATCCCATGGGATCTAACCTTCCAGAATAGCCTACCATGCGGAATCTTGTCAAATGCCTTACTGAAATCCATGTATCCAATGTCGACAACTCTGCCTTCATCGATCTTTATGGTCACATCCTCAAAAACTTGATCTGGTTTGTGAGACACTACCATGTACAAAACCATGCTGTCTATATCTAATCAGCCCTTGTCCTTCTAAATGCATGTATATCCTATCCCTCAGAATACTCTCTAGTAACTTTCCAACCACAGATGTTAAGCTCACTGGCCTGTAGTTCCCAGCATTTTTCCTGTAGTCTTTCTTGAATAGATGCACAACATTTGCCACCCTTCAGTCTTCTAGTACCTCACCTGTATTTAATTACTAATGTCACATTTGCAATGAAAAGCTTGTTCTGCATCTAGTCAAATTATAAAATGCATGAGTAGAATAGATCCTCTTCTCTAACAGCACGCACAGTTGCTACGATCCTGCGCCATCATACGCCACAGTATCCTTTCATCAGTTCCTGCAATTAAGAGTAAAAGCTCGCAGAAGAGAAGGGTGAATGGAGAAGGACAAATCTAATGTTAAACATAAAAAGGTTTGTCGTACATGTATCATGAGGTCTAATCAGTTGCATAAATTAATCAGGTGTGATTTTGGGAAGCCCTGGTAAATGAGATCGCATTGCTGTATAAGCAGTAGTCACCCCAACCTCAGCACAGCAGCGAAAGTACGAACTTCTGCCATACAGACTCCATCTCCGTCTCATTAAATCTGTGCTTGAGCCATGCAACCTCAGTCCGCTGCCCCAAGCTACAGAATACCACTGAGACTTGAGGTAGTGTGGCGCTCTTGCAATCCATTTTCCAAAAGATCGTAGAGGTCACCGCTCCACTTCATTGTAGCAACCAGAAACTGCTGGAATCTGTCAATGTGAAATCACCAAATGTGCACCCGGCAAACAACAATCCAATGAATCAATCAGCAACAATTTTGCAAGGAATTGACAAAGCCTTTAAAGAGTGTAAATGAAGAGAGCAGTTGAGTGGGAAATGGTTCTACCTTTTGCTGAGTAGGTTGTACATAACAGTAGTAGCTGCGTCAACTGTTGGCCTCAAATCCTTGTGATGAACGTAATTACCTATTCGCTTTGCACACTTGTGACACATGAAAATATCGCACCTGTTTTTGACGTGTGTGCTTGTTTGAACTGCAAAAAAAAATTCAAAACATATGGGTAACCTTAGAATCCAGCCAAGTGCTGAAGAACAAAAATCCACAGCTTTTGTACCTAAGCCTGCCCTCATAAATTGTAAAAAGGGAGTGATATTTTACTGTCTTAAAAATGAACTTTCTGTTAATTTAAGAACAAAAATAAAAATCACTTGACCGTTCAAGATCACTCCTTCTTTCATTTTATGTCCTATTGTAGACTATATTTAGCATCCTCAGACGAAGGCTTTGCAAACATTTTTCCCAATGTCAAAGGATAGTCAAGTGAAACTGGAGCTCTTTCCTTAATCTCAGCAACATAATTATGATGTTACATTTTGATTATTGGTAACAAATGTTTTGAGGTTGCTGTGAGCAAACTACATTAATTAAATAGTGTTTCAAATGTTTCAACCCACAGGTGTCAAGCATCAGTGCTATATGAATAGCATGATCTCCTTCATGATGCAGCCCTTTAGTCTTTTAGCTTATAACTACATCTTATTCATGGTCAGACAAGCCGATGACGCAAGTAGCTATAAAGCTGGTTGAACATTACAACTGTTTAGAAAACCTGACCTCAATTACATCAATGACGTCTTCAATGTCCTTAAAGGCATATCTCCCCAAAGGCAAGAGTGTTGTAGTTGTTTCAGTAAGTCATGGTGAAATCCATATTGACATTCTGCACTCCTGGAATCTTAAACCAAGATGGAAATGAATTTGATGAGAAAAATGTATCTCATCCTTGAGTAGAGCCTCGAAAACAACAGAAAGATGCGATACACTGTGGCTTAAAATATGACAAAAATAATGCATATTGGATTAATTTGGAACAGTAGATGCCGGTTTAAACCGAAGATAGATGCAAAATGCTGGAGTAACTCAGCGGGACAGGCTGCATCTCTGGATAGAAGGAATGGGTGACTTTTCAGGTTGAGACCCTTTTTCCAGACTAATTTGTGTTTGGTTCTATCCTTTTATGTTCAAGCTAGGAACAGAAAAGTTACTGTAAGTTCACCTATTTAAAAATTCTCTCACAGAATACAAATGAGGAAGCAACCAAATAGTTTTTTTCTATCTGTAGCAGTGGGTCCTGTATGGGCAAGATTATGAGCAATTAATCATTTAATTTCTCAAACAAAACATTAACGATCAAATTGTGAGGGGGCCAAGATAATTTCCTGTACATAATAAATTAGGTGAGCTTTAGTTTAGTTTAGTTTTTAGTTTAGAGATACAGCACGGAAACAGACCCTTCAGCCCAACGAGTCCGCACCGACCAGCAATCCCCGCACACTAATGCTACACACACTAGCGACAATTTACATCTATACCAAGCCAATTAACCTATGAACCTGTTTATTCACAAAATGCTGGAGTAACTCAGCAGGTCAGGCAGCATCTCGGGAGAGAAGGAATGGGTGACGTTTCGGGTCGAGACCCTTCTTCAGACTAATGTCAGGGGGGCGGGACAAAGGAAGGATATAGGTGGAGACAGAAAGATAGAGGGAGATCTGGGAAGGAGGAGGGGAAGGGAGGGACAGAGGAACTATCTGAAGTTGGAGTAGTCGACGTTCATACCACTGGGCTGCAAACTGCCCAGGCGAAATACGAGGTGCTGTTCCTCCAATTTCCGGTGGGCCTCACTATGGCACTGGAGGAGGCCCATGACAGAAAGGTCAGACTGGGAATGGGAGGGGGAGTTGAAGTGCTCGGCCACCGGGAGATCAGTTTGGTTAATGCGGACCGAGCGCAGGTGTTCAGCGAAGCGATCGCCGAGCCTGCCCTTGGTTTCGCCGATGTACCTGTGAACCTGTATGTCTTTGGAGTGTGGGAAGAAATCGAAGATCTCGGAGAAAACCCACGCAGGTCATGGGGAGAGCATACAAACGGCACAGACAGCACCCACAGTCAGGATCAAACCCTGGTCTCCGGTGCTGCATACGCTGTAAGGCAGCAACTCTACCGCTGCGCCACCATGCCACCTTGAGTTATTTGGGAGTGCATTGGGAGAAATAAACTAAAATCTTTTTCTGTTCTGTCTCTAAAATCCCTCAGTTTGTTCATGGGATCACGGATATTTTATTTTCTAGTTTCTTCTAAATAGTTTGAATATTCTATCGTAAGAAAATAACTGCAGATGCTGGTACAAATCGATTTATTCACAAAATGCTGGAGTAACTCAGCAGGTCAGGCAGCATCTCGGGAGAGAAGGAATGGGTGACGTTTCGGGTCGAGACCCTTCTTCAGACTGAAGAAGGGTCTCGACCCAAAACGTCACCCATTCCTTCAGTCTTCTTCAAACTGAAGAAGGGTCTCGACCCAAAATGTCACCCATTCCTTCTCTCCCGAGATGCTGCCTGACCTGCTGAGTTACTCCAGCATTTTGTGAATAAATCGAATATTCTATCATGTTTCATTTCTGGGAGAATCATTTCAAAACATGGTTTAATTTAAGATATATTTTCCTTTGGTTATTACTCAACAAACCAATGAGCAACTGCTAATAATTTTAACTCTGAAGAGGGTAAGCCAAACATGTTTTTGGTCAGATTTTACTAGGAAATTCAGACAGCTCCATGTGAAGCTAACACTATTTAGCTACATAGATGCAATCTAATTTGGATTCCTGACCTAACATGGACCTCCTGAACTTGCTGCCATTCATTCTTTACTAGCAATTTCCCAACTGTAGTGATATTAGAATCCCAGGGAGTCATAATCATCTGTAGGAGTTAACTTTTTATTGCTCTTGGAGGATCTGTTTTAATGCTTACATTATACACATAAGAAAATCCACTTTAACAAATTAGATGGATACTTAGTAAATTGCCACCCCCTTTCAGCCATCATTATCACTGCTTCTGCTGTTCACTCACTCCTGGTCTTCATCCATTTATAGATCTTCCCCCTTCTTTCCTCCAACTCCCTTTTCTGTAACTTAAAGTTTTTACCCATTTCCAACTTCACCAATTCTAATGAAATTAATTGTCTGCTTGAAACACTAACTCTGCTTTTCTTTCCATAGGTGGTACCTGACCTGTGTACTTACAGCATTTTCTGTTTATGTTTCATGTTACGCACAGGTGCGCTATAAGCTATGAGTGAGTAGAGAGTTGGAATTTACCTCACATCCTGGATTCTGGACTACCTCACCAACCTACCACAGTATGTGAGGACAAAGGACCTGGTCTCGGACAGGGTCGTCTACAGCACAGGGGTTCCGCATGGAACAGTGCTAGCTCCATTCTTGTTCACCCTGTACACTGCGGAATTCAGGCACAGCTCTGCAAACTCCTATCTACAGAGGTTCTCTGACGACTCTGCCATCAGCGGCCTTATCACGAGCGACGATGACAGGGCGTACAGAGAACTGATCAAGGAGTTTGTGGACTGGTGCCAGCGGAACCGCCTCTGGATCAACGCGGGGAAAACCAGGGAGATGGTGATCGTTATCCTGTACTAGGACACCTGAACACAAGGGTACATTTTATGGAGAAGTCCCCCTGAGCAGAGAACAATCACAATTTGGTGACTCAATGTGAGGGGTGTTAACAATGGCAGACAGCAGCTGAGTTCATACGTTCATATGTGATAGGAGCAGAATTAGGCCATTTGGCCCATCAAGTCTACTCTGCTATTCAATCATGGCTGACCTATCGCTCCCTCCTAAACCCATTCTCCTACCTTTTCCCCAGAACCCCTGACACCCGTTCTAATCAAAAATTTATCTATCTCTGCCTTAAAAATATCCATTGACGGCCTCCACAGCCTTCTGTGGCAAATGATTCCACAGATTCACCACCCTCTGACGAAAGAAATTCCTCCTCATTTCATTCCTAAAGGAACATCCTTTAATTCTGAGGCTATGACCTCTGGTCCTGGACTCTCCCACTAGTGGAAAAATCCTCTCCACATTCACTCTACCCAGGCCTTTAACTATTCGGTAAGTTTCAATGAGGTTCCCCCTCATCCTTCCAAACTCCAGCGAGTTGAGGCCCAGTGCTGTCAAGCGCTCATCATATGTCAACCCATTCATTCCTGGGATCATTCTCGTAAACCTCCTCTGGACCCTCTCCAGAGTCAGCACATTCTTCCTCAGATACTGGGCCCAAAATTGCTCACAATACTCCAAATGTGGCCTGAACAGCACCTTATAGTGCCTCAGCGTTACATCACCTTGTATGGTGTGTTATTTATTATACGCCACCTATTTATGTTCCCCAGAGATCCTGCCTGACCCGCTGAGTTACTCTAGCATTTCGTGGGGTTTTTTGTAAGCCAGCATCTGCAGTTTCTTCTGTCTTTATTATACTCTGGGCTGTGAGGCTTCGAGATGGAGAGAAGTATTATGTAACAATATGATTCCCATGCCAAATCCATTTATTACCCACTCTAAGACCTCGACCCGAAACGTCACTCATACCTTCTCTCCAGAGATGCTGCCTGTCCCGCTGAGTTATTCCAGCATTTTGTGTCTACCCTCTCTTTTTCGATGTAGGTTTGGAATGTATTACTGCCGCTGGCTGGTTCATTCCCAGCTCCCAGCAGACTCCATCCCCTACACCACGAGAAAGAAGGGAAAATTCTGGTGCCGTCGATAGCAAAATGAGCAAGTAATTAAATAACCTAACAGAATGTTATCATTTATTGAGAGAGAGTTGAATACAAAAGTAGGAAGGTTATTAAATGGCACATTAGTTTGTTGCAACTATTTTAATTAATCAGCGTTTGTAGAGGGTTAGCGTGGCTACATTAAGCTTAATTTAAATGAGGTTCTGTATATATCACTTTCCAGAACCTCAGGACATTCCAAATTAGTTCACAACCAATGGATCATTCTATAAGTGCAGTCACTGATGTACTGTAGATAACACTTTGACAGGACATTTCAAAGACAGGTAGTCACCAGTTTATGTTAGGTTTTTGTTCCTGAGAATTATCCATTAGGCAATTTCTCTGTAAATCAAAAAAGTCCGTTTTCTATAGTAACTCATATTGTATCACTCTGCAAAGCTTTAATTTTATTGAATAATCATCCTAATACTGCCCATAATTAAAGTAATAGATATATTGTATCCGGTCAGTAATAAATATCGCAAAACATTTTATTATTGTTATTACCAGCTTGAAAGGTACATGGAAAAATTTGCAGGAAGTCTGTTTTCCGCAGGTCAGGTCATTCATAAGCTGAGGAGCTTCTGTCTAGCAGAGTTAAGTGATCATTGCTGTGCAGAGTACTTCAGAGGTTGTTTCATTAATAGTTAGTATTAGTGAAACCACATCTGGAGTGCAGTGTACAGTAGTTCTCTCCTTATTTCATTATACAAACGTTAATACATTGGAAGCAGTTCTAGACGATACTTGGAGTAAGAGTAGGTAAGGAAGAATTAATCAGGCTAAACTTGTGTCCACTGAAGTTTAGAAGAGTTAGATGCATAAAATCCTGAGGGGACTTGATGGTGGCAAATGGTGGCAGTGGCTGTTTCACATGTCGGAGAACCAGGAGCTTGAAATCACTGTTTATAAATAAGGGATTACCCTTTTAAGGCAGAGGCAAAGTTGTTTTTTTCTCCCAGAAGTTAATGAATCTTTGAAACTCTTCCACGAATGGTAGTGGATCTTCATAGTGAAAGGATTGGAGAGAAGGAGCAGGGATGTCTTACTGCAATTGCACAGGGCCTTGGTGAGACCAGACCTCCAGAATTGTGTTCAGTTTTGTTCCCCCGATCAGACGAAGGATGTTCTTGCTATGGATGGAGTGCAGCAAAGACTGATTCCTGGCATGGCAGGAAAGATGTGTTTAGAGAGATTGGGATGACTGGGATAAGATATGCTCAAATTAAGGAGAATGGGAGGGGCTTAATTGAAATGTATAAAATCCTCATGAGGCAAAATGGACCAAACGCATGAAAGATATCCCCAATGGTGTGGATATCCAGAACCAGATGTCACAGCCTAAGGATATGGGATAAGCCAGGAGATTTTTTTTATCTTCAAAGAATAGCAAAGCTCTGTAGTTCTCTACCAAGAAAGACATTTAAGGCTAGATCATTATGTCGATTAAAGAGGAGATGGATATAGTTCTCATGGATAATGTAGAACATAGAACAGTACACCAAAGAACCAGTCCTTTAGACCACAATGTCCGTGCCTAACATGATCATATCATCATCATGATGCCAAGTTAATCTAATCTTCCCAGCCTGTATGTTTCATTTCATTTCATTTTATTTCATTTTATTTTATTTCGAACATGTTAAAAGACATCAATTAAAAAACAAAATAAACAAAAAAACAGAAATACAAAGAATTTCATCCATTACTTTACATGTGCGAAAAGGAGTAGGAAGAAGTGTGAACTTATTTAATCCTACCCCCATTCCCTAATCAATATTTATCGTATTGTCTATAATAACTAATACCTAAAATACATATATAACTACATATATACTCACTCATCCTTACAATCATATGAATATACCTATTTACACAATAATGTCTATATTAACTACATCTGATATATCTACATACATTAGGCCAATCATATATATACATATACCCGACCATTTACATACAAAATATAAATACAAATATAGTCACCCACCCGTATAATAAGTCAGATATTAATACAAAAATACTCATACACCCTTGTATGTTCATATAGATATACTTATTTAAATAATGATGTGTTATTATATGTAGACCCCTGGTGACTGTTAATCCCCCTCCTCACTGTACCTAGAAAAATCATGTGTTTATATTTGTTTTGAAACTGGATGATGTTTGAACATTGTTTTAATTCCGCATTCATTCTGTTCCATAGCTTTACTCCACTGATTGATATAGAAAATCTTTTCATTGTTCTTCGAGTATTGCGAATCTTGAAATTTAATGTTCCCCTTAAATTATACCCCCCCTCTCTTTCATAAAACATTTCCTGCATATGTGATCCATATCCCTCCATTCCCTGCATATCTACTGTATCGGCTTTTTCAAAAGTTTCTTAAATGCCACTATCATATCTATCACCACCCCTGGCAGCACCTTCCAGGCACCTACTACTCTTTGTGTAGCACCCACCATTCTCTGCGTAGAAGTGGATTAGTTGCTATTTCAACTCCATTTACCTACCCTTGTTCTATATCCCTTGACACCCTTTTGGAAAAAAAAATCTATCAGTCTCAGTCTTGACCATTTCAACATCTCAGCATTTACAGCATTTTGAGAGAACAAGTTACAGATTTCCACTATCCAATGTGTGTAAGTATGCATCATGATTTCACCACTAATGGCCAACTCTAATTTTAAAATGATGCCCTTTTTTATGGATTCTCCCAGTGGAAATTATTTCTCTAACAAATTATTTTAAATACAAATATTTTAGCACCATCAACTTTCTAAGCTCAAGGTGACACATGGAGAGTTTATGCAATCTCTTTTCAACAATTTAACCCAGTAAATCCTGATACAATTTTAGGAGAAACTATGATACACTCTCCCAAAATCTGCAGCTTGGAAATAGTTTGGTGCCTGTGCAGGTACATTAATCAGACATAGTGCTATGTGTCAATGATCATTTTATTCTTGACCCTGTAGTTTTGAAATTTAGTGGTTTTTCAAGACCCATTGGATTGATGAGGACAGGGCTATTTTTAGACTTAGATATAGCGTGGAAACAGGCCCTTCAGCCCACAAAGTATGCACTGACCAGCGATCACCCCTTACCACTAGCACTATCCTACACACTAGGGATATATTTCCACGTTTTTTTACCAAAGTCAATTAACCTACAAACCTATACGTCTTTGGATGGTGTGAAAAAAACAGAGAAAAACCATGAGGTCACAGGGAGAACGTACAAACTCTGGACAGACAGCACCCATAGTCAGGATCGAACCTGGGTCTCTGGTGCTATAAAGCAGCAACTCTACCACTGCGGCATTTTGCTGCCCTAAAGTTCTCTGCATGGAATTTAGTGAGGCCTTTTATGGTTAGGGTTACAGGGATATGGGCCAAATGCAGGCACAATGTAGATGGTTCATGTTGCAAGTTGGGCCGAAGGTCCTGGTTCCATGTTGTATGACTCTAAAGGTCATGGCTGGTAAGCTGGTCTGGAAGGTTAGATCATTTGGGATCTATGGTGAGATCGCCAATCGGATACAAAATTGGCTTGACTGGAGTCAAAGTGTGGAGAGGGGAGTTTTCTTCAGATTAAACGTTTCAGTGTGCTACAGGAATCGGTGCTGGGTTCTCTGGTTTGCCTTCTATATTAACAATTTGGAGGAAAATGCAGTTGAGTAGCTGGTAAGTTTGCAGATGGCATCAAAATTGGTGGAAGAGTGGACACTGAAGAAGGGTCTCGGCCAAAACGTCACAACAGGTTCTCAATCGAGATGTAACACCTGTCCCTTTACCTCCCCCTTCAACTCCATCCAAGGACCCAAACAGTCTTTCCAGGTGAGACAACGGTTCACCTGCACCTCCTCCAACCTCATCTATTGCATCCGCTGCTCTAGATGTCAACTTATTTTCTTAGGCGAAACCAAGCGCAGGCTCGGCGATCGCTTCGCTCAACACCTGCGCTCGGTCCGCATTGACCAAACTGATCTCCCGGTGGCCGAGCACTTCAACTCCCCCTCCCATTCCCAGTCTGACCTTTCTGTCATGGGCCTCCTCCAGTGCCATAGTGAGGCCCACCGGAAATTGGAGGAACAGCACCTCATATTTCGCCTGGGCAGTTTGCAGCCCAGTGATATGAACATCGACTTCTCCAACTTTAGATAGCTCCTCTGTCCCTCCCTTCCCCTCCTCCTTCCCAGATCTCCCTCTATCTTCCTGTCTCCACCTATATCCTTCCTTTGTCCCTCCCCCCTGACATCAGTCTGAAGAAGGGTCTCGACCCGAAACATCACCCATTCCTTCTCTCCCGAGATGCTGCCTGACCTGCTGAGTTACTCCAGCATTTTGTGAATAAATACATTCGATTTGTACCAGCATCTCCAGTTATTTTCTTATACTCTTATGTTTCCTGCCTCTAACGTGTCCAACCCCTTAATAATCTTATATGTTTCGATAAGGTCCCCTCTCATCCTTCTAAATTCCAGTGTATACAAGCCTAGCTGCTCCAGTCTTTCAACGTAGGACAGTCCCGCCATTCCGGGAATTAACCTAGTAAACCTACGCTGAACGCCCTCAATAGCAAGAATATCCTTCCTCAAATTTGGAGACCAAAAATGCACACAGTACTCCAGGTGTGGTCTCACTAGGGCCCTGTACAACTGCAGAAGGACCTCTTTGCTCCTAAACTCAACTCCTCCTGTTATGAAGGCCAACATTCCATTGGGTTTCTTCACTGCCTGCTGTACCTGCATGCTTCCTTTCAGTGACTGATGCACTAGGACACCCAAATCTCGTTGTACGTCCCCTTTTCCTAACTTGACACCATCCAGATAATAATCTGCCTTCCTATTCTTACTACCAAAGTGGATAACCTCACACTTATCCACATTAAACTACATCTGCCATGCATACGCCCACTCACACAACCTGTCCAAGTCACCCTGCAACCTCATAGCATCTTCCTCACAGTTCACAGCTGTGTACCACCCAGCTTTGTATCATCTGCAAATTTGCTAATGGTACTTTTAATCCCTTCATCCAAGTCATTAATGTATATTGTAAATAGCTGCGGTCCCAGCACCGAGCCAGGGACCCATTTATCCCCACTCTTTGCTTTCTGTCTGCCAAGCAATTTTCTATCCGTGTCTGTACCCTACCCCCAATACCATGTGCTCTAATTTTGCCCACCAATCTCCTATGTGGGACCTTGTCAAAGGCTTTCTGAAAGTCACGGTACCAGAGACCTGGGTTTGATCCTAACCTTGGGTGCTGTCTGTGTGGAGTTTACACATTCTTCCTGTGACCGTGTGGGTTTAAATCCAAGTGCCCTAGTTTCCTTCCACCTTCCACCTTCCACCTTCCACCTTCCACCTTCCACCTTCCACCTTCCACCTTCCACCTTCCACCTTCCACCTTCCACCTTCCACCTTCCACCTTCCACCTTCCACCTTCCACCTTCCAAAGATATGCAGGTTTGTAGATTAATTGATCGATGGTTGGCGTACATTCAGCGGGCCAACGGGCCTGTTTACATGCTGTTTCTTTCAATCAATCATTCAATCAATCAATTATTCAATCATTCAATCAAGAGTTGGGATGTCATATTCAACTAAAGACATTGGTGAGAACACATTTCGAGTTTAGTATACAGTTCTGGTCACCTTGCTACAGGATGGATGGCATTAAACTGGAAAGGGTTCAGTAAAGATACACAGGCATGTTACTGAGATAGGAGGGCCGAAAAATATGGAGGGCTGAATAAAATAGCTTTTATTTTGGGGTGTATGAATCTGAGGGGTGTACATTTTTAAAGTAAATAAAATCAATGAATGATCACAGACTTTTTCCCTAGGCAGAAGAGTCTGAAACTAGAATGCATTGATTTAAGATGAGAGAAGTATTTGAAGGGGACCTGAGGGACAACTTTCACAGTGGTTGGTAGTTATGTGAAACGAGCTGCCAGAGATAGTGGCAGAGTAGGGTACAATTACAAGCTTTAAAAGACATTTGGAGAAGTGTCATACATAGGGAAGTGTCAGAGGGACGAGCCAAACACAGACATGGGATTAATGCAGGGAGGCAACACGGTTGGCATGGCCAAGTTTGGTTGAAATGCTTGTATCCATGATGTACACTGATCAGCCAAAACATTATGACCTGATGAGCCAAAACATTATGACCACCTGCCTAATATGCTATTGGTCCTCCGTGTGCAGCCCCATAAGCAGCAGGGCACGATGCACTGTGTATTGTGACACATTCCTCCCGTGACCACCATTAAAATTTTCTGTAGACATTCTGTCGGTTCAGACCAGACGGGATAGCCTTTGTTACCCCACTGCATCGATGAGCCTTGGGCACCCAACACCCTGTCTCCGGTTTGTGGTTTGTCCCTCCTCGGACCACAAGCCTTGCCGTTTCAGAGATGCTCTGACCCAGTCGTCTAACCTTAACAATTTGGCCCTTGTGAAAGTCACTCAGGTCTTTACTCACTCCCATTTCTACTGCATCCAACACATCAACTTCAAGAACTGACTGTTCACTTGCTGCCTAATATATCCCACCCCTTGACAGAAGCCGTTGTAACAAGATAATCAATGTTATTCACTTTACCTGTCAGTGGTCATAATGTTTTGGCTGATCGGTGTATAATTCTATGACTCTTACAACTTGATATTAATTGGTGGAATTGAACCAACTTTACACAAATGTAAGTCCTTTCTTTTGCACAATATGCCAGGAATGTACCTGGATCTGGATATGGAGCCATTGGGTCCCAGAATAAGAGAGGGCAAGGGTGGGGTGAGGATTAAGAATTGAAAGCAATGCTGTGGCCATGGATCGATCCACAGGCTCTATGATTTGTGGATATACAGAAGGTTGGAGGCTAAGCTGTGAATATGTAGGGGTTGGGGAGATGTAAGACATGGGTGAGGGTGTGAAAATGTAAGCATTGATTTAGACATCTGCAAGGGTCAGTCAGGCGCAAGAAGTCGTGAGTCCTAGAGGCAAACACTGAAATATAAACCTGCAATTAGTGGTCAGAGGGCATTTGGTGAACCGAAGAATTCTGATAAGCAGGCCAAACATCTATTATTCTTTTCACCTACAATGCTGAACTCCCTTCTTTAATTTATTGGTTACTTCCCTTCACACCCTCTTCAAACTTATGTTATACATTACATACACCGCCATCTCCCTTGACCGTACTCCTTGTGAGATGAGATTTGTTCCATAAAAAGTTATTGCTGACGATTTTCACCACATTGCTGACTGTTTTCCCCTCATCAATCAGTCCATCGCCTCAGGACATCATTTGCTGCAACCTTCATCCGTGCCTCTGTTATCTTTTCATTTGATTATTCCATGGTATTCTTGGCTGGCTTCCCTTGTCCACTCTCTGAAAATTAGAGGTCATTCAAAATTCAGCTGCCATTTTTGTTACTTATACCAGGTTCCATTCACCCTCAACCCTTGTGTTTGCATACTTACTGGTTTCAGTTCAGGTTTTAGCACTGTTTTCAAAATACAAGTTCTCACTCCTTCCTTTCTCTCAAATGTTCTCCAACTTTCAAACCCTCCAAGGTATTTTGTTTAATAATCTCTGCCATCACCTCTTATCAAAGGAATTCTGAAAGTCCAAATCAACCATTTCACCTTTTCTATTTTGTTACTTAAACCTTAAAAAGCTCCAATAAATTTGTCATGTATAATTTCCCTTTCATAAATGCATGTTGTCTCTGTCCAATTCTACGTGGCTTGCACTTCCATATTTTCAAAGTGTCTTGCTACCACTTCCCTATGAATAGATTCCAACATATTACTTATTACAATGTGAAGCTAACTGGTCCAGAGTTTGTTGTTATCTCTTTCCTCCTTTCTTAAATATTTTTTCCTATTTCAAATCTTAGGAATTATTCTAAATTCCATGGAATTTAATAAGACCACAAACAGTGGATCTACTATTCCCAGAGCAAGCTTTCTCAAAACACTAGTATGCAAGTCACCAGGAATTTGAAGATTTATCAACTTTCAGTTTCTTTAATTTGTCTAATATCATTTTTTAACCAGCACTAAATTCTACGAGCTCCGCATTTCCTTAAGATTTGTAGTCTCTGCTATCTCTGGGAGGTTTTCTGCTTCTTCTTCTGTGAAGACTGAAAAGATAATCATTTAATTTCTCTTCCATTTCCTTATTCCCCAATACAACTGCTGAATAGCCTATAATCAACTTGCAGAGACTGGTTGGTCACAAAACTAGTGTGGCTATAAGAGCAGATCTTTAGGCACACTGTGTAGGAAGGAACTGCAGATGTTGGTTTAAACCAAAGATAGACACAAAGTCCTGGAGTAACTCAGTGGGACAGGCAGCATCTCTGGAGAGAAGGATTGGGCAAGGTTTTGGGTCGAGACCCTTCTTCATGGTCGTCTCCAAGAAATACATTACTGTCCTTTCATCTTTGCTGTGATTGCTTACCTAACTGCAGTAGGCAAGCATCTCCATCTAAGCTCAGCAAATGATTCAGGCAAAGGGGCAGGCTAATATTTTCTCAAAAGAAATCAGGATGGGTATGAAAGTCCAACCTTGCCAGCTTTGCCCATTTCTCATGCAAAGCTGCTGATCACGTGCCACTTTCTTTTCTTCTTCATTATTTTCACCTTCACGTAGATCACATACAGACTAATGACCCAGCTGGAATCTCCACATTCATTATGTTTTTACTTCTGTCACGAAAATTTTTACTTAAAATGTAAAATGATGGTAGTTGCTTACAAGAGAGGGAAAAATCAGATGGTCAAAAACAGCTAAACATCCTTCCATTCTCCTCAGATGCTGAGAATATGGATCATACAAGAAGCAAAAAGGAGGGGGAATGGGATGTTTATTTTTATATTTCCATTCTTTTATAGCTATTATATGGTAACATTTTAGATTAAAAATACATATACATAGAAATAGAGGTTTAAAACTAGCAAGAGTAATTATATGTCAAATCACCTTTTTCCACCAGATTGTATTCATAAAAGATTGTAGCTTTCAGTGGAATTGCTGATAAGGTACTTTTGGAATGGTGGCCAAGTACTAAGTACGATCTAACCACTGTTTAACGAGCAGTGAATGGCATTTGATAAAATGTCATGCACTGCCAGATGGTTTGTATTGACCAATATGAATCATTATATTTCAGATATCCACTGCCATCTGACATTCTGTATGCTGGGTGAATTTAAATTGAGGTACTCACCAGGGGATCTGATGCACAGATTTTTGCAGTACAAGCTTGAACTCAAAAGTTATGGAGACTCCATGGTATTAGCGTTAGAATTTAAACTAAGTAAGATAGACGAGTCTTGCAGTAGCAATCCATTCACAGGCGATAAGTTTTGACGGTATATTTGGTCAATAAGCTCCAAAAAGAACTATTATAAACAGTAGCATAATATCATATAATATTACGTAATACATGTCATATAATACAGTGCATGTTGTAGAAATATTTTCTGGTAGGAAACTATATTTTTTCCTTTAGTGAAAAATATAATGCATCAGCTAAATGAAGCATATTATCCAGTAATAGGTAGAATGAAAATAAAGATGAAGATTGATTAATAAAATCCTCCTAAAAGCATCATGTTAGCCATTAGAATAAAGTACCTGACTTTGGAGAAGGAGACACATTTCATTTCATTTCCAATTGATAGAAACTTTTTGAAACCGGGTTTAATTACTGTTCCAACTGAACTTCTCGAGGTTATTGCCATGAAATCAATGTTGAGTACATGCACAGCTCAGAATTTCTAGCCAGCATTAAGTCACCCATGACTTAACACCATCCTCCACAGTTAGACCAAAATTATCTTTCACATTCACTCGGTATGAACCTGCTGGGAAGTCCTGGTAAGATCCTTAATGTTAAGTCAATGCGTAATTGCCAGTATTTGCTGGTCATGAGAAATTCCATCCACAAAATATCCAGAAAAAAATGCCTTGATCACACTTGGGTTTAAAATCAAACTATTAAAGTGTTCATTGATAAAAAATAAATAAATTACATTTTGAACACAGAAATAATAGAATTACAATAAACACATTAATTTTTAAAAAAGCACTATTGAATCGTTGTCTTTGCTCTTAAAATCGATTCAAATGAAGATAGCTGTAGATCCTGTGCCAGACGGGCGTATTTATGTAGAAGTAAAGAATTGCAGATACTGCTTTACAGAAAGATAGACATGAAGTGCGGATTAACTTAACGGGTCAGGCAGTCTCTCTGGAGCAAAAGGATAGGTGATGTTTCTGGACCCGGACTTTGCAGCTACTAACTCTGTCCATTGCTGACCCGCTAATGAACACTGATACATGGTCTCCCAACTTCTCTTTTCTGAAGTCAACAATTAGTTCCTTGTTTTTGTTGACTTTGTTGACGTAGAGAAAGATGTTGTTGTTGCTACACCCTTCAACCGGGTGTTCCTTATCTTTCCTGTACACTGGCTCGTCAACATCCATGATTTGGCCAACAGGATTGTGCTGTGGGCAAATTTAGAGATGGCATTGGAACTGTGCTCAGCAGCACAGTCATGGTGTAAAAAATGTAGAGCAAGGGCCGAAGCATACAGCCTTGAGATGTATCTGTGCTGATAGTCAACGAGGAGACAATGTTGTTACCGATCCACAATGAATGTGGTTAGAGTAAACTCTTGTTCATCTCATATTTGTGCATCTGGAGTTCTCATGCAATTGGCAGTAATTTCTAAGGATATTAAGCAATTTCTCAATTTATTTTCAAAAACATAAATTTGAAATTGGCAAGTTTGGTTCCAAAGTAATTTTTTTAAATTCAGCAGTGCTAATAAATCTATATCTCCTCAGCCTTCAACTTCTTTTCCTTTGGAAATAAAAGAGCTGAGGGGAGATGATTAAAGTGTATAAAAGTAAAACTGGCCTTGGTACATAGAAAAGACCGGTATCATTCAGCAAAGTGTCAAAAACCAGAAACAATAGATTTCAAGTAATAGATAGAAAGGTTAGAGGGAAAATGAAGAAAAAGGTTTTCACAAATAGGATGATCCTGTAGAGGTAGTAACTTTTATCACATTTAAACCATTTTTGAATTTGTACGCAAAGAGCTGTGACGCACAGGGCTGCTGATCTAATGCTGGAAGGTAGAAGTAGATTGAGTAGGCCTCTGGGTAACAAAGTGGGCCGTGTGACTTCTTTCTGCACGATATGTATGATTTTATGATTCATGTAATCCTGGTTTCAGGGCCCAAAAATTCAGTCACATTGTATATGATTTTTTTAAATGTAGCTTGTGTTTAATTATATGCTATGATAAAACTTTGATAAAATCCTGTCAATTATAACAGTATACACAGTACAGAAAAATTACTGTCACTGTTCCAGATGAAATTAGTTCAGATGTACTCCACGTAGAATCATCTTAATGCCTATCGCTGTATGCTGTCCCATTTCAAGGACCAATTATCATACTGGCAAATCAATTTGCACTCTTTTCCAAGCCAATAGATCATTTCCAAGGTGTGGCCCCAGAATTATTTATGTCAGTCATTATCTATCCAGGGCTTAGCTGAAGGATAATTTTTGTTTGCTCAAATTTTAGTCCTCGAGACAAAAGTTAATGTGCAAATTTGATTATTTCTTGTATCTGTCTCTGATCTTATAACGTCTTTTACTCAGCCCCCTTTTGTCATTGGTTTTCCACTGTTTCTAACTTGTCTCCATTTAGAAAATATTCATTCATAGCCTTCTACACTCATCGCTGGGATATCTGGATATCAAGGACACCTGTGTCAGACTCCAGTTTATTGACTACAACACTATAATTCCAAAGAAACTCAGCTCCAAACTTTTGGACTTAGGAGACAGCAACTGGATCCTCAGCTTCCTGACCCATGGACCCCACTCAGTAAGGAGAGGTGACAAAACATTGCCCACAATAATATTAATATTAATATTAGTAAGGCAGCGTTCACAGTCCCTTACCATACTCCTATACACTCACAAAAGTGTGGCCAAATTCTGCTTTAACTTCATTTACAAGTTTTCAGATGACACCATTGGATCTCAAACAAAGAGGAGATGGAGTACAGGAAGATGATAGAGAGTTTAACAGCTTAACCTCTCCCGGTCTATCACACAAGCCAACCCTCTCCACCCCATTCCACCCCAATCGACTCCATCAAAACTTCATAATGCCTCAGGAAAGCAGCTAAAATAATCAAAGACCACTTGCTTCCCTGTCATTTTTGCTTCTCCCTCTCCTGTCGGGCAGAAGAAACAAATACTTGAAAGCATGGACCACCAGATTCAGGAACTGCTTCTTTCCTGCTGTTATTAGACTCTTAAATTAACCTTTCATAAGATAGTAATGAATTCCCAATCTTCTAATTGCTGTGACGATATATTCTGCACTGTTTGTTTTCAGTCTTCCTTTATGTAATGTACACACATATGGTATGATTTACCTGGATAGCACTCAAACCAAGTTTTTTCACTGTCCTTAGTCCACGTGGCAAAATTAAACCAATACAAGTACCAAGCCAGTTGTGAACTTTGAAATGAAATAGGTTTTTTACTTTGCTGTTCTGCTTTTCATGTGTTTTGCAAAATAATATATAATTATTAAAGTGTATGTATTTTTGTTCTTATATGAAAATTAGAATCTAAAACCATTTATTGATTAAGTACAAATAAATTCGTATATTCAAGTGTTATCTTATACACAAATAATCTCCCTTCTCTGGGAACTTTCTTTGACACAAACTTTAAAGGACTTTACTGCAGTTCGACACTTTACTACCAATCATCCATTTCAAAGTATATTGCATATTCCGGACAATTATTTTATATACTCCTGAGTTTTATAGAAGTGAACATATGTGGCTGTAAGTATAATATGAAAGGCTGCTTCACCAGCAATCTTGTTTGGTGTGCTTGCTTTGTGCATATATATGGTCCTCAATGTGTACTGTGTACACAATCTTTCCTTCAAGGTACAATTCAATGATCCAGTTAATTCATTTCACACCAGTGAAATTCAAATGATTTTAGGTGTTGAAAGTACTGTATGTTCCATTTTCACATTTGTACTGCTAATGCAGGCAGTTGAGAATAGGTCCATTAGAAAGCTACTTACGATTTTCTCCAGAGATGTAAAATTTGGACTATTTTACAAGAGAATTTAATGATATTGTTTGGTATAGATGAGAAAAGGATTTTAGAGATATGCGTTAGTGGTGGGTTGAGTCAGTGTAGCAGTTTGTGTGGAATGTAAATACAAACACAGAATATAGACCCAGCAAATTGGAAAGACCCGTTTCAGTACTATTCATTCTATGTGTTTTTTGTATTATTGCTTCAGTTGTTAAAACTATCAGTTTATACGATAGGATAGGATAGGATAGAATAGGATAGGATAGGATAGGGTAGGATAGGATAGGGTAGGATAGGATAGGATAGGGTAGGATAGGATAGGATAGGATAGGGTAGGATAGGATAGGATAGGGTAGGATAGGGTAGGATAGGGTAGGATAGGATAGGATAGGGTAGGATAGGGTAGGATAGGATAGGATAGGATAGGATAGGGTAGGATAGGATAGGATAGAATAGGATAGGATAGGATAGGATAGGGTAGGATAGGATAGGATAGGATAGGGTAGGATAGGGTAGGATAGGATAGGATAGGATAGGATAGGATAGGATGGGATAGGATAGGATAGGGTAGAATAGGATAGGATAGGATAGGATAGGATAGGATAGGATAGGGTAGGATAGGATAGGATAGGGTAGGATAGGATAGGATAGGATAGGATAGGATAGGATAGGATAGGATAGGATAGGATAGGATAGGATAGGGTAGGATAGGATAGGATAGGATAGGATAGGATAGGATAGGATAGGATAGGATAGGATAGGATACGATACGATACGATACAAGAAACTTTATTCATCCCCGGAGGGAAATTGGTCTGCCGACAATTACAACCCACAACAAGGTACACAAAAACTTGAAATTAAAAGTGAAAGAAAAAGAAAACGACAAGCGACTGTTGGCTGGCTGCCGTGTGCACAGCGCCTAAACCGGAACGAACGAACGAGCAAACAAACGTAGACTTATCCCTTGGGCAGAGGATTCAAAAACTAGAGTGCTAACCCCCTCCCCCACAGCGGGTCTCCCACCGTCCGTCACGGAAGTCGACCCACGCCGGGCCCTCCATTGTTCTTCACAGCAGTCCCCCTAAGCCGGGTCCCCATTATCTCCCCCCCCCCCCCCCCACCTCATGCTCCACCGCCACCGAGGTTCCTGCTGCAGCTGCCGAAGCTCCATTGCCGACGAGGCCCCCATGGCCGTCGAAGCCCCCGTTACCGTCGCTGAGGCTCCTTCGACTCAGGCAGGCCTCACCGCCCGGCTTCTCTGCAGTTCCCTGGGACGCCTGTGGGGTGAGTCGGGCCTACCGGGTCACGATCCGGTCGTCGGTCATTGCTCCGGTTGTCGGCGCTGCAGTTGTTTGGCGGGTGGATCGGGCCTGCGCTGCTCCCCTGCGCGCGCACGCACGCAGCTCCCCGGGACAGGGTTTGGTCAAGCTTTTCCATAAACTTCATACACCAGCAGACATCCAATGGTACTGTTGCTAGAAAATAACGGGACAAACTAATCAAGCTGTAGGATTCACCTGCTGCTGTTCCTATTTCTTCCAAAAGTAAACAGGTGGCACAGTGGCACCATGGTAGAGTCGCTGCCTTACAGCGCCAGAGACCCAGGTTCGATCCTGGCTGTAGATGCTGTCCATATGGCAGTCTGCACATTCTCCCTTTGACCGCGTGGGCTTTCTCCTTGTCCTCCAATTTCCTCCCACGGCCCAAAGATGTGCAGGTTTGTAGGCTAATTGGCTTTGGTAAGTTGTAAACTTGTCCCTAGTGGGTGTAGGTCAATGAACATGGTCAGTGTGGAATCGGTGGGCCAAAGGGCATGTTTCCTCACTATATGTCTAAAGTCTAAAGTCTAAACTCTCTTATACTGAAATCCTTAACAGCAGAGACCAATGGTAAAATGTAGCCATTAGCATGTCAGGATCACTTGCAATGTGAGCATCTGTGAGGAGCAGCAGCACTGGAGGTTTAAAAAGCAGCCATTAGTATGGGCCACGTCAGTTTGATGACTGTTCAGAAGAGAGCAGCAGCAGCAGTCTGGTCTGTGGGACCACATCTGGCTCTGAAGAACAGCAGAGTAGGGTGAAGCCAGGCATGGCGACAGAGATAGGAGATTCATTGATTCGGGGGAACAAAGGGGGACTTGTTTCAAATGGGGATTCCTTCACTTTCTGTCTATCCCCTTCACTAGTGGCCATCCATATTCTTTCTGCGTGTAGTTCAGGTAGGGAGCAAACGGGATTCCAGGATGGTGTGTGGCCTCAGTGTCAGGGTTCAGGATGCCTTGGAGGGCCTGCAGAACATTCTCAAGAGAGAGAGTGAGCAGCCAGCGGTCATGGTGCATATCGGTACAAATTACATAAGTAGGAGAAAGAATGAGGTCCCGCAGAATGAAATTAAGGAGTTAAGCAAACAGTTAAAAAGTAGGTCCTCAAGGGTAGTAAACTCCAGAATACCTCCAGTGCCACGTCCTTGTGAGGGTTGGAACAGGAAGATAGGACAGATGAATGTGCAGCTGAGGAACTGACGCAGGGCGAAGGGATTCAGATTTTTGGACCATTGAGGTCTCTTATGGACAAGAGGTGACCTGTAACAGAGGGATGGGTTGCACCTGCACTGGTGGGGGATAAATACCCTGGTGAGCAGCTTTGCTAGTTCAATTTGGGAGGGTTTAAATTAGTTTGGCAGGGGGACAGGATCCAATGTAATGGTGAGGGAAGTGAGAGTTGGTATAGAAGTCAATCACAGCTAGTTCAATAAACAGGATAGGCAGGAGCATGGCAAGGAGTGAGGAAAGATGATTGGATTAAATTGCATTTATTTCAATGCTAGAGGCCTTGAAATAAAAGATGATTGGATTAAATTGCATTTACTTCAATGCTAGAGGTAAGGCGGATGAACTTGGGGCATGGATGGGTAAATGCAACTGGTATGTTATAGACATTATTGAAACCTGGCTCAGGGAAGACCAGGACCAGCAGCTTAATATTCCAGGCTGCAGGTGTGACAGGTGAGTTAGCGGTGGGTTGCTTTATTGATTAAGGAGAATATCGCTGCAGTCGTTTGAGATTACGTCACTGAAGGTTTGCCCAGTGAGGTTATATGGCAGGAATGAGAAATGAAAGGGGGATGATCGCCTTGTTGGAATTGTACTGTTGGCCCCCAAATAGTCAACTGGAATTAGAGGACCGAATATGGCGAGAGATTGCAGGCAAATGCAAGACTAATGGTTTTGTGATAGTGGGGGGTTTTAACTTTCCCAATATAGATTGGGGCTGCCATAGTGCCAAGGGCTCAGATGGGGTGGAGGTTATCAAATGAGTCTGAAAAGTGGGATGTGTTTAAAAGTGAGATGACAAGAGTTCAGGGCACGCATGTTCCTGTCAGAGTGGAGAGCAAGGCAGGTGGGAGTAAGAAACCCTGGATGACGAGAGAAATCCAGTTAAGATAAAGGAGGCATGGCTCAGGTATAGGCAGCTGGGATCAACGGCAAGCCTGGAGGAGTTGAGGGAATTGAGATGCATACTTGAGAAGGAAATCAGTAGTGCAAAAAGGGGTCATGAGATCGCCTTGGCTGCGGGATAAGATTAAGGAGAATCCAAAGAAATTTTATATTCAGAGAAAATGGCAAATGGAGAGAGAATATGGCCCACAAGAAATAAAAGTGGTTGTCGGCATGTGGAGCCATACAGATGGGCAATGTCCACAATTATTATTTCTACCGTGTTTTTAACATAGAGAAAGACCTGAAAATGAAGGAATTTGGGAAAGTTAATGGAGATGTCTTGTAGACTGCATTGGATGTATCAAGGTAGATACATCTCCTGGACCTGATCAGGACATGTATCCAAGGGTAGAAGGGGCTCGACCCGAAACGCCACCCATTCCTTCTCTCCAGAGATGCTGCCTGTCCCGCTGAGTTACTCCAGCTTTCTGTGTCTATCTTCGGTTTAAACCAGCATCCTTCTGACACATGCATCCAAGGGCACTGCTGGAAGCTCGCATGGAAATTTCAGGAATCCTGGCTGAAATATATGAATCATCGTTAAACAGGGGTGAGGTGCCAGAAGACTGGAGAGTGTCTAATGTGCCTCTATCTAAGAAGGGCTTGCAAGGAAAAACCTGGGAACTATAGATTAATAGGCCTAACATCTGTGGTCGGAAAGTTGCTGGAGAAGATTCTGGGGGATAAAATATACATGCATTTGGAAAGGTTGGAGTTGATTAGAAATAGCCAGCATGGTTTTGTGTGTGGGAGATTGTAACTCACAAAATTGATGGAAGAAGTAACCGAAAAGGTTGACAAGGGGAGGGCCAGCGACTTAGTCTTTTTGGAAGATAGACACAAAATGCTGAAGTAACTCAGCGGGACAGGCACCGTCTCTGGAGAGAAGGATTGGGTGACGTTTCGGGTCGAGACCCTTCATCAGACAGTCTATTTAGTCTATATGGACTTCAGCATGTTCCTTGTGGTAGGTTGCTCTGGAACGTTTTATCGTGTGGGATCCAGGGAAACCTTTAATAGGTAACTGGATACAGACATGGCTTCATGGAAGGAAGCAAAGGATGGCGTTGGAGGCCTGTGACTAGTATTATGCCTCAGGGCTTGATACTAGGCCCATTGCTATTGTCATCTATATTAACGATTTGCATGAGCTAAGCATGATTAGTAAAATTTCAGATGCCAATTAATTAGGTGGTATTATTGACAGTAAAGTAATCATGAATTACGGCAGGATCTTGATCAGCTGGGGAAATGGACCGAGGAATGGCAAATGGAGTTTAATTTAGATGAGCGTGAGATGTTAAATTTTGAAAAGTCAAGTCAGGGCAGGACCTTCACAGTGAACAGCAGGGGTCTGGACAGTGTTGCAGAGGGGTCTGGACAGTGTTTCATAAGGAACCGCCAATTATCTTCCATTTTCTTTTCAGCTCATCTCCAACTTACTCAGCTGAAATAAAATTCAGAGACAAGCGGGGAATCTGATCCACTGTGTCCTCACTAAAGAATCCTACAGTGGAATGCGAATATATAGAGCAGAGGGCCAGATGCACTTCACATCAGGTCCCTCAGTTCTACCCAAGGGATGGCTGGTGTGAGAAGCATGGCCTTTTCACTTGAATGGTTTTGCTGAAATTGAGTTATAAGGTAAGAGAGCATGTAGGTAATTTACTTACTTTCATACCTTTAATTGATTTCTAGTTCTTTAAGGTATTTGAATTTTTTTAAATATATTTTTTAATTGTTTGATCTGCTTGAATAGATTTTAAACATTTCATTTAAAAATAGTTCAAAATTCTTTAATAGCAAAAGGCTGTCAAGGCAAGCCTTAGATCACGCCACACGAGGCTTAGTTACCAGCTCTTGCCTGGTCTGCCTTACCAGATGACCCACAGGCATGAAGGTTTGGTGGCCTCCGCAAGCTGAAGAGGAACTGTGGACAGTCAGGTTGATTAGCAGGCCGAACTTGGATGGTCTGGCTCATTAGATTTAAGAAAACATGCATCAAGCCTGATGGACAGTGATAGCAACAACAGTGTCTGAAAAGATTACCTTTTCACTCGACAAATCTATCTCTGCTTCGTTCCAAGCTGGCACACAAATCATCAGCAGTAACAATCAAAATGAAATCAAAGAGTTGTAGAGAAGAGGTTGATGCATAGGTCAACACAGCTATATGTTTCATCTCCTCTCCCTGTGACAATATGGCACCATTCCTCAAAGATAAGAAGTTGTTTATCTTAACGGTAGGAAAGTAACCAGCCTGCAACCCACTCTGCTTAACCATGGGCAACCATTTATTGTCTGGCAGAGACCATACTACAATAAATGTGATTGTGAAGGTGCTCAAAGATGTAAGTTTGCCAAGCTTGTTGCAAGTTTCAACTTGAATATGTGCTTTTGTAAAGTATGGTTATGCATAACAAGCAATGAAAGTGATGTAAGGTTGTGCAAAGATTTTGCATGGTCTGGTAGTAAATGGGTGACATGCTAAGAGGCCATGCACCATACACTTCATATTTTGTCCATCTACTTGTAAAACAATACTAATGGACAGTCTTTACTACTCTATTGATTTTCATAGTACGTGTACCTCACCATACTTTTGCATATGACAAAGAATATGACTTGATTTGAATGTGTGTAATTCTTATTGGCATCTAAACCCTGGCAATGCAGATATTTTATATTGCCCTTGACATTGCAGCCTGGTAGGCACACCTGTGGGCAGCTTTACAGTGAATGCAGCGCCGGAGACTCAGGTTCGATCCTGACTACGGGTGCTGCACTGTAAGGAGTTTGTACGTTCTCCCCGTGACCTGCGTGGGTTTTCTCCGAGATCTTCGGTTTCCTCCCACACTCCAAAGACGTACAGGTATGTCGGTTAATTGGCTGGGTAAATGTAAAAATTGTCCCTAGTGGGTGTAGGATAGTGTTAATGTACGGGGATCACTGGGCGGCACGGACTTGGAGGGCCGAAAAGGCCTGTTTCCGGCCGTATATATATGATATGATATGATATGATGACTAAGCTTCATGAGACAGAGGATAGCCAAAACCGCTAGCGTAACTCAGTGGGACAGACAGCATCTCTGGAGAGATGTAATAGGTGACGTTTCAGGCCAAGATCCTTCTTCAGACTGATGTCAGGGGAGAGGGAGACACATACATAGTTTCTATGAGACAGAGCTCACCAAACACCATCAGCTGATGTGTATAATTTGGCCAAGACACCTGTTCCTGGCTTCATATTTTCTGCACTTTCCCTTGGCTTGGGCCACCATGTCTTTTTACCTCACACTGCTTTTGAAGAGATTGAAATGATGAGTTAAATGTGGTTCAAAGGGTAAATATGGTTTGAATTCTTTTGGTAATCTTTGTACATATCTGTTTCTCCATCCTTGCTTGAAAATGGGTGCCGATAGTACAATCCCATTAGAGTACTTGCTCCTTTCTTATTTCTAAGCTTCACCCATACTGCCTCAGTGGAGGAAGCCTCCAATAAGTTATCTCTGAGTGATGCTATGACAGTCTCCCTGATGAGTAGCGTAATCTCTCTCCCCTCTTTTGCCTCCCTCTCGATCACGTCTGAAACATTGAAACCCCGGAACATTGAGCTGCCAGTCTTGTCCCTTCCAGAACCATGTTTCCACAATGGCCACACCATCATGGTCTCATGCACCAAGTCCAGGCTCTAGGTTCATCTGTTTTCTCTGCAATAATCCTTGCATTGAAGTAAACATACTTCAGCCCATTTGCGTCACAATGTCCTTCCTTTGCCAGACTTATCAGCCCTAAACTTCACCCTCCTTTCATTCCTTTCAATTTCTGGCCTACTACTCTGGTCCCTACCCCCTTGCCTCCCAAGTAGCACTAGCAAACCTCCCTGCAAGGATACTGGTCTCCCTCCAGTTCAGAAGCAAACCGTTTCTCTCGTACAGCTCACATCTACCACAAAACAGATAGGGAGCTTCTCGTGATTGAATACTTAGGGCTGGTCTCATAAGATCCAGTAAGGTCAGCCTAACAAGTTACTAGCAACTACTAAGCTCATGCTTTTGCTTCTTTGCTGTTCTAACAACCATATTGCAAACAAACTCATGGCTGGAGAAAAAGAAAAAGAGACCCTTTGAATTAAACCCATAGGTTTGATTTTATCGCATAAGTGTCACATTTAGTGCATAGAAAAAAACACCATGATCATTCATTGAGAGTTTCACACTATTTTTATAAAGCAGAATCTTCCTGTCTAGGGTTCTAAGGGCATGCAAAGCAAAGATCACTGCATTATTAAGTTGCTGGTGCACACATCTTCTAAGTGCAGTACCTCACAATTGTCAAAAGGGAGCACTTTTGAGCCATTTAAATACTACATGTTAAATGACTGCAATATCTGAGCTATATAAAATGATGCTATCTCAGGAGTTTTTTAGGTGTTAAAATGGTCATTAAAAATTAAGTGCCACATACAGTTGTCATCTAGAATATTAATTTACCTTTGCTAATCATGTTTTCAACTTCGGGCAAAAACAAAATCACCTACCATTTGGTCAGTCTGGCTTTTTCCATGAGGTGTTGAAGGAATCAGATGTGTAAGACTGGACAAGAGGAGAAGGAACATTTTCAGGTCGAGCAGTACGAGCCTGACTTATTGTGCATCTTCCTCCAGTGCACATCTGATAGGAAAAAGCATATAAAAAATAAAGTTTTCGTCTTTACTGTTACATAAAATAACAGTTCTCTTGGTTTGCTATCACACAATACTCATTGAATAATTACAAAGATCATTCAGAGTATTTATTTTATTTAATTAGGCACAAATTTAAAATAACCAAGCAGAAAGAGCAAAGTGTTGGAAATCTGAACAGGGTGAAGATTAATTTAATACATGAATGGAAGGGGAAAAAAATCACAATCACAATCACAATCACAATCACAATAAAACTTTATTAGCCTAGCATGTTTTGCAACATACGAGGAACTTCATTTGCCATACAGTCATAACAAAGAGACAAAGGATAAAAAACTAAACTGACTTGAGCAGTCATGACTCAGATGGACGTTATGCAGCCGAACACAAATATTACAAGAAATTCCAAATTAGACTGGTGAAAGGTTTCAAACATATTTTTTTCTTTTTCAGACACTGACTGCCGTTTGTTTTGTACATCAGTATTTTCTCTTTTCTTTCCACTTAAGATGGTCTGACAAAATCATTTAATCACCAGAAAAATAAATGATTGTTTAATTTCTACAAAGGGATGCATTGCAATGTACAACTCTGAAAAAATATTTTTTAGTATTCTGCTTTCAAATGAAAGTTGTATTTCCATGGGCATCTCTTCAAAATTAAATAGACATATACTGTCTTCTTTCAAGGAATAATCCCTTTTATGCCTTCTAACTTCATTCCAACACACCATATACCACAACTTCCCTTACTCCATCTTTTGCCCAAATACATCCCTTCAACTTGTCTGATGTGTCTTATTTATGCATTCCAATGTAATCATAGCAAAACGACTACATGAATGGTATTTGGAGTCATATAAGGATTTCCTGATTTGCTGCCTAACCCATGGCACAGAAATATTTGTGGAAATTTCTAACACATGGGGAGAGCTAGATTAAGAAAATAACTGCAGATGCTGGTACTAATCGAAGGTATTTATTCACAAAATGCTGGAGTAACTCAGCAGGTCAGGCAGCATCTCAGGAGAGAAGGAATGGGTGACGTTTCGAGTCGACCTGAAACGTCACCCATTCCTTCTCTCCTGAGATGCTGCCTGACCTGCTGAGTTACTCCAGCATTTTGTGAATAAATACCTTCGGGAGTGCTAGATTGGTCTCTGACTGAGCAGACACTTCAACTTTCAGAAGCGCCTGACAACCAAAGATTGTTGCACCTTTCTGAAGTCGAAAATATGCCACTGGGATTGGGGCTGGGGCTGACTTTTACGGGCAGGGAGTTGTGGGGTGAAAGGTCTCATGGTCATGGGACAAAGACCAAGCATTCAGGGCTTGTTGGGAAGCAAGGTAAGTGGTGGGAGGGTGGGGTGTGATGGAAGATTAAGGCTGGAAAGGACTTGGGAGAGGATTTTGAACATGGGATCATTGGAAGAGGTTGGCATAATCAGGGGAGTGGGGGGGCCTGAGCATCTGGGGATTGGAGGGACAGAGGATATCAAAAGATCAGTGTAGGGGTTTGGCCAAAACGTTGTGGGTATCGAAGGATTGTGGTATTGAAGAGTTATAAGAATATATTATAAGAGCAGCAGGTGTTGATCATCAATGTGTGTTCTGCCTTTTTAATAACATCATGACAGCTTTTTTACTTCAATACCACCCTCGAGTCATTGAAACACAGATAAATACAATTAAAAAACAGGCCCTTCGGCCTCCCAACCATGCTGACCTTCAAACACCTAGTTTTGTACTAACCCTATCCAAGCCCACTTAATCCGTTCTAAATTCACATAAATTTCCTCACAGATTCTACACTCACCGACACACTTGGGTCAATTTGCAGCAGCTGATTACTTAACAACCAACATATTTTTGAGGTGTGGGAGGAAACAATGGTACCTGGAGGAAATACCTGCCATCACAGGTAAACATAGAAACACAGAAAACAGGTGCAGGTGTAGGCCGTTCAGCTCTTCGAGCCAGCACGGCCATTCAATATAATCATGGCAGATCATCTAAAATCAGTTCCCCATTCCTGCTTTCTCCCCATATCCCTTGATTCCTTTAGCCCTAAGACTTATAGCTAACTCTCTCTTGAATAGAATGTGCAGACTCCACATAGAAAGCACCAGAGGTCAGGGTTGAACTTGATCACTAGAGTTGTGTGGTAACAGCTCTCTTAAATGAAGCATTCTTTCTTCTTTCCTACATGAACACCATACCCGTGATCACCTTAATATCTAAGGTTGCTGGGGTCAGGACATGGGATGTAAGGGTTTCAGCATCTTTACCTCAGTTGGTTAGAAGTAAGATAAGAGATGCAAGAGTAGAGTCAGCATCATGTGACTTGCAGGATTACAGATGGATTAAAGGTATCATTGTGTTTAACTTGTAAAACTTAATTGTCTTGAGATTTCCTAACAATGGTCACTCTAGGAGATAACATGGTCCAATATGCATGGCATGCAGAATAATGCCATCTGGCACACGACTGACTAGGGAGTCACTTCAGGCACACACTGAGATGAATCACTGAAAGAAGTAGTGGTCAAATTTCCACAGTGACACAAAAATCAACCCAGGGAGGGATTTTTTTTATTGCAAAAAGCTGTGAAAAATGGATGTTATGGAAATGTAATTTCTTTTTGTTAATGCATTTTTCAGCTTTTTTCATGTGCTGCTGTTTGGTTTAATGTTAAAATATTTAGTAGCAAAGAATCTGTATAAGCTTTCCAAATCATTCAATATTGTATTAATCAATCAAGGCTAAAAGTAGGCTGGATGAAAGAAGAGGAAAAGGTATACCATAACCACAGCACATCTATAAATAATGCAGAAAAATCCAATCATATAGATATCATTGATGGCTCTGGGAACACCATGAGTGGTCAGAAATAAACAAATAAGCTTTAATTAAAAGTTATCTGCTTAATTAAATACTTTAAAACATTATTTGTAAAGATAAATAATACATTTAAAATTTCACTGATGCTTTCTATTCACTCATTATGCTCTTTCATCATCTAGTTTCTAAACCAAGCATAAATTATGCTTCTTCAATTAATGTGTATAAAATAGAGTTGCAATATCATGGTTAGCAGAAATTGGATAATCAAATGTACCCACATTTTGGTATGATTAAATGGGAAAGTGAAATTAGGTTTTTAGATGATATATGAATGTTTGCGCACTGTGGCAGTTAGAAATTTGCTCAGATAATTCCAAATCAAAGCATTTTGTTGGAAGAAACATTATATTATACTAGTGAGAGTCCTCTGAATGAATAATTGAGTCATTTTGCGGATATTTCTGGTTGTATTAGCATCCATTGGCAACCTCATCATCATATTTCTCAGTGAGATTTTTCTAGTTGCTTGCATTTTATTTTCCACAATGAATCTTCCTAGAGCATAGAGTCATACTGTAACGAACCAGGAACTTTGTCCCAAGTCGTCCATGCCAACCATAAAGCTCCATTCCTCTGTGTTTGGCCCATATTTGGCTCATATCCCTCTAAATCTGTCCTTTCCATGTACTCGAATAAATGCAAACTGTAGTACAATCACCTTGGTCTGTAAAATGATAGCTATTCACTCATAGACCAACCTATGTTTACCGAAGAAAGGTCCTGACCTGAAACCTATCCATGTTCTCCTGAGATGCTGCTTAATCTGTTAAACTACACCAGCACTCCAAGCCTTCTTTTGTAAATTAGCATCTGCAGTTCCTTGCTTCTACAGAGTTTATTAATGTCAGTTGTTTAGAGACATTGATGGCTATTCACACTCAAGCTACATCCTTAGTGAGATGGTTGCACAGCACACTCCAGGTTGATGGTGTCTCCACAGGCTGAGCTTTTGTTTTGTATCTTCAAACACTGTTCTACAGGAATATCCAACAGAGTGGGGATGTACCTACAAGGCCTCCAAAGCACCAGTCACTCCTGGAGATTAAATCACTGCAGGCGTGAAAGGACTCTTCTGCCGGGGTTCAGAAGTACCTACCCTCCTGACTACATTATTCAGAGAAGCAATACCTGCACAAGCTATGATTTCATTGCCGAGATGTGTAACCTCACAAAACCTCTGACTGGCTTGCTCTTGCAGTCAGTCAAGGTCACCAGAATTCTCAGCTCCCTATTTCTGGTCACAGCTGCTGCCATGTGCCACATGCCAGAACCTTCTGTGTGAATCATAAAACCATAAGACATAGGAGCACAATTAGGCCATTCAGCCCATGGAGTCTGCTCCACCATTCCATCATGGCTGATCTATTTTTATCTGTCGACCCCATTCTCCCTGTAAACTATGACGCCCTTACTAATCAAGAAGTACTTACCACTGCATTAGGCAGTTGCTTGATACCCTCTTTTCCTGAAAAGAAGACTTTGTCACATTCTGTTGACAGGAACAGGCAGACGATGCACAAAATGAACAATAACTACACACTTCCCAAAGTGCAAGCCCTCATAGGCTGCACACATGAAGCCATTTGTGCAAGAATTGTGTATTATGAATGAACAAAAGATTGGTTAATATTCTTGTTCTGTGGGCATTGAAGAGGGACCATAAATGAAAGGATTCTTAATTGAGATGCAAAATGAAGTCATTCATTCTGAAACTTAGGTACTATTTCTAATCAAAGGAAACTATAAAAGTGTGAAGAGTGAAATAACTGTGATAGATTGGTGAGCTTCATTAAAAATGCATGATTGTAGCTGGCAATTCAAGAAATGAATACAGGAACTACAAAAGATAGCATAATTTGGGTAGATAGTCAGAACCTTTATCCCAGGATGCAAATATCAAATACTAGAGGGAATAACTTTGTAAGAGTGGCTAACTTTACGGGAGTTGTGCAGGGCAATTTTCTTTTACACAGATGGTGGTGAATGCCTGGAATGCACTGCTGGGGATTTTCAGAGATTTTTGGATGGCATTAGGATATGCAGCAAATGGAGGGATGTAGATTATGTGTAGGCATATAAGACTTGCTCTTGACATCATGTTTGGCACAGATATTGTGGGCCGAAGGACTGTTCCTGTGGTGCTCCACTGTTCTATAGACTGGTGGTCCTGATGCGGCTTCCTATACATCAGCAAGACTAAACAAAACAAAAAGCTTTTCACTGTACATCAGTACACGTGACAATAAACTAAACTGAAATGAACTGAACTGGACCAAGTGTAGACTTGCCGACCATTTTGCTGAACTCTTGCACTCAGACCACCATAGCCTACTGGATCTCCCGGTTGCTAGCCATTTTAACTCCCCTTCCCATTCCCACACTGAATTTTCTGTCCTGGGACTCCACCATTGCTAGACTGAGGCCACATGCAAACTGGTCAATGATCAATGGTTTCTTTATTGTCACGTGTCCCAGGTACAATGAAATACATTTTTTGCGTACATCTCAGCAAGCCTATCCCCGTACACAAGTACAATAACCCCGGTCAGTACAGAATGTACTGAACAGCCCACTGAGTCCATATGCAAGAGGTGCCATTTTGCCGTCATTTTACAGTCCCAGCTACAGCTGGACACAAAGGCCCGTTGCAGCCGTCGCCTCTATTTTGGTCATCCCGTGAACCGATGTCCCTCTCCACGTCTGGAGGAACATCTCATATTCCACTGGGGGAATGGTATGAATATTGAATTCTCCAATTTTAAGTAACCTCTAATCCTCCCACCCCGCCATAACCCCCGCCCCTTTCTCACCCCCCCCCCCTTCCCTCCCCTTAGCCCGCCTTGACTCCCACCTACTTTAACCATCCCTCCGGCTACTTTCCTCCCTCTGCCTTCACAATTCACAACTCTTCAGTTGTCTCACACCTTCTGCTCTTATTTCTGGCCTTTGTTCCAACCATCTGCCTATCAAACACCTCCCTCGCCTATGTCCTATTACCTGTCATGATCTGCCATGCCTCTCCCCGTTGCAGCTTCCTTCTCCCCTACTACAATCAGTCTGAGGCTGACAATCAACCTGAAACGCTTATCCATGTGCTCCAGAGATGCTGCCCGACCCGCTGAGTTACACCAGCACTTTGTGTACTTTTCTGTACTGTTCGACGTTCTATGTTCTAAAAGTGAGACATTTATGTCAAAAGAAAACACTTAACCATGATTAACAGAAGAATGTAAGTATTGGAAGAGTTGTGTAAGATTGCCAGACTGAGTAAATTTCACAATTAGGAATCATTTAGATTTCAGCAGAGAAGGACAGAGAAATTTATTAAGATTGCATAAATAGGATAAGAGAGATAACATACAGCGAACATAAAAGTCGACAGTTGTACCTTCTAGAGAAATGTAAAAATAGACTAGTGAAGTCAAGCATTGGTTCCCTGTAGTCAGAAACAAGAGAATTCATATTATAACACAAATCAGAAAAAACAGATCCTCATATTCCCCTTGGGTAGTCTACGACAAATAATAATAATAATAATAATGCATTACATTTATATAGTGCTTTTCATACACTCAAAGACGCTTTACAGGGATTTAAAGAACATAGGGAAGTGAATAAATAGATAAATAAGTAAACGAACAGAGAAAGGAGACAGAAGGTGAGGTGACCTTCAGTGGTTGAAGGCAGTACTGAACAGGTGAGACTTCAGTGATGTTTTGAATGTGGTGAGTGAGGAGGATGTCCTGCAAAACAGCAATTTGCCTTCCCTGGGAATCAGCCTGAATCCAGTTCAGAGTTTACGTCTTGGCATCGATCAGTATTACTTGGTATTGGTATTCATGTACTATTTTCATGCGTACTGAGATATAATGTAAACCTTTGAGCACTATCCAGTCAAAGTATACTATACATAAGTACAATCAAGCCACACACAAGTGCAACAGGTTGTGCAAATAGAAAAAACCCCCACTAAAGTGCAGAATATCATGTTACAGCATTATAGCATCACAGTTACTGACACAAAGAGCAAGGTTTGCAATAACATGGTTGGAAAATCAAGACCACACCCGAGCTGGAGTATCATTCAGTAAACTGATAGCAGCAGGGAAGAAACTGGCCCTGAACCTGGTGGTACATGCTTTCAAGCTTTTGATTCTTCTGCCTGATGGACGAGTGGGGAAGAGGGAATGACTGGGGTAAAAGAGGTCCTCGATTACGATGGCTGCGTTCCTCAGGCAATGTGAAGTGTTACAGAGTCGGTGGCTAGGAGGCTGGCCCAAATGGAGGACTGGGCTACAACACAACTCTATAGTCTTTCTTGCAGTCTTGCTAAAGCCATTGCCAAAACAATCTGTGACACCTCGCAATAGGATGCTTTCTACAGTGTATGCAGATGTTGGTGTGAGTTATTGAGAATATGTCAAACCTCCCTTGATTTCTGGGGAAATATAGTAAACAAATTATAATAAATGAATACCAATACCAACCAATACCAAAATCAAAACTCTGAACTAGTAATAGGCTGATATCCAGGGAAGGCAAATTGCTGCTCTGCATGACATTGGTTCTGTTCTCAGGAAGTGGTCAGCTATGTTCTAATGTATTTTTGTTGTATTTGGCAGGTTTTTGTAGGCTATGTGAGTCTTCTGAGGCAGTAGAGGCATTGGTGTGCTTTCTTGGCTGTAGATTCAATGTCGTTGGTCCATGTTAAATTGTTGATGATATTTACATCCAGGAACCTAATGTTCTTGACATCTCTACTTTGGCACCATTGATACTGACTGGGGCATGTACTCCACCTCACTTCCTGGTGAAAAACTAGATCCTTCATCTTGTCAATATTGAGGTAGAGGTTGTCGTCTTGACATTATATTATTATGATCTCTCTGTCCCTCCTGTCCTTGTCGACCAAGTCCTCGGCGACTATCACCTCTTCACACTAGTTCTATGTTACCCTGCTTTCTCATCCACTTCACACACACTAGGGGCAATTTACAGAGGCCAATTAACTAACAAACCTGCTCATCTTTGAAATGTGGGAGGCAACCAGAGCACCCAGAGAAAACCAACGCAGTCACAGGGAGAATAAGCAAACTCCAGACAAACAGCACTTGAGGTTGGGATCAAACCCAGGTTTCTGACGCTGTGAGAGAGCAGTTCTACCAGCTGAGCCCCGATATATGCAACTAACACACATTTTACACCCATATGTGCCATTCCCACTGTGAATGGGATAAAACTGGTTTGCTAGATCTATTTGAAAAACCAATTTAGTTTCAACCCCTGCTTCCAAACACAAAAGATCACTCGTCTGTATGTTAAAATGTACCAGTGTCCTATTGATATAGATTGATCACAAATTACTTAAATTTCATGGCTTTAGGTCTCATCTACCTACAGTACTCTGCTGGCTAATATCACAAAAGGTCAGAATTCGAGTTGGTAAATATCCTGCCTGTTTTTAATTTGGACCTTCTCAGCTGGTATAATTAATATCAATCCCACAGTTGCTGAACCAACCAAGGGATTTCTGTTCCATGATTTGTTACTCTGACAACCAGAATGTCTAAATGCCCACTATGGCATTCGACACCTGGTAGAATTTTGTTTTCATGGTAACATTTACTCACCTTCTCTTCGTTTCCTGATGTAACTGGCTCCGTTTCACAGATGGTGGAAAAACTGGAATGAGCGTTTTTCATGTATCAATCTAGATGGTGAAATACGGCAAGTGTTTTCTCGCATAATGGGAAACACACTTGTATGAACAGGTTTCCTTACGTTAATCACTTGAACAGCTTCAAATGTGGCATTGTGCCTTGTTTTACATCCATTATATAGTAAATAAAGATAAAGTTCCATCCAAAAGGGAATGTCCCAACCAGATATGGAAGTCGGGTGGGGAGGGGGGGGGGGGGGGGATCTTCCTTCCATCATAAGTCAGAAAAGACATGGTTTGCTGATTATTTGAAAGCATTCTATTTCATACATGATTCCTGAGGAAATGAAGAAACACCTGCATTCGACCATAATCGGGCAAGAATTGAGAGTGGCAGTAACCTATATCATAAAACCGCCAAGCAAAGACCATCTCCAAAGCAAGAAAGTCAAACCACCTAGCATTGACATTCAATGGGATTACCCCCATTACCAAGTCCACCACACTCAATATCCTGGGGGGATCACCATTGACTAAAGCCTCAACTGGGCAAGCCAGGTAAGTAATGTGGCTACAAGAACAGGTTAGAATCAGGGTATCTTGCAACCAATGACTCAGCATTTGACACTCCGAATCCTTTCCACGAACTGCAAATCAGGAGTATGATGGAATACTCCTTACTTGCATGGTTGCATGCTGCATCGAACCATCTTGCAACCACCCAGGACAAAGCATCTCTCTTGATCGGCACTCCCATCCACCATTTTAAACACTCATTCCCTACATCTCCAGCACACACTGGCTGTGGTGTGTGTACTGCAATTACTCACTTGGGATACTGCAACACCAAATCTCAAGCCCACATCTTCCACCTTCCAGGACAAGGGAAACGGATGCATAAATACACCAACATCTGCAGGTTTCTTTCAAAGTCGCGCACTATCCTGACTTGCAATCATGTAATAATATTCCTTCACCGCAGCTTGATGTAAATCCTAGAACTCTCTACACAACCCCACTGTGGGAGTTTGTTCACGAGAAGGACTGGAACAGTTCAGAGGAAGTACATTTAGCGGGCAATCAACAATGGCCATAAGCTAAAAAATGAATAAATAATTAAAAAACCATTCCATCATTGCTTCTCATATTTTCACCTGGCCTGTTCCTACTGCGATTACTCCTGTAAAGTTTCTACATTTCCATGTCTCGCTCTCCTCACACAGGATGTTTGTATAACCTTCCTTCAGGTGCTTTATTATCTCATTGTGCTGTGAAGTGTCGAAGGTTGTTATATTATGTTAAAAGCGCTATAAAATTGTACGTTTGTTGCTATTTATATTTTAAAATCCAGCAATAACGAGAGTTAATCGTGGTTTACTAGATAAAGAAAATTGATCAACTTTAAATTTAAATAACTCTGAATGGAGAATGAAGTAATTGGCCCCAATCATACTTATCTTTTGCCATTAATTTACTATGCTCATGACTTGCAGAACTGTGCAATGCGGTCAAGTCCTGAACACGCCGAAGATTAGTTAACGTGCAAATGACATCTCCCTCAGCTGCTAGACTCAACATTGAGTCCAGGGGCAGTTCTACATCATCCTGAATTGAGGGCTAGACACAATGCATAACTCCATTAAAATTATCCCAAATATAATAGATGCATCTCAATTGGCCCACACATTTGAATGGGAGGGTTCCCGACCTACATTAAAAAGTTAAGCATAGTTGATTTCATCACAGAACAATTCATAGAATGGCTAGAGAACAGAGGCAGGCCATCTGCTCATGCCAGTTCTCTACCAGGGAAAATCTCTAGTTCCTTCCACTTCCTCGCAAGCTATTTTTCTCTTCCTTGCAGCTTTTTCTTCACCGCATGCTTATTCAATTCTCACTTGAAGGCCAATGGACCTGCCTCCACCGATTCTGTAGCAATGCATTCCATGCTACATAACAAAAGGCTTTTCTTCATGTCACTCTTAGCAGCATGAATCCAATGAAGAACAAAAGAAAAGAGAAAATGGCTCATTGATAAAAATTTTAAGTGCTTTTATCGAATAATTTTCACCCCTTTAAAAATCACTCTCACAATAATGTTATTGCTGAGCAGCACAAAATAGGCTTTTATCCTAAAATTCTGATATTGAATGGGAACAGAACACAAATATAGAAAGATCTGACATTATAATTTAATTTGCAAGCCATTTTTTCCATACTGCTTCTTGTCACTGTAGTCAGTTTATGTGGGACATTGCTCTGGATGCACCCTATCTGATACAACTCAATTATTTTACCAGAACACAAAAAGTAACCACAAAGTTCCTGAAACCCAGGCCTATTCTACAGTGTGCATTTCTGTTATGAAGAGATGATACAAATGAGAAAAGCTACTGTTATTCATCCAGAAAAATCCCATAAACCTCCAAAACCTTTTTCAGCATTAAATTAATACATACAGCTGTTTATTTTAAAAGAACCAATTTTGGAGATTAAAACATTAATATTTGACCATTGGAACTTCCTCCCATGGGTGTATTAATGTTCTCGTCACAGCAGATACATTGTAACTTGCACAGCCGAGTGGAAAGATGGTAAGAGTGAAGATTGTCTAATTCGCTCAGGTGACAATTGATTATCTGGATTTCAAAATGCTTATTCATGTGCAGGTGTTCTCAAGTTCCGACTGTTACTGCTGTATTATTGTCCTAGGTTTCACTAAGTAAGGCATACAATCTGCACTCATTGCTCAGATACTTAACTGTATTTTAGATAATTATTCAATTTTCAATCATTTTTATTGGCAGGACTTTGTGCTGGACTTGTGACATAGATTATTTCAGGTTAAATATTCAGCAAAGAGTTTAGCAAAGCATTCGTCAATGGTTAATGGAACTGTGACAAGATAAATAATGGACATAACGCAAGATAGATGAGGGGTCCATGCATATTACAGTCATAGATTCAATGTGAGAAAATGCTCTGAAGGTAAAATTAGTCTTTAATATTGCAAAAGGAAACAGGTGTTGTTTTCTTTCTAAAGTTGCAAATGGTGCTTGCTTGATGAAGATGAATAATCATCAATAATGGAGTATTTAGGGGGGAGGGGGGAGGGGGGAGGGGGGAGGGGGGAGGGGGGAGGGGGGAGGGGGGAGGGGGAGGGGGAGGGGGAGGGGGAGGGGGAGCCCTCCATTGTGTAAATACTTGCCCTGCACTCCCTTACAACCACCTCTTTCTTGATTAGTACAGGTGTCAGAGTCTATGGGAAGGCAGGAGAATAGGGTTAGGAGGGAGAGATAGATCAGCCATGATTGAATTGATGGACCGAATGGCCTAATTCTACTCCCATGACATGACCTCCCCCTGCTCATGATTTTCATCTGATATTTCCTTTCATTCCAAATCTGACAACCCAATGATCAGCAGTCAACACCAGGCCGTCTCGACCCGAAACGTCACCCATTCCTTCCCTCCAGAGATGCTGCCTGACCCGCTGAGTCACTCCAGCATTTTGTGTCTACCTCCCCAATCTACAGTTCTCTTGACTTCAATAACCAACCTATAACCCAGCAAACCCCTACTCTGCCCAACCCACCTCTACCACAAAAACACTATCACCTTCCTGAGCTATCATCTAATCCCATCTAAACCACCAATGATTTACTGCATGATCCCCTCATTTGAACACAAAACTACTGGTTAATCTACCAGTCCTTCTACTGATATGCTGCCCAAACCGAACTTCCACTCACACCAATCTCCCGCTCGTAATTCCACCTCTCAGTGACCTTCTGGTGGCGAGCAGCAGCCAGATCAGCCCTCCTGCTCCTCCATCATCTCTGGCTGCTGATACTGTAACTCATCCACTTCACTTTCGTTGACTCACCTGGTCACCTTTGTGTGTCCAACAACAGTGACACATGCAAAGTATAAACATTTGAATGCTCTGTGTCTCGTTAGTCACTGAAATTTGCTGAAGTGAGTCCTCAAGCAGAACCTTCATTGACCTTTCGTACATTGCACACAAACATTATATTTTCCAAGCCATTTTTATCCCCCATTTTGTTTCCCCACAGGAGTGCTTCATTTTTGATGATCCTATACTTTATTTGTTGATGAAACAAATTCTGATAGAGAGCAATGTACAGTCAGAAGTTATCAAATTTTGCTTACCTATTGAAATGTAAAACATAGCTAAATTGGTGTATTAATTTTTGATACCCAAGTTGGAATGATAGTTTTTTGTTAGGTTGGCTGTCAATTTTGTTACTGATTTAAATATTCTATTTCTTTCAAATTATTTTTACACTTATGATACAATTCATATAATTTTAAATTGTGGCACATTAGAAGGCAATTGATATGACTCTCCATCATGTATATTCTGAAGCTAAGAATAAAAACAAATCAGAAATTTCCAACATATTTTTTTAAGTATTTGGATGTCAAAACATACAATTGAAATGTATCTTGAGCCGACAAATGTGATCAACCATTAAATTAGCAAGAACATGACTCATTTGGCAATTAGAAAAAATAATCAAAATATTAAAGATAAGTCATGAAAGAAAAACTGTATTATAAAAGGATTGTCATCTTGTTATTTCCCTTGTATGATCCTTATTCACAATACCTGAAGTTTGCTGAGTAAAAATGAACACTAGATAATTTTATGGGGGGTGAATTGCAAAGCAATGTAAAACCTATGGAGATTGTGATGTGCAATTAACTCATACCTTTCCGCTCAGATAGACACAAAATGCTGGAGTAATTTCAGTTTCGGGTCGAGACCCTGCTTCAGACCTATTCGGGTATCAATCCGAAACATCACCCATTCCTTCTCTCCAGAGATGCTGCCTGTCCCGTTGAGTTACTCCAGCATTTTGTGTCTCTCTTCGAATTCAGCCGGCATCTGCAGTTCTTACGTACACCTTTCTGCCCAGACAGAGGCTGTGTGCAATATTTGTGCCAGGACCAATAAAATACCAGCACCTAACCAATAATAAAAGAAGTGCTAAACATAAAAATTTGAGCCCAATTTTGTAAATAGTTAGCATCAGCTCAAACTAGTTGTTTTTTAATTGAAATTATGACTGGATGTCGCTTCACAGATTTCAGAGTTTGCCTTGTCACAAAGCAAGAGTGGGCAGAATGTTGTTTCAGGATTCTGCAGGTGGTGACAGGCAGAGATATCTGCTCCACACCAAGAATGTCCTCTTAGCAGACAGTCAATGGGCAGTAGAGGAAAGAGAGACAAACCACTAATCTAATAAAGGATGTACGCAAACTCAAATTTCATTCTTTCCAAAAGCAAAATAGTTCACTCCTCCATAAAAATAGTTTTTTTTTTAACAAGATCAATGATACAACACAATCTACCTGAAATAATCAGGCAACCTACATTCTTACAAAGATTTTGTGTCATAAGCAGATATATCTAATTTCCTTTAAATCCATCATGTTATCCTTTTCTATAACTTTCCAAGCCAATTTAATAAGCAAACATATAAATAAGCAACATGAATAAACATCTCTAACTTCCTTTTGGCTGCTTTTTTTCCCACCCCTATTTGAAATTTTCTCCACACACAGAGTAATACGGACACAAGATATGAAAACATAGGCTCTTGTGGGGTCTGTGAGAACTTCTACATTGATCTTGCTGTGACAATGCATCCTTTAAACTGAGGTAGATTGAGGTAATAGAACAAATGGTCATGGTGTCAGTCCAGCAGTATTCTGTGCATCTCATGGGTGATGTGATTTTGTTTGCAGTCCCTCACTTGGATAATGACATCATGTAATAGGTACCTATACTTTGACTGTGGATGTTGCTATGATGTGTTGTGCTTGTCCTTCTGAAGAAACAGGGTGTTTATTGTGCAAAACTATGCTCCAAACTATTTCTCTAGAGCAGGATCCTGTTGTAGGTGTTTTTTTAATACTCCATCCTTGTTAATCATGAAGATTAATAGAGGATTGTGTCTATCCCACCCTTAGAGGAAATGTCAAAGACGAGAGGGCATAGGTTTAAGGTGAGAGGGTTAAAGTTTGACGAGAGGGATATGTAGGCAAGTTTTTTTTTCACACAAAGAGTGGTGGGTGTCTGGAATGCACTGCTGGGGGAAGGGGGTGGGGGGTTGGCGATGGAGGCACCCATGCAATAGTGGCATTTAAGAGGTTTTTGGACTGGCCCATCGATATATAGGGAATGAAGGGACATGGACCACAAGCTGCCAGATCAGATTAGTTAAAATTGGCAGCATGTTCAACACGGACATTGTGGGCCCAAGTTTCGATGCTTCGATGTTCCGTTTCCATGAGCTGCCATTACTGAAACCAGCTTTATATTTTAGATTTATTGAATTAACTGAATCTAAATGCCACAACTTGATTTCACATCAGTTGTATAAGCATTTGGATAGTCTAGTAACATGACTGCTATGTTTCAATAACTATAACTAGATATTACTATAACTATAACATTACTAGATAATGTGGTTTATAAAAAAAGGACAATTATATGTGCAGGTATGTTTTCAGAAAGCACTTGCATATATAATTGTACTTTTTTAAAAGAAATTTCACATTTCCCTACAGTTCCCCACATTAGAAAATATGAAGACATTTCTCCGTTTAAGACATTACAGTTTAAGACATTAGCGAATGTGCAACAATATAATTGTCTTCTTCCCTCCTCCACCACCTCTGAACTTTACCAGGAAGGATAAAGGACTTTCAACCCACTAATAAATGACCAGTGAAAGCAAGGAATCAGATTATTTCTATCCTCTGATTACCAAGTGTTCTCTTTTAAAATGACTAGCTTTAGACGGCAGATACTTTCCCATTACTAGTGCCGACAGTGGGAGGATAATGGCCTAATTCATGAAACTAATGGCCGAATAAATCAATGCACTGGCTGGAAAAACAGATTCAACAACTCCATCAGACATCTACCTTACTATATCACGACAAAATATGGAGTTTTTTTAAGAAAAGAATATTATTAATGTGAAATCAAGGTGAAGGACAAAGATCTCTGTCCAGTAGATTTTAGTGCAGCATGTCAACCAACTGAGTAATTGAAGAATAGGTGAATTTTAGGTGAAGCTCAGTGACGACAAGCTTCAAATTTTAGAACATAGAACAGGAAGACAGAAACACTTTAAACTGTCGTGTCTGTGCTGAACATGATACTAATCTAAAATAACCCAAAGTGCATACCTCTTTTCACTGCCTGTTCATATATTTCTCTAAATGTTTCTTAAACGTTGCTATCTACCATCTCTCTAACAGCACATTCCAGACACCTACCTCTCTTTGTGTAAAAAACGTGCCTTGAAAATCTATTTTAAATGTTTCCACTCTTACCTTTAACCGATGCTCTGTGCATAGTCTGAAGAAGGGCTACGACCCAAAACGACACCCATCCTTTTTCACCAGAGATGCTGCATGACCCGCTGAGTTACTCCAGCACTTTGTCTCTATCTTCTCTATGCTTTCTATATCTTTTAACATTTTAAGCCTTGGAAAAAGGTTCTAAATATCTACCGCATCTATGTCTCTCATCATTTATATTTTTCTATCAGGTTGCCCCTCAGCCTCCGATGATCCAAGGAAAACAATCCATGTTATGTCCAAAGATAGGCACAAAATGCTGGAGTAACTCAGTGGGACAGGCAGCATCCCTAGACAGAAGGAATGGGTGACGTTTTGGGTCGAGACCCTTCAACAGACTGATGGATAGGCACAAAATGCTGGAGTAACTCAGCGGGATAGGCAGCATCTCTGGAGAGATGGAATGGGTGACGTTTTATGTTCAGACCCTTCTTCAGACTGATTATGTCATGACCATGTCATGTCCAAATTTTCATCAGAGCTAGGTAATATCCTGGCAAACCTCCTGCACCCTCAGCCACCTATATACCCTTCCTGTAATACTCCAACCAGAACTGCACACAATAGTCCAAAGACAATCTAATCAAATTTTGATACTATACCACATGACTTCCTAACCTTTGTACTCAATGCCCCAACTGATGGGGGTGGCATGGTGGCACAGCTGTAGAGCTGCTGCCATACAGTGCCAGAGACCCGGGTTTGATCCTGAAGGGTCCTGACCCAAAATCTGCCTGAAGGGTCCTGATCCAAAACGCCTATCCAATTTCCTCCAAAATTGCTCCTGACCAACTGAGTTACACCAGCACTTTGTGGTTTGCTTCAGATTGATTTGGATGCCTTAAAGCACAAATGTGATATGAAGGTAATTAAAAAATTCTGAAGATCATACACAGACATTGTACTAGAATGTAGTCATGTCAGCATAACCAAAGTACAATCACGAGGCTGGAAACCATTAAGCTCATATGCAAGCTTTGCAAACAATCAAGAGTAGAAAGGCCACAGGTGATGACTTTTTAACTTCAACAAGGGAACCAGGAAAGAGAAAAGGTTTAGTGTCTACAGTAAATCGGAATGCAAGTTGGAATAAGCTGCAGAGGCATAACGATGACGATCCTCAAGTAATCCAAATAGAAAATTATATGGCACAAAATGCTGGAGTAATTCAACGGGTCAGGCAGTATCTCTGGAGGAAAGGAATAGGTGATGTTTTGGGTTGAGACCGTTCTTCAGACACTGACATTGAAGAAAGTTCTTGATGCAACCCATCCCCTATTCCTTTTCTCAAGAGATGTTGCCTGACCTAATGAGTTACTCCAGCATTTTGTGTCTATCTTCGGTGTAAAATAGCATCTGCAGTTCCTTCCTACCCATAGATAATTATATGGTTGGGTTCACAGCATTTTGTAAAATGTGTAGAATTTGAACTGCGGTAATACGTGCTTTAGCCTCCATTAAGTTTATGTTATAGTTGCTATCTACAATATATTCATGGTTATAATAGCTAGGAAACAATTGTAGTACAGGTGATGAGATTTGTTATGCATAGTTATGAATGAAGCTTATTTGGAAAACTGATCTTTGGGAACTATCAATAATGGGAATGAAGATTAGAAATAGAGATGTTAAATTTAACTACAAGTTAGAGATTATCGACTGAAGAAATGAGTGAAATGATGCTTGATTCAATTCTAGAAATTAGTTTAAATCAATGCGTGTCTTCCTTTAAGAATTGTGTATCATGTGGCCTAACATTTGATCTATCATTGTACATGCAGTTTTTATGAGACATATATCTTTCTCTTTTCAGTATAATAGTACCTTAAAGGAGTACCTTTTCAGGAGATGAAATATTTTATTTATAAATTTCAACACCTGAAGAAACACCCCATAAAAATCTGAGTAGCTAACTTGATAGCTTGAATCCAGAAATTACATTAAGTTAGCCTCAGAACAGCAAATGATAATTGAAGGCTCACAGTATCACTAAACTAATCACTTTGAAGCATTTAATCATGTTACATTAAAATTTCTGTCACAAGCTCCATCCTGATTGAATGCTCTGGAGAATTTGACATAACATAGGACACAGTGGGCTTTTGCAGAGATTATTTACTGGACATATATGCTTCTTGAGTTCAAGAGCATCAGGCCCGGTGCATCAACAAAAAAGGATGGCAGCTGTGCAACAAGCAAGGTGACCTGGGAACTATTTGCATTACCATAAACGTACATGTATCAGCCACTACTTATTTAAGTATAGATCCAAAAAGCTGGAGAAACTCAGCGGGACAGGCAACATATCTGGAGAGAAATAATGGGTGACATTTCAGGTCAATACCCTTCTGAAGAAGGGTCTCGACCCGAAACATCACCCATTCCTTCTCCCCAGAGATGCAGCCTGTCCCGCTGCGTTACTCCAGATTTTTGTGTCTATCTTCGGTTTAAACCAGCATCTGCAGTTCCTTCCTACACATTATTTAAGTATAGATTGCTAACCCTGTATAAAGTATAGACTGCTAACCCTGTATAAAGTGTAGACTACTAACCTTGTATAAAGAGAACAAGACAAGTTCGACTTACCATTTGAGATTTAGAGTGCTAATGATATTGTAGAAATTGTTACTCTACTACAATGATGTTTCATTATTGATTGGAAGATGCATTATGTAATTCTGGTGATAATGTATGATTCATTAAAGTAATTCTACTTTGAACTTTACAGAATAAAGTTTATTGCACACAAGAGTTTGGGTGTTGTTTTTGAGAATCTTTCTGAAATCAAAACCTTCATTAAATACAATATCTGAGGATGGAGAATCTCCTTCCAGATCAATCTCATTATGTTCAATAACAATGTAGCAGGTTGATAGACATAAAAGCACTTCCAGAAACATTTTGCTCTACAAATGCCAAATAAATTCCCTGCTGCATTGCTACTATTTATGCAATTTATTTTTATATTGTAGGGACTTTCCTTAATGTTCACATCTGCATATCTTCAACTGCAGAACCAAGAATTTTCCATCCTATTCAAAACCAGTGAGGTTTAATTTTCATTTCACTGACATAAATCTGGTTCTTAGCTGAGTAAACATAGAACCGTTACATACCAAATATAATAAAATGTGATATGGATTTAATATTTTTACAGCAGAATTGGATTTGAGATTGAATTTTGGAGGAAACCAATCACATTTACCTAAATGAATATATTTATGGTTAATACAGTATGGCAAATGAACAGCTGCCAGCCAAGCTCTATTAAATTTCTTGGTTAGTGGGATGGAGCTAAGCCACAACACAAAATAAAATAATTAATATTACATTACGTTTTGGGGATTTTTTTGTTGAATGTATTTTATTTAAACAGGGAATGCTGATTACTATATTTGGGAAAACTGCTTGCAGTTGTTCATTAGGATGACAGGCTGAAGTGGTCTAATTATTGCACACATTGAGGATGACTGTATTGATGCTGAAATTAGACCATAATCCTACGTGACAATGACACCAAGCCATGTTCTTCACTGATAATTTACATAAAATAAAAGATTAAATAAAAACAAAGGAGAATAAAAAAAATACTTCTATGTTTAAAAGAAGTGGATAGGATGCGTAGGAAGGAACCACACTTGCTGGTTTAAACCAAAGATGGACACAAAATGCTGGAGTAACTCAGCGGGACAGGCAGCATCTCTGGAGAGAAGGAATGGGTGACGTTTTGGGTCGAGACCCTTCTTCTGACTGAGAGTTCAGGTCGAGACCCTTCTTCAAGAAGGGTCTCTACCCGAAACGTCACCCATTCCTTCTCTTTAAAAGAAGTGGATATGGGAAAAAGTCACAGTTTGCCATGCATACATGCACGTATTGTTCTTCATACTTTGCTGCCAGCTTTGCTCTGATTCAGAAACTCATGGAACCCATCTCCCATTTCAGAACCTCAGCATATAATCTAGGTTACCATTCTAACATGGCACAAAGGGAATAGTGAATTATTGGCAATACAATGTTTCAAAAAGGACATTAGACATCAGAGCCTGTTGTTTACAGAAAAGAAAAAGAAGCAATAGCATTATCAAAAGAGTAAAGAAATTCACAGCGTTCTGGCTTATATTTTTTCACAATAGATTAACTGGTCATTTATCTCACTGCAATTCTGAGGAATGTAGAGAAATTGCCTGCTGTATCTGCATAAATTAAATGTGATGCAGAGGCAATTCATTGAATGTGTTTGGATTCAGGATAGATGAACTCTCTGATTCGCCAAATAAACCATAAGATCCAGTCCTTGTTTCCCATTCAATGCAATTCCCATTTAATGCCTATCAGTCCAACACAGTATGCAAAATCAAAAATAGAATCATTCAAAACATTAGTTTGACCATTGTGACAACATATGAAGCAGAATAAAAGAAGAAGGGAAATATTATACAATAGTAAAAAGGTGACAAATCTGGCAATATGCACATCAGCATGTTGCTGGTAAATTCAGTGATCAGAGCAAAGTATCGAAAAACAAAATATAAACTACATGGTCAGTAGCTAGCTGTTAATATTATTATTATTATTTTCCTAATTAATTATATGTCATGCAAAAATGTTTATTTTGTTATCAAGCATATATTCCACATCATGCAGTGCAACAAATTGTACAGTTGGATAGTGTTTGTGCACTTATACAAATTGAAACAATGCAGAACATAGACATTGGGTGACATTAAACTTGCCAAATGCTGACTTGACATGAGCATCACCAAATTAGGTCATACTAAATCCACTTGTAAACTTAACAACCCCATTTTGGGAAACCTGTTTTGTCACAAGATTGTTTAGTTTAGAGATACAACATGGAAACAGGCCCTTCGGCCCACCGAGTCCGCACCGCACATTAACACTAACCTACACACACTAGGGACAATTTACACTTATACCAAGCCAATTAACCTAAAAACCTGTTCGTCTTTGGAGGATGGAAGGAAACCGAAAATCTCAGAGAAAACCTTCGTAGGTCACGGAGAGAACGTACAAACTCCGTACAGACGGCAACCGTAGTCGGGATCGAACCCGGGTCTCCGGCGCTACAAGCGCTGTAAAGCAGCAACTCTACCGCTGTGCCACCGTGCCACCCCTATCCTCTACCTCTCAGGTGTCATTACTCCACCTACACTTGTTTTCTCTTGTGGGAGAATCTAGAACTAAGCGTTATTGTTTAAAAATTATGAATCGCCTGTTTTTGACAAAGACGAGGTGTTATTTTTTTCTGAGGGTCATGAGTTGTTGTAAACTGTATTCCTCAATAATTTTAAGATAGAGGATGAAGGAATTTTCACTATATCTCTCAGACAATGTATGCTTCTCTTGTGTTCAACGTCATCTACAGTTCTCAATGAAAACTGTAGACAGTGTTGAAATGCAGTGAACTATGAGGTCCATGCTAAAACAAGTAACTCCATGGCTGTGAAGTGACACGGAATGGGATTGGAACGGGATTTTCTGTTGCTCTTTGACAGGCTGGTCAATACACTACTGTTTCATTATGGATACCTATTAGATTGCTTAAATCCAGAAATTATATTAAGTTAGCCTCAGACAGTAAAAGATAATTGAAAGCCCACAGTATCACTAAACTAATCACTCTGAAGCATTTAATCATGGATACCTATTAACCTCATCAGTCTTTATTAGCATGTCTTCAGGGAATCTTTTCCTCTAGGGACGTGGCTACTTGGGTGACTCTTCCTCCCCTTCCGACTAGCCACCACCTCTGCAATGCCTTTGGATCAGTGGAATGACTTCCACAACAATTTATAGCCACAAGCCACTGCCAAGTTTATCTTCAATTGATCATAACCGGTCCTGAAAAAGGGGTATACCTCTCAGTACTAACGCCAGCAAAATCATGGTCAGAACAAATTTCCTGTCAAACTGACACCAGTTTAAACAGACATGAACTAACAGCTAATTGAAATCTTGTAATCATTTCTCTTCCCCATTTTGCAAATCATCATTTTTTAAATGAAGAAACATTCATAAATAATACTTTGTATTATAAAGAAAATATAATATAGTATGTAATCTTGTGTAAGTCAACACAAGGAACTAACACGTGTAAGAAAGAACTGCAGATGCTGGTTTAAACCGAAGATAGACACAAAAAGGTGGAGTAACTCAGCAGGACAGGCAGCATCTCTGGAGAGAAGGAATGGGTGACGTTTCGGGTTGAGACCCTTCTTCTCGACCCGAAAGGTCACCCATTCCTTCTCTCCAGAGATGTTGCCTGTCCTGCTGAGTGACTCCAGCTTTTTGTGTCTATCTACAAGGAACTAACACAATGGTCTAAAGAAAGATCCTGACCCAAAACATCATCTATCCCTTCCACAGATGTTCCCTGATCAACTGAGTTACTCCAGCATTTTGGTGGCACCAGCCATTTTTGTTTGGTACTGATCCAGAAATGCTTCAATAATTTCTTAAAAATATCTGTTACACTTAAAATGTATTAACGTAACAGCGATGCCCACTTCGATGTTCACAGCATAATTATTTTTTTCTCTCTGACACTATTCTTCATTTGTCTAAGCCTATTTTATTCGGCTTAGCTATGAGCTGAATCTCAACCCGTTGATTTTTCTTTTCTTGATGTGCAAAGGCACATTGTTTCATTCATGAGCATGTTTGAGGTGCTCATGATGATATGGTATATGGGATGAAAAGGTTCAATAATACATTGTTGCATTGTTATGCTGACATTGCCCTTAACAGGATCGCATCATTCTAAAGAAACAAATGAAAGCAGTTTTCCCAATGCAGTACTCCTAAATTTTTAATTCAATCTATCAGAATTAGAAAGACAAATTCTATTAGATCAAAAGCTTTTTGGGATATTAAATAGAGCACAGTTGACTTCTATTATCCAATATTAAAAACAGAGGTGAGGGAAATTGCAAAGAAAATTTAATGCATTTAACATGATTTAGAAATTAGGCTTTGGAACTTATGCACCTTGTATGGACCTGAATCAGGCAATAATCAACAATTGACTATTGCAAGATTTTTTTTTAATGGAGAAAATAATTTAAAAGCTTGTATTTTATCAAAAGTCTTATTTGGAACATCTATGCTAGTCCCATATCCCTCTGAACCTTTCCTATCCATGTACCTGTCCAAATGTCTTTTAAATGTTGTTATTGTGTCTGCCTCAACTCCCTCCTCTGGCAGCTTGTTCCATATACCCACTGTCCTTTGTGTGAAATAGTTACCCCTCAGGCTTCTATTAAATCTTTCCCCATTTATATTACACCTCTGTCCTCTGGTTCTTGATTCCTAGTCTGGACAAAGGTCTCTATGCATTCACCTTATCTATTCTCCGCATGATTTTATATGCCTCTATAATATCACCTCTCAGCCTCCTGCACTCCAAGGAATAAAGCCTGAGCATACTCAACCTCTCCCTATAACTCAGGCCCTCAAATCTTGGCAATATCCTTGTAAATCTTCTCTGCTCTCATTTCCAGTTTAACGACATCCTTCCTACAGCAGGGCAACCAACACTAAATACAATACATCAAATGCAGCCTCACCAATGTCCTATACAACTGTACCCAAAATGGCGGCGCTGCCCTAGCAGCTGCGGCTTACCTGCGGTCCGTTTGTCTCTGTGTTTTGTTGTTTTTTTTGTCTTAATTGTAGTTGTGATGTTGTGTTTTTGTGTTTGTGTACTATGTGTGTATGTGGGGGGAAGGGGGGGAACTGTAAAATTGTAATATGTGTCCCTTCCGAACGGAGACCCGACCTTTGTTTTCTGGGTCGGGTCTCCGTTCCTGCTGCGGCCTACCATTGGCCCAACTCCTGGACCTGGTGGCCTCCAGGGCTCCGGTTTGCAGAGCCCGTGGATCGGACTTACCATCAGTGGAGCCGGCCGTCCTTGGAGGCTGCGGGAGCGGCTGCGACTCGCCATAGGCTCGGGCCGCGTGGATGCCGACATCGGGAGCTCCGGCAGCGGCACCGTGTTCGCCCGCCCCGGATCGCGGGGCTTGGGTCGGCCCGCCGTGGACATTTCACCGTCCGGCGCGGCCTGAAAAAGGCCGCGAGATTTTTCTCTGCTTGACGGGGGCTTCAATGTCGGGAGCCACGACCGCCCAGACGTGCAGCAACAGCGGCAGTGACAGCGTGTTCGCCCGCCCCGGATCGCGGGGCTTGGGTCGGCCCGCTGCGGACCTTCCATTGGCCGGCGCGGCCTGGAACGTGGCAACGACACCAGCCTGACCGCGGGAGAAGACGGCAGGGGAAGGGAAAATACATTGTGGCCTTCCATCACAGTGAGGAGGGGACTGGAGGAGACTCACTGTGATGGATGTTTCTTTTTTTGTGCGTTGGGTGGGGTTGTGTAATTTGTTTGTTTTATTGCTTTTATTATTGGACTGTGGGTGACTAAATTTCGGCCAAAAGGATGACAAATAAAGATATCTTGAATCTTGAATCTTGAATCTTGAATAACATCCCAACATCTATACTCAATACTCTGACTGATAAAGGCCAATGTAACGAAAGGTTTCTTTACCACTCTATCTACCTGTGATGGCACTTTCAGGGAACTTTGTACCTGCATTCATAGATCCCTCTACTCTACAACACACCCCATGGCACTGCCATCCACTGTGTGGGGCCCTGCACCGATCCCTGAGGCACAAAAAACAATCCTGCACCATCACATTCTGCTTCCTTCCATGAAGCCAATTTTCTATCCAGTCGGCTAGCTCTCCCTTGATCCGATGCAATCTAAACCTCCAGAGCAGCCTACCGTACAGAACTTTAACAAATACCTTGCTGAAATTTATATCGACAATGTCTATGGCTCTACCTGTGTCAACCTTTTTGATTACTTCTTGGATAAAAGCAATCAATACTTAAGATGTGATCTCCCACGTACAAAACCATGCCGACTATCCCTAATCAACCCTAGTCTTTGCATATGCATATCTTATTCCTCAGAATCCTCTCCAGAAAGTTGCCGACCACAGATGTTAGGTTCACTGGTTTATAGTTTCCAGGATTTTCCTTATAACCTTCTTAAAAAAGGGCACAAGATTAGCCAACTACCAGTCTTCTGGCACCTCATCCACGTCTAACGATGATTCATATATCTCATGCAGGGTTCCTGCAATTTTAACCAGCTTCTCACAGTTTTCTTTGATATATTTGATCAGGTCTGGGATATTTATCTACCTTCATATGTCTTAGGATGTCCTCTAGTGTCATACGAACTGTCCTCAGGACATCTCCATTTACAGTCCTAACTTCCCCAGTCTTCATGTTTTTCTCCAAGGTAAAAACAGAGGAGAAATACTCATTGAGGTCCTTGGCCACCTCCTATGTCTCCACACAGAGATAACTACTATGCTTTCTGAAGAGTTATTTTCTCTCTCTATTCTCCCTCTTTCCCATATACTTACAAAATAAGGAGACTTAATATTATCAACCAGAGCTATCTCCTGGCCCCTTTTTGCCTTTCTGATTTTTTTTTTAATGTATGCTCCTCACTTCCTGAAACTCCTCCATGGAGTTAATTGCTCTTGTCATCCAGGCTTCCTAATTCCCACCAACCTTGCCCTTCATTCTAACAGGAACACACATGTCCTTATCATTGCACTTTTAAAAGCATCCCACTTTACAGATGTCCCTTTGCCCACAAGAAACCTATTCCAATCAACTTTAGCAAGTTCCTGTCTTATACCATCGAAGTTGGCCCTGTCACGATTCAGAATTTCAACTTGTGGGATTCCCTGTCTTCATCCATGATTATTTTAAAGCTTTTTATTTATTCGTGTCATCACACGGCTGTTTGCCAATAGCGAGCAAATTTTAGTGCCATGTCGTTGGCGTCTGCAAGATCCTTTACAGTTCATGTGTAAAGTACTGTTAAAGCTAATAGAACTGTAGTCGCTGGTCCCTAAAGGCTCACCCACCAACTCTTCAGTCACTTGCCCTTCCCAGTTTCCAAGCAGTAAATCAAGCTTTGTCCTCTCCCTTTGTAGGGCCCTCTACAGTCCCTAGGGAATTCCAAAGCAGCAGGACAGGTGGGACAAGCTAAGCCACCCTTCAGAAAGTAAAATTCTCTGTGCCTCCTAATTCTACACTTTAACATAGAGCCAGTCAACACTTTGTGAGGCTGTAATTTGTGCCTGGCTGAATCAAATAAAAAAACAACTCTTATACTATTTATATAGTAGATATTTGACTAATAGGAATTGGAGATTATTCACAAGTCTATAAAATGATTGAAACCATTTTTGACAATTTCTTTTAACTTCCATGATTGAATTGGTTAGAACTTAGTTTAAACTGAAGAAACAAAAAAAAAACCTAAAACAATTATATTTCTAACTACCTGACTAACTCGAACAAATAAACAATTTGTTAATTTTCTGGTATAGAATAATAGACTTTTGGATCTTTCATGCCATTTGATATTAGTCCGATGCCTTACTGTAATATATGGTTTGTGACAAGCTATTCCCATCCTATTAGTGATAACAAGGCTATCCTGTGCATTCCAAACATTACATTGTTTGCATAAGATCAAGCATCTAGAGCAAGAAAAGCACATCGCAGTGGATGCATTAGAAATGGATCAACAAACATTATCTGTAGATGTGTTACAAGAAATTACATGTGCTGTGTGCGAGCATACCTGATTACTGTCAAACAAGCTATAACTTACAATAAAGGCCATAAATGATGTACTATTTTACAATTGATTTCCTGCTATTGTTGGAGAATTTCATTGATCTAGTTTACGAAATAAACAGATGAGCACTAAAAGATTAGAATGATAGATAATTTATTGCCAGTTCATGATATTTTTTCCAGTTGATTGGGTGTAGACTACTGTGCATTTTATGGGATGCAAAATAAAAATAAAATAATTGCTGCAACTAATTTCTTATTAACATTACGGAAGTGTTGTGCATAGAAGGAAATGGAAGGGTATAATTGGGACCTAATCTGAGGCATAAATTTACATATGTGGATTATGAAACATAAGTCATCAACTGTAATTGAATTAACTATATCATAATCATGCACTTTATGAAAGTAAAGATACATACGTAGTTCTAAAGATCAAGTCATTGAAGTTCGGACTATGCCATATTTTTGACAGAAAATCGATAAAAACTGCAGAGTAGTGTAAAAGGTATTTATTTCATCTCCAGTGTTTCCCAGGATCTTGCATATGGTTATAATGGACAATTGATAGATCCCCTGTGGAGTTTCAACTCAAAGTTCAATTTTAAATGGCTTTCAATAACCTTAATAAAGCACATTATGATAGCTTTATATAAATGAGTTACAATATTTTAAAGTTGGTGAGAAATTTGCTTTGAATGAAGCCTAAGGAAGGCAACTTTTTAAACAGTTTTTTTTCTCCTAATGAACCACGAGTTTGCATATCCTTGCAGTCTTCTTTCTCATAAGATATCTTCAATATCTGACTACCATTTTGTTAACAATAGATTTCATTTCGATTGAGTCACTATAAATCCTTGCGACAAACCCAAGTATCCAGCTGCTGATTTGAAACTAAACTGTTAAATAAGCAAATAAAATGTTTTATGTACTTGTGATTCATAAGGAAATATTCAAATTTTGTTCACTATCACAATTATAACTGCATCATCTTTAACACAAAGACACAATATGCTTGGCATAAAAAAGATATTTGTTTCTGTTCCTTAAATACTTCAGTGGGAAGATGGGAAAGTGAAATAAAACATCGAGGAAGAGTTATATATTTATTGCTTTGGTATTATAGACAGGTGGTGTGGACAATTGCAAGAAGATCCAGCAGAAGGTCCTGGGCATCGCCAACAGAATCGAGTTTATTTTTTCTATAATTTGAATTAGAGGATCAGATGATAAATTTAACAAGCAAGACATTTAACACTCCTGCCCAATTTGAGATATAATGAAGAAAGTGAATGCTGGAAATGCTCAGCAGTTTTTTTGTGGACTGGCAAACTGAATTCTGAATTGACTTTTACATTTTTTTCAGCCTTGAGTCTTATCGACTGAACACGATATGCTAGTTCACAGAGCAGTACCATTGCCCCCACAATGTTTTCCTGTGATCTATTCTCCCTGTATTTCCATCAAGTCCGACTAAATTCTAAAACTCTTCTACACTTTGGGGACAATTTACAATGGCCAATTAACCTACCAGCCTGCACATTAGGGTGTGGGAGAAAACCAGAGCACCAGAGGGTAACCCACTTAGTCATAGTCATAGAGTTATAGAGTCATACAGTGTGAAAACAGGCCTTTCAGCCCAACTTGCCCATACCAAGCAACATGTCCCAGCTACACTAGTCCCACCTGCCAGCATTTGGTCCAGATCCCTTCAAACCTGTCCTATCCATGTACGTACCTGTCTCACTGTTTCTTAAATGTTGGGATAGTCCCTGCTTCAACTACCTCCTCTGGCAGCTTGTTCCATACATCCACCACCCTTTGTATGAAAAAGTTACCCCTCAGATTCCTATTAAATCTTTTCCTCTTCACCTTACACCAATATCCTTTGGTCCTCGATTCATTGTCAGGTCATAGAAAGACTTTACAAACTCCAGTCACTGGTGATCAGGATTCATCTCTAGTACCTGGAGATATGAGGCAGCAGGTCCACTAAATGTGTCACTGTCTGCTCTCATCTCTCTGCAGATTGTGGTTTTATTTCAAATTTCCAGAATCTGCTGATACTATACTTTTCCAGGGATGATTAATACCCAAGAAAATTCACCCAATGGATTTATTGATTCTGTTTTAGATTGTTTGGGTGATATGTATAATTAATATGTTGTCATTATAATTTGATCAATGTCCTTTTAACCTCAGTATTAAAAGAATAATACTTGCAATTCTCAACCACCTTTCTTAACCTCAGAATGTCCCAAAACATTCAATAGCCTGTACCTCTGAAAACAAGTCACTTCTAAACACCTCAATTTGACACAGCAAGCTCAATTAGAAAGGGCCAAACGCATGTTCTGCTGTGCAAGAGTGCAGTGAATTGCTAGAGAGCAGTTCATGGAGGACTGGAAGAAGTTATAGATATGGCGAAGTAAAGCAATGGAACGCTTAATATAATTAATGTTCATGCAGAATGAACAGATGAGTATATTGACCAGACGGATGTTGGGTATCTAGCAGAAAATGATGAGATATTTGGCATCGGCAGACTATTGCCAGGATTTTGTTTTACTTCAGAATTCCAGAATCTATAGTTGTTTTTGCTTTGTGATCTGAGGTTTGAATTCATGCCTTGGTAGGAATTTTAATATTTATCGAATCATGGAATAATAGATCATAGATAGAATTTATTCAGCATGTTGAGCTAGTCCTTTGGTCAAGCTAATCATTCAGTTATTGAGTTGTACAGATAAATTCTCCTTCCACAGAGCACTGTGTTTCAATTGAATGCATTTATCTCCAATCTATAGCCCACTCCCACTCTATAAACAGCTGACTATGATATCTTCTCTTCAGCCCTCCATCTGTAATCACAATCCTTGCTCCCCTGATGAAATGTGTCCCTGATATCCCAATTGACCATCTGCTAGTCTCCCAACCTTCCTCCATTTACTGTTCTAAATCCAATCTCTCAATTATCTCCTGTGACCAACTATTTGCTAATCTTCCAATACTCCCTTCCATTGATTCCATTTACACTTCACGCTGCCCCCCTGACAAGGCTACCAGCAATAATCAACGATGAGTTGCACCCCGGTCACATCCTCTTCTCCCCTTTCCCATCAGCTAAGACGTATAGAAGTGTGAAAACACACACCTCCAAATTCGGGGAACCTTCCCCTCAGCCAACAATGAATCATTCTATATTTCCTTGATCATCGTCTGCTTTGTTCCATCATTTCCACACCTTATATTCTATCTGAACCTTTCCATATCTCCGGTTTTCCACTCCCCTGACTCTCAGTCTGAAGAAGTGTCTCGACCCGAAACGTCATCCATTCCTTCCCTCCAGAGATGCTGCCTGTCCCACTGAGTTACTCCAGCATTTTGTGTCTATCTTTGGTGCAAATTAGCATTTGAGGTTCTGTCCTACTACATCATTCTGGCAAATCTGATCTGCACCCTGTCCAAAGCCTGCACACCCTTCCTGTAATGGGGTGACCAGACTGCATGCAATATGATAGCAATGTTTAAGAAGAATTTAGACAGGCACATAAGGAGGCAGAAAATTCATGATTATAGACGATGTGCAGGCAGATGTGCAGGCAGATGTGCAGTTTTAATTGGCATCATGGTCAGTACAGAGGGCCGAGAAGTGTGTTCTTGTTCTGTACCATATTATGTTCTGTGTTCACTGTGGTATCTGGCAGTGGGAGATGTGGGTGGGGATTAAACTTCTATGGCAATGCACTGGACTATTTGGGGGCAATGACATTTTTTTTTAAAGTCCTGAGCAATATATCCCTGTTATTGCATGCAATTAATGCTTTTAACAAGCTAATTTGTAGTCATGTTAATTCCATGCATTAACAGCCATGAATAACAGTCTTAAAGTGAACAGGCAAGAACTATAAATCCTGAAATTGTGGGAATGCACAATTCCTGCAGTTCAGACATGCAAGAAGGCTGCATAGTTCCTCAGCAGAAAAGGAAAAAATGAATACAGAGTGCAACTCAAAATGTATTGACAAATCGCTTGATAGTCAGTTACAAATTAGCCCAGACATCTGAAGAAGGGTCGAAGATAGACATAAAATGCTGGAGACCCTTCTTCAGACTGAATTAGTCTGAAGAAGGATCTTGACCCGAAAAGTCACCCATTCCTTCGCTCCAGAGATGCTTCCTTATTCCACTGAGTTACTCCAGCATTTTGTGTCTATCTTCGATTTAAACCAACATTTGCAGTTTTTTCCTACACGTCTGAAGAAGGGTTCCATATCAACACCCCAACCTCTGTTCATTCACTCCATAGTTGCTGCCGACCCACTGAGTTCCTCCGGCACTTTGTGTCATGCTTCAAATTAGTCCATTCAGGCAGAGATTGGGATGGAAATTGCATACGTGCCCTTGCAGTCAAGTAAACTTGAAAGAGAATAGAAAATAACGAGAAGCCACAAATCAAGCAGCACGTCTGCACAAGCAACTATTGTTGTGGTGTCACCATAACATTTGCGCTGATGAATAGATCAAAGATTAGATTATGGGGATAAAGCCAGAATAAGGTGAATGACGCTACGGTTGATCAAATAAAAATCTGAAAAAAAGGACAGGGAGGTGAAGCTGCATAAATAGAATTGAAAGTTAGTAGCTGGAAATCGGAATGGCCAAGCCAAAAGGATAAACGTTATAGATGGCAGATCAAAGGATTTGAATGAGGAAACTATGAGATGGAAGCCTGTAATGATGCAGCCTGCAGGGTGAAAGGCGCAAAGAAGTAGAAATGGAAGATATTGACATTTTTAGGATTTCATAAGAATGGATAGAGCTGCAGTCGAAATCCGAATAAATAACTTGCAAAAGAACATTGTAGAGACATGCATGAAGCAAATACTAAAATAGAAAATGAATGAGAGCTACTAAAACAAGAGCACAATAGTCCTTTGACAGCCAAGCCTCTTTTGTGATTCAACTGTCTTTTAAGTAAATAAAAATGAACAAAATGCATCTCACAAAGTCAGCTTATTTTAATGTGGGGTGTATTGGGTGAACTCAAACCCCTTTGAACCATGGATTAATTCTGGAAGCATACAAAATCAGACGAGAATAACTCAATATTTGATTGTATTATCTGTAATAATGCAACCTGACAATAATTCATGACAAACCAGTCATCCTAGTAAGTAATTTACATTTTGAATATGTGTTCAAAGACTGTTAATACAACTTTCTTCTGGTGTGCATATCTGTTGCATAAATTTTCATGTAGAGCCCACTGTATATTTTTAATTTAAGTTTTTAACTATTTTGTGCCTGATTATTAATGAACAGCTTACCCGACATATTAGAAGCTTGCTCCTTGCTTGGATAGATTAGTTTGCATCTTTGAACAAAGGTGATAATATCTTTTGACTGATTTGGGAGACGCTTGCTATGAATTAGGAAAAAAAGAGTCGTGGATGAAGCCCGACCAACCTCAGGAGCTACGAGTGAAATAAATAATCCTACTAGACCAAAAAAAGATTTGAAGGAGTCTTCACCATAAATGCAAAACACAAAGTGCTGGAGAAGCTGAGTGAGTTAAGCAGCATCTATGGATGGCGTTTCGGATCGGGACCCTTCATCAGACTAATGGAGTAGGGGGTAAAGCTGGAAAGCATTGGTAGAATTGGAGCAAAGCTTGGTGAGAGAGGGTTGATCGGCAAATAAGTGGACAAAGTGATAAAGGCTGAAGGTGAAAAGGAGACAAAAGATAAGGAAAGATGAGGAGTGGAGTGTAAAGCTGGAGGTCAGGATATGGAAGGGTGGAAGGGAAGGGGTGGGAGTGGAAAGAGGGGGTTAAAATGAAAATGATGGGGGGGGGGGGCGATGGGAAAGGTGTGAGATGACCTACAGAGGAGAGCAAATGAGCAGCATGACTGACTGGGTGCAGGTGTAACATGGCAATGTGGCATTGTGTAAACTGTTTGCCAATAATTAGAGACTGGAGATGACAAAACATTTTGTCAGTGGCATAAAGTAGTCTTGATAAAAACTTACAGAACAAATGCACTTAAATTTAAGTGCAGTTCATCAGCTTCACTTTGTGATACTTGTGTCAGACTGATGTTATTAAGATATGCTTTTAGCTTTTACACTTTGCTGGAAATGATCTTCAGCTCAATGAGTAGGGCAGATTTTATCTTTCCATAAAGTCATAAATCACGGAAATAGACCTTTCGGCCCAATACATTCAATCTAAGCACCCAGCATCCATCCATACTTATCACGTTTATCACCACGGTCTGTAGTTTTCTAGGCCTTGGTGATTCAAGTGCTCATTTTAGTTTAGTTTAGTGATACAGAATGGAAACAGGCCCTTCGGCCCACCGAATCCATGTTGACCAACACTTGCCTGTACACTAGTTCTATCCTACACCGTAGACACAACTTACAGAAGCCAATTAACCTACAAACCTGTACGTATTTGGGGTGTGGGAGGAAACCGGAGCACCCGGGGGAAACCCATGCGGTCACACGAAGAATGCACAAACTCCGTACAGACAGCACCCATAGTCAGGATCGAACCTGGGTCTCTGGTTCTGTAAGGCAGCAACTCTACCACTGTGCTGCCCTCAAATTATCTAGATGCTTCTTAAGTATTGACTTCAGCACTCCCGCAAAGACTCTATCTAGCCTGTTACCTAAAAACTATGCCCTTTAAATTTTGTCATATCTTCTAATGGGAACAGTTTTTTACTGCCTAGGACCGATCAGAGCACCGATCAAATCGGGGTTGTGAACAGAAATATATGCGGTAGTGGGCAATCGCTGAGCTGGGAAGTAAGTACCATTCTCTTCAGATGCCAGCTTGAATTGAAGGCAGTTTTGCCAAACTGATGTCAAGGTTAAGGACCTCTCCCTGGGATAGAGTGAAACTTGGAATGGAGGAAGCTACTAGGATCCAAATTAAAAACTAGAACCACTTCTAGATTATTACATGAGTGATAATGCAAATTGGCAAAGATCGTAGAATTCCATGGTTAGTGTAAAGAGTGATGTGGTAGAAATTGCATTGAATTCATGGGGTAGTGGTACAAGGCATTAAGGAACTGTTTGGTTATGATAGGCTTTATTTGAATCAGTCTGGGACTAGAGTCCCAGCAAATTGAGCAGCTTGGCCTGTAGGTAAAGGCTTCAAACTAAATGGTTGTGAAAGGGGAAGGGGAGAAAAAGAGGGGGAACGTTTTGCTGAAGAAAAGCTTTGAAAGTTAAAAAAAGCAGAAAGCAATAGTAAATGGTAGCAAAATGGGTAATGGAACCAAACTCTGCCAGGAATGGACTGCACATGCAAATAGTATAAGAAAATAACTGCAGATGCTGGTACAAATCAAAGGTATTTATTCACAAAATGCTGGAGTAACTCAGCAGGTCAGGCAGCATCTCGGGAGAGAAGGAATGGGTGATGTTTCGGGTCGAGACCCTTCTTCAGACTGATCACATGCAAATATGAATGTATACCTCAAATAAGATTCAGAAAGATGAAAGATGCAAAGTAAAATTAAAAGGCCCTGATCAGAATGCACATAACATTAATAATAAGATTCCTTTTTGCCTTGGCGATGAAAACAATAGTCAAATCTGTTGAACCAGACTGCTGGGGCCCTTGGACCAAGTCAGTGCCCAACCACCAATCAGGGCCTTCATGGACGACCTGACCTTCACCACTGAGTCGGTGCCAGGAGGCAGGTGGATCCTGCAAGGGGTTGGAGAAACTGATTGGATGGGCAGGGATGAGTTTTAAGCCAGGAAAATCAAGGCCACTGGTGCTGAAGAACGGCAAACGCATGGACAGGTTCCACTTCAGCATCGAAGGGACACCAATCCCAACTGTCTCCGAAAGGCCAGTGAAGAGTCTTGGCAAGGTGTTTAACAGCAGCCTGAAGGATACAGCGTTAGTCCAGGCAGCCTGCCAGGAGCTGGAGGGCTGGTTGAGAGCGGTGGACCGGTCAGGGCTTCCCAGCAAGTTTAAGGCATGGCTATACCAGCGTGGTATCCTGCCAAGGATACTCTGGCCACTGCTTGTCTCCGAAGTCCCAATCTCCATCGTAAAGAGCTTGGAGTGGAAAGTCAGCAACTTCCTCAGGAGGCGGCTGGGACTACCCAGGAGCCTTAGCAGCATTGCCCTTTACGGTAATAACACCAAGCTCCAGCTGCCCCTGAAGTCCCTGGAAGAGGAGATTAAGGTGACTTGGGCCAGAGAGGTAATGCTGTACAGGGACTCCAGCGACCTCAAGGTGGCTCAGGCAGGGGTGGAGGTTAAAACTGGGAGGAAGTGGAGAGCCGGTGAAGCTGTGCTGCAAGCGGAGTCTCGGATACGCCACAGAGTCCTGGTGGGAGCAGTGACTTGAGGAAGAGCTGGTCTGGGAACCTTCCCAACTCCCCAGTTTGACAAGGCCAAGGGGAAGGAGAGGCGCAGGCTGGTCCATGAGGAAGTGAGGGCAGCGGTGGAGGAGGAGAGGCCCAGCAGAGCAGTTGGCTTGAGGCAGCAGGGGGCCTGGACAAGGTGGGAGCAGGCCATGGACCGAGAAGTCATATGGACTGAGCTCTGGCAGGCTGAACCGCAGCGTATCAAGTACCCAGTCCAGGCAGTGAACGATGTCCTGCCCAGCCCATCGACCCTCTTCATCTGAGGCAAAGCGGAATCTCTGGATTGCCCGCAATGCTCAGGCAAGGGGACGTTGGAACACATCCTGAGCTGCTGCCCAAAGGCTCTTGGGCATGGCTGGTACACCTGGCATCACGACCAGGTTCTGAAACCCATTGCAGAAGCAATCAGCATGGGAATCAGCAGCTGCAGACGAGCTCGCCCCACCACCCAGATGATCACCTTTGTGAAGGCAGGCGTGCAGCTGCCAAGAACCACAGCAGCCAAGAATCCATCAGGAATCCTGGCGACTGGCAGCTTTCCGTAGACCTGGTGAAACAGCTGAAGTTCCCACGGCACATCGCCATGACCACCCTGAGGCCGGACATCCTCCTGGTCTCAGAGGTGACCAAAAACATTGGCTTGTTGGAACTGGCAGTGCCATGGGAGGACCGGCTGGAGGAGTCGCACAAGAGGAAGAAGACCAAATACGAAGAGCTGGTCATAGACTGCCGTCAGCAGGGCTGGAAGGCAAGGTGTGTGCCCATCGAGGTTGGCTGTAGAGGTTTTGTAGGGCAATCACTACAAGGCCTTGAGTGCACTGGGCATCACCGGAATGGGGAGGAGACGAGCCATCAGGAACACCACAGATGGCAGCGGAGAAAGCCTCGAGATGGCTCTGGATCAGGAGAGGAGGTCTATGGGGAGGAGTGAATGCCACCTGAACACAAGTCGTGGTCTGATCACCCACGGCTGGGTCGCCCGGGCGAGGGTGTCTGATGTTGAAAGACCCGAAACACCCAATGACCCCAGGTTACATCACTGATGATGTGTTCAGGAGCATCAAGAGACGTATTTTTATCAATGGTTAATTAATGACATAAATAGAAATAAACAGCTATAATCTAATAGCTATTTTGGAGATCTGATTGTAAAATGACCAAAGTTAAAAAATAAATATTCCCGAAGACTCCTCGTTAGCAGGGGAGAGAGGGGAGGTAAAAGGGGAATGATGGACTCTATGTTGGGGGATGAGTGTACAAAGGTGGGGAAAGGAGATGAAAGGAGGTGGGTGACTGGAAGGGCGGGGGATAGTGGGAGAAATGGGTGCAGCATCATTGGGTGGGGACAGGGAAGAGAGAGGTGGGGAGGGGGTTTTACTTGAAACTGAAGAATTCTAACTTCATACTGTTGTTTTGTAAGCTACCTAAGCAGAAAATAAGGTACTGTTCCACCAGTTTGCAGGTGGCCTCATGATGCCAATGGAGCAAAGCTTTCTTCACAAAATTCTTTATTTCCATGGTAGGAAGCCTACAGAAGATGCCAAGGATGCCTTTGAAATCCTCACTGCTAGTCCAGATACTAGAGAAGCTCTCTGTGCATTTCTTATGGGAAGAAGACAGTTATTGTCACTGGAGAAAGGTGCTAGGCTGTTCCCTGTTCAGCAGTGAGACCCAGCATTACAACAAGAATTCATTCAATTCACAGCCTGAGAGAACTGCAGGAAGCCGCAGAATTCTCACAACATATCTTCAGGTCAAACACGAATAAATAATACCATAACTGAGAGGTTGGGAAGTTTGCTTGAGTAGCCGAATGTACCTCTGGTTACCTTTTTTTTCAAATATTATACTTCACTTCTGATATATACATTAAATACAATTCAGACGTTAAATCCCCCCCACTCCCTCATCATTACTAGCGTTTCCCTTTCCCTCGATTCTCAGTCTGAAGAAGGGTCTCGACCCGAAACATCACCCATTCCTTCTCTCCAGAGACGCTGCCTGTCCCGCTGAGTTACTCCAGCACTTTGTGTCTCTATTTGGTTTAAACCAGCATCTGCAGTTCTTTCCTACACATGGGACATGTCAAATCCTTAATTTACAGGGCCAACTATTTAATACTTTTACTTATAATATATCAACATACCTGATGTTTAAATTTTAAATATTACCTCAATGAAACATCAGAGAAACTGTTACACAAAGCCTAATCCAGCAAACATTGGTGGCAGGTCCCCAGATTATGGTTTTACCCCCCAGAGCATTTGTGGTAGCTGCACCCAGCTTCAGTGCATTCCTCGGCATACACTCCTGTGCCTGGGAATGTACAATCAGCAGCATTAACTGGCACAGCTTGCAGTGGAAGATCAACAAGTTTCAAGCAGGTCAAAGTGTATCTTTCACCTAGTTGACAATCTTCTCGCAACAGTCAGCGTTTGCTTCAGTTTGCATCCTTGGGAATAGCCTGTGGAACACTAAGATAGACACACAAAAAAAATGCTGGAGTAACACAGCGGGACAGGGCTGGTTTAAATCGAAGATAGACACAAAATGCTGGAGAAATTCCGGACACAAAATGCTGGAGTGACTCAGCACTAAGTCTGGCACGACACAATTGCAGGACATGTACCTCAACAGTAACCGACATCATTTCTAAATCTTTCTACAGTAACCAAAAACTATTATATAAATTTGAGAGTCAAGAATTGTTGTTGTTGTCAGATGTACCAAAACGGAACTATGAAATTCTTATTTGCAGCAGCACAATAGGATTGAAGTATTTTCATCATTATTCCATAAAAACATACAGTAATATGACATTGCAATAGCGACTCATGACAGCGTGTCCATTTTAGTTGGTGTGTAATGTTTCTATATGCATATGAACCAAACATTTTTAGTCTTTGGGATGATATCCCACTTAGCTTTGCTCATTAAGCCAAGTGCAGACCATCTACTGAGATCATCAACATTAACTGAAGGGCACAAAATGGTGGAGTAGCTCAGCATCTCAGGATGTTCTCCAGCCTGAACGGCTGAGTTACTCCAGCACTTTGTGTCCTTTTGTGTATTAATCAGCAACTGCAGTCCCTTGTTTCAACGCTAACTGAAGTCAAGCTACTGGTCTTGCAGGGGGAGGTGATCAGCAAACATTATGGCTGCAAGTCATTGTGCAGTTTGAGGAGCGCCATGAAGAAATATGGCTGCACTGGCAAGGAATGGGCAACAACAGCTTCGTGGACCTCAACATTTTGACAAAAGTGTTGTACAAGGTGTTTAACAGTATTAAAAAAATGGCAATTTTCAGTGGAGATAAAATCCCATTTCTTATTCAAGCATTACTATTTCAATACTCACACTTGATATACAGTTATGGCTGAATAGCCATGACAGGCAAATCAAACGTTGGAGACATAATGATTAAATACTCGATAGCAGTCCTGAAGCCTGGCCTAACCATCTAGAAACCCAAGTTCGTGCACCACCATAACAGCTGTAGAAATTGAATCCGGTAATAATCTGATTGTTCATTACATGGGCAACAATTGTTAATAAGAACGACCATTCCACAGTGTTTTTGAAACTTTGGTCAAATCAGGACAGGGGTTTTTAGAGAGTGTGCTATCTACAGGATCAAGGAATTAAGTCCTTCACAGAGGTATTTGCAAGTTCCAACTCTTGTGGTTGCCACAACGATTAACTGCCTAGTTCAGGAATCTGAAGGGTAACTTTTTCACGCCAAGGGTGGTGGGTGTATGGAACAAGTTGCCACAGGAGTTAATTGAGGCAAATACTATCACAACGTTTATGAAGCAATTAGACAGGTGCATGGATAGGACAGGTTTAGAGGGACATTGACCAAACACAAGCAAATGGGACAAATGGGGCAAGTAGGGCAGAAGGGTCTGTTTCCACAGTATGACTCCATGATTTGACTCTATGACTAGTAACCATAACATCGGACACATGTGTTAAGCTGCATATTGGGATTGTGCCATATATATGCTGTCATGTCTTGGAATGACCTCTGCAGGCAGGTTTTCATGGAAGAATTCAGCAGACAAAAAGTGAAACATCTCTGTTTCCCCTGCCTTTGAAAACCTCCCGATATGTTGCTTTTCAGACTGTTAAGTGGGTTCTGTAAATTTCCCCTAGTGTGTAGGACTTAGAACTTGTACACGGGAGATCAGTGGTCGGTATGGACTCGGTGGACCGAAGGGCCTGTTTCCATGCTGTGTCTCTAAACTAAACTAAACTTGCTAAAGTAAACTTTGGACCCTTTGGTCCTCTAGAGGTTGAAACCATGAATAATTGCAAATAAGGAAATGGCAGATATTCTAATTATTTTTGGCTATCTTCATGTTAGAAAATACAAAAACGATCCCAGTCACAATACTTAATCAATGGGCAGTTGGGAGGGAAGAACTTAAGAGTATTCGCAACCTAATAGAGAGAATATTAAGGTAACAAACAGAGCTAATGGCTAATAAGTTACCTGGACTTTATTGATGGTCTACATCCCAGGATTTTAAAAGAAAATGATTACAGAGTTACTAGATGCATCGATTACAATCTGCCAACATTTCCTGGATTTTAGAGAAGTCTCAGAGATTAGAACATTTGAAATGTAATACTATTATTCAGGAAAGCAGGAATTTATAGTCGTCATCCTGAAATTTGTAATTGAGAATATGTTGGATTAGGTTATTAAGATAACAGTAGGCTATTTGGAAAATCATAACATCAAGCAGTGATGGTTACAAGAGTTATTTGAATACATAACAAACAGGGGAATTAAAAAGGAAGTAGGAGATGTAATTTACTAGGATTTCCAGAAGGCATTTGATCAGGTGCCTCAGCTAAACGTTACTGCAGGAGGTAAAAAGCATTTGGGGTTGGAAATAATGAATGTAGGATTGCCTAAGTAGCAGGAAAGCAAAGAATAAATGGATCATTTTTAGATTGGCATTCAGTAAATTGTAGGATACCTCAAAGATTAGTGCAAGGGCCTTACAATATACAATCTATATTAATAAAATGGATTAATAAACTGTTTAAATCACTGGATTTAACTGGACTAAATCATTTTTTCTGACGATACAAAGATACATTATGAATTTGTGAGGATGGAATGGACGGAAATAGGCAGATGGAGTATTAAGTGAGAAAATGTGGTTATCCATATTTTTAAAATATATATTATTTAAATAGGTAGAATTACAAAATGTGGTATTACAATAGAATTTGGGGATTCTTGCACCTGAAACACAAAGGGTTGGTGTTCAGGTACAGCATGTAATTAGAGTCTAATGGATTGTTGTTGCAAGAGACTGGAAGCATCTTTGCAAACTGCAGATTAAATAATCTGGACTACTGTATATAGTTTTAATTTGCACATTTAAGGATGACAGTGTCGAGAAGATTCACTAGATTGATTCCAGGGATAAAGGGGTTGAGATATGAAAGTAAGATCACCAGATCCTGAAGAATTATCCCCATCCAAAATGTCAACTATTCACGTTCTCTTGACCCGTTGAGTTACTCTTGCACTTTTTGTGCAAACCAGCATCTGCAGTTCCTTGTTGCTATCATAAAATTGGCACATGGAATATGGGCCTGCTATTTGGAGTTTAGAAGAATGGAAGATAATTTTATTGTAATGTATACAAATCTGAAGCCAATAGTAGAATGCATGCTGACAAATGTTTCCCCCGAGTGAAGGTATCTAGACTTGAAGGGCATAGTTTCAGAACAAGGAGAAGACCATTTGGAATAGAGATTGGGAGGAATTTCTTCTTTCAGAGAATTTGCTTTTGCCTGCAGAGCTGTGGAGATAGTCATTGAATATGTTCAAGGCAGAGACTGGCAAACATGTGACAGACAAGGGATTTGGTTGGAGGGGAGGAGGGGGGCGGGGTTACAGAGAGAGAGAGAGAGAGAGAGAGAGAGAGAGAGAGAGAGAGAGAATGTGGTGAGGCCACATCTTGAAGTTCAAGATCATTTCAATAACATGATTGTTTTAAATCATGGAACAAACTCAAGGGCTGATTAGCCTCCACTTTCACCTGTTTACAGTGTTCTTCCATTGCTAAACTCTCTGCATTTGTGCCTCACACACAGGAATGTGATTGATTGTAAATCACATTATGTTGTAATGTGGCAATCGTATATTGCAATTGTTTTTATAGTCAATATCTGTCACAGAGTACTAAAAAATAAATGCCACATCTGTGAATTTCAAGGATGATGCTTCTTACATCATTATGTTTACTTAATTGTACATAAAGTTAACATAAATTTAAACAATTGTTGATGATTTTTGTTTTAAATTGTTTAAATGTTAATGATTGAACACAATTGTTCTTAGCTGATCTGGTATCTAAGATTTCAGAAAATATTTTAACTTGCAGAACTTAGGAAATTCCTACAGCTTATACAGTATAAAAATAATGCATGAAGGGTTTCCTTGGTTTTAATTTAATACAAAGAGTAAAAACATTATATCATATCCATTGCATGATTTTGGTAAATTAGTCAAAAAATACATTAAAAATTGAACATCTTTTTCAGTTATGGCTGGTCATGATCATTATGATCATTTAGCGTTGGTCTTAAAATTACAGCATTTATATGAAACTGAGCTCCATCAGTCCTAAGTACAAACATCGTGGTATCAGTTCATTTTTCAGAATGGACGTTTTGCCATGATGAATACTCTACATGCCCCAGGTCAAAATTTACTTACCCAAGGCAAGACCAAATGTCAACATCAGACTGTGCATATCACACACTTCCAGCACTTCATGAAAAAAAATCAATAGACTTTGCTATAGGTGAACAGTTAGCATGCCGTTTGTATTTTCCCATGCTCCTATTAATGTCAATCTTACTTTAAGTTTTCATGGAAGTGTTGCAGTTCATGCAAACCTTTTAGAGATTTATAAAATTGAATATCAAAATAATTATATAAATTAGGAATGTAAAAAATGAATATAAATACTTCTAGGATTTATCTTCATCTATCTGCCTTCACAAATAAATCACCTTAACTTACAAATGATTATGTTTAAATTTTCTCAATTTAAACAATATTATAATCATGGAATACAATTGCAATATGCATGTAAGTTGGATTTATTAGTACATGAACCTTGCTACATTCAGAGAATGTATGCTTAGATGGAAGTGGAAGGACAAAAAGCTAAATTTTTATTTTCAGTATCTAGCCAATTAACCAACAGGGTGAAAGCATAAACTTGCTGTGAAATTGTTGGCCTAAAAATCAACTTTGTTTCTTGAGTCGCCTTCTTAAATGCTGAATCTGAATAAAACCAGACAATGCTGAAAGAACTTCACAGATAGAGCAACATCTACAGAAAGAGGAACTGAGTTAACGGTCCAGGTTGTGACATTTCATCAGAACCGGTTCAATGGGTCTCAGCAGCCATTCCTAAACTGAAGATTTAGTTAAAAATATTTATATTACTATAGTGTGATGAATCATTAGCCACAAAATCACTTCGTACTAGATATCCGTAACAATATCATCCTTTCATTTTGGAGTTCAATTTTTGATATTTGCTATTTTTCTTGACAATATTTTCAGCTTTACACTTTTTAAAAAAGTATAGCTAGATTCGCTCTGAATAATAAGCAAACACTGAAGAGCAGCTTTTTAAAATTATGAACAGGATTCAACGTGTTTTTATTTTAAACTTTAAATATTTTAAATGGAAATGCAATATGGATGGGGTCAGTTCCATTCACTCTAAACAATGATTATTGAAACTTGCAGAATGTTGACGAAGAATCATTCCTTTAAGAATAAATTCCAATACAAATCTCTCAAAGTGTGTACATAATTTGAGCTAGAAATATGTATACTTTTATAACCTGTTAATAATGAAGAGAGTGAGTGCTGTCAGGACAACAACCTCTTTCAACATCAGCAAGATGACGTTGCTATTTATAAACTTCAGGAAGCGTGGTGGAGTACATGCCCCAATCAGCATCAATAGTGCTGGTGTCGAAATGGTTGAGAGCTTCATGTTCCTGATATTATCAATAAACTGTTGTGGACAAACCATACTGATGCAACAGTCAAGAAAGCACAGCCTTACCTTTACTTCGTCAGGAGACCGAGAAAATTCAGCATGCCTCCAATCACAGCTTTTTGGAGAACTCTTCAGACTGGAAAAGTAAATCCATTTATCTCTCCCAACAGATGATTCTTGATTAACTGAGCATTTCCTGCATTTTCCCTTTTTATTTCAGATTTTTTCGATTTCCTTCATTTCTATTAACACATGGGATATGGCATTTAATAATCTGATATTTTATCATCATTAAAAACAGTGCTGAACATTAGTGCTATCAGTAATCTCCAGGTGGTGGTAACTAGGTCCAGTCCTGAACTAAACGCAAAGTGGTGTAGGAATTCAGTGGGACAAACGATATCCATGGACAGACGACATTTCTGGCTGGGAAATTTCTCTAGTACTGAACTCCAGTTGTAACTCTTTAAGAACATGATAATCAAAAGGAAAATCACAAAACAGACTTTCTGCAAACATTTTGAGAGTCTATCTGAATCTGTGAAGAGAGAGACTGGAACTTGACAACAGTATCTCAAAACAACAAGCAAACTATTCTAAATAGTGCTGATTAGAGGAAATCTAATTTATAAAGAGCGACGTGTGATGCATGAAGGAACACTGGTTCCAACACACAGATAGATATATCTACATATCAATTACATATTGATTCCATCGTTGTTGCTTTTTCATGGCATGAGCTGTTTGATTAACAGTGGATGGAAAGGAAACAATGACTATAAATGATGACAGACTGGATCAAAAGAAATCGACTAAAAAATCTGCTTACTCTCTACATTTGTGTGTTCAATAACAACAAAGGACTGCATTTCTGGATTAATATTTATTATATATCATGGATTATATTTTATATATTTGTAAATTTACCAAGGACTAGAACTGAACTAAATAAAATAATAACACATTAAAATCAATGGTTTTAAATGTACAAAGTCTGTTTAAAACATATCTATATCTATATAGTTATAGATATAGTATATATACACACATGTGTACACACATATATATACACACACGAATACACACACGTGTATATGTGTATATATATATATATATATATATATATATATACATACACACACATAATAAATATATATGTATATATACTGTATACAGTGTATTATATATATATATATATATACAGTATATATACACACATACATATGTATATAGATATAGTACATATATATTTATATATGAGTGTGATTCTGTGTTCTGGTTCTCGTTAAAGTCATTCCATGGTTTCATTTTGGAACTCGAGGTACAGTAGCCAAATTAGATTAAAAAATGGTAATTACTCTTTCACAGCACTGCAAAGTAAATCTATTGTATGTTTCTGTTGAAGAATCTGTTCCTCGGCACTAAAAGTTTAAGTCATATGCAGTTTTGAATGAAATTTATATGGCAGGGGTTGTAGTTTGCACTGTCTATATGGATACGCTGCATATTCAAGCCTCTCCTTAGACATCATGGTTAAATCGAAACCTATCCCCAAAAGCAGCAAAGGCAGTGCAAAGAATGAACTTGAAGGTTAAATAAAATGTGTTGAATAATGTGGTAAACTTGAATGTACTAAGAAGGCTTAGCAAAAAAAAATCTTTGTCAGTTTAAGCTCATGGAAATCGAGCATTTGATTTCCAATTTCATACTTTGCCATACAATCAATTCTTTTTAGTCAGACTGCCTTTAGATTTACTTCCCTGCTGTAGTAAAATGAAGAAGCTTTCATTAATCTTTCAGATGCCTCATATTAACGACGAGGCTCTTGCATGAACAATGTAACAGCAATTAAAAAGCCCATTAATCTGCATTACAGCTATTAAAGATGCATGTCATTAAACGGTGTTGAGTTTGATTCATTTTCTCACCAAAAATGGAACAATTATGACCAGGCAATGTACTTTGTCATCAAATTAAATTGGAGTTTTCCAGCAAATGGCTTTGCAAGTCTTTAGTTCCTTGCCTATTTCAGTTTTCATCATTTAAATGTGAGAGCAAAACCTCCTAGATTGCTTTACCTTCTTCTGGAGTTATAGTGTTCCATGTTTATGCACTTTCTGCACAGCCTGGGAAAGTACACACAGCCAGTGTTATGCTATAATTTGCTAAATGTATGAAGCAAGTGAAGTTTCCATTGATGGGAACAAATAAGAATTGGCAAGTATAAATTACCTTATTACGTAGAAATAACAGTTTGAAATAATCAAATTAAAATATTAAGGACTCATCTTGTATGAAATGTTGTACAAACACGTTTCTCTATTTTATACAGCTATATAAGTGACTGCCTAGCCAGCTTTCACTGTAATCTATCCCTCTTCATTACATTAATCTGTGGGCGGAAAGATTCTTGTCGTCTTCATGTAGTCATGTAGTCCCGAACAGCAACAGTAAACACCTTTTCCAGTCTGTAATTGGACAGGTGTCCATATCTGTGTCATTCTGCCTTTAATTCAATTACAGTCATCCGCAATGCATTCATTACACAATACGTTTCTTGGTCATTTCATCAGAACTTAGCTGCCAAAGATTGAGAGGCAGTAATGTAGGCTCTGATGAGAGGTGTGCTGGGACTGTCCCCATTGTACGCTTTGAAAATGTACTTCTCAATTACACCTTCCGACCTCAGCACTTTCACTGCAACTCACCTCAACTCCGTAACCATTTATACCATGAATCCTTGAGGGAGTCGGCACACTTTGTGGATCTGGGAGGAAAGAAACAAGAGTTGGATAAAGACCAGAAGTTCATAAGAGGCAAAATACACCTGTCAGCATTAGAGGCTGCAATAAACTGAATGCAAAAATTAGCACAGTTATTCCAATTTATAACTTACAACTTCTCTCAGACAAATGAAGACAGATTTATTTTTGAGACTTCTACAAATAATTTTGCATATTTATTTTAATTTTTGAATTAATATATTAGTACAAATTCACAAAAAGAGTACAGAGATTTTCTGCAGTAATAACTACTATAATCCTTACTCAAAGCACTTTGAAATGTATAATGCACTGATACATTAGCTTACAACTGAGCGTGACTGTCATGTGTTAAGAATCCTGTATCAGACTGTGAAGATCTGAACAATCTCTGCTCATTCATTGCTGTATTTCAAAATCTATTTGGCAGGAGGCTTGGATAGAATGGATGTGAAGAAATGTTTCCACTCGTGGGAGAGTCTAGGAACAGAGGCCAGAGCCTCAGAATAAAAGGATGTACCTTTAGAAAGATGAGGAAGAATTTCTTCAGTCAGAGGGTGGTGAATCTATGGAATTCACAGGCTGTGGAGGCCGTTAATTGATATTTTTAAGGTGGTGATTGATGATTAGTACGGGTATTAGGGGTTATGAAGAGAAGGCAGGAGAATGGGGTTGAGAAGGAAAGATAGAATAGCCGTGATTCAATGGCATAGTAGACTTGATAGGCTGAATGGCCTAATTCCGCTCCTATAACATGAACATGAACAAGTTGAGTATTGGTTAATATGGTCCTTTTAGACCACTGTGGCTACAGATTCAAATTTCAATTACTTTTATCCTATTACTAGACCAAGTGGACCCGTTGGGCCCAAACCTCTCCTGCATTGGTGCAGCACCCTCTCCTCCTCTCCTCCCCCCCTCACCCCTACCCCTCCCCTCTCCCTCCTCCTGCCCTCCCCTTCCCCTCCCCCTCCCCCTCCCCTACCCCTCCCCTCCCTCATTCCCTCCCCCTCCCCTCCCCCTCCCTCCAACCCCCTCCCTTCCTCCTCCCCTCCCTCCCTCACCCTCTCCTCCCCTCCCTCCCTTACCCTCTCCCCCCCCACTTCATCCCCCTCACCCCCCCCCCTATCCTCCCTCCTCCACCCCTCTCCCTCCCTAGGAGATTGATTTAAACTTTAAAATGTGAATCACTTTAAAAATATAAAGAGTTCAATTTCAATAAAACTACCATTTTTACTGTTAAAGCGACGATGGTGAGTAAGGTGGGCCTAAAATTGGTGCGCTATCTTGTACCGTTTTGGCTGAAGTTCGATCACAAACAAACAAACAAATGAGAATTTTAGTATATAGATAATGCAAGATATTCTATGTAATCATTTCATGGTTATAATCAGCTGTAAAGCAGGCATCCAAGTGAATTGCCTTCCGAAAGTGGTTTCACCCCTCAAGAAAACGTTGTGCGCAACTTGCATCAGGTATGTTGCTGTGGATTGCACTGAGTAGCACAAACACTGGATGCCTTGAAAAAAATGTGGAACCTTTTTCCTTTTGACAGCATATGGAAGAGGAATAGAGAGATGACAAGGACCAGATGATAAAAAAAATTAGGACTGCAAATATGTTTGACAGAATGTTTACCTATGAAAAATCAATTAATAAAGCCTGCCCAAAATATGATTGGTTAATGTTCACAATTAAGCAAAATATTGAACTGTCCACTAGTGTGGTAAAACATTTTATAACGTAGACAAAAAGGAAAACTAGAAAGAAACTCCTATATAAACCACCAATAATACTAATATTCACATAAGCTGCCCATTTTCTCTGTACATGATGTAACATACATGTCATCATTTTTCCCCAGTTTCATGCAAAATATTAATACCACAATTAAAAATGTTCTTTAGTATTGGAGAGACAATGTGTGGTTCTTGTTTTTTTGTAGCAACATTAAATTACTGAGCAGAGACCATTGGGAGTGTTTTATTGTTATATGTACCAAAGCTGAACAATTAAATCCTTACTTATAGCAGTGGCACAACAGATTTGTAAACACATTATTCAATGGATAATATAATAACCCAAAAAAAACCAAATAAGCTTCTCCTCAGTAAATACTGATAAGAAGTATTAATTTAACACTTAGGTCCATCTCCTGTGGCTCAACACATTAACAACCACCTTAAGGGGGCCTAATTTTTCACTTGTTACCCTTTTGCTCATATATACCTATGAAATCTCTAAGGCTTTTCCCTTATCTTGTCTGCCAAAGCTATCTGATGTCCATGTTTTGAACTCTTGATTTGCCTCATGAGTGTACTCTTACACTCTCACATATACTTGATCCCAACTGCCTATACCTGACATTTGCCTATTTCTTTCTGACTAGGGCTTCATTATTCCTCATCCCTGCCAGCTTTGCCTTTCACCCTGAAAAATGTTGTCACTGCCTTCTCAATCTCTCCTTTAAAACCTCCCACTTGCCGGAAAACCCTTTACCTTTAAACAGAAATCTCTGACCAAGGGTCCCGACACGAAATGTCACCCATCCTTTTCCTCCAGGGATGCTACCTGACCCACTGAGTTACTCCAGCATTTACCCCTTAATCAATCTCTACAAATCGCTGTCTAATTCCTTCAAAATTGGTCTTGACTCAATTTAGGATTTTCACTTGTAGGCCAATCCTGTATTTTTCCATGACTATTTAAAAACTAGCAGAATTAACTAATAGAATAGAACTCCACAGTTTATCCCCATTTACCTTCAATAACCATTGTACTTGTCAACATCAGCTTTATCAGGGACTGTCTCAAGCACCTGAGGTTGCGTCTGCCTCAGTAAAATCTGTGAGGGAGACTGTGATAATGACTGTAATTCAAAAAATCCATTGTAATTGTACCAGCTCTTTAAAAGAGCTCTTTTAAGTTGCAATTATTGTCAGAAATAAGCCTGTATTTTACCCCAATTATTATCCATGAACCGATGTTTACACGTGAGTTTTATACCACAATTTTAGACAATGCTAGACCTGTATTGTATGTACAATAATCCCATGCTCTTTAGTGACACACCTATATCCATTGGGATTCTACTGGGATTATATTCACAACACTGACCATCATTACACTACTGTGTTTGGACCCATTTTTGGACTTGGGGCGTTCAAGCCCAGAAAAATTGGTTGAGCCCAACCTGCTAATTGATACCAATTCTGACCAGGTCCCCGGTCCAGCATTATCTGGATCCTCAGTGCTCTAACACTGAACCAAAACATCATCAGTAGTTACATCCCAACCCTGGAATCTTTCATTTAAGTACATGGGGGGAGGGGGGGGGGGGGGGGGTTTATTGAGCAGTTGATACTGGACAATTTCGACTACCAGTAAACTTTCTAACATTTGGGATCATTTTATTAAAACCTGCTTTTCGTATTCATGAAATCGATATTGAAACAGAATGGCAAGGCTTGGGAAAACACACTAAAGTTAAAAGATCTTGCCATTTACCCAGCCTGTGGAAACAAATGCGATGAAATGTGCATCATACTGCATCCATTGCCCAATCACCCCATCCAGAAGCGACAATCATTATTACAAAAAAATTGAACTCACTGCCACAGAATGTTTCAGTGCACATGTGTAAACAAGGGTCTAAAGAAGGGTCCCAACCCGAAACATCACCCATCCTTTTTCTCCAGAGATGCTGCCTAATCCTTTGAGTTACTCCAGCACTTTGTGTCTATCACAGGTATAAACCAGCATCTGCAGTTCCTTTCTACACAAGGAAAAATGGAATAGAGAACTGAAAAAAGTTGGATTGGGAAAGTGACAAGAAAATCTGAATGGGAGACATATCCCAGTCCTGACCTGAAATGATGAAATGTGTTGCACAAAAAAAAGGCCCAGTTAGGAGAGGATTTTGGGAAGTTCCCACCTGATGCCCTTAGACAAGTATAGACAAGCATATCAAATTCTGGCCTTGATCACATGATACCAGTCTCTTTTAGGCCTGAATCTCTAAATCACAATCAGAACACACCTGAAGAAGTTCCTCAAAATGATTATGTAATTCAGTTTTCTAATCAACCTTTGTAATTTTGGTTCCATTTCCTTTAGATGTTATACTTTGCAACAGTCAACAGTCTGTTCGAACTCCTTCCATCGGGCAGACGATACAAGGCCTTCTACGCCCGCACCTCCAGACTCAGGAACAGCTTCATCCCCAGGGCCATAGCTGCCATGAACCGGTCCTACTGAGCCAGATGGTCACATCGCACAGTGATCTCGCACAGATCTACTTGCACTTTATTCTGTTTTAAAACTGTTACAATTTGTTTCGTTGGGTTGTTTAAATTAACAATTAATACTGACTAGCTAATTAAATTATTGCATCGTATGGGAGGCGCATTCCCAATCTCGTTGTACCCCTGTACAATGACAATAAAGATATATTGTATTGTATTGTATTGTATTGTATTCATGGGGGGAGAAGAGTGGGTAGATATTAGATCTAACGCAATGAATGTTGGGGCAAAATCTTCAAAGAGTTCATCCATCACTCAAGATCTTTAATATCAGTGGCAGCAATATTGCTTTGTTCAGTGTCCAAATACTTCATTTTGCGGTAATAATTGATTTAAAATTAAACCTAATCTTCCATGTATCTATTTGCAGATCATGTATTTTGTGCGATTTCAAATCTTGTTTCTGGGATAGATATTCTTTCTGCAGCCTTTCTCAATCTTCTGCTGAACTCCTCTCAGGATAATTCTCATTATTAATTCTTGTTCTCTGGTCTTAATATTTACATCACCTTGAAAATTATGTTCAGTTAGGCTCTTCCCTAATCTAATGCACTCAGCCCACTCGACCTTGCTGAGAACAGAGGTGAAATGGAAACCATCCTCCCCCTCTCTTTATTTTTGTCCATTTTGTGGTAAGCATGCCCTCTTATAAACTGATAATATGCCGAGGTTAATAATTTAGTTCATTTGATTTATAGATGCTTTTGCACTGTTCTCTGCTGGAAGGAATACACAGATACGATGACTTCTCAAGAGCTCTAACAACTTGCAGCCGTTCTCCAGTTCACCTCATTTGACTCGCAGGTGTCGAGATATTTTCCATTAGGCAAAATGATCTTATCATACTTCAGTTTGATATCAAATTTATTGCCTCGTGTGATAACATTTTGACTAGATTTACTTCTCCCTTCCCAATCCTGCAGTAAATCTGCCACATTCAGTCGCTTAGCGGTAGGATTGCCCACTGCATTGGATGGAAATTGTAAAAGCAGGTTTTCTTCTGTGTAATAGTAGTCAGCAAAGTTGGATCTTTTTGATATACATATTTATTCCCTCTCTGTATCAAGTTGCAGAGCGAAATATTCATAGTAGTTTGATGATTCCACAAAGAAAGCAGCAGTAATTGGGGTCAAAATAGCTTATGAATTTACACACCAGTCTGGAATTTACTTCGGAGTGACAATCAAGTCTGGAAAGGTGAAAAGCATCTCATGTAGCATAAAAGAAAGTGCTGAAACACCTGCATGTTTGTATAATTCTGTTATCAGGCAACTGAATCATCCTACCAACAACTAGAGAGCAGTCCTGAACTACGATCTACCTCATTGGAGACCCTTGACTATCTTTGATTGGACTTTACCTGGCTTTATTCTGCACTAAACGTTATTCATGTTATTCCGTTTACCATGTATCTGTACACTGTGGATGGCTTGATTGTAATCATGTATTGTCTTTCCTTTGACTGGGTAGCACCAACAAAAGCTTTTCACCGTACCTTGGTACATGTGACAATAAACTAAACTTAACTAAAATCCTTAATGATTCTCAAGCAACACTGTTTCCAGTTGTTAATAATGTTCATTTTATACAGAAATAACCTCAGAAATAATGGAACCGCAACCATTATCTATTGATTAAAAATATCTTCATGGCTGTCTCATATCTTTAGTGAACATGGATCTGGACAAGATTCAGAAATAGGCTATTTCATTTGTCCGATCGAGTCCTTTTAGATAAGTTCCATTAAAATCTTTTCTTCACTTATTTTCCTATAATCTATTCCTTTTACACACCTATCCACTCTACTCTAATTCTCTTATTAACCACCCTTACTTGTGATAAATTGTAGTATCTACCTAACCCACCGACCAGTCTTAAAGAAGGGTCCTGACCCAAAATGTCACCTATCCATGTTCTCCAGAGATGCTCCCTGACCCGCTGAGTTACTCCAGCACTTTATGTCTATTTTTCTACCAACCAGCATGTCTCTGAAATGTGAAAGGTAACAGTAGCATCTGGAGAAAACGCAGGCAGTCACAGGGCAAATGTGCAAACTCCACACAAAAAAAACTGGAAGTCAAAACAAAACTTAGGTGTCTGGAATTATGAGCAACAGTACCGCCTGATGCATTACTGCACGACTATGAAAAATGGGATTAAAAATATTTGTCTGAGAGTGACACAAACTCAAAGGCTGAACGGCCTCCTTCAATTTGCCAAGAACTTCAGATGTGGTAAATTGTGATAAAAATACAGGTCAGATTTTGGCAGGGTTCCATTACTGAGATCTGTTCCTAAACCCCAACAGTTCACAGGTCAGAAATGTGACCACGAACCAAGTTCCCATACAGCAACGGATATCTGCACAGGTAGGTTGTCTCAAGCAATAGAGAGTCTGGAGAAGCATTTTAAATCTTGTTTTGCCAATCAATAATAAAGTTAATCATTTAAAAAATCACCCATCTCAGGCGAGTAATGATCTTTCCAATGATTTTATTGCAGATTTGCTTTTAAATGCTATTCAAGAAGGATCTGCTGCTGGCCCAAGTGGCATGTCTCTAGGTAGGATCCATGAAATGGACATCAATGTGTTAACTATAATGCATTTTTCCTGGGTTCAATGTAGCAAAGTTGCAGCTCGTGTCAAGAACAGTCACTTGCAGTTCCGAAGCATTGTTCATAGGTTCTCTGAGCAGAATTAGGCCTCTTGGCCCATCAAGTCTACTCATGGCTGATCTATCTTTGTCTCTAAACCCCATTCTCCTGCCTTCACCCCATAGCCCATGACACCCTTCTTATCAAGACTCTGTCAATCACTGCCTTAAAAATATCCGCTGACTTGGCCTCCACAGCCGTCTGTGGCAATGAATTCCACAGTCACCACCCTCTAACAAGAAATTCCTTCACATCTCCTTTCTAAAGGCTCTTTCTTTTATTGTGAGGCCATGGCCTTTGGTCCTAGACTAGTGAAAACATCCTCTCCACATTCACTCTATCCAGGCCTTTCACTATTCGAGCAGCCATAGAATCCATCCCGACTGACCGCCAACTGCTCCTTGGTATGTTTGGGCATCCAAAAGTGGGGCATTCGTAAACTATGACCCACCTGTATGATTAAAAAGGAAGAGGAAATTTTGCTGCGACTGAATGAGATTTCTGTCATGACATAGCTGACACCATGCATGGGATGTAGGCATGAGGCTTATGGCTGATCTAAATGCGTGAGAATGAAGTGAAGTATTTGAATGTTAGACTTGAATCTTAATTGCTGGAAGTTGTGGGTAGATGAGTGTTTAGAATGTGGAGAATCAAACTCTGCCTAAGGCTATGGGTGGAAACAGTTGGATATGACAATTCAGAATGCTTCTTTTGACCTTGATCACCCATTAAAGATACTTCCTTTTCCAGCAGTATTGAATCTCAAGCCTTGGAGTTTGACTGCCCTTATCTACACCCACCTCACTAAGAATGAATATATGCATTGCCTCGTGGCCTTCTCAACACAAAGCACAGATCTTCTTCTTTCGACTCAATCCAAAGGAGACTGAGCCATTTTAAGAAATGATTCCCTCGAGTCGGATGCAATATTGAGGAACAACAAGATATCTTTTTTTCTGGGCACATTGTAGCCTTCTACACTCAATATCAAGTTCTCCAAATGTTAATAAACAGTTGAGTTGGATTGAGTGGTCTAACAACCATTCAATCTTTCTCTAACTGGATCAGAATTGGCCATTTCTACTGTAAGCCAACAGTCTGTGATTTTGAGGTATTTTTCTCTCCATGAGTGTAACCTGACCTACTTGGCACTTCCCACAAACATGATAGCAACACTTTTTTTTATAGAGATTTCAGAGATACAGCATGAAATCAGGCCCTTTGGCTAATCTAGTCCACACTGATCATCTAAATACTAGCACTATCCTACACACCAAGGAAAAATTACAATTTTTTTACCGGAGCCAATTCACATATAAATCTGTACATCTTTGGAGTGTGGGAGGAAACCAGGGGACCCAGAGAAAACCCACGTGGTCACAGGAAGCACGTACAAACTCCATACAGACAGCACCCTTAGTCAGGACCGAACCTGGGTCTCTGGCGCTGTAAGGCAGCAACTGTACTACTGTGTCACTGTGCCACCCTTAATAAAGACAAAACAGCATGACTGCCAAATAGTTCCCCCCATTAAACCATTGACCTGCCCTCACTCAAGCATAAATATTTCCTTTGTCCTATCCATCCCTCCCCTCTCCCCCCACACACACCATCTTCTCTGCAAATTATAATTATCCTCTTTTCCCTATTTTACTGAAGGGTCTTCAACTTGAAATATAACTCGTTTTCTCTTCCCACATTTATTTCCTGATCTGATGAGAGTTCCCAGCATTTTGTTTTGTTTCCAAATTTCCTTTACTTAATTACTCATATACACACATCGTAACAATTAGGATGATGCTTATCACATATATATTACCTGATAGTTTTAAATACAAATGTCCATTAACTTTATTTGTTGAAGGGATTTTAACTCATTCATTCTTACAAAACTATTATATTTTGTGGCAGAGATACTATGTTCTGAGGCACTGCCCACTGCCACCAAATTTACGACAGCACATCTTGCAAACACAGCTTTTCAATTGATTTTTTTAAAGGCAGAGAAAGATAGATTCTTAATTTGTACGGGTGTCAGGGGTTATGGGGAGAAGGCAGGAGAATGGGGTTCGGAGGGAGAGATAGATCAGCCATGATTGAATGTCTGAGCAGACTTGATGGGCCGAATGGCCTATATGCATCCAGCAAATAATGATAATGTTAAACAATGCAAACAAATCCACAATTTCCAGATTAATTGGAGCACTTCACCAACTATTCATATCACATACCAAACAAAGCAAATGTTCAAAAGAAAATAAACCCATTATTAGTCCACTTGAGGGAAAAATAAACAAGATTAGGACAATCACCTTTGACAGTAAATGAGATATAGGAACCTTATGCAGAGTGATTGTGTGTCACATGTGACATTGGTGGAGAGTAATGTGGGTCAAAACATTAGTGGAATTAAAGTAAAACGGAGTCAGTAAGCTTCCTAAAAAAAAAGGTCAGAGAAAAGATGTGGCCCCAATGCTGGGAATCATTAGCAGATCTGTAGGAAAATGTTGACATTTACCCACTGTAACATCATTGCCCTGATAATATCCCCTTGTCGGGAGGGTTGGGGGGGATATAATTGAGGGGGAGGGGGTGGTTGGGGGGATATAGTCTGGGGGTGGTTGGGGGGATATAATCGGGGGTTTGGGGGATACAGTCAGGGAGGGGGGTTGGGGGAAATATAATCGGGGCAGTAATGTGCCCTGGCCCTCGTCACCCTACTGATTAGTTTTCCAACTTGAAAATGATCCATTTAACACGATTAGTTATTTGCTGTCTGTTAACTGATCCTTCATCTGTGCTCAACTCCCTGAAGCTTTATCATTCATGTGGCACCTTAATAAACAGTTTAAATTAAAATATACCATGCCACTGGCTCTCCTATATTTACTATGCCTATTAAGCTCTCAAAGAAATCTTATACATTCATTTCACTCGATTTCTATTTCATAAAACCACGTTGGCTCTGCCTAAATATGTCATGTTTTCACATGTTGCGAGGCTACTATTTTCTTTAAAATGTTTTCCAGAGTTCTCCCAAAGATTGATGTCCAGCTCACTTTCAGGGTATTGGCAGTGACTTGCTTCTTCCTTTCTTGAGGAGTGGAGTTATATTTCTTATTTTCCAATCTATTAAATTTAGGAAAGTTTGATTGATGACAACCTTTTTTTTGCACTCGTGTAGTTTGGAACCTTTGGAAGTAGACCGTAAGGTTCAAGGGATACATGTTGGAAGGAACTGCAGATGCTGGTTTAAACCAAAGATAGAAACAAAAAGCTGGAGTAACTCAACGGGACAGGCAGCATCTCTGGAGAGAAGGAATGGGTAATGTTTCGGGTCGAGACCTAAAACATCACCCATTCCTTCTCTCCAGAGATGCTGCCTGTCCCGCTGAGTTACTCCAGCTTTCCATGTCTATCTTAGATTCAAGGGATACGTTAGCCTACATTCTCATCACTTTTGCTCAGTACTTTGTCTCTACTGTTGTTAATTCTTTTATATTTTTCAGTCTTTAAGCCCCTTGGCTACAATTATTTTTGGAACGGTTTTCATGCCTTCAGGTTTGAAAACAGATGCTAAATCTTTGTTTATTATCAATACCAATTCCTCCGGTATCAACTCTTTATTGGTTATTATTTCTTCACACCTCAGCTTCCAAGAAGCCAATAATTACTCATGCTGTTCTCTTGCATTTCACAAACATGTAGATGTTCTTAAAGTCTATTTTTATTCTTGATTTGCAGCTTATTCATTCTATTTTATCCTTTTTTTAACCATTTTTTGCAGACTTACTTCGGGTTTCTAAAATCCTAATGTCTGCTACTATTCTTTGCATCTTTTAAGAATTTTCTTTCAATCTGATCTGATCACTCACTTCTTTCATTGACCATTATTTCTGAAGTGTTTATTTCTTTGTGGAATCAGTGGCACAGAGGTAGAGCTGCTTGCCTCGCAGCTCTAGAGACCCGGGTTCAATCCTGATTGTGGGTTCTGTCTGTGCAGTTTGTACATTCTCTCTGTGACAGAGTGGGCTTTCCGGTTTCCTCCCACTTTCCAAAGACATGCACATTTGTAGGTTAATTAGCTTCTGTAAATTGACCGTAGTGTGTGTAGGATTCGAAAGTGGGATAACATAGTAGTAGTAGATGGGTGATAGATGGTCAGCGTGGACTCAGTGAGCCAAAGGATCTGCTTCCATGTTTTATCTCGAAATTAATTAGCATGCTGGGATTGTGGTGGATGGGGGCTCGAGCAACCTGGAGATGTTGGGGCAAATAGAGGGGATGGGAGCTGGAGGAGCTGGGGGCATGACTAGGCCAGGAATGAATCAAAGTTGTAATGAGGCCAAGGATAAGCTAAGACCATGAGAAGACCTTGGATAAAGGGATGTGATAGGCAACTGAACATGTACCCATAACCATATGAACCAGAAACCTCCAAGACATGACTTATACAGTAACAAGTAATTAATCATTTAGGGCATATTTATGAGAATTTGCAAACCTATTCCAAATTGAAGATGGGCTCTGTATAACATGCTGAAACATTGCTTCCATTCGCATTGTTTGAAGGTACTCATTGCTTCAGGTGGGGTCCCACCAAGATAAATTGGAGAATTTAGATGCAACTCTTCATCAGTGGCCAGCTCATTGTTAACTTGTCCATTCACATTTACCAATGCCACTGTATTTTGCTTATTTAGTATAATGCTTTTCCATTTTCTAATATCCGATGTCCGAACCAGAGGTCAACAAGGAATGTACTTGAAGTTGTATTAAACATGAATTTTAAAATTCCACCCAGCTATTCAGCCTATAAGGTTACATTTCAAAATTAAAAGCAATTTGACATGTTTACTCGTATTTTTCCATTTCAATTAATACTGCACTTATGATCTTGTAAATCAGTCGAACACTCAAATTGCATGTTGAAAGTTGTCCATGTATTTTAATGTGCACAGATTGGAAATTACTTGATATAGCAATTAGCAATAAAATCACAGACACTGATGCACCCTTGAATCTGCAATAAAACAGTAGAAACTGGTCCATGCTTATTTTGGAGATGCACACCTTAATTAATGAAACCCCATTTCTTCCAAATGAACACAGAAATACTAATTAATATTTATATATTACTAAAACTGTGTTTGTTTGTTGTTTATTTGTTATTTGTTGTGATGTGCGTATATATGTTATGATGTATATATATTTGTTATGATGTGCGTTGTAAGGGGTTTCTGCGCCGAGCTTTCGCCCGACCTAAGGTCCCCGTGCCTTGCTCTGATCCCTTGACCAGGCCGCGCACACTGGTTCCCCGTGAGTGGTTCGACCCACTCACCCCCTACGGTTCTAGACACTGGACTTAGATGCAGGAGCGTTTATAGTGCAGAAAATTCAACCAGACCAGATTTGAAGACCAGGGTTTAAATGGAAAAGGCTTTTATTGAGCGCTTGGGACTATTGTCCATGAATACTTATACAGTTCTATAAGACATATCTATAAGACACATACCGAATTACATGAATACTTTTGACTATGAATTCTAAAACGCACAGTTCTACAAGACATATACACGACTGTAAGATGGGGAACGTACGACACATCGTAAAATTGACCAACACATATTCCTTTACACACCCACGTTTATTCAAACCACCCTCCCCTCTACACTAAACTATGTCCAGGATATGCAGGATCGGGGTACATGCTCACCATGGGGCTATTACTGGGGTTACTGGCTGTTCGTGCTGCTTCTCCGCTGCTTTCCGTGAGGGCCGTGCTTGTCCCCTGAGTTTCTTCCTTCCGTTTCATGCATTCCTTGCAGATTTTCTTGCAGTATTTCTTCTCGAGTTGCGTGCCGGTTCCTCTCTCTTGCACTTCGCTTCTTCTTGCCTGTCTTTTCTTCCTCCTGCATCCGTTTGACTTCAGTTTAAAACCCAAAAGTCGTGGCCAGTTATACTATTCTGACCCGTCCTATCTCCCGCCAGATCTTGGGATCTCTTTGTTTAAAAGATATGTATTGAGTTTTCTCTCTGATCTGCGCTTATGTCCGGGGGTACCGGGGATGGCCAGACGGTGTTAATTGGTATTTCGTTGCGAGGTGATGGGTTTAACTGGTTTCCCATCACCTACCAGGTAGTTTTCTATGGGCTATTGTGCCCCCTTAAAGAGATTAACTGTGTAGGTCGGCTTGGGGCATTGTGAGTATGCTGATGTCAGCGCCCCAGTGTCTGGACTTCGACCTGGTTTCGCAGGTTTCTGCATGGCCAATACCCATCCATTGTTCTGGCCGTGGCTTTGCAGAAACCTAGAGACTGGGCTGTAAGGTTTTTACTTTTGTGGCTGGTCACGAGGTCCTGCAGCCATCTTAGGACCCACAGATTGTGACATCCCTTGGTAAACTGACCGCATCCTTTCTCCGCTATCAGCCCCAGTCTCCCGTTTAAAATGTCCAAACTGCAGCTCTTTGGTTTGGTGTTGATTGCAGAATGAGGGAAAACTTCTCAAATCTTACAGCGTATATATGTTATGATGTATATGTATTTGTTATGATATGCGTATATATGTTATGATGTGCATATATATGTTATGATGTGCATATATATGTTATGATGTATATATATTTGTTATTAGCCGTGTACTTGTACCCCCGCAACACGATATGGCGCCACACTTTTAGCACCACCTTAATCGCCATTGTCCTGGCGACCGTTAACAACAAGTTTCATTCAAATCAAGTTAAAAAAAAGCACCCTTCAAAATTACAAACAGAAGAAGATAGCTGGCAGCACAGGGTGGCATGATAGTGCTCGGGAGATTGTTGCCTTGCAGCGCCAGAGACCCAGGTTTGATCCTGACGACAGGTGCTGTCTGTATGGAGTTTGTACGTTCTCCCCGTGACTGCTTGGGTTTTCCCCAGATGTTTTGTTTCCTCCCACACTCCAAAGACATGTAGGTTTGTAAGTGTAGTGGATGTATAGATTTGTAGGTTAATTGGCTTTGGTAAAAAATGGTAAATTGTCCCTAGTGTATAGGATAGTGCTAGTGCACAGGAATCACTGGTCGGCGTGCTCTCGGTGGGCCGAAGGGCCCGCTGCCATTCTGTACCTCTAAGCTAAAGAAAATATTGAAAAACATTTTGTTAAAATTTCAAAGGAGAGAAAGTAGTTCAAAATTTTGGATTAAGACTTAAAGATTGTTTAGCCAATGTTTAGATTTGTCTCATTGTCGGTTTTTGCCCCATTTGATGCCTGTGGAGCCCTTTGGAATATTTCTCCACATTGTAAATGCCATATAAACTCAAGTTGTTAATGCTGTTGATTAGAGTAATATTGCACTGAGACTCTTGACTGAAATACTTTGTTGGACTTAAAAACTATATTCTGCAAGCAGAAGTATCAGATCTAATGTATCAATTAGGATGCCTTTGGGATCATTTATCACATCTCCCAGGAATCTTGTAGCCTGATAAAAGCCTAAGGGCAGCCCAGTAGCTCATGCAAATCTGGAGATATTGAAAATAAAAGGCAAAAACAAATACTAGAAGCAATGCTAAATCCAGATACCACCTTCAAAAGAAAATTAGGCTTTAGCCACAGGCTATTTCTCCCATGAAGCCAATGCTTACATAAATCAACCACGATTAATACTGACAGTTGACTGACCCTTCAATGGACACGATAACCGTCAATAAAATAATTCAAGATAAAAGCTTTCAATTACAGATAGAAGTAGGCTTAAAAGGTGAATATATTAACCAAGGTTTTATTTAATGAGGAAGGATTTTAAAAGATAATTCAAATGCCTGATAATTCAGATGCAAACCTCTTAAAAAGTTTGAAATGAAAATGGGCCAAACTAAAAACATTGCAGAGGCACAACCTATTATTCAATGTGGGTGAATCCAATATAACGATGTTGCTCTAATCTCAGGCATCTCACCAGGTTACCCTGATAATCAGAGATGCTACAGTAAATAATTTAGAATTCACTTGTGTCATCAGTGTTCACGTTTTAGTTTAGTTTAGTTCATAGTTTAGGGATACAGAGTGGAAACAGGCCCTTCGGCTCATCGAGTCCGCACCGACCCCCACACACTAGTTTTATTCTACACATTAGGGACAATTTACAAAAGTCAACTAACCTACAAACCTGTACGTCTTTGGAATGTGGGAGAAAACTGGGCACCTAAAGAAAATTCACGTGGTCACAGAGCACGTACAAACTCCATATAGACAGCACCTGTAGTCTAGATTAAACCCGAGTCTCTGGCGCTGTAAGGCAGCAACTCTATTGCTGCACCACTTTGATGCCCTAAATGAAGTTCAAATGAAGTGAAAAAACAGTATTTAACATTTTATTTATTTCTGTCAATAGGGAACAATAACTTTGATTGCTGTGAGCACAGCCCAACTGATGCACTTTCTTGTGGAAGGCAGCCACAGTTAAAACATCCACAAAAGTAACATGGTCCATTTATTTCAGTAGACACAGTGATGAAGATCATTACTGATTCCATGGGATAGAAAATCAAAAGAGAACTTAACACCCATTTCAGTTTTCTTCCAGCTGATGCCATTCTGAAATGGGACCACCCATGGTTTTATGTTGATGGCATATATTGAATTGAGGGGGAGCACATTGTACTGGAAAGCATCTTTCTCAAATGTGCTCCCTTCAGCTACATGTCACCTGCACGATGTGATTTTAATCAATGGGCAGTACAAATTGATGTCAAGCAGAGCTGCACCAGGACTCAAACACTTCTCAACACTTGTTGCCACAATACACTTTATCGCCCTCCATCCCGACCCCTTTTCCCCCTCCCTTATGTCTCCTTCCATCATTATCCCTCTGGCTTTACATTTCACTCCTCAAATCTCCTTGCTGTCGATGTCTGTGGCAGATTGGCGTCCTATCAGCTAGTTAAGCTGTTTAAGGGGCTGACGGGTACTGACCCCCTCATCATCTAAGGGATTTACAGGGGTCACAGCGTCAATAAGTCAACCAGAATCATCAGAGACCCACACCTCCCTGGTCACACACTCATTTCACTTCTGTCATCAGGAAGAAGGTACAGGAGCCTGAAAAATGTAACATCCAGGTTCAGGAACAATTTCTTCACTACAGCCATCAGGCTTTTAAGCACTACAACCCCCAAATAAGCTCTGAATACATAGACTTGGGGGGCATTGGTTTTGTCTTTTTGCACTATTATTGTTTGTATGTTTGTTGCATGCGTGTGCATATATGAATACCATCTCAAAAAAAGAACTGCAAATTATGCAAGTGAATGCATAGGACACCAACCTTTGGGACATTATAGACAATAGGTGCAGGAGTAGGCCATTCGGCCCTTCGAGCCAGCACCGCCATTCAATGCGATCATGGCTGATCACTCTCAATCGGTACCCCGTTCCTGCCTTCTCCCCATACCCCCTCACTCCGCTATCCTTAAGAGCTCTATCCAGCTCTCTCTTGAAAGCATCCAACGAACTGGCCTCCACTGCCTTCTGAGGCAGAGAATTCCACACCTTCACCACTCTCTGACATTGTTGAGTTGTTAATAAACTGCTGAAGGAAATGAGTATCTACATTGAACGTCTACAACAACAAAGGTTCTCTACAAACCACCATCCAAAACAACCACCACCTGATAATATTGGTCCAAGAGGAGACCATGGAAAATGTTTGTTTGGTTTAGCTTATTATTGGCAGGTGCACCAAGACATAATGAAAAGCTTGTTTTGTGTGCTATCCAGACAAATCAGTGAGTATAATCATAAATAAATAAAAGTGAAATTATCTTAAGTAGTTCCTCTTCTGGAATACCACTCGAAGAGTCACCACATTCCTGACACAACCGTACAACTTTCAAGTCTCCAGTCTGATTTAACCCAAGGAGAAATACAAGTTCTTATTTTTTCACTTTAAATCCTGGTATCATGGGGTTGGATCAATGATGTGGGGTTCAGCCTGACCCAGCACCATACTGTTAGTTCCTTTCACTGTTGTGCAGCTGCTGCAGGATGCATTCGATCTGCTTGCTCATCTGGCTGCTGGAGACCTGTTAAGTTGATGGGTTGTGGCCGGTCTATTTATGGAGAGCTCGAGCAGAGTGCCAAAGCTGAACTGTATCGGGTCTGCTATCGTGTCGGGCGGCACAGTGGTGCAGTGGTAGAGTTGCTGCCTTTTGGTTTAGTTTACCGGGTGGTGCCGTAAGATGGCAGCCTCGCTAACAGTCTGTCTCATCCTTTTCTTCATTTGTTGTTTTTAGTTTGTTGTTAAATGTATGTTTTAGTGTATCTTTAGTTTTGTATTATGTGGGGGGTGATGGGGGGGTGGTGGGGGAAACTTTTAAAAATCTCTTTCCTCGACGGAGATGCGACTTTTTCCGTATCATATCTCCGTCTGCACTGTGGCCTAACATTGAGGAGCTGGTGGCCTCTTGCTGGGGATCGACTTCGGGAGCTACAAACACGGAAGCCTGCGGACTTAACATCGTGGAGCTCGCGGTCTCTTGGTTAGGGACCGAATTCGGGAGCTCCAAATGCAGGAGCTTTGACCGCCTCGACACAGGAGCTTCGAATGCCCTGACGTGGGAGCTTCGATTGGTGGCTGCGGGAGCTTCGATCGCCCCGACTGCGGATGGTTCGACTGCCTCGTCCGTGGAAGAAAAGGAGGGAAGAAGATAAGACTTCATTGCCTTCCATCACAGTGCGCTGCGGTGGCTGTTTATGTTAATTTTTATGTAGTTGTGCGTCTTGCTGCTTGTTTGGTACGACTGTATGGCAAATCAAATTCCTTGTATGTTCTTACATACTTGGCTAATAAATTCTTTGTATCTTGTATCTTGTTTAGAGATACAGCATGGAAACAGGCCCTTCGGCCCACCGGGTTCACGCCGACCAGCAATCCCTGCTTACTACCACTACCCTACACACACTATGGACAATTTTTTTAAACATTTACACCAAGTCAATTAACCTACAAACCAGTACATCTTTGGAGAGTGGGAGGAAACCAAAGATCTCGGAGAAAATCCACGCTGTCACGGGGAGAACGTACAAACTCCGTACAGACAGCACCCGTAGTCGGGATTGAACCCAGGTCTCTGGAGCTGTAAGCGCTGTAAGGCAGCAACTCTACTGCCTTACAGTTCCAGAGACATGGGTTTGATCCTGACCTCGGGTGCTGACATTACAGAGTCTGCACGTTCTCCCCTTGACCATGTGGGTTTTCTCCAGGTGCTCCGGTATCCTCCCATATTCCAAAGATATGCAGGTTTGCAGGTTAATTGGCTTCTGTAAATTGTCCCTAGTGCGTAGGATCGGACGTGTTCGGATGATTGTGGTCAGCAGGAACTCAGTGGGCCGAAGGGTTTGTTTCCACACTGTATCTCTCAACTAACCTAATAAGAGTCCTGATTGATAATTTAAGGTTGTTGTTCTACATCAAAAAGTCCCAAACATAAATATGCTTGGGAAAATATAAACTTTTTTTCTAATGACCATAGAATGCTGCAACAGAGACAGCCTAGTGTGGTATTTATCTTGTCGTTTAACACAAATCTCATTAATCCCATCACAGCTAAAACTCAATTCAATCACCATTCATGTAACTGTATGCTGTTACTTTCACAGTTTCTAATCACAGGAGCAGTAAAAATGGCATTAAAGGAGTCTGCAACACTCTCAGTTCCTAGTAAGGCCTGTCCTTCCATGCAGGTCCCTACACTTATTAATGAAATGTTCAATAACTAAAATATTAATTCTTGCAGCCAAAACAAAGCTTTCCTCACATCAAAATGTAAACTTTTAGTGCCTATGTAAAAAAGATAATAAAAGTCTTTATAGTGAAGCTTAAAAAGGAAACAACTAATTCTCTCCTGAACAAAGTATATTCAAATGTAAATAAATTTGTCCAGCAAATATTGGGATTTGCTTACTCTTAACATACATACTCATCTAACTATCTTTTAAATTCATCCAGTGAATTGGCCTCCACTGCCCTCTGTGGCAGAGAATTACACAAATTCATAACTCTCTGGGTGAAAAAGTTCCTTCTCACCTCAGTTTTAAATGGCCTCCCCTTTATTCTAAGACTGTGGCCCTTGGTTCTGGACTCCCCCAACACTGGGAACATTTTTCCTGCATCTAGCTTGTCCAGTCCTTTTATAACTTGTGCAATGTTATGACAACTCTCAGATTTTGGAGCCTTTTATCAGAGTTTGAGGATTTTTTTAACACGTTACGGGAGTTTTGCAAAAAGAAAAGATTGTGCATATTGATTGTCAAGATTAGTTGTCTATCCTAATTTACAGTTAGTTGCATATATGCATGAGGAAAATGCACTTTGGTAAATAAGTTTGCTCCACCCAGGTCAACAAGAAGAATAGTTTGCATGATTGAGCATCACTTTATATCCACCACACTGCTTTTCTATGTTCTTTAAGAACCACCATAATCAGCATGAGCCAATAAATCATCTGTCTTTATGAAAACCCATGTTTCACAATAATATGAAGTGGAATCATCATCAGCATGAAGAGAGGTTAGGCAAACATAAAAACAATTGGGAGGGTGCCTCTCCATATCAGTGTCTGCTGATGAACAGAGCCTCATTTTTGCAACATAATTCAGGAAACTCCATTTCTGCATCTTCTTGCGTTTGAGGCAGCAGACGTTATGAAGCTGCTTCAGCTGTCTCTGTTTGTTGTCGTTCGCCTGACTGAGGTCAGTTGACAGGGCTCACCATAGGGAGGTCGACAACATGAGCCCCTCCATTTCTGCTGAAGGATATCAGTAGCAGTCTTCTGGAATGTCCTTTGTTGCATCTGGCACAATGGCTGGCAGATTAATTATGCTCTCCAGAACCTCAAGGAGGTGTAATTGAGGAGTATGGGGGCAAGCCAGCTTTCCATTCACTCAGTTAAACCATGGCAGGCATAAAGAGCCCTGTGAGTTGCCATGTGGTATAACATTGACAATGAGAATCTTCCAAAAGTAGATATGTACTATTTGTACATTCAGAAGGTGTGAGGTTTCTGCTGATGTGAATTGTGTGCATTAAATCTCTTAACTTTCTAAACTTCTGGCAATGGAAATCTGGATATATTTTTATCCCTGTGCTGCCTGCTGCTCTCCACTCAAGGCAAAGCAGATGAATTCTTCTCTCTTTTACTTTTTTTTTTCTTTTTAGACTTTTAGAGATACAGCACAGAAACAGGTCCTTCAGCCCACGCCAACCAGCATTCAGCCCAGACACTAACACTATCCCACACACTGGGAATAATTTACAATTTATAAAAGCCAATTAACCTACAAACCTGTATGTCTTTGGAGTGTGGGAGGAAACTGGAGCACCCGGAGAAGACTCACGTGCTCACAGGGAGAACGTACAAACTCCATACAGACAGCACCCATATTCAGGATTGAACCTGGGTCTCTGGCGATGTAAGGCAGCAGCTTTACTGCTGCACCACTGTACCATTTGCTCCTTGAGTGGGGAATCTTCATCATCCATTGCATCATCCATTGCATCATCCATTGCATCATCCATTGTTCCCTGGAATGATACGGGAACTAGAAGGTTCAAGGTCACTGTGAGGTTCAAGGTCACTTTCAAAGGGGCAGCAGACAAGACATGAGTTGACACCAGATGCAATGACCAGTGTTTTAGACATGCATGGCCACTTCACAGTCAGGTAGAGGTAGGAACTTTGTCCCCTATTATTTAAAAGAGGAAAATAAATCTCTTAACTTTAACACCCTTGAATTTCAATCAAAAATTGAGTATGGTAATCATTCTCAAATGCTGCCCTGAACTGCTGAGTTCCTCCAGCTCTTGGTGTTTTGCTCACGATTACAGCATCTGCGCTTTCTTATGTCTCCATGGTAAGCATTCTGTTTGATCAGGTTCCTGTGAAGTGACCGAGAAATTTTCCACGTTAAAGGTGTTTTGGCAACTTCGATCTTTCCCAGCGAGTCATCTCCACTTGCCACCACTTCACAAGGGAGTGGAATGAACATTCTTGAAGCAAACAACAACAGAGTGATCTTCACAATGTTTCAGTTTAATTGGTCGATTATTGAAGTAGTGATAAAAACAAATTAATATTTCTCCCGTTGTTTTTCTGGTAAGAACTTTATCTAGCCATAGCTCCTTCGTGTCTGACCCCATCCCCTCTGCATTCATAATTCTAGCTCCTCCTAGTCCATATATGCCCATTATTCCCATATATGTATTCATCTCATGACAACCCCCAAGTGTCCAAAAATAATACAGCAAGATACAAAATATGCTAAGGCAGCTGATAAACACAAATGGCTCCTACACACCGGCCCTAATTGTTCTAAGTATATAACAAAACAATTACTAATAAATATTAAACGGAGCCATAAAAACTACTCATAGTAAAAATAAAGCATGAACTATATGTTGGCATCTAAACTACTTTAGTGATTTTTCAATCTTAAAGGCTACTAGTCTTTGCTGTACACAGGAATCAGCTTCTAGGAGCAGATATATCTTCATTATCGGTCTTTCCAAGATGTCTGAAGTCGAACTGTGCGCACAAGACCTTGTGCATCTGGTATGGTCTCCAATATTCTGCCCATTAGCCAGGATCTTCTTCAATCTTCTTCCCTTGCAGCTTAAGAAGCGGTCTGCTGTTAGTCTTCTTGATGCTTCATCTGCAGGATTTTCCTTTGTGCTAACATATCTCCATTGTGATACATCAGTAGCATCCTTTACAAAAGAGATTCTGTTTGATACAAATGTTTAAAAGCGTTTGGTTTCGTTGTTGATGTACTTAAGCACCGTTGTGCTATTGGTCCAGAAGCTGGATTTGTCCAGTTGAAGCTGTAATCTTTTTGCAGCATTGCGTCAACTCTGACTGCTAGGACTGCAGCTGTAAGCTCCATTATGAATGCAATATGCACCTCTTTGCTATAGTTTTCCAGTCTTAGATATGAAACAGTGTCGTAGCCACTTTCGCTGGTGTCTTCTTTCTTGAAAGGCAAGTCTAGACAATAGTGTCCATCTTCCACTGTGCTCTGGTTTCTCAGTTCACCATCCAGGGTAGTTCCATTTGTAACAGAGATTTCTGGATGGTCATCTTCAGTTTCGCTGGTGATGGATTCATTTAGTTTTCCTCCATCGACAAAAGGCTGTAGAGTTCTCTGTGCAACTAGTTTTTTCAGCAATTACTTTGGTTGAAACGTCTTCAAGGTGTAGTGGGTTTTCTGGTGCAAGATCCCCTGAGGTTTCCAGTTCTATCATTTCTTGATCCGAAGATTCACGATTTTCTGGTGCTTCTTCAACTGAATGCAACAGTGATCCATTCTCCTCCAGCACTTCAGAGGTGGTTGTGGATTAACATTAGTATCCCAAACAAAGCTCTCAACTGTTTCATCATACACAGTCAGTTTAATATCTGGTATTAGTTCCGAGTTGGTCTCAGACATCTCTGTGCTCAGACAAGTATTTTCAGGACCAGATTCTCCAGCCAATGGATCAGCTTGGTCTGCTTTGGAGGAGATGCAGGTTTCAACATTCTTGATGCAACCAACAACAGAGAGGTCTTCACGATGTTTCAGTTTAATTAGTTGTTTATTGAAGTAGTGATACAAACAGATTAGTATTTCTTCCGTCGTTTATCTGGTAAGAACTGTATCTAGCCATAACTCCTTCGTGTCTGACCCCTCCCATCTCTGTATTCCCAGATACACTCATAATTCTGGCTCCTCCCAGTCCATAATATCCATTATGCCCATAAATGTGTTCATCTCACGACAACCCCCAAGTGACGAAAAATAATAAAGCAAGATACAAAATAATATAATATGCTGAGGCAGCTAATAAACACAAATGGCTCCAACAAAAGGAGTTATGTAATGTAACCTGAAGAGAAGAAGAATATTTCCATGCAGGAAAAAGACATGCTGTAGAAAATGCCATAATGTAAAGCATCAAACACTTTGGAATCGTTGAATACTTGTTTGGTCCCGGCAGACTGAGATTAAGCAACTGGACAGTCTAGTCATTGCCATTTGCACCTGCTAGGTATTCCAAGAAATTGGATCAATATATGAATGCAATGCGTCTGCCTCCAACAATGAGATGCGGAATACAGCTAAATGGCTTACATGGAAATTTAATGCATTTAAGATTTTGTGAAGTCCATGGTAATGGCAAAGTTATTTTTAAAATATGGCATAGATATCAGGGCTTCCTATAAGTCTGTCAACCCGAAACATCCGTCAACCATTCCTTCTCTCTAGAGATGCTGCCTGAGTTACTCCAGCATTTTGTGTCTGTCTTCAGATCTCAGGTCTTTGGCTAGTCATACTGATATTCTGTTAAATGTTTCTGTGGACTCTACTTGAGATCTGAGATTTTGTTCACTGCAGTATTCAGACACAAGACCTATTTTTGTAGCTAGAAACATAAAAAACAGGTGCAGGAGTAGGCCATTGGACCCTTTGAGCCAGCACCGCCATTCAATATGATCATGGCTGATCATCCAGAATCAGTACACTGTTCCTGCTTTCTCCCCATATCCCTTGATTCTGTTAGCCCTCAGAGCTATATCTAACTCTCTCTTCAATACATCCAGTGAATTGACCTCCACTGCCTTCTTTGGCAGAGAATTCCACAGATTCACAACTCTCTGACTGAAAAAGTGTTTCCTCATCTCAGTCCTAAATGGCCTACCCCTTATTCTTAAACTGTGACCCCTTGTTCTGGACTCCCCCAACATGGGGAACATTTTTCCTGTATCTAGCCTGTCCAATCCATTAAGAATTTTATATGTTACTGTAAGATTGCGGTCCCTGGTTAGAGACCGACTTCGGAAGCTCCAAGCCGGAGGAGCTTTGACCGCCCCGACGCGGGGGGTTTGATTGCCCTGACGCGGGAGCTTCGATAGCACCAAGGCAGGGACTTTGATCGTCGGCTGCGGGAGCTTCGATCGCTCCAACTGCAGATGGTTCGACTGCCCTGACCACGGGAGAATAAAGAGGAAGAAGTTTTGACTTTATTGCCTTCCATCACAGTGAGGAATATTGGCAATCCGCTGTGGTGGATGTTTATGTTAACTTTTATGCAGTTGTGTGTCTTGTTTTTTTTTAGTGTTGCAGTATGGTAATTCGAGTCTCACTGTACCTTAATTGGGATTACGTGACAATAAACAGACTTTTGAACCTTTGAAATCCCCTCTCATCCTAAATTCCAGTGAATATAAGCCCAGTCAATCCATTCTTTCATCATATGTCAGTCCCACCATCCCGAGAATTAACCTGGTGAACCTGCGCTGCACTTCCTCAATAGCAAGAATGTCCTTCCTCAAATTAGGAGACCAAAACTGCACACAATACTCCAGTTCTTACCAAAGCCCTGTAGAAGTGCAGTAGGACCTCCTTGCTTCTATGCTCAAATCCTCTCGATATTTGAAAGCTTAAACATCAGTGGCTACATTTCAATCAAATGTGTTTACGTTTCATTGGAAGCATACCTGGAATGTAAATTGTACACCCAAGAAATTAAATTAAATGTTGAAAACCACTAGATGAAAATGCATGAAATTGCTCTCAGCTGGACAACTGCCCCTTAAGGCATGGATCTGAAGCGAGAGAAAAAATCTACATTCCATTCTTTTTTTTGTGTGGAAAAAGCACCAAAAGATCTGATACATGGGAAAGATTAAAATCGTATAGAATTCCATGAATGTTTAAAATCATTCAGAACTGGGCATCGCCCTCCTGAGAATAGGTAGAGTCCGAGGGTAAATTTGATGTGGAAGAAATTATCTCATGGATTGCAGAGTAAAGACATAACAATTTCCATGAATGATCACAAGAAATAACAGAATGACCATAAAAAGCCATACAAGCTGTCAGAGGAGGTAGCTGAGGCAGGGACTATCCCAATGTTTAAGAAACTGTTAGAGAGGTACATGGATAGGTCAGGTTTGGAGGGATATGGGCCAAATGCAGGCAGGTGGAACTAAGGTAGCTGGGACATGTTGTCCGGTGTGGGCAAGTTGGGCCGATGGGCCTGTTTCCACGCTGTATCACTCCATGACGTTATGATTACACTTTTCAAAATATTCAGATGAGAGCAAATAAAAAGTAGATTACACTAGTGATTTATACTTGTTTTATATTAGCATGTTTGTTAATCTTAAAAGGAAAGGTCAAATAGATCAGATCATGTATTATCTTTCCGCTGACTAGATAGCACTCAACAAAAGCTTTTCACTGCCCCTCGGTACACGTGACAATAAACTAAACTGTATTCAACACATTTGTCCTCCAACCTTTATGTCCCAGTAACTGCATCACAATACCCTAGCTTACAATACGAAACGATAAAATAGAACTTTATTGTCCCAGGAGGGAAATTGATCTGCCAATCGTCATAAAACACAAGATACGTGAAACATGAAATTAAAGTGATGAGTAGAAAGGATTGGGGATGTGCAAAGATTGGAGTGGGGGGGAGGGGGGAGGGAGATGAGGGGGGGGGTGCGGTGGGGGGGGGGGGGGGAGGGGAGTCACTCTACCCTAGGACAGAAAGGGGGGGAGTTGCACAGTTTGATAGCCACAGGGAAAAAGGCTCTCCTGTGGCGTTCTGTACTGCATCTTCGTGGAACCGCGTAAATTATTTGGTGGTTTTATTCTAACTCACATGGATTCATTACATAGGGGAGGCAGATAATGTGTTTATTCAGTTACCGTACAGCTGCACCAATCTGCTCCTACAAAGATTTCTGGTCAAGAGTTTTCTGTACCAGGGAAATAGTTGTTGTGAGCATATGTGGTGGATATGCCTGTGAAGGCAAAGCCATATTGGTAACATGGTGCAGCCAGTTAAGAGGGATTTATATAGGTACATAAACAGACAGGTAATGGAGTGATATAGACCGTGTGGAGGCAGAAACACACTTTATATTGACACAAAGGTCATCATAGCCTTTGTGGGCCAAAGGGCATGTTCCTGGTCTGCATGTTTTACGTTTTATGTTTAATATTCCATAGTTCACGTTCATTCCCATTTCACTATTAAGTAGTCAAAAAGTTTACTATATCTATGCCACTCACAGCTGCCAGTCTTTTACTGGCACTGCACAAAGTATTGACAGATCATTATTACCAGAGAACATTTTCCATCAATAACCTGTCATAGTTTCTTTGTCCTTACTTCTACTTAAAACGAGAAAATCTTCATAAAATAAATAGAAACACATCATTTGAGAGGAATGAACTTACAGAAATCAATGCTGAAGTATATGGTGTGCCGATAGAACCACAAAATTATTGAGTAATGCAACCTCATTCAAATTACCATTAGTTGCACCAATTAATTATTTCACTATCAAAGTAAAACTGGAAGCTGTTTTGTTTTCTTATTTACATTCATACACATGACATACAGCATTCATTTGAGTACCAAATGCTTTGCAAATGCTTCAGAAGACCAATTTAAGCTTTTGGTGTCCTTTTGATATTTTGATCAAATGGATTCTGAATATGGACTTTAAATGAAATAAACTACCGTTAGTTAAGATGGTCAACAAAGCGTACACTGGCGGAAAGCAGGAAGTGGAGCAATAATTTAGAGTGTGAAATGGCAATGTCATCAAACCACCGCATTTAAGGGACAAGAAGATCCATTGAAGACTGTGATAAAGATCATAAAAATCAAGACTAAGGAAGCCAATCAAAAACCTTACAATACAAATACTTCATTTTGGGCAGACAGAGTAACAGTTTAAATGTACTTCTACAAGACTATGGTAGAATATAATAATGACATTCTGCAGAATCAACATGAATTTTGTAAAGGTGATCATATATGACAATTTGTTTTGTCAAATATGAGTTGTCATGTTGTCTCCTGATCACTTTACAAAATTCATGTTGATTCTGCTGAAAGTCATTATTATATTCTTGTTAGCACTTACTATGTAACAGATGCTTGCATTTTTCCTCTTTCCGATGACAGGCTAAATCATCATTAGTTCTTTATTTTATGCAGAATTGTTCTTTCAAAACATTAAAAGGATTGTAATCTGCAAATAAACTAAATGTATCAACTTACATTAGGTTTACTGACAACCAAAAATGTAAAAATTGGATTGGAAATTGCATTAAATATATCCATTTGAAAATAGCATGAATGTACTCTTTTCTAATCTAATCTTTTGGGTGCTCCATCCAGGCCATATCCCTCTCATGGGGATGTGGATCCCTTTTGATACCTTACCAAAGGCAGACTTCGATGATGAAATTTGTCATCACTTACAGCACCAGCACAGCCCAAAGCTGAATGAGGACGTGTGTCAGAAGAACAAGCCCTCAATCCCAACAAGTTTTTTTAATCTACTGAGCAGCAGTTATCCCTGACTTCCTGTCAACTTTCTAGATGTAGGAAAACTACAATAAGTGTATCAACACACTAATGAGATATCAACAATGTTGCCTCCACAAAATCTTTCAAACTCTTCAGCAGGGTGGATGAACCAATGTTAGCATCTTCCCTGGGGTCAATATCGCAAACACTGAGGATCTAGTTGGATATTAAATAATGATGAGAAGTACAGGAAAGAGAATGAGAACTTCATTACCTGGTGTCAAGACGACAACCTCTCCCTCAATGTCAGTAAGACAAAGGAGATTGTGATTGACTTCAGAAAGCGAAGCAGTACACACATACATTGATGTCATCTAAGTAGAAATGGTTGAAAACTTCATGTTCTTAGGAATGAACATCACCCACAATTTGTCCTGGACCAGCCACATCGAAGTAATGACCAAGAAAACATACCAACACAACGACTTCCTTAGAAGGCTTAGGAAGTTCAACATATCCCCAAAAATCCTCACCGACTCCTACTGATGCACCTTAGAAAGCATTTTATTGGGATGGATCATGGTTCACAGCATGGATCACAGCATGGTTTGGGAACAGCTAGATCCAAGACCACAAGAAATTGCAGAGAGTTTTGGACATAACCCAGATCATCACCAAACCAACCTCCCTTCCATTGACTCCATTTGCACTCACTGCCTTGGTAGGGCTACCAGCATAATCAAGGACGAGCCTCAACCGGGTCACTCCATCTTCCCCCACCCTCTCGAGTACAGAAGTTTGAAACGCATACCTCCAGATTCGGGGACAATTTCTTCCCAGCTGCTATCAGGCAACTGAACTGTCCTCTCACCAGCTAGAGTCCTGTCCTGACCTCACTGTCTCACTGGAGATATTGAACTATCTTTAATTAGACTTTATCTTACACTAGATGTTATATCCTTTATCCTTTATCTGTAATCATGTATAGTATTTTCTTTGACTGGATAGCACGCTACAAAAAGCTCTTCACTCTACCTCGGTACACATGATGATAACCAAGCTAAATTAAATACACACAACCAACTCTGTGGGTGGGCCAGATCATCTGCATACCTGACACCAGACTCTTGAAACAAACACTCTGTGCTCGGTTAAGCAAGAGTTATCCAGAAAGATAGAAAAAATGCTTCCATTAATTTCCTTTTCATAGAGAAATTGAGAAAAATTGTTACATCCCAAACTACCAACCTATCAGTTTGAGCACTACTTGTTCTACCTGTTGCCGAGTCAGTGTCTTCTCTTTCGTACTTCTCAACCTCCTCAAAACCCACATTCAGGGAGTGGAAGCAGATTACTCTCACTTCTAGGGAATGTCTGAGTGATACAAACCATTATTACGAAGCTCTTGGTCGTCACTTTTGCTCGGTTTTTACCGGAGAAAAACAATTTGAATTTCCAGGTCTTGGCCCTTGTAACATTCCAGATATTGGCAACTTGCTCACCACCTAAGAGGGAGTTGAAAAGCTTTTGTCTGAACTCAATCCTTATAAAGCCTATGGCCCAGACAGCTTAACTGCCAGAGTTTTGAAATCATGTTCTTTAAGCATTGCTCCAATCCTCCAGATATTATTCCAGAAATCAATTTCTACTGGAGAACTACCGAGTGATTGGAGTAATGCAAACATCTCTCCAATTTACAAAAAGAGCGACCACTCAAATCCAGCCAATTATCATCCGGTATCCTTGACTTCAATTGTCTGCAAACTCCTTGAACATACTATTCATGGCCATGTTATGAGGCACTTTGAATGACACAATATACTAGCTGACCAGCAGCATGGATTCTGCAAAGACAGGTCATGCGAGACCCAGCTAACTGTCCGGGTTTTGAGGAGGCTGAGAAGTACGAAAGAGAAGACACTGACTCGGCAACAGGTAGAACAAACAATCTGCAAACAATCCTGGATTAGAGAGGGCAGGCCGATCCTATTATAATGGACTTTAGCAAGGCCTTCAACACCGTTCCCCACCGTAGGCTGATGGCTAAGCTTCACCACGTAGGCATCCAAAATAACATCTACTCCTGGATTGATTCATTCCTCACCAAACGCCAACAAAAGGTTGTAGTAGATGGTGCCACAGGGAATGGTGTTGGGACCCTTGCTGTTCTTGATCTACATCAACGATCTGCCTGACAACCTGTCTTCGAGAGTGAGACTCTTCGCAGACAACTATATTGTGCATTGAGAGATCAAAGCTGCAAAGATGCCAAGGTTCTTCAAAATGACATAAACTATCTTTGCAATTGGGAAATAATTTGTCAAATGGGTTTCAATTACACCAAATGCTTTTCCATGAGAGTTACTCATAAAGTCAAGCCAATCATAAACCGGTACAAGATGGGAGACAACCTGCTTAAAGAAGTTGATCACCACCCATACCTGGGAGTTGAACACACATCTGGCCGAGCCTGGTACAGACACATACACCAGATTGCCACAAAAGCAAACAGAACTTTGGAACTCCTCCGGAGAAATGTATCCGGTTGTGACAAACAACAAAGGAGGTAGCGTACAAAACACATGTCCACCCACGGTTGGAATATTGCCAGACAATATGGGACCCTCACCAGAAAAATAACATTGACACCCTTGACAAGGTTCAGAGGCGTGCAGAACGATTTGTTTGTGACAACTACTCACGAAAGTCAAGCATCTCCGATATGTTAAATCCGATATGACTTGGCTGGGTCGCTGGAGTCAAGACGCACCAAAGCCTGTTTATGTACTGTCTACAAAGAGACTCATGGCATCATCCCCAGTAACATATCTCACTTCTTTCAATCCAATCCCCAGAAATTTACAAGACAGTCCTCGGGTCACTTCATTTATACTAGAATTAGAGCAAACAAAAATAGCTCCCTACAGTCACTATATCCATGGACTATCCCAGAGTGGAACATTTTTCCCGACACCACAAGATGTGCACCAACCTTGTCACTCTTCAAGTCACAGCTCGACAGCTTGGACATGAATCATCTCCCCAAACTTGCCCACATAAAAATCTGTAACCCACAAAGTAAATTGCTGGAGGAAAGATTCCACCCTGAAACATTGTCCGCCCATTTCCCTCCACAGATGCTTCCTGACCCACTGATTTCCTTGAACAGTGTGTATTTTGCTCAAGGTTCCAGCATCTGCAGTCTCTAGTGACACCAAATTTCTTGCCTTACTGTATGTACTACATAAGGTTTGCTAAAATTCAGGTTATTTTTAACGATTCATTGGCACCTGATTGTGAGAATTTATTTGCAGATTAAAATATCTTGTTTTGGTATATATGAATTGGAGAGTTCACCTTCATCATAACAGAACGTATATTCATGATTTGCACGTCTGTTGGTCATTAACTCACAAACATGAATTGGTAATGTTGTGCATTTACAGTATTCTTTGTAATAATATAACATTGGACACAACATTACTTCTTTGTTCCAGCCCAGTGGGAACAGATGTTTAATCACCATTATCTTATCCTGGGAAATTTGCTCACCCGCAAGAACACTAGGACGGCCCACCCAGCTGTGATGATTCCAACTTTTCTTCAGGACTATTGCTGTGATGATTCCAACTTTTCTTCAGGACTATTCCAGTCCAAATGGCTCCCAAATCTCTGTTGGAGTCTCGCTCTCTCCACTTGCACATCACTGAGGCATCTCACGTTGCCTTTTGCAACAACTTTTGTGTCACCTTTGTGGATTAAGATTGTAACAAAGTACTTAAGTACATGCTAAGATACAACACATCATTTTATTGAAGCACTTACAGCATAGAACCTGCAGTACATTACAGCTCCGAGCTACTACATCTACTGCCTGACGTAGGTGAGTTCTTAATATTATAAAGCACGTACTAGGCGGGACTACTACTAACAAGCACTACGATTGGCTAGCATGCAATAGCCCATCTACACGACCTGGCTGAACACGATGTTAATCTGAAGAGTATACTCGACCGCGCCATGGACATTAATCTCAAACTGAATCCATTAAAGTGCAGGTTTCGCGTTCCTGAGGTCACTTACGTCGAACATGTTTTCACCAGCAGCGGTCTCCGACCAGATCCACTAAAAACTGCAGCCATAAATGAACTGCCGGTTCCTACTGACGTTGTGAGTTTACAACAATTCCTCGGCATGGTTAACTACTTGGGGAAGTTTATCCCCAACCTTTGCGACTTATCAGCCCCCCTGTGCGAACTGACGCACATAAACACGGCGTGGTCCTGGTACCCACAGCACCAAAGGTGCTTTTGACACCCTCAAGCTACAGCTGGCTAGCGCACCAACACTTTTATATTTTGATCTAGAGCTACCGGTTACGATCACCTGCGATGCGTCCCAGTACGAGCTAGGCGCAGCGTGCCTGCAGACCACGACTGATGGCGGCTTCAAGCTTGTCTCGTATGCATCCCACTTCTGACACCATGTAACAAAGTACTTAAGTACATGCTAAGATACAACGCATCATTTTATTGAAGCACTTATAGCATAGGACCTGCAGTACATTAAAGCTCCGAGCTGCTCCATCTACTGCCTGACGTAGGCGAGTTCTTAATATTATAAAGCACGTACTAAGCGGGACTACTACTAACAAGCACTACGATTGGCTAGCATGCAATAGACCATCTACAAAAATAATAAGCGTTAACATTGAATATGCAATACTGCGCTCTCTGCATTTGATAACCAAACTTACAATGTTAAAATATTATCATTTTCTTCATTACCTTTTCTTCTTTCTTTATCAGCTGTTTTGCCTTAGAACTTAAAAGTGATAAATACGATATGTGTGACACATATCCTCCACCCCCCAGTCATCATACTAGTTTCACTGTTGTCCTGTTGAGTTTGTCTCTATAACTCGTTATCACCTATCCCACAACCAATAATGGACCATTGTGGGCTCCACCTTTCCTTGATCATCTTTGATTTCATTCATTAGTTCTATGTGCCATCTATATCTCTTGTTTCCCTTTCATAGGATCATAAGATCATAAAATCATGTGATCGGAGCAGAATTAGGCCATTCAGCCCAGCAAATCTACTGCACTATTCAATCATTGGCTGATTTATCTCTCCCTCCTAACCCCGTTCTCCTGCCTTCTCCCCATAACTGACACCCGTAACTAATCAAGGATCTATATATCTCTGCCTTAAATATAAACCTGTGGCTTCCACAAGCTTCTGTGGCAACGATTTACACAAATTCACTACCCTCCGACTTAAAGAAATTTCTCCTCAACTTCCTAAAAGAAAGTCCTTTAATACTGAGGCTATGACTTCTAGTCCTTGACTCCGCCATTAGTGGAAACATCCTCTCCACATCCACTCTAACCAAGCCTTTCACTGTCTCTTAGTCTGAAGAAGGGTCTCGACCAGAAACGTGACCCAGTCTCCAAAGATGCTACCTGATCTGTTGAGTTACTCCAGCTTTTTGTGTCTATCTTCAGTTTAAACCAGCATCTGCAGTTCCTTCCTACACATTCAGAATCAAAGGGTTGATATCAAAATCTGATATGATAATATCAAATCTTACAGGAATAATATAGTTTTAAACTTTTTGAGTGTTTTTATAGAAGTTTAAATTCAATGCTGTGTACATTAAACCTTCTACAAAAAGTAAAATATATTTGATTTATACCTTTGTAGAACATAATTAAAATTTTATAATTCATTATAAATTGGGAAAAAAAGACCTACATTTTTGGTCATTATACTTATCATTTGAATAGTTATGATCCTATTTCCCCCCCAATTTCTTGGTCTCCTTTGTAAGTGTTAGGTTATAACTGAACCAATCTTTTCATAAAATGGTCTTCAGCATAAGAAAATATTCTTAATCCATAATCTCACAATATTCCCGACTCTCAACTGGAGTTTAAACAGTCACTGGCCTTGGTACAGATTGCATAGAGGTGGCAAGATTATCCCTGTCAATTGCACTCTGATAGCGATATAGCTTTACATGCATGTTCAGTTATCTGATGGTTACTTTTGTTAATCCATCGGAAAGGCAATTCATACATGAAAAACTATTTAATGTGAATTTCTTTTAAAATTTGGGCACAAAACAAATCATAGTAATACATTTTCCTGTGCAAAAGTAATGTAGTGATTATTTTACATCTTTTTGCTTCATTTTCATTTGACTCAGAATTATTGCATAATGATAGTACTATTGTCAAATCAATTTGCTTTTACAGCTGTTTTGCACTAATTTGAGTGCAGTAGCATAATGACTGAGTTATATTAATTATTTCTTAATTGAGCACTGTCTTACTTACATTAGTTAATGATTAAGAGAATCACCTGTCTTTCTTTAATACCATGAGGTCATTTACCATCTGTGAGAACCTCTTTTAACTTTTTTTTATTTATTCATCTTTTGGAATCTGGATGTGTCTGGCAAAGCCAGCATTTATTGCAACCCCAGATTGTCCTTGAGAATGTGCAGGAAGGAACTACAGATGTTGATTTGAACCAAAGATAGACACAAAAAGCTGGAGTAACTCAATGGGACAGGCAGCATCTCTGGAGAGAAGGAATGGGTGACGTTTCGGGTCGAGATCGCCTGAAGAAGGGTCTCGACCCGAAACTTCACCCATTCCTTCTCTCCAGAGATGCTGCCTGTCCTGCTGAGTTGTCCTTCAGAATGTTGTGATATTATTGTCTTGAAATGCTAAAGATCTATTGGTGAAGGTACACTCACAACACTGTTGGGAGGCAGTTCTGAGATTTGACACAGTGTTGTCCATGGGGAATGATGATACATTCCTGAATAGCACATTCCCTTTCACCATCCACATACACCATCCTCAGACAATAATGTTATCATGCACTGGTGATGGAGCTCATGGATATAGGAAGTACCATCAAAGTAGCTTAAATTAGTACCAGCAGTGCAGTGCATTTTGTAATTATTATTTTTTTGGGGGGGTAATGGGTTGTGCGGGTATCAATCACATGTATCACTTTGACCTGAACCATGTTGGGTTTGCTACAGATTAAAGCTTTCGGCTATTAGTGTTTGAAGGCATAAAAGAATAGCTGTTTCTAATTCAATCAACGACATTTAGAAGAACATTAGTAAAACTTTGTGGAATTGAAGCTCTCCAAAAATAGTATTCTGAGTCAGGATCTCGATCAACTGGGGAAGGGGGCCAAGAAATGGCAGATGGAATATTACGTGGATAAGTGTGAGGTATTGAATTTTGGGGGGACCAAACGTTTGCCTTTATCATTTCGGGCATCGAGTACAGCATACAGGATCTCTTGTTGCAACTGTACAAGTCACTGGTGAGACTGCACTTGGAGTATTGTGCACAGTTCTGGTCGCCATACTATCGGAAGGATGTCAGTAAGCTGGAGTGTGTGCAGAAAAGATTCACAAGGATGTTCCTGGGACTAAACGGTTTAAATTAAAGAGATTGGGATTTTGTTTTCCCTGGAGCATAGGAGGCTGAGGGGTTACCTTGAGAGGTGTGTATAAGATGGATAGTCAGATTTTAATACTGGAGGGCATATATTTATGGTGATAGGAGATAAATTTAAAAGGGATCTGAGGGATAATTTTTTCACATAGAGGGTGATGGATATATGGAATGAGCTGTCAGTGGAAGCTGTAGGGGCAGGTGGAAAAGACACTTGGATAGTATATGGATTGGAAAGGGTTGGAGGGGTTTAATAGAACTATATTGGTTAAACATTATGGACAAGTTGGCCGAAGGGCCTGTTTCCATGTTATATAACTCCATGACTCAATCTCAAAGTGTTTCAATAGATCCAGATTAAAAAGACTTTTATTTGTATCTGTCACAAAAATAAATTAATGTAAAAATCTGACCATAAATACACCTGTATTATCTTCAATAATAGTTTTACTACTTGCTGTAAATACTGAACCTATGACTATATAAAATTTAGGTATCAGCTAGAAAATGTTGATAAAAATGCCTTAATCATATAGTCCATAGAATCGTAGGTCCATATCCTTCTATGACTTGTCTATTCAAGTGCCCGTCTAAATGTCTCTTAAATATAATGTTGAGCATAACATTGTATCTAGTTCTACCACCTCTATAGGCAGCCGTGTGAGAAAACCTTTCCCTCAAATCCTCTTTTAAACTCCGTCTTCTCACGTTAAACCTATGCTCTCTTGTTTTTGCTTCCTCTACCATGGGAAAATGGTTAAGAGCATCTACCTCATGTACATACACTGCATATTTCAGATACCCGGCAGTGGACCCAGCGGCGATAGAGGAGAGGTCCGTGCGGCGGTCGATTATGGCGCCGACCTACGGACGAGGACGGACCATGTGGAAGTGAGGACGCCACTGCCGGGGGAAGGAACAAAGGAGGACCCGGCATGGGGGGGACCGCCATGAGGAAGGGGAAAGCCCAATGGACAATGGAAGACCCGGCGTTGGGGGACCGCCGTGAGGAGGGGAGAACAAAGGGGGTCGTGGCGCGGGTGTACTTTGTAACTTAGTATGCACCCTCTATGTGATCTTGGGTATGCAAGCAAAGAATTTCACTGTGACTTGCCACAGGTGACAATAAAGTATTCATTCACTCACAATCACATCCTTCTTATAGCGTGACGACCAGAACTGCAAGCAATACTTCAAATGTGCTCTAACCTGTGCTTATGTAACAAGTTCCTTCTGAAAGTGCAGAGTGTGTTTTAGCAACTCGTGTCATATAGCAAGCCAAATGGTTTTCCATTGAAACAGGAAAGAAAATTGGAACTTGCAGAAACAATGTTGAATTTCATATCTGGTAGAGTATCTCAAGGCAAATCTTTTAGCGATAAAATAACGTTTGGAAAATAGATACAAGACATGGAAGGATGGACAATATTTATTTTCCCAGATCTGGGGTTGAAAGCATAATATCCACATTTTCTTAGTAAATTTTCTGCGATACATTCTTCATTGTGATTAAAAAGACAAATAGCTACTTCATCCAAATAAATGTTAATTATGTTGAATTCAAAGACAGACTGCTACCTTGAAAACAATGGTACCACAAAGACACTATAATTACTTCTGTTTGAAGATGTCACAAAGTATTAATTGTTGGAAAATCTCTATCAGTCATGTTCCTCTCTTGTCTAATAAAGAACATTAAAGTTCCAAACCTAAACCTTGCACAAAAGCCTTGCAAGACAAATGCCAAAACATGATAATAGAGTATTTTTGTGACTTTTGACAGCAATATTCAGCTCAAGTTGAAAGCCGTGAAAGAAACTGAGTACACTCACACCACCATTTCACTAAATTGTTCTATTTACTCTTGAATATTGTGTCGTTTTGTTAAGCCATTCATTTGGTATATGCATGTGGTCTGCATCTTATCTGAAAATGCAAATGATTACTCTGCTACCCCTGAAGAAAGCTGGCGCCAATTAAGTTGAGGATCCTGAACCCCTTGACTGCCACTAACAGTACGTTTCCTATGGTTCAGGTTAATTAGCAAGGTAGCTCCAGCAGTTAGAACTCATCTGCAAATGCCTCCATTTTGACCTGGGGCATACCAAGCCATTTAGTAAAGATAACTACTTGAAGAAGGGTCTCGACCCGAAACGTCACCCATTCCTTCTCTCCCGAGATGCTGCCTGACCTGCTGAGTTACTCCAGCATTTTGTGAATAAATCGATTTGTACCAGCATCTGCAGTTATTTTCTTATATAACTACTTGGTAGGTGTACAAGAACCAATTAATAAAATTGGTGTCATATTAGCTGCTGGATGTATGGGTTAAAGACGTTGTAATATCTCTGACTTTGATTCCACTATCAGCTAGTTGTACTTAAAGCACAAAATAAATATAATGATCAAAACAAAGCCGCATTAACTGATAGAATATTGGCACATCCAGTAACTTCCATTGGGTTGCACTATGAATTGGAATGAAATATTGGTGTTATTATATAATATTATACAAATTTGTCTTTTTCAGAATATTCCTTTGGAAATAATTTCCACAACGTCAGTTTCATCAAAATACGAATGAAAATGAGAATGCTTTAGGCAATATGTAAAAATTTCCATCACGACTCAATCCATGAAATATGTGCAAAGAATAATAAATTAGTTAAAAAAACAATTATATTCAAATGTTGTATACAATTGCAATTAATAATTTAATGCACTTTAATTTAACTATAATGGATGATATACTAAAAAGAAACCTTTTCTTTTTCCTCAATCTGTTGTCCCTATCATTTAAGCTAGCTGGAAGCCCACTAAATGTTGGAAATATCAACAAGCTTGTCAAAGGGTATCATATGCATCTGCAATGCAAAATTAATGAGGCATTCACTCAAAAATAGCAGGATTGAATTACACTTAGCATACAGCCCAAACGGAAAGAAGCTTGGGTGCATTTTCTCAAGAAACCAGACAGAAATGTTTTCCTGCAACCTTCACCTAAATACTGCCAGCAATTGTGAGTTGCCAAACAGAAAATCTCAATTGTAATGCTAATGTGGATGTTTTACATTTATTTAAGATAAAAATTCCCACAGAAATGTTTTTAACTATAAGCTGTAATAAATATAAATTACCTGGAACTTTATCCTAATTGACTGCAGAGTAAAGAATTTCAGGGACAGACTACAAATTACTGATGGAACTATATTTATAATTTACTGCTGATGACTGGGGAAGAAATTCTAGACAAAGTTTTGAAACATGTTCTGAAAGATGTGCTTTAATGTTGGAGATTTATATTGCAACATTACATATACACTGAGAGTGCATAGATACAGATGGAGCAAAGATAGAAGAACAGCACAGTTGTACCATGGTGGAGCTGCTACTTCGCAGCCCCAGAGATCAACGGTCAATTGTGACCACAGGTGCTGTCTGTGTGGTGTTTGCACGTTCTCCCTGTGAACATGTGGGTTTTCCCTGGGTTCTCTGGTGGCATACCGCACTCCAAAGACGTGCAGGTTTGTAGGTTAATTGGCATCTATAAATTACCCCTACTGTGCGGGATGTGAAGGTGGGATAATATGGAATCGTGTGGGGGGGATCGCTGGTCGTCGTGGACTCGGTGGGCTGAAGGGCCTGTTTCCAAGCTGTATCTCTACACTAAACTAAACTAAAGATATAATATACCAAGAGGGTTCATGCAAGAAACTGCTTCCTCTATTGGGGGCATCCAGGACTAGGGAAACACAAGGAACTGCAGGTGCTGGAATCTTAAACAAAACACAAAGTGTTGGAGTAACTCAGTGAGTCTGGCAGCATTTCTGGAGGAAATTGATAGGCAATGTTATAGGTTGTGTCCCTTCTTCAGACTTCTGGGAACTAGGTAACTTTGGTTCAAATTAAGGGATTCCTCTTTCAGCAGTTATACAGCATGGAAAGAGGCCCTTTGGCCTAACTTGCCCACGCTGACCAATGTCCAATCTACATTAGTCTCACCTGCCCATGTTTGGCCTATATCCATCTTAACCTTTTCTATCTATGAACCTGTCCAAATGTCTTTTAAATGTTATTGTAGCACCTGCCTCAACTATCTCTTCTGGCAACTCGTTACATATACCCACACCCTCTGTGTGAAAAGGTTGTCCCTCAGGTTCCTATTAAATCTTTCCCATCTCACCTTAAACCTATATCCCCTTGATTTCCCTACTCTGGATAAAAGAAGCTGATCATTCACCTTATCTATTCCCGTCATGATCCTATGCACCTCTATAAAATCATTCCTTATTTTTTTTAGATTTGGAGATACAGCGCAGAAACAGGACCTTCGGCCCACTGGGTCCGCGCCACCCAGCGATCCCCGCACATTAACACTATCTTACACCCACTAGGGACAATTTTTACATTTGCCCAGCCAATTAACCTACAAACCTGCACTTCTTTGGAGTGTGGGAGGAAACCGATCTCAGAGAAAACCCACGCAGGTCACGGGGAGAACGTACAAACTCCGTACAGTACAGCACCCTTAGTCAGGATCGAATTTGAGTCTCCGGCGCTGCATTTGCTATAAGGCAGCAACTCTATCGCTGCGCCACCGTGCCACTTATCCTCCTGCCCTCCAAGGAAGAGTCCTAGCCTGCCCAACCTATCCTCATAGCTCTGGTTCTCAAGTCCTGGCAACGTCTTGTAAATCTTCTCTACACCCTTTCCAGCTTGATTACCTTCCTATAAAAGGGTGACCTAAACTGAACATAATACTCTGAATGCACCGTCACCGCTTTGTACAAAGGGAAAATGAGAAATTTCTTTACACAGGGTTGTACATCTTCATGATTTGCTGCATCCAAGGGCTGTAATGTTCAACCAGAGCATATTGAGACTTTAGATCAAGGAGTTATTGGACACAAAAGGAATGATGGCACCTGGATAGAAAGTGGACCACAAACAGACTCAGTCTTGGTCTTATTGAATAGCTAAAGCAGCATTTTGTCTACCTGCACTTCTCTTTCTTATGTTCTTTGAATATAAATGCATTAAATGCATTAAAAAAGGCTTTTTTAAAATAAATAACTAGTCAGGAATTAGCAACCAATGAACTACAAACGGATCCTTAAACACTTAGTTGCTTCATGTGAACAAGACATTTCATTGCACCTTGGCTTATATGACAATGAACTGATTCTGAATCTGGATCTGGATCTGAATCCAAATTATTTCTTAAATAATAATGCTCTTTTTAACTCAAAATTTCAATTTTCTTGTTTCCCATTCTGATCAATTCAGTCCATTATCATAGACTAATCATAAAAGATGATACAGGGAAGTACAGATGCTGGTTTACCAAAAAAATACACAAAGTGCTGAAGTAACTCAGCAGGTCAGGCAGCATCTTTGAAGAACAAGGAATATGTGGGATTTTGGGTCAGGTTTGACTCTAAATGTGAAGAAGGATCCCAACCCGAAACATCACTTATCTACTGTATGTTCTCCAGAGAAGCTGCCTGACCCACCGAGTTAATCAAAAAAGATGGATCGCAATGCATAACTGCAAAAAGCTTGGGAAAGAATAATTTGGAGGCCAACTATGACAGTGAAAACAAAAGCAGCACCATATGTCTATTTTAAATTTTCCTAACACTGTGTGGAAGAGAGCTTTGATTTTATGTCGTCTATCTTAAGCAAAATTCTAAAAAATATATAATTGTATGGGGCAGATTTAAAATACTGCATTATTGACAGATAGAGAGGAAAACATGGCTTCATTCATAAAGTTATTAAAACACCTATTTTCTTTTAACATGCTTCAAAACATTTCACAGTGAATCTGAAGAGTAGAAATCATTTTGTATCAGCAATGTCTAATAAACACAATGAAGGAAATGAAACAAACATTTAAATTTTTTCTAATGGTATTTGGTCAGGCAAGAATATTGTTAGGCCAACCTTATTCTGGAAATTATTTTTTATTTGATTGTGCAGCTGAATCAATAGAATAAATATTTGGAACATAGCTTAATGCGTTAACCAAAGAAGAACACTTTTTCAAAGCAGCACTCTACCAGTTTGAGTGTAGATCTTAATTTGAGACATACTGGAAAAAACTCTAATTCAGATGTGATAGTGAATCTAAATGTGCCAAGTTGACATAATATAGAGCCCAATTGAATGCCATATTTACATGCAAGCTCGATCCAAGGAGAATATTGCCAACAAATTAATATAAAGAGGCTTTATAGACTCATCAGTCTGAAGAAGGGTCTCGACCCGAAACGTCACCCATTCCTTCTCTCCCGAGATGCGGCCTGACCTGCTGAGTTACTCCAGCATTTTGTGAATAAATACCTTCGATTTGTACCAGCATCTGCAGTTATCTTCTTATAATATAGAGGCTATCGGTTTGAGCTGCTACCACCCTGAAAAAATCTATACTTTTAAGCATGGAGAAAGTGAGAGATGAGTAGCAAAATAATGCCTCACAGTTTTCAATCAATAATAATCATGTAGCAACACAGCCAAATTACCCCCAAAATTAAATGTAAAACAAAAAAAAACAGATTTTAGAAGTTTGGAAAGTGTGGAATAATACTCAGCTTTTGTTTCCATAGGTGCTGCCTGAATTTTTGAAAATTTCCCACATTTTCTGTTTATGGAGCAACATTACCAATCAATTATTATGTATGTTACCAGACTACATTTATCAGCTATATCTTTCTTCTTAATTAACTCTCATATAAAATAAAGAAACAACATGATCATGAAACAGTGGATAATTCAAAAATTCATACCATTTTGAGCAACATTGCACCATTGCATGCATGGTCAAGAAAACAACCCAATATTCATTACAGCCAACTACTATATAATAGGTTTGGTAGATTCTTCGTCATTTTTATATCCCATATCCAAAAATCATTAATCAATCAATTAATTAATTAAGATTTTCCCATTAGGAATTAACTCCCCACAGGAAAAATAGGTGTCGGGCACTGAAGAGAAATTTGAAAATTGATTTACTTAAACCCTTATCTGCCATCAATCTATCCACTCATTAAAGGTGTTGGACAGAAGATAGGCCAATACACATGTATTTCAAAGACAAGATGGATTTACCAATGTGGTAACAAAGAACTGCAAATGCTGGTTTACACCACAAAGTGCCAGAGTAACTCAATTGGTCAGGCAGCATCACTGGAGAAAAAGGATGGATAATGTTCCAGGTAGAGACCCTTTTTCAGACCTGAAACGTCACCCATTCTATTTTTCCAGAGATGCTGCCTGACACCTATTGCGTTACTACAGCACTTTGTGTCTATCTGTGGATTTATCAATGATGTGCAGTAGACAGACAGTTAAAATCATTCAATGCAAGATAGAAGAATGGACGGATTTCAGTTATAAGACACATTTGGAAGCTGTCACGTACAAGAACGGGTAATGGTCCACAAAGTTCCCTGAGAATGCGAGGAAATTACCAGCATGGAATTGGTAATGACTCAATAACAGGATAAACCAGTCTAGCACAAGACCAAAGGACAACCAGAGGCCAAATAAGATGTAAACAAAGACACTGGCCATCTGGCTGTAATGTGGCTAGCATTTCAATGAGATCCCCAACTGCGACAACAGGAAGGAGAAGTAACTTGGTTTGAGGAGTGAAGTCCTTGCTTGAGCTGTCAGAAGATATCCATCTTATGCTTTGGTTGACTTGATTGGCTCACGACCAACAATAAAATAATACCAACGATCAATTTCTCTCCTGGGATCAATAAAGTTTTATCGTGTCGTATCGTAAAGATGCTCCATAATTGATGAAGAGGAAGATGGACTTGGCAATGTAACATCCCTAAACTCATACTCATAGCTATCTCCTGGCAGACATTTCTTGTTATTCCCATTTTCGCTCCCCCCAACTGATCCTTGCCTCATTATGCACATTAATGAACACACATTAATGACCCCCACTTGCCTCATACCTACTACCAAACCAGAGCAGCCAATTCCCATTCCAGCCACCATATGCCTTGCTGCAAGCCCTTAGACAGAGGGTGTCAGGGGTTATGGGAGAAGGCAGGAGAATGGGGTTAGGAGAGATAGACATAGGCCATGATTGAATGGTGGAGTAGACTTGATGGGCCTAATGGCCTAATTCTGCTCCTATTACTTAAAACATGACCATACGACATTCCATGTCAGCCAACCACAACCACCCTGATTATGCTTTTGCACCCCTCACTTCAAACAAAATGCTCTCACCTACCTCCTCAGCTGGTCCTGGTGTTACGTTGTTCTTCATGCCAGCTTCATGATGTTGAGCACATAGGAAAAGGGTTTCTGTGTGCCTGGCCTGTTATGGAGCAGATGTGCCCTGAATCCAATTATTCCTTAGTCTGCGTGTTCCACCTCATTAGAGCACATTTACAAGCATCAATCGAATGCTAACTTTGAGTATCTTATTTTAACCCAGAAGCGCAGGGATGCCATGATGGTTTAACATGACACTGCAGTGCAATCACCTGGCTGGACCTGCATTATTGATGATGTATATGATGGCTCATTGCTACCCAAGCCTTATAACAATTGTAGAGATACCAGAAAGCACATGCCAAGACGATGTATGTTACACTCCTTTGGCCCACTAAACATGTGGCGGTTTTTAACACTAATGTCCAATTAATTTGTGAAATTGGGCCAAAATATAAAAATAGATTTATGGCTATTTGTACACAGAACCCTGTCATAAGAAAGGACTGTGGGGCTCCAGCCGAGAACCCTGCACCCTTCTGCACTTCCTCCAAAGCCTCCAATTCCTTCCTCTAGTCATAAGATCATAAGCGATAGGAGCTGAATTAGGCCATTCAGTCCATCAAGTCTACTCCACCATAAAATCATGGCTGATCTATCTCTCCCTCCTAACCCCATTCTCCTGCCTTCTCCCCATAACCTCTGACACCTGTACTAATGAAGAATGATGGTGGTGACTAGAAGTGCACACAATACTCTGAGGGCTAAACAAAGTTTCTTATAGCTGCAGCATGATATATCCCATTTTTTTAATACACAATGCCCTGACTAGATTAAACTCCAACTGTTATTTCTCTACCAAAATTTTTGTTCAAGAACTTTCTTCATTATCTGCAACTCTATCAGTTTTCATTTTGTCTGCAAACTTATTAATCAGACCACCTACATTTTAATCCAAATCATTTCTCACTACAGACATCCCAGCACTGATCATTGCAGTCTGCCACTGGTCACAAACTTTCAGACAGAAAACACCCCTCCATCAGTCTAAAGAAGGGTCTCAACCCGAAACATCACTTATCCATGTTCTTCAGAGATGCTGCTTGACCTGCTGAGTTACTCCAGCACTTTGTGACCTTTTTGTGTATTAACCAGCACCTGCAGTTCTTCGTTTCTACTCCTCCACCACTATTCTCTGTCTTTCATGATGTATCCATTTTACCAATGAGCATGTGACTTAATCTTTAATCCCCACTAATAGGGTTCTTGTGAAATGCTTTACTAATGTCCATGTATAGAACATCCACAGCCTACCCTCATCAATCATCTTCATCACTTCTTTAAAAAACAATCAAATTTGTGAAACAGAGCAACCCCTCCCCCCACTTTGGCTATCCCCAGACGTCCTGGACCTCACCTGTGGCTGAAGAGTACACAAAGATCTCTGCCCTTGCTTCCACTAGAAATCTGAGATATATTCCATCAGGCCCTGATGGAATACTTTCTAACTTCCTTATCTATCTTAATCTAACTCAACACTTCCTCCTTCTCAATATCAACATGCACAAACTTCAACATGTACTTCACTGGCCCTCATGTCCTTTTCCTTGATGAATACCAATGCACAGTAGGCATTTTGGATCTTGCTCACTTCCTCTGGCTCCATCCATAAACAATTCTGGGCTCTTTCCATGCCTTTCCTGCTCTTGATAATACCACTGCGCTTCATGATAATTCCACTCTACAGGGAAAGGTTCCTTTAAATCTTCACTAGTTTATATTGTTAAATGATTCAATTCCATCCACCTTGTTAAAGAGTCATTTCATCATCCTTGTGGTATATGCAGTGAATAACCCGATGTGCAAATGAACCTCAGTTTTTCCTTTGATACTGTGTAGATGTTGCAGACAGTTCAAGCTGATAGAATTTCTTGCCCAAAAGCCACCTAAAAATGGCCGATGTAGTTCTAAAATAGTGAGATATTTAAAAAATAATGGCTTTTGTTATAATTACCTGGAAACTGTCCTTTTTTTACAGGGTACTGTAGGTCTTAAATAAATGGCCTATGAATTAGTTATTTCCCACAAAGAAAACCTTTCAGTGTTGTCCAAACACACAATGTCTTCATGATGGAAAAATTAACCTTTGAAGTACAAAACTCTGTCAAATAAATTTGGAATCATTTTGTGGATAATAAACGTCACCCATTCCAGAGATGCTGCCTGTCCTGTTGAGTTACTCCAGGATTTTGTGCCTACTTTTGATGTAAACCAGCATCTGCAGTTCCTACCAATACATTTTTCTTCTTCTTCTTGAAATTGCTACGGAATACTTCATGTCCATCTGATCAGCTGGATAAGACTTTAAATTATTATTTCAGCCAAAAGACAGCGCCTCCGATACTGCAACACTTCCTCAACAGCTTCCTGCTGATGATCAACTGGTGTGACGGGATCTCTCTCATCCAATGAGAGGAAATATTAATGTCATATTTTAAAGTACAGAACAGTACAGTTTTTAATAGTACTGCATTCATTTTGTAAGGGACTGGGCTGCCAACATAAATTATGTGATCAAGTCCATTTAATGGGGTTTGAAGTTGAAACCTTCTCACTTAGAGGAAAGAGTACTATCATTGAGCTAAAGTTGACACCTTGCGTTACTGATCCTCCCTGGAGAAGCCTGAAGCAATTCTATGGTATAACACTTCATAAGAGTTGTGACATTTACAGCCAATGGCATCAATAAATGCTGTAAAGGCAAGGCTTGCTTGCCGGTGACACCCACGTCCCATAAATGAATAAAAAACAAGTGCATTGTTTGTGGAAGAGCCGAGTTGCTAATCAATCACAGCAACCTTTGTAAATTTGAGCATCCTCAAGCACTGTTCCTGTGACAAATGTAGATATGTTTCATTCTGTTTACAGATTCTGGTGTGGCAATATGACTGCATTGTGAACAATGCCTGTGGTGTAGACTGAGATTTTCAGTTTACTTAGGAAAAGGAGCAGCACAAGAACAAAAAAATTACCACACGAATTCAACAAAACAAAAAACTATTTTAAAAAGCTAAATGATTGCAAAAAGAGGCTTCCTTGCTGGGCCTTAAAAACTGCTTTCCACATGCAAACAGATTATAACCTTAACATGAATGCCCAATTCAAATGGACAGATAATGGAAGCCGTGTTAATTAGGTGGAAATTTCAGAAAATCATGTGTGCATTGTCAAGATGTCATTTACAATCATAAATGTACAAACGGGTTTCTGGGGTGACACGGAGCTGGAAAGGTTGCGAAGCAGAAAATAAGCATTTTAGGTCCCTACCCAAATTTCTAATTGGGTTCATTTTCTGGATTTATATATTTTTTAAATGGGTCACCCTGATTGTCGAGCACCAAACCCAATCAATTCTTTCTATGTTATCTTGACAGAAATAATATGCTTGTAAAAGTCTCATTTGTTTTTAAAAAATGGTAGGGAAATGTGTCTGAATGGAACTCAGGAAGTTATAATCTGTTCCTACCATTTATGTTACAAATTTACTACTTTACTATTTGACAAACACCCATTACATTACATTAGTCTAGTCCAGTAATTAAAACCAGAACTAGTGTCATGGCCAATTAACGTCCCCAGGTAGCATGCCCATTAGTTTTCCCATTAGTGAATTCAACAATACTAATGGGATTTCCACCATGGTATGTTAATTGGGCATGACACAGGAATTGGTTTTGTTCTTTGCACACCCTTGCTAATGATGAAATTAATGAGCATTTTATTGAATGCTATCTCATCAAAGTGTATCTAGCTAATTCACAGAACTCACTGCTGTATTACGAACACCATTTTATATCTGTGATGTTACTGTATGTGTGCATCATAGAATTCACTGCCATATCATTAAACTTCCACCTGCAGCAAAATGCCGGGCTGGTTCACTTTTTTCTTCTGAAGCATTTGTGCTTGTTAGGTAATCCTAAGAAATAATTCTGAAGCTATTTGTTTAAATTGACTATTTAAAACTTAAACTATTGTCAAGTGAGCTCAAAGGCAATTGCATTTTCAGATTGTGCACTTTAAATTGACCACCGAATAAACATTTCTTCCTATAATCCAAAATGACAGCACTGTTAGGTCTTCTACCATTTCAATAAAATATTCTGCATCAATTACGCCACATTTTCTACATGATTTCATACAGATAATAGACAAAAAGACAGTGGGCAGGAAACTGCAGAATGTCATTATAGGAGCTCACAAATATGTCCTGTGACAGAGACTAGGCAGGCAGTCACGGAATTGATGTGGGAGAGAGAGGTCTGATGGTTGGAGGTTCTACAGAGCCCTCCATTGGGAGTGTCAGAGACCCCATCAGAGGACTGGAACTTAAGGAGAGGGCTGGGGGCTGGAAATCATGGAGCATCAGTGAATTTGGTCTCGTAGCACCATTGAAAGCTGGGTGACGATTGGGAAATGGGGCAATCTGGCTATCTTGTCAGGGAAAGCAATCAAGGGTGGGTTGTTACAAAGAAAGCCCTGAGGGATAGTGGTCCAGAACCTTCCTTGGAATGATCCAAGTCCAACGCTTTCATAAGAAAATCTATATATCCTCGGAGAGAATGATCATTCTTCCGGGACAATGTATTAATATTTTTTCATTCATGCTCCAAAAAGGAACATGGTTATGAATTATGCGAGTAGATGCCTGACTAATGCTCAGTAGATGCACAAGATCAACTGATAAAGACGTAGTCATAGAGTAATACAGTGTGGACACAGGCCTTTCGGCCCATTACCCACACCGGCCAACATGTCCCACCTACACTAGTCCCACCTGCCTGCATTTGGTCCATATTCCTCCAAACCTGTCTTATCCATGTACCTGTCTAACTGCTTCTTAAATGTTGGGATAGTCCCAGCCTCAACTACTTCCTCTGGCAGCTTGTTCCATACACCCGCCACCCTTTGTGTGAAAATGTTACCCCTCAGATTCCTGTTAAATCTTTTCCCCTTCACCTTAAACCTATGTCCTCTGGTCCTCGATTCACCTATTCTGGGCAAAAGACTGTGCATCTACCCGGTCTATTCCTTTCATGATTTTATACACCTCTATAAGACCAGGAATGATGTCAGGAAGTGGTTGTGCTCATTTCTGGAGTAAAGCAAAAAAATATGAAAATGCTGTCCAAAGTGCATTTTCAATTCCACTAAAATAAATAAGAAAACAGGAGCAGGAGTAGACCATCAGGCCCTTTGAGCCTGCCATGCCATGCATTGTGACCATGCTGTTCTCATCTCCTCTCTGTGCCAGTTCCCCATCACCCTCCATTGGGAATATCAGAGTGTCCATCAGAGAACTGGATCTTAAGGAGATGGTATCTCTAAACTAAACTAAACTACAATGTTTTAAAATGCATGAGAACACCTAAGTCCTTCTGAACTTGACTCATTCACAGTCTCTCCTAATCTAGATAATAATCTGCATTTTGATTTCTCCTAATGAAGTCCAAAACATTATCTTTTGTAAATGAAATTTTTACAACTTCCTCATTTAAAAAAAAATAGCCCAAGTTTTTCTAAACCGAGTTAAGTAATCACATTTCTAGTTCATAAAACACAGGTAAAGGTGGGCCTGCGGATATTTAAATAGCAACATTACGTCTGTAATTGATTTCCTCAATTCATAATTGTGAGGAGTTATGAGGTCTGCACTTTATTTCAAGCTGCACAGAGAAGCATTTCTGTGGATTGATTTTTTTCTACCTCTGAAGGCGGTGCCATAAGAATCGGAGCTGCTGCTTAACTGCTCAAGGGAGCCTGGTTGTTGCCAACCTTGAGTGCTGTCCGTGTGGAGTTTGCAGATTCTCTCCAGATTCTTCCAGAACCAGGGGCCACAGTTTAAGAATAAGGGGTAGGCCATTTAGAACAGAGATGAGGAAAAACTTTTTCAGTCAGAGAGTTGTGAATCTGTGGAATTCTCTGCCTCAGAGGGCAGTGGAGGCCAATTCTCTGAATACATTCAAGAGAGAGCTAGATAGAGCTCTTAAGGATAGCGGAGTCAGGGGGTATGGGGACAAAGCAGGAACGGGGTACTGATTGAGAATGATCAGCCATGATCACATTGAATGGCGGTGCTGGCTCGAAGGGCCGAATGGCCTACTCCTGCACCTATTGTCTATTGTCTCTCTCATAGGTGGCATAGGTTTTCTCTGAGTTCTCAGTTTCATCTCATATCCCACAAAGATGATGATGGGCCAATTGAATCTGACAAATTACCCATTGGAGTAGCTGAATGACAAAAATAATCAAAGAGTCAAAATGTTACACTGCTACAGGGAAATAAGAAGAGGACAAATGTTCAGCATAGGATTGGTACAGGGAGCTGGCATGGATTGGCCACATGAACAAGTGTAATAATAATTATCACATCATCACAAAATGTACACTCTTAGGCAATAGAAAGTGTAAGATGTTTCTTCTTTAACATAATTCAAGTTACTTTTGCATTCCCGTACAGTGATGCCAGTCTGTAAAATCATAGCAAGTAAATCATTCAGTAAAAAGTATTTCATGAAATTCTATTTTTAGTGATTCTCTGAGCTATTCCCTTGTTTCAAAATTAATTTTTTTCAAGAATATCTGCTGATTATATATCGCAGTGAGATTTATAAAACTTGAAATTTAATAGAAAGTCCCACATATCTTCACAGAATCCTATGCATGTTTTTTTTTCAGGTCCACAGCAAAATAATTCTTATGGGATAATAATACTAATAATTCACATTGGCCCAAAGGTATAAAGAGGATATTAGCATTATATACATATGAATTAGAATTTCTTAAAGACCAATCTATTTTAAAATTCCTTGAGATGTTTCACTGGTTTTACTAAATGAACCACATTTCTGTTTGGTGTTTTTCTTTTTAAAAATGTTAAGATAAATCAAAGCCAGTTTGGAAGTTAAATTTTTAACACAATGCTGAATGTAACAAAGGGCTACAATTGGAAAATTCTCGATTCTTCTCCAATCCTGATCAAAATGTAACAATATTATCCCAGGGCAGCATTCTGTCACCACTCCATTATTGTTTCACTGCTGCTAAATTATTAAATCATGCCTTCTCTGATAATTTAATGCAGGCAAAAAAAATCTCTCTAAACCCTCTGCTTAATTATTGACATATCTGTAACACATTATACTCATCCTGGTTTCTCACAGAAACCGCAGAGAGATTCAAACAATCATGCTGATTGATTTGAAGCTGATTTTATATCTATTAGAGGGAAACAATTCAATTCAATCATTTGCATTATCTTTTCATTCTAAAAGCGAAGGCAATTAATAAACATTAGTAAAGTGGCCTGAATGCCCAACAGTTCTAAATTGTGCTACTGAGCGTATTGGAAGGAAGATAATAACAAATATCCTCATTAAAGTGTATTTCATGTTTCTATTATTTCGGTGAATTTCTACTCTTATTTTCATGATTATAGTTTCCAAATTAAAATTCAAGATATGCAGTTTTATGTTTTTTGAATTGTTTTTTTTTAATCAATGCATGTTATTTGATCAAACATCTGCTCTTTCAAGACTTGAATTAATCTCTGAAATATACTTTGCAAAATACAAATACAAATTACAAAACATAAAACGACATATTTTGAATTTTAATCTCTGACGAGACCAAGTGGATCCGTTGGGCCCAAACCTCTCCTGCATTGGTGCAGCACCCTCCCCTCCCACCCCCCCCCCCCTCCTCCTCCCCCCCCCTCCCCCCCCCCCTCTCCCCCCCTCATCCCCCCCTCATCCCCCCCCTCATCCCCCCCCTCATCCCCCCCCTCATCCCCCCCCTCATCCCCCCCCTCATCCCCCCCCCTCATCCCCCCCCTCATCCCCCCCCTCATCCCCCCCCTCATCCCCCCCCTCATCCCCCCCCTCATCCCCCCCCTCATCCCCCCCCTCATCAACCCCCCCCCTCATCCCCCCCCCTCATCCCCCCCCCCCCCCTCATCCCCCCCCCCCTCATCCCCCCCTCAACCCCCCCCACATCCCCCCCCCTCATCCCCCCCCCACATCCCCCCCCTCATCCCCCCCCCACATCCCCCCCCTCATCCCCCCCCCTCAACCCCCCCCCACACCCCCCCCCCTCACCCCCCCCTCATCCCCCCCCTCATCCCCCCCCCTCATCCCCCCCCTCATCCCCCCCCTCATCCCCCCCCTCATCCCCCCCCTCATCCCCCCCCTCATCCCCCCCCTCATCCCCCCCCTCATCCCCCCCCTCATCCCCCCCCTCATCCCCCCCCTCATCCCCCCCCTCATCCCCCCCCTCATCCCCCCCCTCATCCCCCCCCTCATCCCCCCCCTCATCCCCCCCCTCATCCCCCCCCTCATCCCCCCCCTCATCCCCCCCCTCATCCCCCCCCTCATCCCCCCCCTCATCCCCCCCCCTCATCCCCCCCCCTCATCCCCCCCCTCATCCCCCCCCTCATCCCCCCCCTCATCCCCCCCCTCATCCCCCCCCTCATCCCCCCCCTCATCCCCCCCCTCATCCCCCCCCTCATCCCCCCCCTCATCCCCCCCCTCATCCCCCCCCTCATCCCCCCCCTCATCCCCCCCCTCATCCCCCCCCTCATCCCCCCCCTCATCCCCCCCCTCATCCCCCCCCTCATCCCCCCCCTCATCCCCCCCCTCATCCCCCCCCTCATCCCCCCCCTCATCCCCCCCCTCATCCCCCCCTCATCCCCCCCTCATCCCCCCCTCATCCCCCCCTCATCCCCCCCTCATCCCCCCCTCATCCCCCCCTCATCCCCCCCCTCATCCCCCCCCTCATCCCCCCCCTCATCCCCCCCCTCATCCCCCCCCTCATCCCCCCCCTCATCCCCCCCTCATCCCCCCCTCATCCCCCCCTCATCCCCCCCTCATCCCCCCCTCATCCCCCCCTCATCCCCCCCTCATCCCCCCCTCATCCCCCCCTCATCCCCCCCCCACCCACCCCCCTCCTCCTCCCCCCCTCTCTAGGAGATAGATTTACACTTTAAAATGTGAATAACTTTTAAAATATAACACTGATTTCAATGAAACTTTTCCCATTAGCACCAAAGGGACGACTGTGAGTAAGGTGGGCCTAAAATTGTCGTGCTAACGTGTACCGTTTTGGCTGTCATTCAGGAACAAACAAACAATCAAACGACAGTTTTAGTATATAGATATATACTTTGCACAACCCACACAGCTTCCATAACCTATATTCCTGCTGTTTGTTTGGATTTTTGTATTTAACATTTTCTTCAATGCCCAGCTACTTTTATTATTCGCCTTCTATTCATTCGATGAATATTGCTTTAAAATATTGATTCCCCTACACCGGGTAAAAGACTCTGCATCTACCCCATCTATTCCCCTCATGATTGTACACACCTCTATAAGATTATCTATCATCCTCCTACGCTCCAAGGAACACAGTCCTAGCCTGCCCAACTTATCCCTGTAGCTTCAGGCCCTTGTGTCCTGGCAACATTCTGGTAAATCTTCTCTGCACTCTTTCCATCTTAACAACACATTTCCTATAACAGTGTAACCGAAACAGAATACAACACTCCAACTATGGCCTCACCGGTGCCTTGTACCCAGTAACATAACATCCCAACTTCTATACTCAAAACCCTGACTAATGAAAGCCAATGTGCTTCTTGACTCCTTAACTGCCTGTGATGCCACTTCCTATATCCTCCTAGATCCTTCTGCTCTACAACACTCCCCAGACCCCTGCCATTTACTCTGAAGGTCCTGCCCTAGTTAGATTTCTCAAAATGCAACACCTCACATGTATCTGCATTATACTCCATTAACCATTCCTCTGCCAAATTTACCTATTGATCAATAACCTGCTGTAACCTTTGATAACCATCTTCACTATCTGCAATACCACTTTTATTTCATCCACAAATTTACTAATTATGCCTTGTACATTCTCATTCAAATCATTGATATCGCCAAGCAAATTTGTTGATAAAATGCAGAAGATATGCCAATTTCCATTATTCATCAGGCAGAGGGGAATTCTCTTTGTGATGGACACAAAATGCTGGAGTGACTCAACGGGGCAGGCAGAATCTCTGGAGAGCAGGAATGGGTGATGTTTCGGGTCGAGACCCTTCCTCAGACCGAAGTTACTCCAGCATTTTTTGTCCATCTTCGGTTTAAACCAGCATCTGCAGTTCCTTCCTACAAGAGTTCTCACTTCTAAAGACACATACTTTTATTCTGAGGCTGTGTCTTCTGGTCCAAGACTCTCCCACTACTGGAAACATCCTCTCCACATCCACTCTATATACGCCTTTCATTATTCGGTAGGTTCCAATGAGATTTCCCCCTCATCTTTCCAAACTCCAGCGAGTACAGGCCCAGAGCCTACATTAACCTAATCATCCCTGGGACCATTCTCGTAAACCTCCTCAAGACCCTTTCCACTGCTAGCACATCCTTCCTCAGATATGGGGTCCAAAACTGCTCACAATATTCCAAATATGGCCTCACCAGCAACTACACATTACATCCTTGCTTTTATATTCTAGTCTTCTCAAAATGAATGCTAGCATTGAATTTGCCTTCCTTACCATTGATTCAACCTGCAAAATAATCTTTTGGGAATCCTGCAGCAGCATTAGCCTTTGCACACCTGATTTCTGAATCCTCTCCCCTTTTAGAAAATAGTCTACATCTTTATTCCTACAACCAAAGTGGATGATCGCGCACTTTGCTACACTGTATTCCATTTGCCACTTCTTCGCCCATTACTCCAACCTGTCCAAGTCCTTCTACAGACTCCCTACTTCCTCAACACCATCTGCCCCTCCACCTATCTTTGTGTCATCTGCAATCAATGCCATCATCCAGATCATTAACGTATAATGTGAAGAGCAGTGGACCCAACACTGACCCCTGCGGAACGCCACTAGTCTCTGGGAGCCAAGCAGAAAATACCCCCTTTATTCCCTCTCTTTGCCTTCTATCAATGAGCCAATCTTCTATCCACGCTAGAGCCTTGCCTCTAGTACCATGGGGTATCTTGTTTAGCAGCGTCACATGTAGTTTATCAAAGGCCTTCTGAAAATCTAAGTAAACAACATCCATTGACTCTCCTGTGTCTGTTGCATGTTACTTCATCAAAAATAATTTTCTCCTATCCAGGTTTCACCAGGGATGCTGCCTGACCCACTATATTATTGCAGCACTTTGCGTCTTCTTTTTGTAAACCAGCATCAACAGTTCCTTGTTTCTAACACTGCAACTGATTGGATTAAACTCCCGCAATAAAACATAAAAGGAGTGAAAACTATACGAACAAACCACATCAACCTAACTACTAAAGGTCACGACAAGTCAAATCCGCAAATTCCCTCACTTGTACAAATGGCAGCATCTGAGTAAACTGGAAAAATAGGCCTACTGCCATTCAAGCTGTCCTGATATAATGAAACTAGCATAATAATAACTTGGAGCCCATAATCCTTCATCACACCACTACTGTCAGGATAAAAGATTTCAAGAGAATAGCCCTGAAAGCCTGCAACATAGATTACAGTTCCCACATGGTCTCATAACATCAACCAAACATGGTATGAAAACCTGTTGATTACAACATACTATTCCACTCAGATGATGAATCAGTACTCTTCCATTTTGAAGATCACTAGGAAGAAACACTAAGGCACAGCAAGGCCACCCAACAAATTCTGGAGGGAAACTTCATTATCCATCACCAAAAGTGGCACATTTGTACTCAAAGTGACCACCTAGCAGTACTTAAGGAAATCTGGTGTGAAGTTTTCCTCATGATAAACAGATTTGGCAGTGCAAAGTAAGGAATTCAGTATGTGAGTGCATTTTCATTATCAGCATCAGTTATATTCTTCCACATAACCTCTGAGCTTGGTATAGACAATAGACAATAGGTGCAGGAGGAGGCCATTCGGCCCTTCGAGCCAGCACCGCCATTCAATGTGATCATTGCTGATCATTCTCAATCAGTACCCCGTTCCTGCCTTCTCCCCATACCCCCTGACTCCGCTATCCTTAAGAGCTCTATCCAGCTCTCTCTTGGATGCATTCAGAGAATTGGCCTCCACTGCCTTCTGAGGCAGAGAATTCTACAGATTCACAACTCTCTGACTGAAAAAGTTTTTCCTCATCTCAGTTCTAAATGGCCTACCCCTTATTCTTAAACTGTGGCCCCTTGTTCTGGACTCCTGAAAACATTGGGAACATTTTTCCTGCCTCTAACGTGTCCAACCCCTTAATAATCTTATACGTTTCGATAAGATATCCTCTCATCCTTCTAAATTCCAGTGTATACAAGCCTAGTCGCTCCAGTCTTTCAACATATGGCAGTCCCGCCATTCCGGGAATTAGCCTAGTAAACCTACGCTGCACGCCCTCAATAGCAAGAATATCCTTCCTCAAATTTGGAGACCTAAACTGCACACAGTACTCCAGGTGCGGTCTCATTAGGGCCCTGTACAACTGCACAAGGACCTCTTTGCTCCTATACTCAACTCCTCTTGTTATGAAGGCCAACATTCCATTGGCTTTCTTCACTGCCTGCTGTACCTGCATGCTTCCTTTCATTGACTGATGCACTAGGACACCCAGATCTCGTTGTACGTCCCCTGTTCCTAACTTGACACCATTCAGATAATACTCTGCCTTCCTATTCTTACCACCAAAGTGAATAACCTCACACTTATCCCCATTAAACTGCATCTGCCATGCATCCGCCCACTCACACAACCTGTCCAAGTCACCCTGCAACCTCATAGCATCTTCCTCACAGTTCACACTACCACCCAGCTTTGTATCATCTGCAAATTTGCTAATGGTACTTTTAATCCCTTCATCCCTTCATAAACGTTGTCTGCCATTGATATTAAGCTGAGGCCAATTCTAAATCAATGAAAAGTATTGGAGGGCATGCAAGGAGCCAAAACAAAACACAGATACAAAGTGCTGTGGTAACTCAGCGGGCCAGGCAACATCTCTGGAGAATATGGATAGGTGATGTTTTGGGTCAGGACCCTTCTTCAGAAAGACTTTCGTTTGAAGAAGGATCCCGACCCAAAACATTTCCCATCCATTTTCTTCAGAGATGTTGCCTGGCCCCTTGAGTTACTGCAGCACTTTGTGCCTTGTTTTTGCAAACCAGCATCTGCAGTTCCTTGCTTCTCCATTTTTCCAGAAGGAAGATACAGCATGCGGTATATAGTTCTCAGCATTGTAGTGCACCATGGAATAGAAGTGAATTGGACAGCATCCTAGCTTATGTTCCTGAGTCTGGTTGGTGTTCACTTTCAAGTTTTTGCCCAATGGGAGTGGAGACAAAGGAATGACCAGGGTGAGTCGTGACTTTGATCATGTTGACTGATTTTCCAAGGCAGTGTCAAGTGTAGATGGAGCCAAGAGGTGGGGGAGGGGAGTCTGGTCTGTGCGATGGACACTGAAACATCTATACCTCTCTGCAGTTTCTCGCAGTCTTGGGCAAAGCTGGTCTCAAACCAAGCTGTGACGCATCCTGACATTATGCTTTCAATAGACAATAGACAATAGGTGCAGGAGGAGGCCATTCGGCCCTTCGAGCCAGCACCGCCATTCAATGTGATCATGGCTGATCATTCTCAATCATGGTTTCTATGGTGTTTCTGTAGAAATGTGTAAGAGTCTTTGAAGACATGCTGAATTTCCTCAGTCTCCAACTTGATTAACATCTATCATCAGTGAATATAGCCTCCATTTTATTCAATTCATGCCATTCACGATACCAGAAAAATGGCTAAGTATGCTGGATAGACCCAAGGCTAGGAGACTTGACAACATCCCACCTGTAATCTAGGGTCAGCTGTTACTCTGACAAGCTCTTACAGTGAAAATGCATTACTAGCATCCATCTGATAGTGGGAAATACTGCTCAAAAACGTCTTGTCCACTAAAAGAAGACAAAATTCAATTCAACTATTTATCATCCCATCAGTCTTGTAACAATCATCAGCAAAATGATGGTAGGTATTTTCGGCAATAGAACATCAATTCAACAAAACAGTTTCTTCAGGACTACTTATCTCCAGAAATATAACATTGATTCAAACATGCACAAAAGAATTGAATACCAAAGGTGATACAAGATTGACTGCCTTGCTGTCAACTTAAAATTTGACCGAGATTTGACACAAGTAGCCGTGTCTCCGTTCCTGCTGCGGCCTACCATCGGCCCAACTCCTGGAGCTGTCGGCCTCCAGGGCTCCGGTTCGCAGAGCCCGCGGACCGGACTTACCATCACCGGAGCCGGCCGTCTTCGGAGACTGTGGGAGCAGCTGCGACTCGCCTTAGGCTCGGGCCGCGTGGATGCCGACATCAGGAGCTCCGGCAGCGGCAGCATGATCGCCCGCTCCGGATCGCAGGGCTTGGGTCGCGGACATTTCACCGTCCGGCGCGGCCTAAGATAGGCCGCGGGATATTTCTCTGCTGGGCGGGGGCTTCAATGTCGGAAGCCACGACCGCCCCGACGTGCAGCAACAGCGGCAGCAGCAGCGTGTTCGCCCGCCCCGGATCGGACTTATCATCGGCGGAGCCAGCCGTCTTCGGAGGCTGCGGGAGCGGCTGCGACTCGCCTTAGGCTCGGCCCGCTGCGGACCGTCCGGCGCGGCCTGCAACCACAACAACCTGACCGCGGGAGAGGACGGCAGGAGAAGGGAAAAGACATTGTGGCCATCCATCACAGTGAGGAGAGGACTGGAGGAGACTCACTGTGGTGGATGTTTTCTTGATGGACGTTTCTTTTGTGTGTTTTGGGGGTTGTGTAATTTTAATGCCTATTTTGATGCTTTTGTTGTTGGACTGTGGGTGACTGAATTTCGTCCAATTTGGATGACAATAAAGCTATCTTGAATCTTGAATCTTGAAAATCAATGAGAAAAATCTTCACTGCTTGAAAATATACCTAGAGCAAAGGAATATGGTGATAGTTGTGTGAGGCTAGTTATCTGATCCCAGGACTTTAATGTAGGAAGGTTTCAGAACGCTGTCCAAGGATCTACCATATTTACCCGGTTCTTCATTATTCGGTTCAAGCTGGTGTTTATTGATTTACGCGCAATGTTCATTTCCATTTGAGATTCTTCAAATAATGAAGAGGTCCATGCCTGTGTGCACTAATATCCAAACAACATTAAAGCGTGGGTTGACAAAAGGCAAATGACATTTCTTCCGCACGTGCCAAGTAATAACCATCATCACCAAGAAAGAATATACTTTAATCTGAATTTTTACAGAACACCCTCACTAAATCTCTTACCATCAGCATCTTGGTTATGGTTGGGCTGTTGACTGGATTATGGGAAAAGGACACAAAATGCTCGAGTAACTCAGCACATTAAGCAGCATCTCTGGAGAACATGGATAGGTGACATTTCGGGTCAAGACCTTCCTCAAATTCCATCCACAGATGAATTCATCCAGCATTTTGTGTTTTGCTCCGCAATTACTCAAAGCTATTCCACAGGTGATAAAAAAAATCAAAACATTAATGAGGCATCATCACATTCTTAAAGTAATTGAAATTCACCAGTGAAGACCATCAAACAAAGACTGCTTGGTTGACTGCTGTATCCTATTTTGAGAAATAAACCTCTGGGAAAACATCTCAGTCTTGAGAAGACACAGCATACAAAGAGTAAAGTTAAATTGACAGGTTTCGTAAGAATGGTTTGTGATATGTTGAGCTTAGGAAGTTGAGGAGGTGATCTCATTAAAGTATTTGAAATAATGAAAGGATTTCATACTGTGAATACAGTGAAATTATTTCCTCTATAAGGGAAGTGAAGGCAAAAGGGGAACCAATTTGTGCAAAGGAAAATCTCACGAACAATAAAGAAATGTATGACCAAATTTGTTTAAAATATTATTTGAAAGATAAACATTGGTCAGTTACTCAGTGAGCATCCTTTTCAAATTTGGAAAGTCAGTGGTAAATAATTTAAGGTCTATTGAGAAAGCAGCACATAACAGAGGAAGAGTATGAAAGCAGATGGGTGAATCTGAGGTACACATTATACACATTCTATTGTGCAGTAGAACAGACTTGAGGGACCAAATGGCACACGTGTTCATGTGTGCTCTCCACATTAGGTCTTAAGGTTGAAAGAATAATTTAAAGACAAACCGTTCTTTCTTGCTTTTAATTAACATTTCTTATAATAAGTAACATATTCACTTGGAACCAGCAAAGTACAATTTTATTTCATAGCCAGAGGTCGTCTTGACAAAACATATTATTTGGTCAGGTTACCAGTTGCTGAACAAATCATATCACACTGGTCCGAAATGATTATTCTGTATTACCACCAGCGGTTATGGCTGTTTTGGAGTTGCTGTTCAGTGGTGTCATCAACAAAAGAGTGTTTTGGCACAGCACTCAAAGAAGGGAAAGATATATACAATAATGATGATGGTCAAGTAAGAACAGGTTTTGTTTTCATCTCAGCAAGCCTTAGATAGTCGAAGCCTCTTAATGGGAACATCCCCGTGGTGAATAGAACATTATCGTTATCCAACTGTTCCTATTAATCAAATACAGCATGGGGACTCAATTGGTGCCTAAGCAAACACTCCCTTCAAAATAAACGTTCCCGTTAAAATATGAACCCATAACTACTTGACCACAATTGATCGCATACTGATTGAAAACAAACCTGTTACACTGGTGCCCATGATTATAATGCAGTGCTATATTAACTTGTCAGTTTCATACTCCTGGCACATGTATTAGATCCTTTAGCATGCATTCCAAGAACAAATTCAACAATCCATTCTATAGCCATATCCTTTCTCAGTGCTATATTCCTATTAAATTTCTAATTTCACTCATTTAAAATTTAAATTATAATCATGGTATTAGTAATAATTACCATTTTAATATAATAATATGATAACTAAGGTGTCCTCTTAACACTTTTGTTAGTGGAGAATTTTAATGAATTAACTCCTAGGCAAACAAAGAAAATATATTTTGAAAATTAACTACGTTATCTCTTTTAAGGTGGCTGTTATTAAGGTTTCTAAATAAAATAAATACCAAAACTCTTTTGTATTTGGATCTTAATTTAAACTCAGCAATTTAAAAAGCAAAATAAAAATTCCCTTAATATATGTAACCGTTTCCATCAACATAGAGAAAGTTAAAGGTTAATTAATATGGTTGCTATGGAAACATTTGGGGAGAATGCTTAGCAGTACCAGATGGCTGAAAACTTCATCATGAAATGACCAAGAATATTTGCACGCACTTCAGTGGACAGGGTTAGATGATAACTTATTGCGATAACTAAGGTGATATTAATGCCACTCGCTGTTATTTTTGTCCAAATCGGGCGGCAAGGCACAGATGCATTTAAGCGGGGAACTCCAGATGTTGCTGATAGATTTGTAATGTACATTGGATGAGAATAATATTAGTCTGTTGGCACCCCACTGACCACACAAACCCCTCTGATTTAAATGCATTGAAGTGTAGTGTTTCCATGCCTACATCATGGATACTTGCAAAATCTGTCAAACTAAATTGGGGCCTGACCATAATATTACATGTACATTTTAAATAAATGTATAAATTATTACTGAAAGTAACTTCCAGGCAGTGAAAGTCAATGATCATAAGTTGGGGCCTCATTCCTTCAGCTCTTAATTGTTACAGGAAAGTAACAAAAATCTTTTCTCACATTATAATGCTTGCTGGTGAAAACACAAAGGCACAATGTCAGGCAGCATTTGCGAAGGGAATGAACATTTCAAGTTGGGACCCCTCTTCAGAATGATCAAAGTGGATTCAGAAGGGTCACAACTTGAAACACCGCCTGTCCATTCCCTTCACAGATGCTGCCTGATTGGTTGATTTTTTCCAGCACTTTGTGGTTTGCCCAAAATTCCAGCATCCGTAGTTCTATTCATATCGCTTTCTGGGCTGAGTTAACATTAAATTCACTATTTTTGTTCACAGCCTTGAGTTGGTTAATCCATTGATCTTCAACTTGAAATATTAGAGATAAAGAACTTGCTTAAAAGTTCAAACCAGCCAGAAATGTTGGAATATGCTACATTTTCAATAGCTTGTTTTACTTGCCACCAAAATGTCAATGGGTTTAAATTCCAAAGGCAAAATAGAATAGACTTGACTTGACTTGAGAATAGCTACTTGATGACTGAATACAACACATTTAGTGAGAAGTTTCTAGCCTTTACACATACTCTAAATGTTCTATTGATGGTATCGTGCTATTTCCATCTTAGAATAACCACAATTACCCACCAAAAATATAATGATATTTAAACATCAAGTTCTGATCCAAAGCATTATTAGCTCTGCCTTTTTTCAGTTTTAGCTCAGAGCCAAACTCTCAAAAAGTACACTGATTACTGGATAGAAATTACACTTTTTACTCGTGCTGATAGTGTAAGCAATGGAATATTGGATTGACCATCTGTTATACACTTATTTTCCTTTGTGGAGTTCAGATAGGTGCTTTTCCAAATCACTCTTGATTTTTAAGTTGTTAAAAGTTCTTTGAAAAATGTAGGAGGAAATAGTCTAAAACAAGCAGAATGGGAAATAAGGGTAACTTTGAGGTAGAAATCTTAAAAAAACTGTTGTAGATGATGATCTGCTTAAGGAATTCTACAAACGTACTTCTACACAACCCAAGATCTTATTCTTCTTCAAATTGAATAGCTCCTAAACTTCCATCCCAAATCCTGTTTAGTATACACCAAAATAATGAACTGATCTTCATTAAGGTAGACACAAAATGCTGGAGTAACTCAGCAGGACAGGCAGCATCTCTGGAGGAATGGGTGACGTTTCGGGTCGAGACCCTTCTTTGGATTGATGTCAGGGGAGTGGGCGGGACAGATAGAATGTAGTCGGAAACAGTAAGACTGGTGGGAGAACTGGGAAGGGGGAGGGGATGGAGAGAGAGGAAAAGCAAGGGCTATTTGAAGTTAGAGGTCAATGTTCATACCACTGGGGCGTAAGCTACCCAAGCGAAAATTGCTGTTCCTCCAATTTGCACTGGGTTTCACTCTGACAATGGAGGAGGCCCAGGACAGAGTGAGGCCCAACGCAAATTGGAGAAACAGCGCCTCATATTTGGCTTGGGTAGCTGTCACCCCAGCGATATGAACATTGTCTTCAAATAGCCTTGCTTTCCCTCTCTCTCCATCCCCTCCCCCTTCCCAGTTCTCCCACCAGTCTTACTGTCTCCGACTTAATTCTATCTCTGTTCCGCCCATTCCCCTGACATCAGTCTGAAGAAGAGTCTCAACCCAAAACGTCACCCATTCCTTCTCTCCAGAGATGCTGCCTGTCCTGCTGAGTTACTCCAGCATTTGGCGTCTACCTTTGATTTAAACCAACATCTGCAGTTCTTTCCTACACATGATCTTCATTGAGGATACACAAAGCTGTATTTTACTCCAAATGTGTTGAAGTATTTTTAACTTTAAAGTTCACCTAAAGTATGCTTGCAGATCAGCTGGAAGACACACTTTTTTTCATCAAAACTGTAACCAGTGAGTATGAAACATTTGAACTACTAAACTACGAGGCTGGCTTGTGAAAAATTCACTTTGTACCAATTTTTCATGTTAAGTGAAAGCATAAGAGTTGATTACTAAAATCACTTTTAGAATTCCATACAGTTCTTTCATTAGCATGATAACTAAAACAAACAGGACATTTTTGTTTTAATCTACTTACTACATAACCCAAATAACTTCAGTCATGTTTGCATTAATGCGGCATTAATCATGTTGTTGTGTATTAATGAGTTTTCAGGCTATGCTAATTACTGTCATAGATTCTGCAGCAGGCCATTAAATATACAAATTACCAAATTGAGGATCCGAGCCTTTTCATGATTAATCTTAAATGGGTAAAACTAATGATGTCTATAGAAAGTTTTCCTTTACTTTTAACTGATTTGGTGATTATGATTAAAATCAATCAATCTAATAAATGATAGACTGCAGTTTTATAAACCTGGTTGATCTCCTGAGTTGCTCATGGACAAAATTGCAATTTTCATCCCAAAACTCTTTCCTGCCTGTATTTCTAACTTTATCCTTCTCCCTAATTTTTTTTTCCATTCTTCCATTTGCCCTATGTATATTTTTATCTCTATTATGTCTAATATTTTTTCTGTATGAATTGCTTTCATTTAAAGTTCATAAGTTCTCAATATATCAAACAGTTGGGAAAAGGCCATTAATTTATTTCAGAAATATTAGTGTACTGTGTGTGAAGAATCAATTAATTAAAAATATTGATTATTCATTATGAAAGGACTCTGATAATGCTATTTAATTTACATTTATCATCATTTTCTCGAGAAAATAGTGATGCAGCTTTTATTTTTACAACTTGGCCCTTTACTCAATTCCAAACAAGCCACATGGGTGAATTTTAACCTTAACTGATGGGATCATATCAGACAACAGACTTGATTTTGTGATCCACCAGACCAAGTGAACCCATTGGGCCCAAACCTCTCCTACATTGGTGCAGCACCCTCTCCACTCCCCCTCCTCCCCCCCTCCTCCACTGCCCCCTCCCTCCCATCCCCTCCCCCTCCCCCCTCTCTCCCTCCCCCTCCCTCCCCCTCTCTCCGTCCTCCCCCTCCCCTCTCCCCTACCCCTCCCTCCTCCCCTCCCCCTCCCTCCTTCCCTCCCCTCCCCCTCCCTCACCCCCTCCCCCTCCCTCACCCCCTCCCTCTCCCTCACCCACTCCCTCCACCCCCTCCCTCCCTCCTTCCCTAGGAGATAGATTTAAACTAAAATGTGAATGTAAAATATTAGGTATCCACTAGGTAGGCTGTGATAAAATTATCACCTTAGCCAAATTTTATTAATTTCCTTTCACTTTAAGCCAATTGATATGTTATTCACTCTATTTCTTTGTTTAGTTTAGTTTAGAGGCACAACACGGAAACAGGCCCTTCGGCCCACCGAGTCCGTACTGACCAGCAATCCCCACACACCAACGATATCCTACCACCTAGGGACAATTTACATTTATACAAAGGAGCTGCGGTGGTTTACCAAGGATCGACTGGAGAGCTCCAACCGCGGGGCCTGTGGACTTTAACATCGGGAAGCCCATGGTCTCTGGTAAGAAGAGGCCGACTCGGGAGCTCCAATGCCACGGAGAGTTTGTCAACCGTCCCGTCACGGGAATTTGATCATCCCGATGCGAGGGCCTCGGACAGCCAGCAGCAGCGACTGCGGTTGATTCAACAGCCCCAACCTCGGGTGAACAAAGAGGAAGGTGATTGAACTTTATTACCTTCCATCACAGTGAGGAATGTGGAATCTGCTCTGGTGGATGTTTATGTTAAATTTTACTTTATGTAACTGTGTGTCTTGTTGCTTTTTACTCAGTATGAATGTATGGTAACTCAAATTTCACTGTACCTTAATTGGTGCATGTGACAATAAATTGATCTTGAAATCTTGAAACCTTGAAGCCAATTAACCTACAAACCTGTACGTCTTTGGAGGAAACTGAAGATCTCACGGAAAACACACACGGCCATGGGGAGATCCTACAAACTCCGTACAGACAGCACTCGTCGCTGGCGCTAAGCACTGTAAGGCAGCAATTCTACTGCTGCATCACTATGCTCTTCTCAAATGTTATCTTGTATGACATGACAGTAATTATTGTGAAGTAGTCTGCCCAGAAACCCTAGATGAATTTGAGTCATTTGTCCAGTAAAACCAAAGTCAAAAGTGGGGTATGGGCAGAGCCTGTTGACGGTCAACCCTAGTCCTGTAATAGTAATGTTGAGATGCTCAGTAGGTTCCTCTGTCCATCCTCTGACAGTTGCATGACAAATCATGGTACCCTGAAACAATCCTGCCACGTTCACCTGCCACCTGTTAATCCTGAATCATGAGCTTTTCACATTACAAATGTAGGTAAGTGGAGTCTGCCACTGGACTCTACTTACCTGCATGATGTAACATGAAAGCATTCAATTTCTGAAAATAAAAAGACTTGTCAACAATTGATAATGTTCCCTAAGCCCTTCTACAATTCAAATTACCAATACAGCTCCTTAAAAGCTACGAACATGTCAACAATGACGAATTTCAAAGATCAAGCAAAAATTTACAACACAAATCATCCTGGAAGTCAAATTATGTGGTCATTGAAAAGGGCAAAGGGGTCATGATTCAGGATTAGCAGGTGCAGTTGATTGAAACATTTGAATGCTTTACTTGTTGCTTGCTTAGAATGTGTGCTGCATGGATATAGTGTTCACCACAATGTTGATGGGATGCATGCATCAGCAGAACATGCAAATCAAATTAAAAAGCAAAATAAAGCCGGAAAGTGTTGAAAATATAAAGTATCTGTGGAGAGAGAAATACACCTAGTGTATCAGTTCAATGACCTTTCATTCGAACTCAATGACTATTTCCAGCGGGTTTTGTTTTTATCAACAGACTTCACAATTTAGGCAGCAGTTGACTAACCTTCGGTTGACTTCAAAGCCTCTACACAAACTGGTATATCAATTATCATTCTCATTGGATTATTGGGTATTTACTTGCAGAGACCACAAGGAGCAGGATGGAAGAAGAAAGAGGGGGAAGAGTAAATGGAAATGTTTTCCAAATATCCCAACAGGTCAGATACTGCTCGACAATGAAGCTGATTTTTAGTTCAGAAAGGTTGGCAGTTTTACATAAATGTGTTGGTAAGTTCAGAACTCTTACATTTTGAAACCTCCTGAGAGATCTTCACTGATATTTTACCCACTGAGTCCAATGTTAATGTCCATATGGAGAGTTTGGAGCAAAGCAGTGACTTCCTGCAGTTTCCTAGCAATCACGCTGTGCACTGAACCTTCTGCAGATTCTGTAACTCCATTAAGATCAGTAAAGAGGACCAGTTGTAAAGGAGCATGAAAGGTTTCATGACGGGAGGTGATGGGGAGAAGGATGTTAGGTTTAAAGGTCCAGGAGTAAAGTGGCATTGGCCCTAAGTACCAAGCTGACATGGGCACCATGAAAGGAGTTCCTGAGATCCTTAGTTTTTATTTCCTCGGCAAAAAGCAGTCCAAAGTTAAAATCAAAAGGGAGAAGACATATTTTGAATTACACCAGTGTTCAATGAGGCACTGGGCCTGTACTCGCTGGAGTTTAGAAGGATGAGGAGGGACCTCATTGAAACTTATTGAATAGTGAAAGGGCTGGATGGAGTGAATATGAAGAGGATGTTTCCACTAGTGGGAGAGTCTAAGACCAGAGGCCATCACCTCAGAATAAAAGTATGTACCCTTTAGAAAGGACATGAGGAGGAATTTCTTTAGTCAGAGGCTGGTGAATCTGTGAAATCCATTGCCAAAGATGGCTATGGAGCCCGTCAATGGGTATTTTTAAGGTGGAGATTGACATATTCTTGATTTGTAAGGGTGTCAGACGTTTTGGGAATGCAGGAGAATGGGGTTGAGAGGGAAAGATAGAACAGCCATGATTGAATGGCAGAGTACAATTGATGGGCCGAATGGCCTGATTCTGCTCCTAGAACATACGAATGAATGCATTGGGGGAAGGTGGGAGATGGAAATAACAGCGGTACCATGATCATGTAGTGTGTGAAGCGGCAGTGGCTGCTTGATCATGAATGGAATTGCTCTTTAGTCTGTAATGCAATAATGGAAAGCTGATCATGTAAACGCAGCAGAAATTAGCCAATACTACTGTTATGTTCCATTCTTCTTTCCAACAGATCCAAAAGAACTGAAGAATATTCCGAAGAAGAAGAAGAAATGACCCAGAGAAAATGAGGAGGATAAATGCAAAGAAGGGAAAAGCAGGAATATTGATGCAGATTATGCAGTTACACACGGCAGTGTGAGGCCACTAATGTGGAGGATCACATGAGCACAAGCACCCACTTTGCCCGCCATGATAGTGTTGTGTATCTGCCCCTCTCACTGTTCCTTAAAACATCCACATCCAATGTCTGCTATCCTTCACTCCTTCAAGCCCACTGGAAGTATTGCAATTCAGACCTATTAATAGAGTGTTTGCTCTGACTCTCAGATTGAGATCATGAAGATACAAAAGACTGCGGATGCTGGAATTTTTTGGGGAAAAAACAAAGTGCAGGAGGAGTTCAATGGGTCAGGCAGCATCTGTGGAAGGAATGGACAGATGATGTTTCATCCCAGGACCCTTCTTCAGGCTGACTGGAGTAGGGGAGAGAAAGTTGGAAAAGAGAGATGGAGAGGAGGCAAAGCCTGGCAAGTGATAGGTGGATACAGGTGAGGTGCAGTGATTGTCAGATGGGTGGAGTAAGTGACAAAGGCGAGAGGTGAATTGGAGACTAAAGGGTGTCAGATAGGGAAAGATGTGGTGGTGTGAAATGTAAAGCCGCAGAGAGGGATATGGGTGGAAGGTGATGGGGAGGGGATAAAACGTAAATGTGATTCGGGGTGAGAGGTGAGTGGACAGAGGAAGGAAAAGGAGCAGGGTGACTGGGACAGTGGAAGATGGTGGGGGAAATGTGTGTGCAGTGGGGTGGGAGGGTGGTGGCGGAGGAAAAGTGATAGTAAACTTGAAACTAATTGCTTTCCATCTACCTAGTTCGGGATTCAAACGGAATGAATTAATTAAGACTAACAACATTTCCAGGCTGCTAAGTGAGACAGATATAACAGTCCATTTTGAAATCAGCTGCCCAGTTCAAGTCCTGGAATTTCTTTTTTAAACCTTTCCAAATTGTTTAAGATGATTCTTAAAATTTATCTACTTGATGGTGCATCTGATCATCCTTCCTAATGTGTCTCAGTGTCAAATTTTATCTGATAACACTTTCGTGAAGCGTTTATGTGATGTTAAAGGCACTCCATAAAACAACAATTTTTAAGTTCCAGGCTCAGAATTAAGTGAAGGCCATAACAATTATCACCCACAACTTTATTCTTCAGTCTGAAAGCAAAAGTAAATTCAGGAAATACATAATCAAAATTGGCTGCAATGGTGATAGAAAAAAACTAATAAAATCATCACAATTGATAGGGGAAACCGTGAAGTTGCTCAAATATCTTAGTAATTCATGTACAATGAAACAATTTGCAATGCAATACAATGCAAGGGTGGTGAATCTGTAGAATGCCACACAGAAGGCTGTGGAGGTAAAGTCAGTGGATATTTTTAAGGCAGAGATAGATAGATTCTTGATTAGTACAGGTGCCAGAGGTTATGGGGAGAAGGCAGGAAAATGGTGTTGAGAGGGATAGATAGATCAGCCATGATTGAATGGCGGAACAGACTTAATGGGCCGAATGGCCTAATTCTACTCCTATCACTTATGATCATGATATTATGAACTACCTGCTAAACCCTTTTACCCTGTTATTTCCTGAAACATTTTATGTATCACTAAAGTAATTCACGTTTCCAGCAAATTTGCAGCCAATATGTGAGGGAGGTAGCAACAGTGCCCAAATAATATGTTTTGAAATTCCGCTTTAAAGGGCAACTGAGGAAATTCCCTTAAAACTCCACAATTTAAAAAACATAAAATAGCGAGGGATTTTTTTTTGTTGCTCTTTGGCATGAGTTTGACAATAACTCACAATATTATAAAAATACAAATCGCACCTTTTGGTTTGTTATGGAAAATAGTACTGTTGTTAACACGACAAAATAATTACCAGTGAACTATGTGTTGACAGTCAGACTTGAAATAGGATACTTGCAGCAACCATGACCAGGGTATCATGTTCCTCTCTCAGCATCAAGGTGACTAAATAAAGATGTATCCATCCTTTCCAGCTGGTACACCGGAGGGGGACTCTTCATATCCATAGGAGGTTGCCAGGATAGTTTCATCATTATGCTATTCACTCATTCTATTCAAAGTGAACTTTGCCCGGCTGGAGCTGAAGATGAGGATTTTTTTATTAATTAATCCTCTGAGCATTCATTATCATTGTACAGTTAAAAAAAATTACAAGACAATACCACACACAACATCATTTGTTTATATTCACAAATTAGGTTTATCCAATTAGTATTAAAAACAGTTTTTAAAGAATTTTGCCAGAAAAATGACACCTGAAATTTAAAAAAAAAACATGCTGCACACAAATAAACGTGGGTGCATTTCTCCGTACTTCTAATATCGAGGATAAAAATTAAAGTGCAACAATTGCAAAAAACTATCCCGAACATGCGTGGTATCTTATCAGATATATGGAGTTAATGTTTTGTACCAAATGATCAGTAATTCTAATATTAACAGGCACCAGTTGACAAGAGGAAAATACGTGTTTATTTCATGAAAATACATTTTTCAGGAATCTTTAATGTCATGAATTCGTCATTATTATCATCATTTTGTTTACAAATGTCTAATAAATGGCCATATTTAATTTCTAATTCATACAATCCAGAAGGATTATCTTGTACAACTTACATTTCTAGAGCACCCTTAATATAACAAAAAATGTATTTCCTGGTGTTAAATTGGAATATTATCAAATAGAATATTGATGCATAGCTACATTTTAAGACAGATGACCTAAAGCTCACTGAATAAAATAGCTTTTAAAGAAGCATCTTAAAGGTGTAAAACAGTGGCAGAAGGCATGAGAGGTTTTGGGAGGGAATTGCAGAGTTTGGCCTCTAAAGGTGGGACGCCAATGGTGGAACAATTAAATTTAGGATACTCCTGAGGCAAGAATTCGAAGAGTTCAGATTTCTGAGAGAATTGTAGAATATAAAAGCAGAGAGTAGGACAACTCAATTGAGGGACATGGAAATAAGTGTGTGAATTTTAAAAGCTGGAGCATGGCGCAGGAGTCATAGTTATACAGCGTGGAAGCAGGCCCTTCGACCCAACTTGCCCACGCCGACAAACATGTCCCACCTACACTAGTCCCACATGCCTGCATTTGGCCCATATCCCGCTAAACCTATCCTATCCATGTATCTGTCCAAACGTTTTTTAAACATTGTGAAAGCACCTGCCTCAACTACTTCCTCTGGCAGTTCGTTCCATATACATACCATTCTTTGAGTAACAAAGTTGCCCTTCATAAGTTCATAAGTAATAGGAGCAGAATTATTCAGATCATTGATTCTACCCTGCCATTCAATCATGGCTGATCTATCTTTCCCTATCCACCCCATTCTCCTGCTTTCTCCTCATAACCTTTGACACCCTTGCCAATCAAGAATCTGTCAATATCCACTTTAAAAATACCCATTGACGTGGCCGCCAAAGCCATCTATGGCAATGAATTCCACATATTCACCACCCTCTGATCAAATAAACCTCAGGTTCCAATTAAATGTTTTCTCCCTCACCTTAAAGAGTTGCGCATTGATCAAATTTGGTGCATCTGGATGCAGACAGCAGAATTTTGGATGGCAAGAATTTCACAGTGAGTAGAAAAGAGAGCAGCCAGGGGGGCTTTTCTTTTGAGATGGTCTGGTCAATAGACAGCCAAGTCATGGATAAACGTTTCTGCAGCAGATAAGCTAAGACAGAAGCAAAGTCTGGCAATGTCACAAAGGTGAAAATGTCAGTAGTTCAGCCAATAAAGCTTAATTCCATAATGCTAATTGGATATGATGTGATTGATGAATGAGGAAACAGTTACACAGGCTGAGGCTGAATTGGTTATAACATGCGTATGATCAGGAAACACGAAAAGTTACTTTGGAAATTAACAAGCAGAAACAAGCAGTCTTGGGAAAAAAAATTCTAGAAACTGTTTAAAACCAGTTTCCATATAACAATCAGACAATATTGTCTCTTAAGAACACAGGCTGCTAGTTTATCCATGGGTGGGTTTTAAATTGACAAATAACTGTTTCCATTGACACTTATGCAATGATACTCTACTAAACAAAGTGACATACAGCCTCAAGTACTTTTAGCTTGCAGTGACAAAAATAAACAGTTATCAAAAAAGATCTTTAAATTTTGAAAACCCTGCAGGAAAAAATAATTTTGTTATTCTGAGTCTGAAACTCTCAAGGCCCTGATCCCCATTTTCCCATAGGCACAATTGTTTTTATAGAGCAATTTTCTATGAAATGAAATATCTTAGGAATGTAACTAAGACTACCTGCAACTACCTGTTAGCATTCCTAATGATGGCACATGTTTGAAGTCCGAGATTCAATTCAGAGCCAAATAAGGCACGAATGTTACAACCATAATGCTTAATTTACAGACAGTCATGGAGAGAAATAAATGTCTTGGCTGTGGATTCAAGAACTAGGGTCCTCAACATTGGAATAAGGGGAAGCCAATTTAGGACTGAGATAAGAAGGAATTGCTTCATACAAAGAGTAATCAGACTTTGGAATTCTCTACATCAGAGGCACTGTTCATTTGAAACAGAGCATGATAACTTTCTGGATGTTAAAGGAATCAAAAACGGATATGTTTTAGAAAAATGGCACTGAGACAGAAGATCTGCCATGTTCACACCATATGGTGCATTGGGCTCAAAGGGCCAAATCTTGTTACTATTTCTCATGTTCTTCGAGAGGGGAGTTAAAGTTGAGTTTAGTTAAAGTTGAGCTTCATCAGCATAACTGATATTGTGATTTCAGATGATATCGCAAAGGGACACCACAGAGTAAGAAGTAGATGAGGCCCAGGAAAGTGCTATGAAGCATTTCAACATAATAACAGTCCTACAACAGTTCTGCTGCCTTTTTCTTATTTCTTTGTGAGTTCAACATTCCTTAGATAATTTTAGGAACATCTGGGTAGTTTGCGTGCTCCACTCATTTATATCCGGCAATAAAAAAAGAAAACTCAGCTATGGAGAGGAGAAATTGGCATACATTACCAGGCTCCACAAACCAACTATTTGACTTAGGGCAGTGAATCTTGGGAATTCTTTGCCACAGAAGGCTGTGGAGGCCAAGTCAGTGGATATTTTTAAGGCCGAAATAGATAGATTCTTGATTAGTACGGGTATCAGAGGTTATGGGCAGGGGAATGGGGTTAGGAGCGAGAGATAGATCAACCATGATTGAATGGCAGAGTAGACGATGGGTCGAATGGCCGAATTCTACTCCTATCACTTAAGATCTTATGACTTGATGACCTTGAGAGTTACCTATCTATCTCATAATTACCTCTCCTCCTGCATTTAGCCATTTGTGAGCTGAACATGATTCAAGTTAACAGATGAGGTGTTGACCTAGAGCTGGTAATCTTCAAGAGGAAGGCAGATTTAGCTTCTGCAGCCTTCTACCTGGATACCTCTGAAGCTCAGTCTTGAAGCAGACTAGAACCTCTGTCAAGAGCCAAGAGATAAGTGCGTGAATTTGTTATACGTACCAGATATGAACTGGAATGATGAAATTCTTACCTGTTGCAGCTTTACAGATGCATTAGACGCAACAACAAAACAAAATACTATAAATTACCAGATTTTCTAAGTAAAGCAGACCATGACAGTGCAAAAAAAAACAAAATCAAAGTATGTGGAACAACCATAGTAGTGCAAATCCAGAAGCAGTTCGCTGTTGTGGTGTGGTTGTGGTTAGGGTTGTGCAAGGTTTTTCAACAACCTGAAGGTTGAGGGGAGGGAGCTGTTCTTAAACCTGGAGGTAAAGGGTTCACAGGCTCCTGCAACTTCTTCCTAATGGTAGCAATGAGAAGAGAGTATGTCTCAGTGCGAAGGAAGCAACTGCAGATGCTGGTTTACATCGATAGACACAAAAAGTTGGAGTAAAGCCCCTGTCCCTGTTCGGCGATATTTTAGGCGACTACAGGTGACTAGGCTGTCGCGGGCATGGTAGTGAATAGTCTCCAAAGAGTCGTAGCGTTTTTCTGGTTGCCGCTGGATTTTGTGAAGGCTTGAAAATTTTTGGCGACTGTTGGTTTGACGCCAATGAGCGTAGCTTGACGTCTCCTGATGTGGGCGCTGTCGTAGGTTGTCGCCAGGTGACGTAGGTTGTCGCCGGTGCTGACTTCGGCGAATTCCAAGTGTGGACTTGATCTGATCATCCATCAGTGTAATGTGTCCATAAATGATGTTAGGTTTTGTATGTTTTTGCACGTATTCTGTTTAAAGTTTGCATTTTAAAGTTTGAATTTTAAAGTTTGAAGTTTGAAGTTTATTGAAATTTATTGAAGTTTATTACAATATTTTTGTATTCAGACACTGTTGTATGTTCTTATCAAACTTTAAAAAAATTTACTTTGAATATCAATAAAGGAAATTCTTGACATTTTGACAGAAAATTGATGTATGAAGGTATTGTATTTCAGAGTAGTTTCTCATGGCATCACTTTCAAATGTCATGATGCAGAATGATTGGAAAAACTTACCGTACACCCCCTTTTATAGGGAAAGTGGGTGAAATGTGAATTGTCTTCAGTTGTCTTCAGTCTTCAGGGTCATAGCTTGTCGTAGCTTGTCGCGGGTGGATGTAGGTTGACTTCGGTTGTCATAGGTTGTCGCCTCTGTGGTGGTAGATTGTCGTAGGTGCAGTCGTAGGTGGACGTTCTACTTGCGACGATTGGGTCACCGGTTTTCGGTAGCTTGCCATAGCTTGACGTCGACTATGTGGTAGGTTGTTGTAGCTTGTCGTAGACATTGTCGTAGGGGGGTCCAGTCGCCGTTTTTTCGGCGACCTGCTACAACTATGACAGTCACCGCCAGTTGCCTTAAAAAACACCTAACTGGGACAGGGCCTTAACTCAGCGGGTCAGGCAGCATGTCTGGAGAAAAGAAATAGCCTAACATTTCGGATCAAGATCCTTCTTCAGACTGAGAATCAGGGGAAAGGGATACGAGAGATATAGAAGGTACATAGAACAAATGAATGAAGGATTTTCAAAAATCAATGATGTTCAAGGAAAGACAGGATGGGGGAACACACATCTAGCTCCCTCACCCTGAACATAGGATCCCCCCAGGGTTGCGTCCTTAGCCCCCTACTGTACTCCCTGTACACACATGACTGTGGGGCCAGGTTCAGCTCAAACTCCATCATCAAGTTTGCTGATGACACTGTGGTGGTGGGCCGGATCTCCAACAACGATGAGAAGGCCTACCAGGAGGAGGTGGCTGATCTGGCACTCTGGTGTCAGGACAATAGCCTCCTCTTGAATGTCACTAAAACGAAGGAGCTGATTGTGGACTTCAGAAGGGCTAAACATCCAAGGACGTACACGCCACTGGAGATAAATGGGTCTACTGTGGATAGGGTGAGCAGTTTTAAATACTTGGGAGTCCGCATCACAGAGGATCTGACATGGGCAACGCACATTGCCGCACTGGTGGGTTAGGCAAAGCAGCGCCTTTACCACCTTAGACAACTGAGGAAATTCAGAGTGTCTCTGAGGATCCTTCATTGCTTCTACTCTGGGGCTGTAGAGAGCATCCTGTCCGGCAACATTACAGTCTGGTTTGGGAACAGCTCTGCCCAGGACAGGATGGCCCTGCAGAGAGTAGTGCGTTCGGCAGAACGCACCATGGGAACTACACTCGTCCCCCTGCAGGACCTATACATCAGGAGGTGCAGATCCAGAGCAAGCAAGATCATGAGGGACCCCTGCCACCCCAGCAACGGACTGTTCCAGATGCTACGGTCAGGCAAACGCCTCCGCTGCAACGTTGTGAAAACGGAGAGGATGAGACGGAGTTTCTTCCCACAGGCCATCAGGACTGTCAACTTTTATAACCCCAGAGACTAAATTTTTGTCTACACTATAGTAACTTATTAACCTTATTTATATGCTGTAACTGTAATTCTTTTTTGTGCACAATCCGCAGGCATTGCCACTTTCATTTCACTGCACATGTGTATGTGTATGTGACAAATAAATTTGACTTGACTTGACTTGAACCCACAATGGTCCATTGTTGGCTGTGGGCTAGGTGATAACCCAGTGACACTCAACAGGATGACCAGGGTGATGTCAGTCTTTGATGATAATAGCTGTCTTCTTGAGGCAGCACTTCCAGTTGACCACTTCAATGGTGGGAAGGTCAGTGCCCATGATAGACTGGATAATTTACACTACTTTCTGCAGCCTCTTTCATAGCTGAGATTTGAATTTTTGAACCAGGCAATAATGCAACTAGTCAGTATGCTCCCCAACATACCCAGTGGAAGTTTAAGAGAGTATTACAAAAAAATAAGGATGTAATGGTATTGGTGAGTTTTCTTTGTCAACAATAATGCCTCGGGCCATTTTTTCATGCTTTATCATTTTAGGACGGAATATCTTTTCTTTGAATGGAATGTTAGTTTTTATCTCAGCAAGAGAAAAGATATTAGTGCTGGGAAACTGAAAATCATGCTTCTGCTCCATTATTGCACCTCAGACAGAAAGCAAAGAGTGGGGATAAATGGGTCCCTTTCGGAATGGCAGGCAGTGACCAGTGGGGTACCGCAAGGTTCGGTGCTGGGACCCCAGTTATTTACGATATACATTAATGACTTAGATGAAGGGATTAAAAGTACCATTAGCAAATTTGCAGATGATACTAAGCTGGGGGGTAGTGTGAATTGTGAGGAAGATGCAATAAGGCTGCAGGGTGACTTGGACAGGTTGTGTGAGTGGGCGGATACATGGCAGATGCAGTTTAATGTAGATAAGTGTGAGGTTATTCACTTTGGAAGTAAGAATAGAAAGGCAGATTATTATCTGAATGGTGTCAAGTTAGGAAGAGGGGATGTTCAACGAGATCTGGGTGTCCTAGTGCATCAGTCACTGAAAGGAAGCATGCAGGTACAACAGGCAGTGAAGAAAGCCAATGGAATGTTGGCCTTCATAACAAGAGGAGTTAAGTATAGGAGCAAAGAGGTCCTTCTACAGTTGTACCGGGCCCTGGTGAGACCGCACCTGGAGTACTGTGCGCAGTTTTGGTCTCCAAATTAGAGGAAGGATATTCTTGCTATTGAGGGCGTGCAGCGTAGGTTCACTAGGTTAATTCCCGGAATGGCGGGACTGTCGTATGTTGAAAGGCTGGAGCAATTAGGCTTGTATACACTGGAATTTAGAAGGATGAGGGGGGATCTTATTGAAACATATAAGATAATTAGGGGATTGGACACATTAGAGGCAGGAAACATGTTCCCAATGTTGGGGGAGTCCAGAACAAGGGGCCACAGTTTAAGAATAAGGGGTAGGCCATTTAGAACGGAGATGAGGAAGAACTTTTTCAGTCAGAGAGTGGTGGTGTGGAATTCTCTGCCTCAGAAGGCAGTGGAGGCCAGTTTGTTGGATGCTTTCAAGAGAGAGCTGGATAGAGCTCTTAAGGATAGCGGAGTGAGGGGGTATGGGGAGAAGGCAGGAACGGGGTACTGATTGAGAGTGATCAGCCATGATCGCATTGAATGGCGGTGCTGGCTCGAAGGGCTGAATGGCCTACTCCTGCACCTATTGTCTATTGTCTCATTGGCAGTTTTGAAGAGCAATCACTATTGCCTCCAAATTGTATATTTTTTGTTTTCACAGCAACCACTCCCAATCAAGTAATCTTTCCACAAAATTATCTGAATGCACAGATGAGGTGAATTTGGCCTACGATGGTCAACATACCGCTGAAACTTCATATCTTGTTAAATAAACTATGTCATCAAAAATAAAGAACTATGCCATTTGTATCCTTGTAATTTCCACTTCCATGGCATGACATCAAAGTGCGAAATCCTGACATTTCCATGCCGACTAGAAACTGGGCTTACGCTGCCACCAAACACTGGTCATTGCTAAACCTCAGCGAATCACAAAGAAAATATACTAATTACAGCTCCAATCAGTTTACTTACCCAAATGTTGCTGGTAGTTACCCAAATGTTGCAGGTACAATGGCTGCTGCTTCAAAGCTGCTTGCTTTAAATAGTTATTGTCAGTTTATGTCAAAATCCAAAAAGCTTATTTTCCAAATGTTAAAATGTTGTAATATCTTAAGTGTATTTTGTGTAGAGGCCATTTGTTGTGAACCATCGGTATTTTTTATTAAACTACATTGATGACCAGATCAAATATTCCTACTGAATTGCTGTATCAAATGCTAAATGCAATCCTTCTCATGGAATTAACCAAAAATATTGGAAAACATTCCTGTTCTGAGATTATCATGTTTATTCATAGGGAGATTGTTGTTTGATGGGACAAAACTATTGGCCAAAACCTAAGTTTTCTGAAACTGCAACATGACTTCCTAATTCTTATATTCAATGCCCAGCCAACAAAGATAAGCATGCCATACATCTTCTTTATCACTCTATCTACTTGTGCTGCTACTTTCAGGGAGCCATGGGCTTGGAGCTCGGGATCCTTCTGCAATCTATGTTGTTGAAGGCACTGCCATTAACTGTGTACTTTCCCTTACATTTGACCTCCCAAAGTGATGAAGTCAAATGTTAATCACTTGCCCGGATTAAACTCCAACTCTCATTGTTCCACCCATCCTTGGACAGCCTTCTTCACTGTCGACAATGACATTCTTTGTGCCACTTACAACATTACTGACCAACCCATCTGTATTGCTGGCTCTGATCTGTTCTGTACTTTTCCATACCTCCAGTTTCCCTCTCCCCTGACTCTCAGTCTGAAGAAGGGTCTTGATCCAGAGCATCACCTGATGTTTTTCTCCAGAGATGCTGCCTGACCTGCTGAGTTACTCCAGTATTTCGGGTCCATCTGCATTTTATAATCTTCAAGCTGAATGTCATTCATTCAACAGTCCAAATGTCATCGAGGAACTTGTTGAATGAATGCAACAAATCACTGATAATGCTATTCCAAACAGCAGTCTGTATGTTCCTGGTTCTTTACATGGAATGATGATAAGCATTTGATCATAAAGGTGCTTCAGGACTTTAACACTGGTAGCTTCATGACACTGGCACCTTCATGATCAAATACCTATCACCATTCTATGTAACAAATTGGGGACAGACACATTTGTTGTCCAAACTAGGGCTAAGCAAATTTGTTGTCCATCTTTCCAGCAGTCAATCTTACTTTCATTAAATTATGCATACACCCTGGAATCAATATCCAATACAATCTTCATCACATCCCCCTGAAAACTAGCGTCTCCAAGGAACTCATTACAGATCTTTAGTTTGCCATAACTCTGTCAATCTCATGTGCACTGAATGTGACCTCCGGTCCACATCGTATCTCTCTGCAGGAAAGCTGAGGGTTCTCACTTGAAACTGGGAAGATTAAGGTGCTCTCTCAGCTTGTTTAGCTCATCACTCACCATCGATCCCCAATCAAGTATTTTTTACACAAAATGAAACCACCTGGCCACACAATCATCTGAATGCACAGATGACGTGAATTTGTCCTATGTTGGTCAACATACTGCTGAAAACTACATATCTTGTTAAAGAAACTATGCCATCAAAGGGACAGACTTTGGAGACAACAGACCATTCTGTTATCTTGAAAGCCACGTTTCTCATAGTGCTATCACCAACTGTGAAGTTCAGCGTAGGATTTGATGCACAGGTATTCCGTTAGGGAAATGGCTTGAATGTGTTTTACTTATTCAAGAGATTCAAGATTCAAGATATCTTTATTTGTCATCAAAAAACTTGACGAAATTCAGTCACCCACAGTCCAACAATAAAAGCATTAAAATAGGCAGATTACACAATAAAAGCATTAAAATAGGCAAATTACACAACCCCAGAAACACACAAAAAAAGAAACATCCGTCAAAGAAACATCCATCACAGTGAGTCTCCTCCAGTCTTCTCCTCACTGTGATGGAAGGCCACAATGTCTTTTCCCTTCCCCTGCCGTCTTCTCCCGCAGTCAGGCTGTTGTGGTTGCAGGCCGTGCCGGACGGTCCAAGCCCCGCGATCTGGGGCGGGCGAACACGCTGCCGCTGTTGCTGCACGTTGGGGCGGTCGTGGCTCCCGACATTGAAGCCCAGCAGAGAAAAATCTCGCGGCCTATTTTAGGCCGCGCCGGATGGTGAAATGTCCGCGACCCAAGCCCCGCGATCCGGGGCGGGCGAACACGCTGCCGCTGCCGGAGCTCCCAATGTCGGCATCCACGCGGCCCGAGCCTAAGGCGAGTCGCAGCCGCTCCCACAGCCTCCGAAGACGGCCGGCTCCGCTGATGGTGAGTCCGGTCCGCGGGCTCTGCGAACCAGAGCCCTGGAGGCCGCCAGCTCCAGGAGTTGGGCCGATGGTTGGCCGCAGCAGGAACGGAAACACGGCCCAGAAAACAAAGGTCGGGTATCCGTTCGGAAGGGACACATATTTACTATTTTACAGTTCCCCCCCTCCCCCCCACACCCACACATAGTACACAAACGCAAAAACACGACATCACATCGACAATTAAGACACAAAAAAACAACAAAACACAAAGCCAAATGGACCGCAGGTAAGCCGCAGCTGCTATGGCAGCGCCACCATTTTGGGATATCAAGAACCAGATTGATAATGCAGTTCTCATCACTACATTTTCAATGGTAGCAGAAACGGAATGATCCATAGACAACTCAGACGTTCGGAGGAGTACAGCCGATGTTGCAGTAAGATTCTTAACATCAAGTGGGACTGTTGCACTCATACTAGTATCCTCACTGAGTCAGTGATCCTTGCAGACTTACTCGCCTGGGCTAGATGCTGCGAGAAGATGCCAAATACTCAACTTCTCCAAGAAGCCCTTCACTTCCAGATCACCCACAATCGGAGATTCCATGGTGTCAGAGGAATTGTAACATAATTACTGAAACCAAACCTGAAGAGAAATATAGACATCACACTCTGGGGGCCAACCAATAATCAGCCTCAGTGCTGCCACACCTTGACTCAGGCAGTGGTCTGTTTCAGGAAGAACAATTATGCAGTGGAAGCTGAAAGTAAGAAAGAAGCAGTAGTGAACCCTTCCAGGAGGCAGCTGATGGTGACAAAAGTTTTGGTCTCCAAATTTGAGGAAGGATATTCTTGCTATTGAGGGCGTGCAGCGTAGGTTTACTAGGTTAATTCCCGGAATGGCGGGACTGTCATATGTTGAAAGACTGGAGCGACTAGGCTTGTATACACTGGAATTTAGAAGGATGAGAGGAGATCTTATCGAAACGTACAAGATTATTAAGGGGTTGGACACGTTAGAGGCAGGAAACATGTTCCCAATGTTGGGGGAGTCCAGAACAAGGGGCCACACTTTAAGAATAAGGGGTAGGCCATTTAGAACTGAGATGAGGAAAAACTTTTTCAGTCAGAGAGTTGTGAATCTGTGGAATTCTCTGCCTCAGAAGGCAGTGGAGGCCAATTCTCTGAATGCATTCAAGAGAGAGCTAGATAGAGCTCTTAAGGATAGCGGAGTCAGGGAGTATGGGGAGAAGGCAGGAACGGGGTACTGATTAAGAATGATCAGCCATGATCACATTGAATGGCGGTGCTGGCTCGAAGGGCCGAATGGCCTCCTCCTGCACCTATTGTCTATTGTCTATAAAATGTGCCTACCATTTGTGGTCACATTTTTGATTCCACGATAAAGCTCTGGTGTTGTGATCTAAGATGGTGCCCAACCTAGGTGACTCTTCGTATGCTAGTCACAGAAGTGGATCTGCAATCAGGCATTACAATGTTCCACTCTTTTCTGTACATTGTGGATGGTTTGACTGTAATCATGAATTTTCTTTCCGCTGACTGGTTAGCACGCAACAAAAGGTTTTCACTGTACCTTAGTACACGTGACAATAAACTAAACTCAAACTCAAACTCATTTCACGACTTGCTTGAAAATCTCTTGTAGAGATCATCCTCAAATGAACTGATTGTTGCAGAAGATAGACACAAAATGCTGGAGTAACTCAGCGGGTCAGGCAGCATCCCTGAAGAAAATGGGTAGGTGATGTTTTGGGTTGTGACCCTTGTTCAAAGTGATCGTTGTATGGAGAGTGGGAGGAAAAAAAACTGGAAGCGAAAAAGAAAGACAAATCCGGGCCGGCAACAGATGACCTCAGGCTGAGAGGTTCCCTCATAGACCGATTTAGTTTTCTCAATTTAGAGATACTTTGTGGAAACAGACCCTTCGGTCCACTGATTCCGCAATGACCAACAATCACCCTATATACTAGTTCTATCCTACACTCAAGATACAATTTACAGAAATCAATTAACGTACAAACTCGCATGTCTTCAGAATGTGGGATGAAAGTCGGAGCACCGGGAGAAAACCCATGCGATCACAGGGATAATGTGCAAACTCTGTATAGACAGCACCATTAGTCAGGATCGAACCCAGGTCTCTGGCGTGAGCCCAAGAGGGATACATAGTTGCGAAGTGTGGAGGGGGGGGTGGAGGAGGGTGAAGAGAGAAACGAGGGGGGTGTAAGGAATTTGTACTTAACATTAGAAAAATCAATTGGCATGTTGTAAGCTGCCCAAGCAAAATGTGAGGTGCTGTACCTCCAATTTGCATGTGACCAATTTGATTGTTACAATTTGATTGTTACAATTTGATTGTTACATTTGTTGAATGACATCATATGATGCAATAGAGCAAACAAACACCATTTAGAAAATATGGTGTCACCGTACAATTTGCCATGGAAAAGGTTATAGCTTCTTCTAATGTCAAATTCTCCCGGATCTTGGAAGTCAGTAGTAAGTCTATGACAATGACCAATAGCAGAAATCATGTTGAATGTTTCAGGTTCACACAGTATAATAAAATCATTATATTAAGAAGTCACATATTGTCAAGTGATGAACAGTTTTCTTGATATTATAGCTTAGAGAAGTATTTTTTAAAGTACCATTTCCTAGTATTTTACATTTTATGTTGATCATTTACTGCTGACATTGCTAAAATAACTATTCTCAGGAATATTAGTAGAGATTTAAATTACCCGTAATATTTTTCTAGCTCTTAGAAAACTTAATTATTTTTTCTCAATTCAGTCCAATATTGTTTCTTCATATCTTTCATGTTTTCACTTCAGTCTTTATTCCTTTTTCAACTGGACCTTAAGGCAATTTGTCTACTCTCAGAATGTAACACTGACTTCAATATTCAGTATTATGTGACATTGATTTAGCCAATGGGTTCCATTATTTTCGATATATACACGTGGACTCATCTTAATTTCCAATAGTCGATGCAGATTATTTTTTTTATAATGCTGCTACTCTTCTATCCATGGCTGTTCAGAATAATCTGTAATGCAGCAATAAGTATTTGTTCTAATAATACAGCATGCATTAATTCAAGCCAAATTTATAGGTTTTATGTCAAAGGGCTGCCATACAAAAAACAACGTGTAGAGAATAGACGCCTCATGAAAGAGTTTGATGAAGTTACTTTTATTTTATTGACATTCACATTAATCTTAATTTTGATGTAGTTAAGTCACAGGTCTTGGGTCTCTAATCCTGGCAGTGCACATCACAGAAGTATTTGATATTTGAAGGATTATTAAAGTTAACTGGATCCAACCTCATTCCAAAGATTAACAAAGTTAATTTCCCTTAAGAGAAATTCTTTCTTTCTTCCAGTTAAAAACATACCTATCAGACAAACCAAATAAACATCAAAACATGGAAAATATGCTGATTTCTTAATGCCAATGCACATGTCTTGACATTTTGTGCCATGGAGGATTCAGAATAAATATGGCAATCTATTTGGACTGTATATATCATATTTATGGCTATGTACAAGAGTTTCCAAACAGTTCTTCTTGGTAATAATTTGCGAAAACAATACTGTCAGCTGAGTGATCAATAATGTGATGCTTTACAGTTGTGCCCTTTTTCACAACAAATAATCTGCACTGAATGGCATTGTAGTGGCGACTTATAACCATATTCAAGTAATTCATACCTTATCTTATTTATGGACTCAGGTACATCCCAATTTTCCAGTCTCTAAGAATTCTTGGTTGTTTGTTCACATATGCAAACAATCAAATTGAATAGACACAAAATGTTGGAGTAACAGCGGGTCAGGCAGCAGCTCTGGAGAAAAGGCAGAGGTGACATTTCAGGTCGGAACCCTTTTCTCCAGGGATGCCACCCGACTCGCTGAGTTACTCCTGCATTTTGTGTCTATCTTTGGTATAAACCAGTAACTGCAGTCCCTACCTACACAATCAAATTGAATGTTGTATTCACACATATTTATGTTATTTTACATGGATTTCTTATAGTTCCTCCAATCAGGTTTTCATCCCAGCCAAAATATCAAAAAACATAATCTTCCCTCCGTAACTCCCTGGTCCACTCGTCCCTTCCTACCCAAACCACCCCAACCCCGGGCACTTTCCCCTGCAACCGCACGAGATGCAACACCTGTCCCTTTACCTCCCCCCTCAACTCCATACAAGGACCCAAACTGTCTTTCCAAGTGAGACAAAGGTTCACCTGCACCTCCTCCAACCTCATCTGTTGCATCCGCTGCTCTAGATGTCAACTTATTTACATCGGCGAAACCAAGCGCAGGCTCGGCGATCGCTTCGCTGAACACCTGCGCTCGGTCCGCATTAACCAAACTGATCTCCCGGTGGCCGAGCACTTCAACTCCCCCTCCCATTCCAAGTCTGACCTTTCTGTCATGGGCCTCCTCCAGTGCCATAGTGAGGCCCACCGGAAATTGGAGGAACAGCACCTCATATTTCACCTGGGCAGTTTGCAGCCCAGTGGTATGAACATCGACTTCTCCAACTTTAGATAGTTCCTCTGTCCCTCCCTTCCCCTCCTCCTTCCCAGATCTCCCTCTATCTTCCTGTCTCCACCTATATCCTTCCTTTGTCCCGCCCCCCTGACATCAGTCTGAAGAAGGGTCTCGACCCGAAATGTCACCCATTCCTTCTCTCCCGAGATGCTGCCTGACCTGCTGAGTTACTCCAGCATTTTGTGAATAAATCGATTTGTACCAGCATCTGCAGTTATTTTCTTATATATCAAAAAGCATGTTGATCAAAGCTCCCGATGATATCCTATGCTATCTTATCCCAACATGCAATTTTCAACCTGTTTGCAGTATTTGACAAAGATGACAACCCATCCTTTTCTATTGCGCCTGCACTGTCATACAACTGAATGGGAACCAAGTCTCTAGTCTATCCTGTCAAAGCCAGAGAATCACTGGTTTGAACTTACTTTCCTGCACCTGCACAGATACTTATGAGAACTCCCAAGGTTCAGTCTGTGGCACCATTCACAAGGAGCAAACAAAGAAATGACAGAGCAATTATGTGAATAGTTTCGCACTTTCTTTATGAAAGAGACCACAAGTAACTTTTTTTTACAAATTCTCTAAACTAAACTAAACTAAATTAATTACATTTCCTGTGCCCTCCAAAGTCTATATATTATCAGAACATAATTTTGTCGTTCTGGTATTAGATGAGCTGAAATTTTTTCCAACCAAACATCAGGAAGGCCAAACACCTTCCTTATCATTGACTCTATTCCCTTCCTGAATCATGTTGTTCACAAACTTTGTATCATTTTTGACCCTGAGCTCAGTTTTCAATCCCAAATTCATGTAATTGATGATGACAGGCTACATTTTTAACATGATCCAATTCAATACCTGCCTCAGATCTTCATTGCAGAAATCCTCATTCTTTTGCTACCTGCAGACCATTCCAATACCTGCCAAACCTTTGTTCGACTTCAAGTAACAGGAGTCTTACAGTGTTTTGCTGTACCATGTCCAATTGATTCATCTGCCAGCTGAGCAAAGCTTCAATTTTAACAGTCTCATCCTTGTCTACAAATTCCTCCATGCAATCAACCTTTCTCAGCTTTGTAATCTCCTGCAAACCTATCAGCCTTTCCAATATCTGTGCTCCTCCGATTCTGGCCTCTTAAGCCTCCTTGAATTGAATTTGTCTACCTCCTGTGGCAATCCCTTCAGGTGCCAAGCCTTCAGCTGTGCAATTCAGACCAAGACATCTCTATCTTGATGGAGTTTGGGGAGCTAGTAAGGCATTGCTCAACACAACAGCTTTAGCCATGCTTTTATTAGCTGGTCTCATATCGGATTATGTGGCTCTCTGTCTTTTTCTTAAGTTTGCTTCCTGTAAAGTACCTGTAAAGTTTACAGGAGCTAAATAAAGGAAGTTGACAATGTAGAAACTCTTTTCATCATCCTCTCGGTTTCCCTTGTAAACTCAAAATATATGAGCGTTCAGAGTCATTAAAATGCTGGCCATTATTTAAGCACTGCCTTGTGCTGCCTGCATCTTAATTGTATTTGTTGCCAATCTACTAACAAGAACAGCTGTGGAATAGCTGTTAAAACTTCCCTATCTTAATTGTGGCTCAATCACAATCATAGAGCTTAACAGGCCATTTTCAAAACTCATTCTTTTAAGAACCAATGTTTAGAGATGTCCTCAGAGGGCATACAAATAATTTCCAGATGCTAATGAGTCAAACTTTCACCTCTCTCATCATATAACGACTTTGAAGTGTTTTACATTTATTTTGAGAATAATATAATGTAAATGAAGACATGTCGGTTGACATCAAAACCATCTGAGGTTTTTCTTTCTGCAATTGTTTTAAAATATTAATCAATTTCTCCCCCATAAATACCTGCTTTACTCGAATGACCAGTACTCCATTCTCTTAAGTAAAGGTTTCCTGGTTGCGAGATGTCCCTCAGTGTTTTCTGGGCTGAAATTGGTCTTAGTGCAATATGCAGAAAGCTAAAAGTAAAACAATGTTAGTCTAAAAGACCTAGCTCACCTGGAGAAAAAGGATGGGTGATGTTTTGGGTCGGAACTCTTCTTCAGCCTGGGTCTGAAGAAAGGTTCCGTCCTGATACATCACCCATCCTTGATCTCCAGAGATGCTGCCTGACCCACTGAGTTACACCAGCACTTGATGACTATCTTTGGTGTAAACCGGCATCTGCAGTTCCTATAAGAAAATAACTGCAGATGCTGGTACAAATCGATTTATTCACAAAATGCTGGAGTAACTCAGCAGGTCAGGCAGCATCTCGGGAGAGAAGGAATGGGTGACATTTCGGGTGGAGACCCTTCTTCAGACTGAAGTTCAATCTGCAGTTCCTTCCTATGATAGACATAGCCTGTCCAGCCCAAACTCATCATCTGCACTGCCTCTCTGCCCACTGGATAAGAAAGTGCACCAAATAACAGAGCAGGCAACACACCCCCAATCTCTGTCTCTATGTTACCTCCTTTGACTGTATGCACGTCAGAGATGTTGAAATGGAGATCAAAGATTTAAATAATAAATAATATTTCTTGAAAATATTAATTGCCACCTTTTAATTAAAAGTTTTACGTTAAGAAAACCTGAAACTTTTATCTTCTCCCCCTTAGGTTTGGTGACCCCCATTAAGTGAATGAGCCAACCATTCCTCTATCAGTCTCTCAAGTGTAAAACATTCTCCTTAGCACATCTGTATTTGAGACAATGGCAGGACTCAGTGGCAAGTCCAGAGGTGGAGGTCAGCCCATCGCAGATTTCCACACCTACATGGGCCAAACGTGGGGACATATTGTGTACCAACTGGCTTCCCCACAGAACTACTGCCCGTTGGTCAGCCCGGTTTGTTTCATTAGCTACACCAAAGCTGTCGAATGCTAATAGAGCTCCACTATCTCCCCACAATTGTCTCACATCTTTTAAATGATTTAATAACCTAACGAAAATAGCTAAGTTTACAAAACATCTTATTACAAAAGTTTTAAGTCACTGGGGTGGCAAACTAACAGTCAAGGGCACCATGTTTACAGACATTCAGATAATCACGTCAATGATTTTCAGTGTGCCATTTCAGGGAGAAAAAAAATGAGGCTGATGAGAGGAAGTAATTTATCAAGTTTGTTGAAAATCCAATAAAGACTTTTAAATCACTGGGGTTATATATCAGTATTTACAGATGCGGGATAGGACAAAGAACAACCTTCTGCATGATCATTTTTGGAAAGAGCCTTTTGTCTACTTGTAGGAGATTTGGAGATCATGATAGATATGTTGGCAGAAGATATTCCCACTGTTTTTATTTATTATGCAGTATAATGGTATTTTCAAGTATTTATTATTACGCTAACATGATTGTGAATTCTTTATCCAGAATAACTGAATTCAGAAGTACCTAGTGTGAACAAAAATATTTTCAGAGATACAGTTTTATCAATGTTTCTAATGGGCTGAACAAAGGGTAAAAGAAAAGAACTAATTGTTAGCTTATATCACCTCATAGCGTGATTCAGCACAGAAACAGACCCTCCCGGCACTATGCCCATGCCATAAGTACCTGCCGATACTAATCGGCATTAGTTTAAATTATTTAAATCTATTTAATTAGTTTTTGATCATCTCAACTATCAGAGATATTAAGAAATGCTTATAGAGCTTTTGGCTGGTACTGATCTATCAGAGGCTGCCAGAGCCTTCCTGGGATGGGTCTTAGGACACAGATTTTGAATCGGCACTTGATCCATAATCTTCCATGGCAATTCAAGTGCTCTTCCTGATGACTGTACCTGCCTTCACCGCCTTCTCAGGCAGTGTGTGCTAGGTTCCAGCCAGTCCTGGGTGAACAATAACCTTCTTCAGGTCCCCTCTAAACTTTACTTTACCATAGAGAAACAGCGTGGAAACAGGCCCTACGGACCACCGATCAGTGATCACCCCATGCACTAATAGTATCCTACACAATGGGGACAATTTGCAACTTTTACCGAAGCCAATTAACCTACAAATCTGAACGTCTTTGAAGTGTGGGGAAATAGCCGGAGCACCCAGAGAAAACCCACATGGTCACGGGAAGAATGTACAAATGCTGTATCGACAACACCCGTAGTCAGGATCAAACCTGGGTCTCTGCCGCTGTAAGGCAGCAACTCTATTCCTAAGCAATTGTGCTGCCCCTTTTGCTACTTACCCTAAAGATATATCTTCTGGTTATTGACATCTCTGAAATGGGGCAAAGCTTCCAGTATTGCACTGGAGATTTAATTCAAAGCTTTTGAATTCTCCTTTAGGCATTTAGGTGCATTTATTTTTTCTTAAATTATTTAAACCTATTTGATTAGATTTTGAACATCCCAACTATCAGATAATTAAGAAACTATTAAAGAGCTTCTGGCTGGAATTGAGCTGTCAGAGGTTGCCTGGACCTTCCTGGGATCCGCATTAAGACACAGCTGCAAGGTTTACTTGCTACTCGCAATCCACTTATTGTGCCAGATGCTTATTGAAAGCATAACAACATTGATTCATCCCTTCACAATTGGTAAAAAAAACAAGAGTGGAAAAGCAGGAGCTATAGTAGTGCGTCTGGGCAGTTAACTAGGTCCAGGACATATATGGTCCGATGTTATTCCAAGAGTACCTACCTAATCTTTGAACATAACTTTCATAGATGTCATCAGTATAATTGGGAACATATTAGATTTTTATTGTTGATATCGCTATCTAATTAGGGTTTCAGATTGCACTTAAAAGAATCAGGCAAACTGCTTTAAACATCATATTTATATTAACCACAGATGAATATCACAAAAGTAATGTAACAAGGCATGTTACAACGCCTACCAAAAAAAATTGTGCTGTGAGAAGTCGGAGCTGGACAACAGTTGCAGGGTTTAAAGGAACAAATGAAAAGTTATTCAGAATTTAAAGGTTTATACCAGGAATTTGAATTGCTGGGACCTGGCAATTACATATCTATTAAAACAATGTGTACCATAATGATATATTTTTATTCCATTCCATGACAATGCTTTGTGCAAATGCAAAACTCCAATTTACATTTAATAAATCATTTCTTAGACATAATCTATTGAGCTTGAAATGTATTTCATTGAGCTCATGAAATTGAGCTCATAATCTTTTGAGCTTGGTCTATATTGTACTAGACCGAGTGGACCCGTTGGGCTCAAACCTCTGATGCATTAGTGCAGCACCCTCCCCCACACCCCACTCACCAACTCCATCCCCTCTCAACCCCCCTTATCCCCCCTCCGACCCTCCCCCCCTCAGCCACTCATGTACTCCATCCCCCCTCTATCCCCCAAACCGCACCTGCATTGGTCTAGCACCCTTCCCTCCTCCACTCCGCCCTCCCCCTTCCCATCCCCCCCACTCACCCACTCCATCCCCCCTCCTCCCGTCACCCACTCCATCCCCATCAACCCCCCTCCTTCCCTATCCCCCCCCACTCACCCACTCCACCCCCCCTTAACCCCTCTTAATCCCCCTCCCCTCACCCCCATCCACTTACCCACTCACCCACTCCATCCCCTCTCAACCCCCCTTATCCTCCCCCTTTCCCCCCCTTCTCACCCACTCAACCACTCCATCCCCCTTCACCTGGTTGGAAGCAAGCTGCGGCTCACTATGGGTTGTTGCCGTTTGCACCATCGCAAAGTCGAAATATCGTAGGTCAAAGCATCGTAAGTGAAAGCATCATAAATTGGGAAGTATCTGCATTAGATCTACGGGCCCCAACTGCACACGTGCAGACTGACGTCGAAAACGCAGCTCGGCGGTGACGGCCATCTTGTTTAACCCTCTCCCGCCGGGCTGCACTACAGGAGGAAGGTCAGGCGTGGGGCACATCGGGATGGGCGCCTGTCCTCCGGGGGGGCGGGGGAGACCATTTATTAAAGTTTATTCAGCAGCAGTGGTAGCTGGATGGCTCAGCACCAACCCCCCCCCCCATTGGCCGCCATTCCCATCACTCCGGCAGGTCCTGGCCCCGGCAGCCATCGTGCCCCCCCCCTCCCTCATTGGCCGCCACTCCCATCACTCGGGCGGTCCCATTGTGACGTCGAACGTTGAAGACGGCCAGGGTAAGTTGAAAAGTGAATTTTTAAACTTTAAAATGTCAATAACCTTAAAAATATAAGACTAATTTGAATGAAACTTGGGTAATACAGACCCCAGGACAACGGTGAGTAAGGTGGGCCTAAAATTGTCACGCTATCATGTACCGTTTTGGCAGTGGGATCAACGGGGAACAAACATACGGGACAAACAAACGGGAACAAACAAATGGGGGAACAAAGAAAATGAGAGTTTTAGAAATATATAGATGTATATATATTTGAACATTATTTGGAATGAAAAATAAGATTTGCTGATGAAAATGCTCTTCATTCTTCATGTCAGTTCATTGGATATGTAACGGCATTTCTGCAACATTTAAAAGTAATTTGGGCATGGACTTGGGTATGAAAGGCATAGAGGGTAACAGGCCTAATGTACGCAAATGAGATTAGCATAGACAGCATCACAGTCACCATTGACGAGGTGGGCCAAAGAGGCCTGTTTCCACGCTATTCTATACTGCAATTCTATGAACACCAGCGCAGCTGTCAATATTCCAGGATGAACAAATGATCACTCAACCATATGGAAGCACCACTTTAATAATAAGCCTTAAGGGCCTGTCCCAGTTACACGAATTTTAAGGCGACTGCCGGCGACTGTCAAAGTCGTAGCAGATTGCCAAAATTTTCTTTACTCGATACAAGTAACTTTTTTTGTGAAACTAGCACCTGGCTAAGAGATTACACCGTCTTTGGAAACATCGCGAAATTCCCACGCTTACCTGACCGTCAAACTGTCGCCTCCAATCTACCTGTCAAATGTCCTGACGGTAAATAAATTGGTTAAACAAAACTATCTTCTGGTATCTTCAAATGCCTTTTCTTAATTTAATATTAGGTGCTTCTAAATGCATCTGCGACAACCTAGCAAACCTGGGGACAGCCTGTGACAGCGGCCGCAATAAGCTACGATACCTGGCGACAAGCCAGCTGTCGCCGAGAAATTTCTATCTGGGAATCTTTTCTGCGACGCGCCGAGATCCGCTACGATTCATTGAAAACTCCTCACGATCATGCCCGCGACATCCCGGTGAAAGTTCGGCAACAGATTTGCCTAGTCGCCGGCAGTCGCCTTAAAATCGCCTAAGTGGGACAGGGCCGTTACTTTACATACAAGCAGGCATGAAGATTTTTAAAAAGTATACAAGTCTTCAGGATTTCTTTCTAATCTGTACCAACGGACAAGGGAAAAATGTATAAAGCAATTGTGCAAATGCAAAAATGTACTTTAACCACAGCGCCAAGTTGGTGCAAGATGTTGCTGGAAACCATCCTCATGCCTCGTATATGAATCGTTTTAAGATGCAGCATATTGTACTGACCATATGTTACATTACTACTCGGTAGCTGAGTGATTGATGCTCGTCACATTCCAGTATATCAATTAAACCTCCTTGAATTCTGCATGATTTGTGTCTGTGTTATTTAATCCTGCTAATTCATTCCACTTATATGTATGTTATAAATCTCCAGGAGTGCTGCATGATTCATGAGAATCTGCAAGCATGTTACTGCAAATTTTGCGCTTGTAATTAACAATAAATTGTTTATAATATTGTGCAATTAAATCTTCCCGTCACACTGCAAACAAACTATAAAACAGAGTTTTGTTTTAATGTATTTGAAAGTTAAAAAAATCAGACTTGAAGATTAATAGATTAATAGATTATCAGCTTATCTTCATAAACATTATAATTGTTATTGGATTTATTAATAGATATAACCCAACCTGTCTCTAAGTCACCTTGGGACAAATCTTATATTCGCATTACAATGCTTACTAGATTTGAAAATTAATGAACAGTAACATATTCTTTTCATTTTTTATTACAGATAGATCATGATGTTTCCTTCACCAATTGTATTTGTATAATAATTTTCCACTGTTGTATATATCCCCTGAATTTATAATTTATTTAACACGTAAACTTCAACTTTGAGAAAAAGTATTTGGATCACTTCAATGTCTCGAAACAAGAAGGTCATAATATTATCTATACTACTTCTTTGGATAGCTAATGTTAGTTTATTAACATTATTTTTTCAATGCACAAAGGGCACATTTTCTCAAACAAAATAGTGCATTGCGTGTAGGTGAATTATTCATAATGAAAGAAATAGAGACTATGGGAAAAATTAAGTGTATTGGATTCACAAGTTTACATAAGTCACAAAATGTTGGAGTAACATAATGGGTCTGGCTGCATCTCTTGAGAACATGGATGGGTGATGTTTCGAATCAGGAACTTTCTTCAGACTGAAGAAGGGTCCCAACCTGAAACGTCACCTATCTATGTTCTCCAGAGATGTTGCCCAACCCACTAAGTTACCCCAGTATTTTGTGACTTATTTTGCAGCGTAATGGGATGGGCAAACAAATTATCTGAAATTTGGTCCTGACACAAATATTAAACAATTTATCATTATATTTTTTTCGCATCTGTCCATCTTTTAAAATTGAGTTTAGTGTATTGTCATGTGTACCGAGGTACAATGAAAAGCTTTTGTTGCATGCTAAACCATTCAGCGGAAAGACAATACATGATTACAATCGAGCCATCCACAGTGTACAGATGCATGATAAAGGGAATGACATGAATAACATTTAGTGCAAGATACAGTCCAGTAAAGTCTGATGAAAGATAGTCTGAGGGCCTCCAATGAGGTAGATTGTTCTCAGACTGTTCTCTAGTTGTTCCAGATGGTTCAGTTGCCTGATAACAAATGAGAAGAAACTGTTCCTGAATTTGGAGGTGTGTGTTTTCACAGTTCTGTACATTTTGCCCGATGGGAGAGGGGAGTAGAGGGAATGGCCGGGATGAGATTGGTCCTTGGTTATGCTGCTGGCCTGGCCCTGGCAGTGTGGTGCAAATGGAGTCAATGGAAGGGAGATTGGTTTGTGTGATGGTCTGGGCTGATTCCACAATTCTTTCTGGAGCAATAATGAAATTTGTGATGCATGTTTGGAAAGTGGAAAATAGGGCTAACTACAGCAGCTGTCACCTCCATATTTAGAACAATGTAAGTAGAATTGAATCCAATCTCTGTCAACGATGCTGATGTTGCAGAAGATTCAAGATTCAAGATTCAAGATAGCTTTATTTGTCATCCAATATTGGACGAAATTCAGTCACCCACAGTCCAACAATAAAAGCATTAAATAAGCATTAAAATTACACAACCCTAAAAAACCCCCAAAACACAGTCCAACAATAAAAGCATTAAATAGGCATTCAAATTACACAACCCCAAAAACCCCCAAAACACAGCCCAACAATAAAAGCATTAAATATGCATTCAAATTACACAACCCCAAAACCCCCAAAAACACAGTCCAACAATAAAAGCATTAAATAGGCACTCAAATTACCCAACCCCAAAAACACACAAAAAAAAGAAACATCCATCAAAGAAACATCCATCACAGTGAGTCTCCTCCAGTCCTCTCTCTCCTCACTGTGATGGAAGGCCACAATGTCTTTCCCTTCTCCTGCTGTCCTCGCCCGCAGTCAGGTTGTTGTGGTTGCAGGCCGCACCGGACGGTCCACAGCGGGCCAAGCCTAAGATAAAGTTTAAGGAAGACACAAGGAACTGCAGATGCTGTTTTTATAGAAAAAATGTGTTGGAATAACTCAGTGGATCAGGGACATGATTTATCGAAGACATGGATAGGTGACATCATGAGTCGGGGCCCTTCTTCAGAAGTTTAAATTGGGTCTGCTTTGAACTATTTTTCTGAGTCAGCTTTATTTATTTATTATTGAAAGTAGGGCATATTTTTTAATTCAACCGATTAAGATCCATTGCATTTCATCTTACTTTGATGAAGCAGCATTAAGAAATTTGAAATAATTTGGGCTGCTTTATCCTACTTAGTTTATCAGCAAAGTAAAATCCATTCGTTGTTTTACATAGTCACACTCCTTGATGCAGTTAGTTCTAACATTAGCAGAACCATTGAGCTTTGAAAGTGCTTAGACAGTTTCTTCCCTGCTGTTATCAGGCAACTGAATCATCTTATCAGCAACTAGAAACCTGTCCTGAGCAACTATCTACCTCACTGGAGACCCTCAGACTATCTTTAATCAGACTTTATTGGACTTTATCTTGCACTAAACCTTATTCCCTTTATCATGTTTACAGTGTACTGTGTTTACATATTCTGTTGTGCTGCTGTAAGTAAGAATTTCATTATTCTATCTAGGACATGTGACAATAAAACACTCTTGACTCTACTGTGGATGGCTCAATTGTAATCATGTATTGCCTTTCCGGTGGCTAGTTAGCACGCAACGAAAATGTTTCACTGTACCTCATGATGAAAAACATATAACGATAAACTAAACTACATTTCATTGCTAGAAAGTTCTAAGGGACTTTCTGAAAGTGACATGAAAGAAACCCTAACAATGGAAGTCATTTTTTAGTCAGCACGGGTGGCTTTCGATGTAGTTGGGTCTTCTTAGCCATTATGTAGGTCACTTTCTGAAGAACCTTTTATCACCTGGAAATGTCTTTTAATTTTTGAGAAAATAAATTTAATATGTCTTCTACGTAACCTGCGAGTATGTTATATAAAATATATATTTTTAAATTAAAGTGCATATGACGTGCAATATATTTAATTTTATTATCTATGGGCAAAAAAAAGCTATATAATTCACCCATGACTGTCTTGCTCAAGGATTATTCTGCTTTCTTTCATCTTAAAATACCTCAGATTATTCTGTACTACCACATGTGAAACAGTGTCCATCTCCTTGAAATAAATGATCATATAATTAACAAGGATGAATCATCAGAGAATTCCAGCGCTGTTCAAGTGTTCTAGTCAAAGGTGGAACTAATTCGTTTCAACTGATTTCCACTGCTTGATGCACGTTTTTGATTTTTTTAATTCCTGGCAACAGCCTTAGATTCATGAGTCCATACATCAAGTCAGTAGTTTAATGCGCAAATGAAATTGAATTCAAAGCAGAAAACTAATTGAAGGACAGAAACAAAGGTGCTCAGTAATGTGGTTTTATTAATCTGGAATATTGCATTTGCATAATTATTTCTTCCTTTTAGTATGCCTACAGAAGTGAACGTTATAATGAAGGGCTTCTTACAAGAAACTACACAATGCATTCATCGTGTAAGAAAACACACAATCATTTCAAAAAGAAAGACAACTATTTGGAAATTAGTTGCTTTGTTTTTGAATTACAAGAATAAATTACATGTCTACTTAATTTCAAAAAGTGCTATAATATATTCGCTCTGCAAACTAAATTATTATGCAATCAATTAGGATATTTTAGCTAATTATTCAGTCAATAATCAATTGTATTATAGTGAAATATTACAATGGCTTCAATACACAATTACATAGATGACTTATTCATGGAATTAATCTTACCATAGTAAAATAAAAACAGTGAGAGGTTGAAATAGGAAGGGGTATTGACAAAAAGGGGAAATTGTGGACTGTTATCACAAGTAACATGTAAATGTTATAATTCTTGGTCCTTCCAGTCAGAACAACAGTGAGAGTTTTTATGTCCCCATCATGAATCTGTAGTTGATGTTATGACTTAGGACTTGTACCTCGCAAGTAAAAATATAACACAGAAAATAAACTATTTAGGCACCCAAATAATTTTCCTCAAAACTGTGGGGGCAATGATTTTTATGTGTCCTGATGCCTGAACCATTGTGAGTCAGTGGCATGGTTCCAGTCCCCTTAATGCACTTGCATACTTCACCAATGCACAATACAACAACGACCACTAAATTACTGGTGTGATGTACCACTATCAGTGGAGTTCTAAGGCAGCAGGTTTCAACTCTATAGAACACCAGAGAGAACACAACAGGGAGAAAATCTTAGCAGTCAAGGTAACCCCAACACACGCCAAACATCATAAAAAATATATACCTGCAAAATGCAGAGAATTGTGATCCACTGATGCATCCGTTGTACTGCTCCACAACAAAACAAGTGTGTTCTGTTCTTTTAAGGTGAACTCAGGTGGGCCTGGTGTTTTCCATTAAAGTCTGGTTTTCAGTTTGAACTTCATAATGGTTCCCAATTGCAATTCATGCTCCTACCTTACTGCAGTGACATCAGCTGGATTGTAGTGCATGATGGGTGACATTTTCAGACTGACTGCTTATGTGGTGCTTGACATGCAGCAATGATCTCCATCATGCACTAGTGGAGTGCCACAAGGCCCGGTGCTGGGACCCCAGTTTTTTACAATATATATTAACGATTTAGACGAGGGAATTAAATGTGACATCTCCAAGTTTGCGGATGACACAAAGCTAGGTGGCAGTGTGAGCTGCGATGAGGATGCTATGAGGCCACAGGGTGACTTGGATAGGTTGGGTGAGTGGGCAAGTGCATGGCAGATGCAGTATAATATGGATAAATGTGAGATTATCCTTTTTGGTGGCAAGAACAGGAAACCAGATTATTATTTGAATGGTGTCAGATTAGGAAAAGGGGAGGTGCAATGAGGCCTGGGTGTGCTTGTACATCAGTCACTGAAAGTAAGCATACAGGTATAGTAGGCAGTGAAGAAAGCTAATGGCATGTTGGGCTTCATTGCGAGAGGATTTGAGTTTAGGAGCAAGGAGGTCCTACTGCAGTTGTAAAGGGCCCTGGTGAGACCGCACCTGGAGTATTGTGTGCAATTTGGTCTAATTTGTGGAAGGACATTATTGCTATTGAGGAAGTACAACGTAGGTTCACCAGATTAATTCCCAGGATGGCGGGACTGACATATGTTGAAAGAATGGGTCGACTGGAATTTAGAAGGATGAGAGGGGATCTTATAGAAACATATAAAATTCGTAAAGGATTGGACAGGCTAGATGTAGGAAAAGTGTTCCCGATGTTGGGGGAGTCCAGAAGCAGGGGTCACCATTTAAAAATAAGGGGTAGGCCATTTAGGACTGAGATGAGGAAAAACTTCTTCACCCAGAGAGTTATGAATCTGTGGAATTCACTGCCACAGAAGGCAGTGGAAGCCAATTCACTGGATGTTTTCAAGAGACAGTTAGATTTAGCTCTGAGGGCTAAAGGAATCAAGGGATATGGGGAAAAAGCCTGAACAGGATACTGATTTTAGATGATCAGCCATGATCATATTGAATGGCAGTGCTGGATTGAAGGCCCTGTCCTGCACCTATTTTTTAATGTTTCTATGAAGCATCTGTACACAAAGTAAATATAATCAGTATTGAAAATCAGTATTGCCCAGGTCCAATTTCTTTTCAATACTAAACTGTGACAGACTTATAAAAATGCACTAACTTCTTTGTAAATATGAATTAATTACAAGATTAAGTTAAGCTCTCTATTCAGAAGCCAACTGCACTGGACAAAATTAGAAATAGTGGAGGTAAGGATAAGGATATTGTGCATGATATTCTGCTGTTCCAGAGGTATCCCAAGCACCCAAATAAAGGACACTAACAGCACTCTTTCCCACTCTGAGATTTTTAGTACTAACTAGACCAAGTGGACCTGTTAGGCCCAAACCTCTCCTACATTGGTGCAGCACCCTCTCCTTCCCTCCTCCCCTCTACTCTCCCTCTTCCCCCCCTCCCCCTCCAGTCTCCCCTTTCTCCCTCTCTCCTCCCCTCCCCCTCCCTCCTCCCCCCCTCCCTCCACCACCCCTTCCCCTCCACCCCACCCCAACCCCTTCCCCTCCCCCCACTCCATCCCCCTCAACAACCCTTATCCTCCTTCCCCCACCCTTCACCCCTCCCTCCCTCCCCCCTCCTCCCCAGGAAATAGATTTAAACTTTAAAATCTGAATAACTTAAAAAATATAACACCGATTTCAATGACACTTCTTCCATTAGCACCAAAGGGACGACAGTAAGGTGGGCCTAAAATTGTTGCACTGTCGTGTACCATTTTGGCTGTAGTTCAGGAACAAACAAACAAACAAATGAGATTTTTAGTATATAGATTTTGAGTCTTCAACTTTGAAAATTAAGGTAGGAGCTAGTGCAGTGGAAGGACAACAATTTCCTGTCCAATTTGTATCAGAATTATGAAAATAAACCATGGGACAAACACAGGCAAATGAGATTATGGTTCAAATGCAAGCAAATGGGGTTAGTTTAGATCAGCATCTTGGTCAGCATGGGCAAGTTGGGCTGAAGGGCCTGTTTCTATATTGTACAAATGTTTAAATAGATGAAGCACCTCCTCTGCTTCAAAGCCATTTCGACCTTAAATCCACCTGGTGAGAAAAGCCCTGGTTCCCTCACTCTGGTTGAAATGAAGTCAGGTCCTGATGCCAGCATCACATGTCAATTTGCACAATTAAACAGCAGGTATGCATGTATTGTCTGCTTGGAAGAGCAGAATAAAATTCAGAGACAGTGCGATTCACACAGGACATTAACAAGTAACACGTCTGATTTTTTTTTTGCTCCCTTGTTATTCATTTTTTAATGGCAGGGAAAAGTTAAAATCAACACAATATTGATCTAACCTTTGGGGAAACTAAATGACCAGATACAAAAGAGGCAGCCAACCAACTGGGTCAATCCTCCAAAGGATGGACTAGATCAAAACGACCCCCCTGGACTGAGGAGCTGGAAATTACAAATCTGAAATGCTTCGTTGCCACCACTCCAACAAGGGTGTACTAAAATGTAACAGTTTTACATGGATGCTTTCAATTAAAAATGTGATTGAGGGAATTTATAATAGAAATAGTGCAGATGCAGGATTTTTAAATATAAAAGTTAACTACATAGATAACTACAAAGAACAACGGAGAGGGTAACAGGCTAGACAATTGTTTGAGCACACACCATTCGCAGCAAAAATGTGTCTTCAATGTGTCCACGACTGTTGGATTGTGTCTCCTTTGTAGGTCCTAAATTAAATGAATCCAATTCCTAGCAAGCGTAAGCTCACAGTACATAAACTATTATTAACTAGGTACTAAACTTGGAATTCTGAAATCCGCTATTTGCCTTCGATAGTAGTGGGTTAGTTCGATTCAATAGGCTCAGAAAAGAGGAGGAGGCCCCTCATCAAAACCAAGAGAGAGAGAAACCAAGTCGCAGGGAAGGTGTGGAGGTTGATCGTTGGAACAAAGAGAATTTCTCTAAAAGGGTGAAATAATAAGAGCCATATGAGTTAACAGTTAACAGTTAACTACCTCTTAACCATTATGAGGCAGTTAAGCTCCTCGGTCTGTGTAATATTGTGTAGCCTGGTGCAGGGAAGACTATCCAACTGAAAGGAAAAGAAAAGGAAGAATGTCAGGCACAAATGGCCAAAATAATTATCCTGGAGAGTATACTGTAGCTGCAGCAAAGACCAGAGCACATTTGGTGCTTCAACTGTGCAGGGAGAGAGAAGAAAGCTCAAGAAAGCCATCTGGAAACTACTTCACTCAAAGTAAGCATTAATCAGCCATGCTGTATTTTGGAATAATATTACACAGAATCACTCAAACAAGGATTAAAAGATTGCATAAAACAGTTACATGACTTTTATATGCAACAAGGCATGACTTAATTCATATGTTTGTTTCTAAATGAGTCATAGAGACATACAGCATGGAAAAAAGCCCTTTGGCCCAACATGCCAATGTTGACCAACATGGCCCATCTACACTAGTCCCATCTGTCTGCATTTACCCCATGTCCTTGTAATCATATTTTATCCAAGTACGTGTCCAATTTTTGTTTTAAACATTGTGATCGTACCTCCCTCAACTACCTCCTCTGGCAGCTATTCCATATAGCCACCTTCCTTTGCTTACATTACAGCGTTTAAACTTTGCACTGTGGTCAAGCAGACCCTTGAATTATCAGCAGCAAAGTGAGGTCATGTGAGGGTTAATTAGTGAATGAGGGGTTGGGTTCGCGGTTACTGGATTAGCCTGGGAATTAGCCTGCTTAGTGACAGTAAAAATGCAAAACATTCCACTAAACGCCCTAAAACGTCAGAACCCCTCTGCAGATTGTTAATAGAAAAAAAACAAAAAAAAACATAGAAAATAGGTGCAGGAGTAGGCCATTCGGCCCTTCGAGCCTGCACTGCAAGGCTCCTTGAGAGAATTACAATTTACAGAAACCTTCTTTCAGCTCACCAGTGGTCCACTCCATTAAAATGTACATGGAGAATGACTTGTGCATGTTTGCATAGGTTCCACACGAGAGCCATCAACCATATTATCAACTGAAACCTAATTCTATGCTTTTGGTGTGGCTCATGTGGAACTAGTATAGCAACTTGCTGCTGAATTAAGGCACTGTGATTGTTGTCAGGTCACCAGGCATTTACCTCATGACTCACCATCTATAACTGGATCTTGAGGAATAATATTCTTTTATTTTTGGTTTAGACCACAATTGACCTGCTGCTGCCATTTGTGCAGTTAATGGTGACCTACACCACAAGAGACTCTGACAAAAGAGAGTATGAAATTTAGTTAGATAGTACCAAGCACTTATAGAATTTTAGAATGAGAGAAAAAACATGAATAAGTATAAATAGTTGCCAATATCATTAAATAGTACTGGAAGAGAACAGAGTCTTTCTTAATTCTAATCACTTGTTCAGCTCAGCAAGGATGAGAGGTGTTACTGAACTGAACACATACCAACATTAGAGTCTATTTGCTCTGTGTATTTCTGGTAGACATTCACTCTGTGCTTCCCACCATTATCAACAATATCGTGATTTACAGAATTCACACTGCAAATCTTGGCCCTCATTGTACATGGGTTAATGTACAAGGAGCTTTTGATGGCTCTGGACCTGTACTCGTGGAGTTTAGAAGGATGAGGGGGATCTCATTGAAACCTATAGAATAATGAAAGGCCTAGATAGAGTGGGTGTGGAAAGGATGTTTTAACTAGTTGGAGAGTCGAGGAACAGTGGCCATAGACTCAGAAAATAAGGACGTACCTTTAGAAAGGAGATGAGGAGGAAGTTCTTTAGTCAGAGGGTGGTGAATCTGGAATTCATTGCCGCAGACGCCTGTGAAGGCCATGACATTGGGTATTTTTAAAGCGGAGATTGATAAATTCTTGATCAGGGGTCAACAGTTGCAGGAAGAAGGAGGAAGAAGGCAGAAGAATGGGATTGAGAAGGAAAAATAAATCAGCCATGATCAAATAGCAGAGTAGACTCGATGGACTGAATTGCCTAATTGTGTTCCTATGTCTAATGGTCTTATGATGTTTTGGTGTCTCCAAGGTACCCTATGCATCCAAGAAAACCCACTATCAACACTATTTCTCACCATGAGATTCTTACTGTGCTGAATCATCTCAGACACGCATTCAGTTATATCTGACTTGAGTGTTTAACAGCAAGACAGAAAAATTAAATGGAGAATATTATATTGTCCAGCACTAGCATCTTTCACCTTGAGCAATGCAGGGCTCACATAAACAATTACATTTTACTATCATTTCTAAGCAACAGTAACATTACGTTAATAAACTATTTTAATTAAAGCAGAACTATGCAGAGGACTCTTACGCGTGAAATTATTGGTCGTGCACATTGATTAACATTCTGTTCTTCAATACTGAACTCTCATTGAAATGTTGCTAGGTTGACCTGCATGACATTTAAAGTAGTCAATGAAATTGAGAAAACGGATGGGGCTGCCATAAACAAGGGTGCTAAAAAGATTAAAAACATGTCAATTTTAACATTTCAGGTACATCAGAAGATAAGGCAATAATATTACAGGAAGTGTGTCTGTAAAAAGCAGTGTAAAGGAAGGGAAATGTACACATTTAAATTACACCTTGTCATTGTCTGAAAATCTGTTTGACAGTAATGTTAAAGTTGACAGTAACAACATGAGATATTCCATTTCATTTTCAACAGTGCATTCATTCTCTTTGACTTTTACCCAATTTAAAACTAGTTGATATGTATACTTGTCAATCCAGCAATTTAGTCAAGGGAACAAGTGTATTTTATCAAGGAAGTTGCGGTTCAGACACCTGACAAGAAAAAAAAAGACTATAATAAACTCCTTCTCGTGTTCATTGTTGCTTAAGTAACAGACGTTGGAGATCAATATTCTCCATTAAGGAATGACTTTAACTTTTCATATTGAACAATGTATTATTAATAATGATATAACTGTGCTGCTATTGAATTATTTTAGAATTATGAACTATACCAACATATTCTAGGACATGTGGTTAGCACTGATTTGTAGCCAAATTAAATGCTTAGTGAAAGCATAAACATATTTAATATAAATCACTGCGCTGCAGCATTGCTTCTGGATCAAATATATATATATTTTCTCTCATCTGTAATTTATTCAGTGCTTCTTCAATATTCCTCATTAATCCACATTCAATTTCCACATCCAATTTTCCAAAGCCCAAGGTACATGAGAAGATACAATCAGCCTATATCAGTTTGGGTGGCTACCAAAATTGTATGCTGTCAACTGAGCAGAACCTAGTGCAGTATCATAGGCAAGTAAAAATTTGACTGAGGCTCGAGTGGAATATGGTTGGTATGCATAAAGATGACAAGCTGGAATCTGGAGTTTATGAATTGAAGTGGATGATGTTATGTCTGGGATACTAGTTGGGAAAGTGAAGGATGAAATATTTGGGAGAGTTGACCTTGGATTTTAAAATCCACTTATCAAGCTATGAGAGCACCCAGGTGGGGCATTCTGGCTGTTCAATTAGTTTAGAGATACACCATGGAAAGAGGCCCTTCGGCCCATCGAGTCCACACCAGCCATCGATCGCTTGTATACCAATTCTACATCCTACACACAGAAGCAACTTATAGAAACCAATTCACCTACAAACCTACATGTCTTTGGAATGTGGGATGAAACCGGAGCACCTGGGTAAAACCCATGCAGTCACAGGGAGAACGTACAAACTCCGTGCAGACAGCACCCGTAGTCAGGATCCAACCCGGGTTTATGTTGAAGTCTAGGTGAAGCCAGGCATTTATCAATGAAAGAACAGAATTTACAAATAACGACCATGCTGCCAAAAGTAAACAGCATACAGAATGTATATGGTCTGTAGTATTTGTGCTTTAATCTTTGCTGTTTATCTCAGAGGAACAGGTGAAGAAGGTATAGAAGACCATCAAAGAATCCATTGCTCTTCAAGCAGTGTTTACTTACAGAAACTTCACAATGAGCAGAAAGGAAGGCAAAAATTTTAGGCCTGCTGTGAAATAGATTATGAAGGCAAAATTGGTCAGGATCAATTGCTTGAAGTGGCTTCAAAATGCATCAGAGGCTGGATTTAAAGTGTCCATCAAAACGGTGCATTACAATTGCTTGAATTTCTTTTTAATTTAAAAAGTAATTTAAAAATAGCATTTCAATTTCTCATTTCATAATTCTGATAATAGTCAACCCACAGAATATTTCATCTGACATATCAGTCGACAGACACTGGTAAAGGTACCACTGCCTAGTTCTGTGAGAGGCTCACGTTATGCCAGTATAGGTTTGTGTATTTCCCTTAAAAATACGACGTCATTTAGTGTATGTGCACTATATCATGTAGCTAATAAAAATATTTTATTGCTAGGTTATTAATTGAAAGACAAATTACGATTATATTTATACATTGCATTAATCACTTGAAAAAAATCTCAGTACGAACCAGCTTTTGCAGTTCTTCCTGACAACCATGGTGAGGGTGCACTGCCTGCCACGTTAGCCGTGTACACTGGAAATGGTGCAAGAAGAGTAACTGTGGATTATAGAGTCAAAGAGTCAGTCATACAGCGTGGAAACAAGCCCTTCGGCCCAACCTGCCCACACCGGCCAACATGTCCCAGCTACACTAGTCCCAACTGCTTGCAATTGGCCCATATCCCTCCAAACCTGTCCAATCCATGTATCTGTCTAACTGTTTCTTCAATGTTACGATAGTCCCTGCCTCAACTACCTCCTCTGGCAGCTCCCACAACTCTTTGTGTGAAAACATTACCCCTCAGATTCCGATTAAATCTTTTCCCCTTCACCTTAAACCCATGTCCTCTGTTCCTCGATTCCCCTACTCTGGGCAAGAGACTCTTGGTACATGGTGACTTTAACAGAGTCTCATTCGGTAATTTTATGTAGGATGAAGGTTAAGATATCCACTGTCTTGAAATTGGCCCTTTGCCGAGGTTCATTTAGGTCATTGCATAATTTCCTTGCTTTTAGAGTTTGTGTTGTATGATTTGTCCAAATCTTGCACTATTTACAGTGTACATGGTAAATGTGGTAGGCACCTTGTGTTGGTTATAGCTCCTGCCAATTCTCCTCCACTCCCCGACCAAGCATCTGGTGGGAAATTAAGCATCCATAGTGAGCCCTTTCACAAAGATCCAACGAGAAGCAAATGTGGATCCAAAACCAGAAGGAGCTGAAAAGGATATATATTTTTAAACTCTGTTTAGGCACCATTGGAATGAGGAATGCCCCCATTGAACTTGAGGAAATGTTTAGGGTTCCATTGTATCAGGTTCCCTCATTATTTCCAAAAGACCACTACACTATTTCTCCACTCCCCCCCCCACTTTTACACTGACTTCCAGTTATTAAGTCTTTGCTGGACATATAAATCATTATGCAAAATTAATTGGGTGAGCATGCAAAATCCTGAGTCCACTCATGAATATATCACTGATCAATAGATGTGTGATCAAGAGAACATGCCATGATTGATTATTTTATTTGTCGAGGAGACCATCCAAATGCACTTACTTCTCCACTAAGGTCAGATAGTTCAACACAGGCAAGTAATTCAAGTACCTTTGTACACCTCAATACTACACCATATGTTGGACTTAGTAACCGAGACTTTGATGATTTAAACAATCTTGCCACCCAAATGTAATAGAGAGATTATGCATATTTAATTTCCCTAAGTGTTCATATATGGAATGACAATGCAACCCTTGGCCCAATAGACATATCATATGCTAATGTTCTATAACATTGCTAACTGATAACTAAATTATTGGCGCAGTGAAACACCAAAAACATCTGACTGATCTTTTTGTGGTTAAAGGGGACTTTCGTACCACTTAACAGGCTTTTTGTTAAAAAAAAATCAAGATAAATGAACCGCAATATTAAAAGAAAGAATTCTGATTGCATTTGCTCTTGAGGTGAAGAAAAGCATTCATAGTAATCAATTCTAAAAGTTCATTATTCATTCGTATAGGATTGATTCACTTTCCAAATGGATGTTATAAGCGGTGATCTGTCAGACATGAATATATGTTATTTGTGAAGTTCTCCAACATCTCATCTACGCAATTACTTATGAGCTAAGAATGTGATGTTATTAAGAAACAAGAGGTCTAACCTGGCCATGTATTTCAGTGCATGGCATGACATGGAATATTATGTATGTTGACCAGGAAAAGACAAAGCATTAAACATGCAATAGGTGACCTCACATTAAAAAATGTGGCCAGTGATCAATTGAATGATCTATTTTTATAAAATAATAGAAAACACAGGGCGCTGTTCAGCCCATCCCATCTTTGTCATCAAAAAGTCCAGACCAATTCCACTTCAAGCACATCGGCCGTGGTCCTGCAGGTTAAAGAACGGTCCTGACTGACCATCCATCTCATTACTGACCCTAGGTCTCTCCTTAATCGGACTTTATTGGACTTGATCTTGCACTAAACATTATTCCCTTTATTCTGTATCGTACTCTGTGGATGGCTTGATTGTAATCATATATTGTCTTTTTGCTGACCGGACAGCGCGCGACAAAAAAAGCTTTTCACTGTACCTCATTACTCGTGACAATAAACTAAAGAAACTAAGCTAATATCCTTTAAGTGTACATCCAGGCAACTCCTAAGGCAATGAGAGATTTTACCTTTACCTCCCAGATCTTTACCATTCATTAAATACAAAGTTTTTTCCTCATCTTCCTACCAGTTTCTTTAACCCTTTGGTTTTGATTCCTCTGCAAAATGTAATAATACTTCCTGTTTTATTTTGATGCACCTCAATTTAGTCTCCCTTTCTCATTCTCTGTTAGAAGAAAACACACCTGTCTTATCAAATTTTTCTTCACAGCTGTCATTTTCCAGTCCTGCGAACATCCTTGTAAATCTCTACTGAATCTTCTCCAGTTTGATCACATCTTTGCTGCCGTGTGTGATGGCCAAACCTACACACACTATTCAAAGAGTCTATTGCATTAGTCAATGAACTACACACACTATCATTAGTTTGCTTTATATTGGAATTTTTGTAACTGAAAATATTACTTTGTAAGAAAATAAGAAATAAATAGAATACTAAAATGAAGTAAAACAGTTTAATGAATTTGTGTATGACTTGTTTGTACTGTATAGTATGAGTTGATTGGTCTGACGAGTAAACAGTAGCTTTTTACTGTTTCTCAGTACATGTGACAATGGTAAATCAACACTGAATAAGTTGCTGACTGTAAAGTAGTTTTCAGAGAGATTACAAGTACGTTTATATTTACCTAAACCAGAGACTTAGAAAGCTATTCAAATCTTAGGGAAATTGCAGTACTGTAGTTAAGTTACTGGACCAATATTCCAAAAACATGAATCAATGACCTGAAAAAGTTCAATTCATAAGATCATAAGTGATAGGAACAGAATTAGGCCATTCAGCCCATCAGGTCTACTCTGCCATTCAATCATGGCTGATCTATCTCTCCCTCCTAACCCCATTCTCCTGCCATCTCCCCATAACCTCTGACACCTACCAGAGTAACTGGAGAAATTGAATTTAAAAGTTACTATCAGTAACAAATGACTATGAAATGAGAAGACTTTCATAAGAAACACATCTGGTTGACTTATTCCGTAAAGGAAATAGATCTGCTCCCTTTACCTTGCCTGGCCTGTAGGTGCCATCAGACCCGCCATAAAGTGTTTTCCATTTAAACACACTTAAATGACCGAAGTAAGAGGCTCATTGCCACTTTCTCCAGGCCAATTGGAGATGGGCAATATGTGCCATTGCCAACAATATCAACAACCCAGGGAGTTAAAAATTTGTTGGCATCCATCCATCAATCTATGAGAGCTGATGGTGCGGCTTTGACGTTGCCCTGCTTGGAGAGGATTATGTTTCATCTGTGGCTGCATTTCCTGCTGTTGCTGACTAGGCCTCTCCTTGAAGTGGGCAAACTCTCCCACAGCTTCCACAGGTGACGTTGGCTCTTGCCATTGGAATGGGGAGAATGTTGCTGTTGCCAATCACCATTTCATGGCGTTGGCACCTGGCCTGCAGTGTCTTGAACTATGTGCTGTTGCGGAGCTTCATACCTGCCTGGAGGTCCTTTCTCCACCTCCCCCGGCCCTCAGCAGCCACTTCCCAGTCATCGGTGCCAATGTTAAAGTTTAGTTCAGTTTAGTTTAGAGATACAGCATGGAAACAGGCCCTTCGGCTCACCGTGTCCACACCGACCAGCGACCCCCGCTCATTAACACCATCCGATACATGCTAGGGACAATTTACATTTATACCAAGCCAATTAACCTACAAACCTGTTATTCTTTGGAGTGTGGGAGGAAACCGAAAATCTCGGAGAAAACCCACGCGGTCACGGGGAGAACATACAAACTCTGTACAGACAGTACCTGTAATGGGATCGAACCCAGGTCTCCAGCGCTGCAAGTGTTGCAAGGCAGCAACTCTACAGGTGCGCCACAGTGCTGGCCTTATAGTTATTGTATTTGGTATATCTCTTTCTTTTAATCTTGGCCTCCATTACATTGGCAAGACCAAGCGTAGATACGGCAACCATTTCTCCGAACATTTGTGCTCAGTTTGCCAAGGCCTGCTGGATCTTCAACCTTGCTAAGTTGAAGAGCTTCCCGTGCCGATATGAACAATATCAACAACCCAGAGAGAAATGTTGAGAAAAGGAATAGGTGATGTTTCAGGTCATGACCCTTTTTCAGACCATCATTCTGACATCATGACAGATCTGTCATTATTTTTGCTTTATATATTGTCGTGGCAGTGGATGCAACAGACTATAGCATGAAAATTAGACAACATTTCACAACCACAGGCTTTTTTGATCTCTATTAAGAGCTGCTAGTCTTCCAACCAACATCTCTCCATTGACATGAAAGAATACCATTGCATCAATTTTGTACTTTGCAGTGCTTTAGATTGGTAGTACAGCAGGTTACATTGTGCTGATTGAAACAGAGTATTAAAGCTATCTGATATTACGTATTAGAGCCACGTCATTAAGGCAAGCAGAAAGCATTCTTAAGTCCTTGAGTCTGCTCATTATAAACAACCATTTGACGATTGTTTTAAATAATGGCTGCACACAATGTGCGACCAACAGAAAGTGCTTTAGTACAATGCATTATACGTGGGAAGCAGGTACGAAACATTCATCTTGAAGCAGTTAATTGTACAATGTTTTTCACTTACCTCTTCGAATCTGCTATTGTCAAGAAACATTTGTCATACATGATCTATACTGAGTTATCTTCGCATTTGTGACCAATTGTACAGAGGAGCAGCCAATTAGGCATTGATCATGGGTGGACACCAAGTCTATATACCCCACATTTTGCACAGAAACATTTAGTGCATGTTGCATTGCAGGCTATAAGTAGTTGAAGATTGAAATCACATTTTGCAATCTATTTTACACCAGGAATCAATCATGCAGTACTTAAAAAAATCCAAATGTGATTCAACCAGTAAAGACACAAAGTGCTGGAGTAACTCACTGGGTCAAGCTGCATATCTGAAAAACATGGATAGATAACGTTTTGGGTTGGGACCTTCCTTCGGGTCTAAAGAAGGGTTCTGACCCAAAACGTCACCTATCCATGTTCTCCAGGGATGCTGCCTGACCCGTTGAGTTACTCTAGCATTTTGTATCCTTTTGTGGAGTCTGAAACGTCACCTATCCGTGTTCTCCAGAGTTGCTGCCTGACCCGTTGAGTTACTCCAGTACTTTATATCCCCCTTTTGTGCAAACCAGCATCTGTAGTTCCTTGTTTCCACTTGATTCAACCAGTATTGTTTTTTGTGACAGTAAGCACCAGTATCTCTAAACCGGCACCTCTAAAAAGTTATAAACTAAAAATATATTTTTTAATATTATAAAATGATTAAAGTTAAAAAAAAATGTATTAGGCGGCCAGGCCTTTAAACAACTTACACATCTTATAGCATGACGATCCAACATAGACACCCAAAACAAAGAAAGAAATGTGTATTGTCTAAAAAAGGCCAATAAAGCCTTCAGGTCAATAACGTCTGAAAACACGGAAAGAAAAAACAAAAGTTTATTTTCAAAATTATAAAGGTTGTATCATAAATGGGTAAAGTTCCTATTTCCGCAGAAAATGTTTTCCTTTAAGTGTGTCATTAAATCACATTTAAAATAATACATCTTTCAAAATAAAAAATATCCACAGTTTCTGTAGCCTGTTATTAATTATGCTGAGAGGCAGGCTTTAGCCCATTTCTGATTTTTAATAAAAGAACATCACATCAGTCAAACTAAGTCATAAGTCTTTATCCATTTTGTCACTGTAAAACTTATGGTTAAAATTTATGGTTAACTAATGCAGAAGAACACAACCCAGCTCGTCTCCATAGTGAATGGACATGTGCATTCACTTGATTCATTCTTCAGTAATTGTCTTTGGGTTTTTAAATATCTATAACATATTAAATTAATCTAGAAATTACTGGAAACAATTATATCGGATTGACATTATCTTTAATTTTGGAAATTAACTGATTAAATCAGGTAACTATGTTTAGATGAAGTATTGGACGGAATGAGAGTTAGATGCAGGAATCAGAATGTGGCCAAAATTACATAATTGGAAAATAATTCTTTAAAATTACTCTATGATTATATTGATTGAATAAGCTGTAAAATAAAAAAATTAAAAGAAAATTAGTTACTTTTTTAAGAATCAGTAAAACAGACCTAAATTAAATACTTAATAAATTAACAGTGATAAATACAAATCAATTAACCCGTAGAATTAATTTATCAGATGAAATTTTTAAGAAGAGGCAATTAACTATTCCTTCTGACATATCAATAAAATGATCATTTTTTGAATAATTATTATATTAGCTAGTGCATCCATTGTTGCTGCCAATATGTATTTAACTCTTATCTGTAGAAATTACATTTTAAATTCAATCATGTAGACAGAACATTCGTTTACATAGTATATTGCCATGATATCAGATCGCAAATGGTACAAAGGGGATTCATACTACTAGATCGACCCCAAAAGCTGATTATCACTGAGCTCTTCTTCAGTACCCAGTATTAAATATACCCCTCCTTTGCATCCTTTTCCTCAACAATGAAAATATTTTTCATGATCATCACCCTGAAGGTTCAAACGATTCATATTTCTCCGTTAGCCTGCATTATCTACCAAATTTCAACAGCTGCCCCTCATGGAAGTTATATTTTGGGAAGATAAGGGCCAGCCCCTCATTCCTTGTCTCTGACCCCTGTCTATGTTCCACCTGGTGAAGATGAACATTGTTATAATAATTGGGGCAATACCACCATTACCATCAGGGTCCTGATGTTCCTGGTGCCTTTATTACTTCGAGAACATTCCCCAGACCGGGCTATGCTTCATTCTCTTTTGTTGTATATCTTTTTTATCCAGAAGGGTTCAACCATCGCCTACTCTCGCCAGTAGGAAATGGAGGAGGGGCCTTAATGGCAGTGAAACAACAAAGCAGGTGAGTGGAGGTTTACGGTCAGGGTCATCTAGTGGGTTGAGCAGAGATACTTTGCAAAACTTTCACTCAATCTGCATTTGGTTTCTGCACTTTAGAATACACCGAGTGCTAAACAATGGAATGCAAATTAATGCAAGAGAAATGCTGCTTCATGTGCAGGAATGTTTGGGATCCAATATGGTGGGAGGAGGTAAAAATGCAAGTGGTGCAGGGGAAGCAGCTGGGAGATGGAGAGTTGTTGATAGATAATGAGCAGCAAGTGGAAGATGTGCCTGGAGATGGAATCCCATTGAAGGTAGTGGACATAACAAAAGATGGACCTTTTTAATGTGGTGGTTGGTGGTTAAGGAAGATGAGGAAAAAGTTAATCCTATCTCTGTTCTGGATGGGAGGAGAGCTGAAGTGGTGGAAATAGATGAGACCAGGTTGATAGTCTGTTGGCTGCAGTAGGAAAAATCACAAAGGACAGTCCAAGAGTCTGTGGGAACTGTGGGTTCATCATGGATGCATTGGAACTGGATTGATGACAACTCCTCTCATCCTGATGCTTGTAAGGGCTCTATTCTCCCAGATTACCATCTCTGTAGTATCCGTTCTGGTAGTGAGATTTTCTACACCAGTGCCTGTGAGATGACTTTAGACTTTAGACCAGCTATCCCCGTACACCTACACTTTCCTACACACGACCGGCAATTTTACAAATGACCAAAGCCAATTAACCTACAAGCCTCTACATCTATAGAGCGTGGGAGGAATCCAGAGCATCCAGAGAACACCCACGTGGTCACAAGGAGAACAGTGTCCATAGTCAGGATCAAGCCCTGGTCTCTGGCACTATAATGCAGCAACTCTACCACTGTGCCAATGTCTTTGCCCTTTAGTATGGCTTCCCGACTATCATAGTTGACAGGGCTTACAAAGACATTAATTTCTAGTCCTTCTGCTCTCAGTCATTTTCCACCTGCCAGAATGAGAAGATTTCCTTTGTCATCACTTTCCACCCCACAGTTTCTACCGCATCCATTGGAATTCCACCATTAGATGCATCTTCCTCTTCTCTTTCCTGTCAGCATTGCAGAGAGACCAGTCCCCCTCGGCACCTCCCTGCTTCAAACTTCCTTCTTGATCAATGATTCCCCTTCGCACAGCACCTATGCCTAGAAACATCCATCTACCTCTATTCTTCCCTTCCTTCAGGGACACGAATATTCCTTCCACATGAAGCAGCAATTGACTTGCAATTCTTCCAGTCCAGTGTGTTAATGTTCATGATGTTGCCACCACTACAGTAAGAAAAACAAACACAGATAGTGTGATGCCTTTGGAGGGCATCTCAGTTCAGCCACTTTCAGTCTTCACTTTAACTCCCACTCTGACTTTGACCACCTACGCCATTCTAACGATGCCCAATGTAAGTCTAAGAAACAATAGTTGTTTTTCCACCTCTGCATGCTAGTCCTCAAGAGTCAATGTTAAATTCAACAATTTCAGCATTTCTGGCTTGTGTTAGTTATACAGCTTGGAAAGAGGCCCCTCAGCCCAGATTGCCCTTGCCAAACAAGGTGTCCCATCTATACTAGTTCCACCTGCCACCCCTTTGGCCCATGTCTTTCTAAACCTTTCCTATCCATATACCTGTCCAAATATCTTTTAAGTGTTGTTATAGCTACTGCCTGAACTCCGGTAGCTCATTCCATATACCCACCACTCTCTGTGTGAAGAAGCTGCTTCTTAGATTCCTAGTAAATCTTTCCCCCCTCACCTTAAACCTATGTCCTCTGCTTCTTGATTCTCCTACTCTGGGTAAAAGATTATTTCCCTGTAAGATCACCTCTCATCCTCCTAATCTTATAGAAACATATAAAATTCTTAAGGGGTTGGAGAGGCTAGATGCGGGAAGATTGTTCCCGATGTTGGGGGAGTCCAGAACCAGGGGTCACAGCTTAAGGATAAGGGGGAAGTCTTTTAGGACCGAGATGAGAAAACATTTCTTCACACAGAGAGTGGTGAGTCTGTGGAATTCTCTGCCACAGAAGGTAGTTGAGGCCAGTTGATTGGCTATATTTAAGAGGGAGTTAGATGTGGCCCTTTTTGCTAAAGGGATCAGGGGGTATGGAGAGAAGGCAGGTACAGGCTACTGAGCTGGATGATCAGCCATGATCATATTGAATGGCGGTGCAGGCTCGAAGGGCCGAATGGCCTACTCCTGCACCTATTTTCTATGTTTCTATGTTTCTAAGCTCCAAGGAATACAGTCCTGGCCTGGTGTATGGTCATACCAAATGTAATATTAATTTAGTCATGTTTTCTTCACAGATGCTGCCTGACCCGTTGTGTTTTCTCACTTGTTTCAGATTCCCAGCAACTGCTGTGCTCTGCATTTTGGAATTCAAATACTTATTTTTGATTCTTTTCTCTCGCTCCAACTGAAGATAGCAAAAGTAATTGCACGTGGACAACCTTCATCTCCACACTATCATGTACTCCCGATGCCTCTGCAACTTAAAATACATGTGTTTTGGCTATTGTCCCGAGCACTCTTGAAAAGCCCTCAGCCTAAAATATTGAATCTGGTTCACTCTGCACAGATGCTGCCTTATCCGCTGAGTTCTTCTGGCATTATCTGTTTTTTGTCTCAAATAACCATTAATAACAGGGCGGCACAATGTCGCATCGGTAGATTTGCTGCCTGACAATGCCAGAGACCCGGGTTTGATCCTGACTATGGGTGCTGTCTGTATGGAGTTTGTATGTTCTCCCTGTGACTGCGTGGGTATTCTCCAAAGGCATGCCGGTTTGTAGGTTAACTGGCCTCTGTATATTTCCCCTAGTTTGTGGGATGAAAATTTGGGATAACATGGAGCTACTGTACGTGTGATCGTTGATCGGCGTGGACTCGGTGGGCCTGTTTCAAAGCTGCATCTCTAACTAAACTAAACTATTATCTTCTTAAGGTGAATTAGGACTAAGAAATGTTGGACTTGCTGGAGAACAAAATTCCATGGTCTGACAAAAGGAAGTGCAGTATTTATCACTTACCTGGACCACAATGATTCATAAAAACATAGAAAATCGGTGCAGGGGTAGGCCATTCGGCCCTTCGAGCCAGTGCCGCCATTCAATGTGATCATGCCTGATAATCCACAATCAGTACCCCATTCCTGCCTTCTCTTCATATACCTTGATTCCGCTAGCCCTAAGAGCTCTATCTAACTCGCTTTTGAATGAACCCAATGAATCGGCCTCCACTGCAGAGAATTTCACAAATTCACAACTCTGGACGAAAAAGCTTTTCCTAATCTCAGTTCTAATTGGCCGACCCTTATTCTTAACCTGTGGCACCTGGTTCTGGACTCCCCCAACACGCAGAACATGTTGCCTGCATCGAGCTTGTCCAATCCCTTAATAATTTTTGTGTGTTTCTATAAGATCCTCTCTCATCCTAAATTCCAGTGAATACAAGCCCAGTCATTCCATTCTTTCATCATATGACAGTCCCGCCATCCCCGGAATTAACCTCATGAAACTACGCTGCAATCCCTCAATACCAAGAATGTCCTTCCTCAAATTAGGAGATCAAAACTGCACACAATACTCCAGGTGTGGTCTCACCAGGGCCCTGTACAACTGCAGAAAGACCTCTTTGCACCTACATGAATATGAATATGAATATGAATATGAATGTTTATTGGCCAAGTATGCATATACAAGGAATGTGCCTTGGTGCTCTGCTCACAAATGACAACACAAACATATAGTTAACAATTAAGAATAAAGCATAACACATCAAAACAATAAGGATACACCATTACGGTCTAAACATGTGGGTGAAAATAAACCAGAGCAAAAAAGAGAATACAGACTTTGGTTATTGAGTACAACTATCACTCATGGAAAAAAAGCTGTTTTTATGTCTGGCTGTGGCGGCTTTAACAGTCCGGAGTCGCCTTCCAGAGGGAAGTGCTTCAAACAGTGTGTGGCCAGGGTGAGAGGGGTCAGAGATGATCTTGCCCGCTCGCTTCCTGGCCATTGCAGTGTACAGTTCGTCGGGGGGGGGGGGAAGGTTGCAGCCAACAACCATCTCAGCTGTGCGAACGATCTGTTGCAGCCTTCGGATGTCGTGCTTGGTGGCTGAGCCAAACCAGACCATGATGGAGAAGGTGAGGACGGACTCAATGATAGCAGTATAGAATTGGACCATCATTGCCTGTGGCAGATTGTGTTTCCTCAGTTGCCGCAGGAAGTACATCCTCTGTTGGGCCTTTTTGACTGTGGAGTCGATGGTGGCCCCCCATTTAAGGTCCCTGGAGGTGATGGTTCCAAGGAACTTAAATGACTCCACAGATGTGACTATGTTGTTGTTGATGGTGAGTGGGGGGAGGGGAGGGGGATCTCTTCAAAAGTCTATAACTAGTTCCACTGTCTTGAGAGCATTGAGCTCCAGGTTGTTGCGATGGCACCAGGACGCCAGCTGTGTCACTTCCCATCGGTAGGCAGATTCCTCCCCATCCTGGATCAGTCCAATCAGGGTAGTGTCATCCGCAAACTTGAGGAGCTTGACAGAGGAGTCTGTGGAGATGCAGTCGTTGGTGTAGAGAGAGTAAAGGAGAGGGGAGAGTTCGCAGCCTTGCGGAGCTCCTATGCTGAGGGTCTGTGGGTTCGAGATGTGATTTTCTAGCCTCACATACTGCTTCCTGTCTGTCAAGAAGTTGATGATCCACTGACAGAGGGGTTCGGGCACAGTCAACTGGGAGAGTTTGTAGTGTAGTAGCTCTGGCACAATGGTGTTAAAAGCAGAGCTAAAGTCCACAAACAGAATCCTGGCATTGGTCCTCTTGCGGTCTCGGTGCTGGAGGATGAAGTGCAGGCCTAGGTTGACTGCGTCATCCACCGATCTATTGGCCCTATATGCAAACTGCAGGGGGTCCAGCAGGGGGTTTGTGATGTTTTTTTAGCTGGGCCAGCACATCTTTCAAAGGTCTTCATGACTACAGAGGTAAGTGCGACAGGCCTGTAGTCATTAAGACCAGTGATCCTTCTCTTTTTGGGTACAGGGACAATAGTGGAGAACTCAAATCCTTTCATTATGAAGGCCAACATGCCATGAGCTTTCTTCACTGCCTGCTGTACCTGCATGCTTACTTTCAGTGACTGATGTACCAGGACACCCAGGTCTCGTTGCACTTCCCCGTTTCCTAATCTGGCATCATTCAAATAATAATCTGCCTTCTTGTTCTTGCTACCAAAGTGGATAACCTCACATTTCTCCACATTATACTGCATCTGCCATGCATCTGCCCACTCACCCAACCTATCCAAGTCACCATGTATCCTCATAGCATCCTCTTGACAGTTCACACTGCCACCCACCTTTGTGTCACCTACAAATTTGCTAAAGTTACTTTTAATTCCTTCATCTAAATCATTAATATATATTGTAAATAGCTGCGGTCCCAGCACCGAGCCTTGCGGAACCCCACTAGTCACTGCCTGCCTTTCTGAAAAGGACCCGTTAATTGCTACTCTTTGTTTCCTGTCAGCCAACCAATTTTCTATCCATGTCAATACCCTACCCCAAATACCATGTGCTTTAATTTTGCCCACAAATCTCCTGTGTGGAACCTTATCAAAGGCTTTCTGAAAGTCCATATACACTACATCCACTGAATCTCCCTTATCCATTTTACTTGTCACATCCTCAAAAAATTTCAGAAGATTTGTCAAGCAAGATTTCCCCTTCAACAATCCATGCTGACTTGGACCAATCCTTTTACTGCTATCTAACTGCTATCTAAATACTCTAATAATTGACTCCAGCAGCTTCCCCACCACCGATGTCCGGCTAACTGGTCTATAATTCCCTGTTTTCTCTCCCTCCTTTCTTAAAAGGTGGTTTAACATTAGCTATCTTCCAATCCACAGGAACTGACCCAGAATCTATAGAACATTGGAAAATGATCACCAATGCGTCCACGATTTCTTGAGCCACCTCCTTGAGTACCCTGGGATGCAGCCCATCTGGCCCTGGGGATTTATCAGCCTTCAGTCCCATCAGTCTACCCATCTCCTGAGTAATGTGAATTTCCTTCAGTTCCTCCGTCACCCTAGATCCTAGTACATCTGGGAGATTGTTTGTGTCTTTCTTAGTGAAGACAGATCCAAAGTACCTGTTCAACTCGTCTGCCATTTCCTTGTTCCCCATAATAAATTCACCTGTTTCTGTCTTCAAGGGACCAACATTTGTCTTAACTAACCTTTTCCTCTTCATATACCTGAAGAAGCTTTTACTATCCTCCTTTATATTCTGGGCTAGCTTACCTTCGTACTTCATCTTTTCTCCCTGTATTGCCTTTTTGGTTACCTTCTGTTGTTCTTTAAATGTTTCCCAATCCTCTGGCTTCCCACTCATCTTTGCTATGTTATACGTCTTCTCTTTTAGTTTTATACTGTCCTTGACATCCCTTGTCAGCCACGGTCGCCTTTACTCCCCTTAGAATCTTTCTTCCTCTTTGGAATGAAATGATCCTGCATCTTCTGGATTATCCTGAAATGATCCTGCCATTGCTGTTCCACCGTCATTCCTGCTAGGGTCCCCTTCCAGCCAACTTTGGCCAGCTCCTCTCTCATGTCTCCATAGTCCCCTTTGTTCAACTGCAATACTGACACTTCTGATTTTATCTTCTCCCTCTCAAATTGCAGATTACAATTATCATATTATGATCACTACCTTCTAATGATTCCTTTACCTTGCGTTTCTTTATCAAAACCAGTTCATTACACAACACTAAATCCAGAATTGCCTTCTCCCTGATAGGCTCCGGTACAAGCTGCTCTGAGAGTCCATCTCAAAGGCACTCTACAAACTCCCTTTCTTGGGGTCCAGATTCATACAGCTAACACAGGCAATATTGTGTATGAAGGCACTGCAGAAGCTGATTTAAACCGAAGGCAGACAGAAAATGCTGGAGTAACTCAGCGGGACAGGCAGTATCTCTGGAGAGAAGGAATGGGTGACGTTTCGGGTCGAGACCCTTCTTCAGACTTAGACTTTTTCAGTCTGAAGAAGGGTCTCGACCCGAAACGCCACCCATTCCTTTTCTCCAGGGATGTTGCGTGTCCCGCTGAGTTACTCCAGCTGTTTGTGTCCAAAACAGGCACTATTGTTGTGGTCACAGACATTGTTTATCCAGGATTGCAACTATATGAGTGACAGCCTTCAAGCTTTAGTGAGATACTTACAATGCAAGTCAGTTACATGACATTTTTTCATGGTTTAGATTCCCATATGCTTCCAATGACTGACCCTGAAGGGTTACAGCCAAAATTGCAGCCTCCATCACCAAGCTGATAGAAATTATCTGTGCAAACGTCACACTGAAACCCTCTTCCTCGTGAATTACAGTTACACGAACCAGGGTATGGGTTATAGAATGGGCTTCAACAGTCACAGATGTTGCATTTACATGAGTCACAACCATTTAATCTTATACTATATTTTCAAATTGCGTTTCTCTAAAAGAAGTTTAAGATGTAATACTGAAAGTAATGTCCAAGAAAAATAAAACAACTTTGTTTTAACCATTGTATGCTCATTAATGCATTATGACCATTTAAAACATTCTCTAATGTTCAAATATTGATTCCAATCAAAATAATTATTATCGTACGCAATGTTTTTAAATTTACCACAATAACTGTTTTTGTAATCTTTTAGGATTGATCTTGACAACTAAATAGAAGAGGAAATTAAACATAGCTCTGCTTTTTCTGTACTCTTTGTGTATCTGATTAATGTTTCCTTGCCTTCAGTTACCATAGACATCCAAAAAGTTAAATAAATTTCCATTATCTTAAAAAAATGCAAATATCTAAATGCCTTTTATATTTAGAAACATTGCAGGAAAAATAATATATTACGCCGGACTAAAATGCAGTAAAAATTTCAGCAGAAAGTGATTGCGTGCACTGTGATTGATGACTTACCTAAGGCATAACATTTAATTTCGGTTAGAAAAATAAAAGTACGAGCAACACTACAAATTTTAAAGTAACTGTATTGTAAAAAGAGTTATGACTCATTCCAAACTATTAAAATCAGTCTAGTGGGATTCACCTCATCATTTCTAAAAATATACATAGCACTTATTTGAATTTGTCATGCATGTTCATGACAGCTAATCTGTCTCCAGTGTTACTGAGCAAAGCCTACAGGGCATCGCGTTCAGTTTCTTACAGGGTTAACAAGAAAGTAGGGAGAGGTTTCCAGATCCATTAGGCAGTTAAGGCACAATCTCTACCTGTCATTTTTTATTCTAGATAAGTGACCTACTTTACAAATTTCTTTGTATTGAATAATTCATTTACAACACAATTGTACAACCATATTAACTGTAGTAAAAATCAACCTCTTGTGCACCACTCTTGTACCACATACCTCAAAATATAATGATGCTATGAAGTTTCTTTTGTGCATAACAAGGAAACAGCAATGATGGTAATAGCAATAAAATGGATATTTGGTTTAGAAGAGCAATGTATCACCCACAATACAGGCAGACTTGCACGATAATATTTTATTCCTGGACCTCAGCTTGATAACAACAGTAAGTACAACAATAACAATAATAAAGATTATTTTTCTGGTGCAGTAGAAAAGCTTATCAAATATACAACATCAAAAACGATCATATTATTTATCTTTTTGCATATCTCTGCCCTGCTGCTTAATGCTGTTCATTACAACCCATATTCACTTTTATCTGCATCCATCTTAGAAGCAACACTTAGAACTAACTACTATGCAAATGAAATGGTAAATTTTTTTTGATCCATATGTATGGACTGGGACATGTTCTGTTAGAATGCAAAGCACACTTCATCAGAAATGGTCCTTGCATAATATTCCCATATATCAAAATTTCAAAGTGCGTTATACACACAATGTATTTTGAGTACTTGATAAATTTTGCCCTATATAGCTGCTATTACCTTCAAATAAATTGTAGGTAACAAATTGCTATAATCAAATCTAATTTCTGAAAATACCTGTGGGAACCACAAAACATAAAAGCAAGTATCACAAAAATGTGATAAATAACAGAGAATATGGTACTTTGTTGTAACCAACTTGGCAGTGAATTGCAAAATTAAAATGATCTGGCCCTTAATAACTAACTACACACATGTGATCTTTGAAGTGACATTAAGTCACTTGCATTTCATAAAAACAGTTCAAAGTCATATAACAGAATGAAAAAGATTTCCCTCAAAGTACCTCACTGCAAGCAAACCCTTTGAAGAAGGGTTTTACTTTCACTTTAACAGCAAATATTAAGTTATCTTGTTTGCCGAGAATGTATCAGGCAATTATGATTGTGCACATGGGTCTGTGATGTTTAACAAATATTTGTTTAATAACTTCATAGTGACTGACAGACTTTGGGTCAAATTCATAACCAGAAGGTTACAATATACAAAAACTTATATTTCACCTACCGATAACATTTGCTTTGCACTTGCATTGACCTGAATTTTGGTGACAGGTAATATCTCCATTGACTGTCCCAGAGGTATTGCAGTTACAAGGACTGCGGCCATCAGGGTCTGAGAAGCGCAGATTATAAAAGCCATCCTGGCACTGATTACACTGTCTGCCAGACACGCGTCTCTTGCATTTACACTGGTCTCCAATCTGAAGAGATTAAAAATATGTTGGGATAAATGGAAGCAGGTGAGAAACACAGTGATTGGTTTTGCCATACTTCTAACAAAAATGTTAACTGGAAAGAGGAAATATAAAAATGAAAAATCAAGCAAAATACCAAAACAAAATGAAACATTAATATGCATGAATAAAGTATTTCAACTCATTAAAATAAAAATAAACAAAGAACAAAATTAGTGCATAAAAAGTCAAATGCATCAGTCAAAAGTGTTTAACTGCCATATGTACCAGAAAGCAACACTAAAATTCTTATGTGCTGCAGCAATACAAGCCCATTAAGAGTACATCTAAACAATGCATAATGTGTAAAAACCACTTACATGTAATATTTTACATGACTATAGAAATTGATCTGCATTTTTTCATTCTATTAAATAATAGAATTAAATCCTCTTTTTACAAATGATTTGGCTATTTAATAGAAAGACAAATAATGTTCTCTTTAACTTGAAACTATTTGGGTAAGCTCTTGATATTCAATAATTTGTTAATGCAGCATAATGCACTTAGCAATGTATTCATAAATTGATGACGAAGTTCTTGATTTTCTGTAATTGTTTAAAATGAGTAATAGCAAGTTGGCAGGCCATTTTAAATCCCTTACAATATTCATTTAGAGATATAGCGTGGAAACAGACCAGTCGGCCCACTGAGTGCACGCCGACCAGCGATCTCCTGTTCTAACATACACACAAGGGACAATTTACAGAAACCAATTAACCTACAGACCTGCATGTCTTTGGAGAATGGGAGGTAACCGGAGCATGCGGAGAAAATCCATGTGGTCATAGGGAGAATGTACAAACTCCATACAGACAGACAGCCGCCATTGTCAGGATGAACCCGGGTCTCTGGCGCTGTAATCAGCAGGAATAAAAATTGGAAGACCAATGAGAAACAGGACTTGCTATCAATGACCAAGCAGCAAAATGTAAAATCCCAAAATGTTTATTACATTAGTTTCATTAATGTTAAATTCTGAACACTAAATAGACCATGATGTATTTAAAAAAAATCATTTGTAATGAATAATGAAACCAGCAACTTTTCTAACATGATACTCAAGTCATAAACTGGATCGCTGATGATAAGTTTTAGCGCAGTCAAAAATGAGCTTATTAGAGTGGTTTTTGTTTTCCATTAATCTGCAAGTAACAGTAATGCTATTTTGTAACTGCAGAAAGAAGGAACTGCTTATGCTGGTTTACCAAAACAGCCAAAGTACTTTGGAGTAACTCAACAGATCAGGCAGCATCTCTGGATAATATGGATAAGCGACGTTTCGAGTCAGAACCCTTCTTCAGACAGATTGTGGTGGGGGTGAATAAAGCTGGAAGAGAGGAGGGGCAGAACCAAGCTTGGTAAGTGATAGGTGGATACAAATTGGTTTTTTTTCTCTCTGCTACATCAACAACTGCATTGGGGCCACCTCCTGCACTCATGCAGAACTCATTGACTTCCTTAACTTTAACCACTAATTTCCAGCCTGCCCTCAAATTCACTTGGACTGTCTCTGACACCTCTCTCCCTTTTCTTGATCTCCCTGTCTCCATCACAGGGGACAAATTATTTACTGACGTCTATTAAAAACCCACCAACTCCCACAGATATCTGGACTACACCTCCTTCCACCCTGCCTCTTGCAAAGATGCTATCCCCTACTCTCAATTTTCCCACCGCCACTACATTTGCTGCCCAGATGAGGCTTTCCATTCTAGGACATCTACGGTGTCCTCTTTCTTTAGTAAACATGGTTTTCCCCCCGTTATCATAGATGGATTCCTCACCCACATCGACTCAGTGCCCCATAGTTCTGCTCTCATTCCCCAGACAGAACAAGGATAGAGTTTCCCTGGTCCTCATCTTTCACCCTACCAGCCTCTGCCTCCAACACATCATTCTCCGACATTTCCACCACCTTCAAAGTGATCCCATCATCAGTTACATCTTCCTCTCCCCACCCATTTCTGCCATCCACAGAGACCGCTCCCTCCACAACTCCTTGGTTCACTCATCCCTTCCCACCCCCTCCCCGGTACTTTGTCATGTATACCAATTGCAAACATTGCTTTGTTTTACGACAAAACTTGTTTTGAGTGGTGCTTGTCTACATTTCATTCACTGAGAGGTCAAGTTCCCTTGTAATGAATTGGAACCTAAAGTTTCTTTACTCAAAAAAACAAAGTTGGCTTTTAGTAAACATGAGAGTCTTGGTGAAATTTTGACTGGACAGCCAAATTTGGCACTAACTCTGTCTTCAAGTTACAGGTGACACCACTGTAGTGGGCCAAATCATAAACAATGGAGTACAGGAAGGAGAATGAGATCTTAGTAACATGATGTCAGGACAATAACCTCTCCCTCAATTTCAGCCAGATGAAGGTGGTAGTCATCAACTTCAGGAAGCATGGTGGAGTACATGCCCCAATCAGCATCAATGGTGCTGAAGTGGGAAGGGTTCAGAACTTCAGGTTCCTTGGGGTTAATATTACCAATAATCTGTTGCGGACCAAACATGTTGATGCGATAGCCAAGAACGTACATCAGCACCTCTACCTCTTGAGGAGAATGAGGAAATACAGAATATCTCCAGTTCCAAACATCTGCAGATGCGCCACAGAATGCACACTGTTGAGCTGCATCACAGCTTGGTTTGGGAACACCTTAAGACTGCAAGAAATTGCAGAGGGTTATAGGCGGCACGGTAGCGCAGCGGTAGAGTTGCTGCTTTACAGCGAATGCAGCGCCGGAGACTCAGGTTCGTTCCTGACTACGGGTGCTGCACTGTAAGGAGTTTGTACGTTCTCCCCGTGACCTGCGTGGGTTTTCTCCGAGATCTTCGGTTTCCTCCCACACTCCAAAGACGTACAGGTATGTAGGTTAATTGGCTGGGTAAATGTAAAAAATTGTCCCTAGTGGGTGTAGGATAGTGTTAATGTACGGGGATCACTGGGCGGCACGGACTTGGAGGGCCGAAAAGGCCTGTTTCCGGCTGTATATATATGATGATGATGATGATGATGTAGCCCAGCCCATCACACAGGCCAGACCTCATCATTGACTCCATCTATGCGACCTCAGAAAAGCAGCCAACATAATCAAAGACTTTTGTCCCACTCTGGTTATTTCTTCTTCTCCTTTTTTAAAAGTGTGCATCACCAGAGTCAGGAACAGTTTATTTCCCTCTGTTTTCTGGCTTCTTAATGATTTTTCCATAAGCTCGGGTACTGTCCATTCACCTCTACCCCAGTGTGGACATTGGACGTTGTCTATGGGACTGAGAACTACATTCTGCACCCTGTACCTTCTCCTTTGCTCTATCTATTGCACCAGAGTTTGACATGATTGTATTTATGTATGGTTTATCTGATCTGTTTGGATAACCTGCAAACCAAAGCTTTTCACTGTACCTTGGTATATGGAGCAATACTAAACCTAAGCATAAACCTAAACCATCTGGAACTGGTTTCCCGTTTTAAGTTGAGGAACAACATAAAACTGTAAGGTTGCGCACCGTAAAATTCTGAGAAGGATCTGTGATACATCTTGTACTTTTTAATGACAACAGAGGATTTCAGAAGATATATGATCAAGATATATGGCTGAAAACTATTCTTTAGAATGAACCTAGTGAAAAAGAAAAGTGAATTTGCTGTTGTCAAAGAATTAATTTAAGATGGTCAACTTTTCATTAGGGTTTCATCCTGAGCAGTGAAGTCACATTTGGATCACATAAATCGTTGATCCCTTTTTATTATTAGTTGACCACAGGTAGTCATGTATCAATGCAATTCATCTCTGAGATTGCAGGAGAATTCTCTCTCCTGATTAGCTTGTAGACTTTGCAGATAGCTGATGTAACCACCTGGAGAAGAGGCCTTAAGAATTCAGTAAATTTGTATCTGATTAAGATTGGATCTTGCATTTTAACCCGGCTCTGAACAAGAAAATTGCTGGAGCCTTTGCACAAGATGAAAAGAGGCCAAAAACTATTAGTATGCATATTTTATATGGGTAAAAGCTGAAAGACATCAGAAACTGACACTGTCTCCCAAACAAAATTTGCATAGATTTGGCATAAAATACAGGCATAAGAAAGGGAATGTATATTAAATCTAAGCATCTAAATGTAAAGTCAGTTTCACTGCGTATATAAACGTATTTTGTAGGTCACCTACTTGAAAAGACACTTATTATAAGTCACCTATTTGGAAAGAAACATAATATTAATTTTTGCTAATTATACAAAATTGAAAAAAAATCATATGATGTTATATGTGGCACAGTGGCACAATAGTCAGGGAAATTGGATTCAACTCCAGTGTGTAGGAAAGAACTGTAGATGCTGGTTTAAAACGAAGGTAGACACAAAATCTTGGAGTAACTCAGCGGGACAGGCAGCATCTCTGGAGAAATGGAATGGGTGACGTTTCGGGTCAAGACCTTCTTCAGTGACCCAGTTTTGGTCCTGACCTCAGATGCGGTCTGTGTTGAATTTGCACATTTTGCCTGTGACCTTGTGGGATTCCCTAGTCCCCTGATCCCTTCATATCCCAAACATAAGCTGGTTGGTAGGTAAATTGGCTATTATACATTTTATCACCATTGTTGGTGAATGGTAGGAGAACAAGGGGTTGTCAATGGATATGCAAGGAAGAATAGTTTACTGGGGAAAAATAAGGGGAATGGGATTAATAAATTGCTCTCATAGACTCCATTAGCTTAAGTGTCTCCATCTACATCATTAGGAAATATTAAATATAAGGTGAAATATACATATCGCACAGCCAGTACAATTCCTCTTGCTAAAATGATTTTAACTAATGACTTGTCCACTTTGCCTCTTGATGGTCAGGAAGTAGATGAAGTGGCCCAGTTGGCCACAAATCAGTTTCCCCTGATCTGGATTCTTCTCACCAGCTTCATTACAGATAGCCTTCTTATAGCTCTTCCTGCTATTCATCTGCAAATTGAGCAGCAACTAGAAATGTACCAATTGCATATTATACATGATGTATAAAATGAATTCTACTTTTTTTTTTTACAGCCATCAAATGATTTATAGTGTATAAATACAAAATATTTTTATTTCATGTTTTTACAAACTATGAGACTCCAAATTTATAAATTTCAACTTTATATCCTTTCCTTTTCATCTTCATTTTACGCCACGTCTACAGATTTTTCTTTTTCTACAGCCGTTTAATCTCTGGCTTTATTCTGCTTTTCTCGTTCCGACATCTGAGATTTTGCCCATATAAAGCATGCATATTAATGATCAAGAAAGGCTCATATTTATTGAATGCAACCTGGAGGCATCGAACACACACAAAATAAATCACTGTGCACTGATGATAACAAAGTAATATTTTATTAAACCCATCATCTCAATTTACCCACCATTTAAATGTTCAAGAACCTAGCCGAATCCAAATTTATAAACATGACAAAGTTCAAGGCTGGAGACCAGGTGCTAGTTGATCTGTTCCCCATGAGTTGTAGGCATTTATCCAAGGCACAGCATCCTAGTTGTTTGGTGGGTGGCATTCCGTTCCTCTGCTTTTAGGATAAGATTATGTTTTACCAAAATTGAAATACAAATGTCAGCATAATTGCCACAGAAGGCTGTGGAGGCCAAGTCAATGGAAAATTTTAAGATGGAGATTCATAGCTTCCTGATTAATATGGGTGTCAAGGGTTATTGGGAGAAGGCAGCAGAATATTTGTGAGAGGGAAAGATAAATTAGCCACGTGGTGAAGTAGCCAGAATGGTGGAGTAGACTTGATGGGCCGAATGTCCTAATTCTGCTCCTACAACTTATGAACTTAAAATTTCCAACAAAAAATACCCACTTGAAATTATACTTTTTACTTAAACTATTTCCGTGATTATGGTTTTAAGAAATGCTAATAATGTGGAACAGGGAATGTAGATATTCTTGCCACGTGACCATTTAATAGGTGGCCACAAAAAATGCCTTGATCTTAGCATTGAATAAGGTGTTGATAAATATATGCAAGCTCAGTGCTACAAGGAAATTCATTCCCCATGTCTCATAGCCAGCATGTCTCACTCAAGCATCAGCATGTAAACATCAGTATCTCATCAGTGTTTATGAAGCATTACTTCATACAAACTGCCTGTCACGCTTCCCTACATCACAACAATGATTATTCTTCAAACATTGTTTAATTACTTGTAAAGTGATTTGAGGTGTCCTGAGGTCGTGAAAGACACTTTACTGACTGGCCTTTAGATACAAGCCTCATAATTTATTCCACTTCAAGATTTCCTCAATGCTCAGTTCTAATTAGTCTTCTCAGAGAACAGCCTGAGAAGGAAATGAGGACATGGCACACAGAGAACAATGTATCAGAAGCAGGAGAAGTAACCGGAGTGGATAGGGCTCCTCAACAAGAAGCCACCTCCACCACATGACTTCAGAGAACATTTCTTCTGGGTTGAATACATGAGGTGTCTGCTACTGCATAAGGAAATTCTCACTGAGTTTATACACACTATTTCAAGAGAACGAAGTGCACCTCTCCTCATTCACATACACCGATGAGCCAAAACATTATGACCACCTGCCTAATATGCTGTTGGTCCTCCCGAATCGATAAACTTTGACATTTGCAAAATGGATGAAAATATATATTTTTTGTGCAGCCCCATATTACTAAACAAAAATGTCATAATAGAGCTGGAACTTTTTACATATTCCTATTCATGCAGAATATGAAACCAGCATTCACTTTAGAGAGTCAAGGAAGATCAATCGTGTATAAAATAATAGGCATGTCATTCACACAAGACAAAATGTTTGATGACATCAAATTCAAATACTGCTAAAATGACATTCCTTTCCTTGAAAGCTAAATACTAACATAGAGCTCTTTGTATTCTGATGTTTGATCCTCCAACTGACACCTTTACGCATTCCTCCATGGAAGCATTACAAGCTGTCCAAGAGCAAAATAAGGTGGGCATGACTCTAATCCTCCCTTAGGAGGACTTCAGTGAAACTTAAAAGTGGACTGTTATTGGGCCTGCGCAGGGCAATCTCGGAGAGTGAAACATCCAATGTTATAAGTCACATCCCCAATATAAAGAGGAAACACATCCTGACCAACTTCAATTGAAGGTACGTTGTTGCACTATGTATATAGCTAAGTTGGTTCAGTTGAGCAACTCAACTAACAGTACTCATTTAGTTATATAAAAAATACACTGTATATCTGCAACTGCAACCCATTCACCACAATTGTATACATCTATTTTATCGAAAGAACAAACGCAGCTGAAACAATATGGCTAAGTAGTCCAGTATAGCAGAATATAATCCATTTGGAGAAGTGTACAATAATACCAACTCATGAATAAGGAAGAAATGCTACTGACAAAATATTTGCAATAAATAGAATTATGCAAAAAGGTGTGCTCAGTTTCCATATAACGTGAATGATTTGAGCAGCCACTAATATTTATACATGATTATTAGCTGTTATCACTTTGTTGACATAAAAATATTCTCAATGAAAAACTAAACAGTTAAACAGATTCCATTACACCATCATTTGTCAAAATAGTTTCATCCTCCATGTGATAATCCTGTGTAGAGAACATTTATTTAAGCAAACTTGATTAAGCACAAAATTCTATTCCCTACATAATTCAGTCAAATGAATTTTTGAAAGCACACTTGTACTTATTAAAAATTACCCACCTGATCTCACAGGAGTCTCTCATTTATGACTCCAGATTGTAAGCAATCACAAGGTTTCCACACATCAGTTGAGAGAGAAGCTGACACCAACTTTCCCGCAAAAGAATCCTTTACACTGATCACAATTTCTTTCTATAAGAATTGATTAATAAAATGAATAAATTAATTAGACCCTCAAAGTAAATTTAAGTCAAGTAAGCTCGAGTGCACAAGTCTTGTAATTACTGTTAAATATTTCCAGTACAAAGCTTGCCTCAAAATATTAGAACAGTGCAAGACTGCTCAAATGAATTTATTTATATGGTTCTCCCATAATAAGTTTGATGATGGCTAAATTGATCGTCATAGTCTAACAGGATTCCTTGTTCGCTCTGTCCCAGACAAGGATTGAGTTCCCTCAGTCTTTAGACTTTGGAAACAGGCCCTTTGACCTACCAAATCCTCACCGACCAGTGATCAGTGATCACATTAACACAATCCCACACACTAGAGACAATTTACAATTTACAGAAGCCAATGAACCTACAAACCTTTATGTCTTTGGAATGTGGGAGGAAACCGGATCACCAGGAAAAAACCCATGCGGTTACAGGGAGAATGTAAAACTCCGTACAGTACCCGTAGTCAGGATCGAACCCGGGTCTCTGGCGTTGTAAGGCCGTAACTCTATTGCTGTGCCGCTGTGCCACTCTTTCCTTACCTTTCACCCCACAAGCCTCCGCAACCAACACATTATTCTCTGACATTTCCGCCACCTACTACATGATCACACCACTGGCCAGGCATTCCCATCCCCACACCTTTCTGCTTTACCCTCCATCTGCAACTTTGTGTTTCACTTGTCCCTTCCCGTTCAAACCACACCCTCCTCAGGTACTTTTCCCTGCAATTGCAGGAGATGGTTCACCTGCCCCTATATCTCCTCCCTCACATCCATCCAGGGACCCCAACAGTCCTTCCAGGTGAGACAGACGTTTGCATGCACCTCCTCTAACATCAACTACTGGATTCATTGATCCTGATGTGCCCTTCTTTACATTGGTGAGACCAAGAGAGAGGGTTTTGTAGAACACTTGCTCTTGGTTCACCAAAGCCTGCTTCATATTATGTTTGCTAACCAGTTTAACTCCCCATTCTCGGCATGACCTAAACTGGATGAATATCACCTCATATTCCGCATGGTTGGCATAACGTCATCAGTATGATCATTGAATTTTCCAATTTACATTAACTAATCAACAAACACACCCCCTACCTTCCCATGCCTCACCTGGATGTGCACCCATTTCTCCAACAATCCTACCCCCTTTAAGCCAGGGAATCCCTTCCTCTGGCTTCACATTTCACCTCTCCTTATCTCATCATTTTGTCTTTTCATCTCTGTCCTTTGTTCAATTATCTGCTAATCAAACCCCCCTCACTAGTACCAAACTACACATCGCTTCCAGCATTATCCCCCCCAACTACAATCAATCTGAAGAAGGGTCCCGACCCAAAACGTTGGCTAGTCATGTCCTCCAGAGATACTGCCCAACCTGCTGTTACTCCAACACTGCAGGTCTTTGTATGGAGATGGCCTTAGATGGGTATTTACATAGAGTTTGAATGTGTGGATAAGAGTTTGTTGAAGTCCATGGCTGTGGAAGCATCATCAGAGAAAGGAACAGAGTAAAATGTTTAACTTCACCTGCTGCATAATGATAGGTGCAAGATCATCCTCCAACCATACATCCCAGCTTACCTTTCTGTCCATAAGTCTTGGAGGAAGATATTAGGTGCAATACATAATGAATAACTGATATGATATTAAGTCCTCAGTCAAATTGCAAGTTACTCTGGATATGTTTCAAACATTTTAAGCACAAATTTAAAATAGCGTTTTCATTTCACCTTTTTACAAATTAACTAGGTCAGCACGTTTCATGCAACTGGATTGTCAAGTCGGCAAACTGTACAGTCATAGAGTAACTCAGCATGGAAACAAGCCTGTCAGCCCAACTCGTCCGTGTGGACCAAGTTGTCCCATCTAAGCTAGTCCCACTTTCCTGTGAAAGACACAAAATGCTGGAGTAACTCAACGGGTCAGGCAACATCTCTGGAGAACATGGATAGGTGATGTTTCAGGTCAGGACCCTGCTTCAGACTGACTGCAGAGGCAGTGGGAAAGAAAGCTGGAGGAGAGGAGGGGCAGGGGAGAGCATGGCCAGCAATAGGTGAGCACAGGCATGTGGGGCTTTTGAAAGGCCGTTTGTTTGGCAAAGGCCAGAGATGAAAACGGAGGTGTGAGCCCAAAAGGATTAAGAGTGTGGATTTTGAAAATTGAGGATAGGAAAGTCATGAATTGTGAAGCTGGAAGAAGGAATGTAGGTAGAGGGGAGGAGAGAAACCAGTGCAAGGTCAGCCAGTTGAGAGGAGGGGAGGGAAGGGAGGGAGGGGAAGGAGGGGGTCATGGGGACTTGGGGGAGAAAGGGAGTGTTTTAGAAGTTACCCAAAGTTTGAGGCTGATTGCAGAGGGGCAGAAAAGAAAGAGAGGAAGAGAGGAAGGGTGACTGTTTGAAGGAAAGGGAGCAGGAAGGAAAGCTGGAAGAGAAGTGGGGGCAATTAGTTTTGTTAGACTAATGAGAAGGGACAATAATACAGACTACAATCAGTCTGAAGAAAGGTCCCATCCCAAAATGTTGCTCATCCATATTCTCCAGAGATGCTGCCTGATCCACTGAATTACTCCAGCAATTTGTGTCTTTCTTTGGCAAGTCAGCATCTGCAGTTCCTTGTTACTCCCATTTACCCATATTTGCCCCATATCTCTCTGAACCATTCCTATCCATGTTCCTGTCCAAGTGTCTTTTAATGCTGCTGTAGTACCTGCCTCAACTACCTCTTCTGGTAGCTCGTTCCATATACCCACCACCCTCTGAGTGAAAACATTGCCCCTCCTATTAAATCTTGCTCCTCTCACCTTCAACCTATGTCCCCTGGGTTTTCCTACTCTGGGTAAAAGACTGTGCTTACATCCTATCTATTACTCATATGATTTTCGACACCTATAAGTTCACCCCTCAGCCTCCTGCACTCCAAGGAATAAACTCTTAGCCTGCCCAACCTCTCCCTGTAGCTCAGCCCCTCAGGTCCGAGCAACGTTCTCGTAAAATCAACATTTTTGTCCAGGAGATTCAAAGTAAGAAATCAGATTTTTAAAACAAGGTCAGCAAAGAACTGTGTAGGAAACCTTCCCACCCAAACTACCCCCTCCCCAGGTACTTTCCGCAGGAGATGCAACACCTGTCTCTTTACCTCCCCTCTCGACTCCATCCAAGGACCCAAACAGTCTTTTCAGGTGAGGTAGAGGTTCACCTGCACCTCCTCCAACCTCATCTACTGTATCCGCTGTTCCAGGTGTCAACTTCTCTACATCGGCGAGACCAAGCGCAGGCTCGGCTCCGCTCAGTCCGTCTTAATTAATTGTTCTCCCAGCGGCTCAGCACTTCAACTCCCCCTCTAATTCCTAATCTGACCTTTCTGTCCTGGGCCTCCTCCATTGTCAGAGTGAGGCCCAGCGTAAATTGGAGGAACTGCATCTCATATTTCGCTTGGGTAGTCTACACCCCAGCGGTATGAACATTAACTTTAGATAGTTCCTCTGCCCCTCTCCCTTCCCAGTTCTCCCACTGTCTTCCTGTCTCCACCTATATCCTTTCTTTGTCCCGCCCCCCTGACATCAGTCTGAAGAAGGGTCTCGACCCAACACGTCACCCATTCCCTCTCTCCTAGATGCTGCCTGACCTGCTGAGTTACTCCAGCATTTTGTGATACCTTCCTGTAGAGGCTGGTGCTGCCAGAGAAAGGTGCAGTGGCAGTTACAATGGCCATATTTAAAAGCCATTTAGAGAGGTACATGGATAGGAAGGATTTAGAGGTATATTGGCCAAATGCAGGCAAATCCCAGTTAAAGAACCGGGTCCGCGTAGACACTTTGAGTTGTAAGGCCTGTTTGGCTCTATGATTCCGGGCAGGCCTCCAATAAAACCAGCCCTATAGCGGCACAACTAGTCCATCCATTGGAGCAGTATGGATGGCAGACCATGGTAAACACGAACTAGCATAATATATTGCAGTCATTTTCTGACTAAAGATGATGTGCTGCCAACATTTTATCTTTTGTTGAACTTATCCAACATATGCTAAAATCCACTTCAGATATTACTCAAACCTATCCACTTTCACCTTTGCCCTCTCCCCTCATTTTATACAAATAGTGGGGAAAAATTAATTTAATGCATCAGACGATGTATGAGGTACATGGAAATCAACATTGTTGCCAAGTTAAAATGAATTAAATCTCTTTCCCACTAATATTTTTCTCAATTATACCCGTTGGATCTGATTCTGCTAAATCTTAAACAATCTGGCAACATTTCGTTTTGCCAATTTAACATTTCAGTGAAGAATCTTAAAATGTTCAAGCCAATTAATAAACTCAAGCAGCAAATTACTTTCATAATACAGATTCAATTGTTGAAGAAAGGTGTAGGAAGTAACTGTAGATGCTGGTTCACAGAGACGCTCTCAGTATGAAGAACAGTCTTGACCTAAAACATTACCCATTCCTTCTATCCAGAGATGCTGCCTAGTTACTGCCCTCTGAGTTACTCCAGCATCTTGTGTCTATCTTCAACTGTTTAACTGTTTAAACTATTCAACTGGTTTAATCATCTTATTACAAAGAATATATATTATACCGAATTATAGATTTCCAAATGCCTTAAAAATATTTATGGCATTGAACTGACATTATTAAACAAAAATGTAATCTGTGCAAGGATCTGTGCCCTCTCTGTGGGTCTTTTACAAGCATGTGCATTTGTATGGATTGGCTGAAGAACACAAAGATTAGCTTGACCAAGGCAGTTGCACCTACAGATGAAATTAAAACAAAGTAATTGACAAGATAATGAAACATCTGCAATGCCTCTTAATTGACAATGTGTCCATGATCAGTCTTCAAGGAGATGAAGTTTACTTGAGTATCACAAAACCACAGGATCCCATATTAAATTCAGCCAGAGACCGTGGGCTTCCCGATGTTAAAGTCCACAGGCCCCGCGGTTGGAGCTCTCCACAGTCGATCCTCGGTAAAGGACCACAGTTCCACGATGTTAAAGTCCGCGCCACGCCTGCAGCTTGAAGCGCCGGGCCGGAGCCAGCGCTGCCGTCGCAGCTGCGGCTTGCCTGCAGTCCGTCTGTCTTTTGTGTTTTTTGTTGTTTTTGTATGAATTGTAGTTTTAATATGGTGTAGTGTTTGTATGTTATGTGGGGGGGAGGGGGTGGGAGGGAACGGGAACTGTAAAAAATTCTCTCTCCCGAACGGAGACGCGACCTTTGTTTCTGTGTCGTGTCTCCGTTCCCGTTGCGGCCTACCACCGGCCATGCACCTGGGACCACCTGGGGCTCTGGTTCGCAGAGCCCGCGGCCCGGACTCACCAACTGCGGCGCTGGCCGCCTGCGGATGCTGCGGGAGCGGCTGCGACTCGTCTCCGGAGGCTCCGGCGCGGGCCGCGTGGACGTCGGAAGCTCGCAGGCCCCTGGGTGGGGGCCGACATCGGGAGCTCCGGCAGCGGCAGAGACAGCGTCTTCGCCCGCCCCGAATCGCGGGGCTTGGGTCGGCCCGCCGCGGACCTTTCACCGTCCGGCGCGGCCTGAAATAGGCAGCGGGATTTTCACCGCCCAGCGGGGGCTTCAATGTCGGGAGCCCCGACCGCCCCGACGTGGCAACTTCAACAGCCTGACCTCGGGAGAAGACGGCAGGGAAGAGAAAAGATATTCTGGCCTTCCATCACAGTGAGGAGGGACTGGAGGAGACTCACTGTGATGGATGTTTCTTTTGTTTGGTGTTAGTGTATGATTGTATGTGTTATTGCATTTTTATTGATTATTCTTATTGGTCTTAGTGTTTCAACTGCGGGTAATGTTTCATTTCACTACACATTTATGTGTATGTGACAAATAAACGACTATTGACTATTGTCTCCAGGAAAGGCCGCCAACTCCTCGATGTAAGGCCGCAGTGGGGACGGAGATACGATACGGAGAAAAAGCGCATCTCCGTCAAGCTAAGAGATTGAAAAAAAGTTTCCCCAAATCCCCCCCCCCCACCCCCACCCCCCCATCCCCACATAAAACAAACCAAGAAACATTAAAACATACTTTAACACACACTTAAAATAAGAAAAACAGTAGAAAGGACAGACAGACTGTTGGCGAAGCAGCCAGTGTTTCCAAATGTTTCTTAAATGATATACTCATTTACACATTTATATTATACTTAAATATTATATATTAATATACTAATGCATTATATTATGTACTATTTATATAATTTTTATATTATTATTTATAGTACACATTTAAACTAAGGATCTGATACAATCTACCCAAAACAACTTAGAAACTGATGATAGCACAGGCACTTTAAAAATGTATTTGAATGTGCACTTTAAGAGGTGGTGTACACGCCCCAGCCAGTTTAAGTTCCTATGCATAATTATTCACCAACAGCCACATTGAAGCTGCAACCAATAAAGCACACTGACACCTCAATTTCTTCAGAAGACTGACGCAGTTTGGCATGTCTCCAAAGGCTCTTCCCAACTTCTACCATAGAAAGCATCCTATTGGTTTGCATTAAACTTCCCAAGACTACAAGGAATTGCACAGAGCTGTGGATACAGCCCTGTCTATCACGCACACCAACCTCCCCTCTCCAATGACACCATCTGCAGCACGCTGCCTCTGGAAAGCAGCCAACGTAATCAAGTGCCATTTACAACCTGTATCTAACACAATCTGTATCCAATTTACAACCCGGTCATCCCACTCTCCTCCCCATAGGGCAGAAATTACAAAAGCTTGAAAAGGTTGAAAATACATATTAGCAGATCCAGGAACAGCCTCTTCTCCATTGTTATCAGACTACTGAACAGTGCTCTCATAAGCTAAGGGTGTAGTCTGATCTCCCAACCTACAGCATTATGGCCCCTACTTTTGTTTTTAACCAGCCCTTTCTCCACAGTTGTAATACTGAAACATTATATTCTGCAATCTGGTATTTTTCTCTTTGCATTACCTGTTGACTGGCTTGGTCGTTCTCATGTCATAGAGTCAGAGTGATACAGTGTGGAAACAGGCCCTTTGGCCCAACTCTCCCACACCAGCCAACATGTCCCAGCTACACTAGTCCCACCTGCCTGCACTTGGTCCATATCCCTCCCAAACTTGTCCTATCCATGTACCTGTCTAACTGTTTTTTAAACGTTGGAATAGTCCCAGCCTCAAGTACCTCCTCTGGCATCTTGTTCCATACCTCCACCACCCTTTGCTCCATACATCCATCACCCTCATGCATACCATGATATTACTGAATAACACAAAACAATGTCTCAATCTCAGTACACATCCCAATAATAAACCAACACCAATACTTCCTTTGACGCCATTTACACCCAAAAAGGAGCACCAGCTGAGGGAAAAGCAGATATTTTACAAGTGAGTATTTCAATAATTCTTATTCACCTAAATGATCCTACTATGTGAAGGTAGTATAAGAAAATAACTGCAGATGCTGGTACAAATCAAAGGTATTTATTCACAAAATGCTGGAGTAACTCAGCAGGTCAGGCAGCATCGCAGGAGAGAAGGAATGAGCGAAGTTTCGGGTCGAGACCCTTCTTCAGACTGATGTCAGGGGGGCGGGACAAAGGAAGGATATAGGTGGAGACAGGAAGATAGAGGGAGATCTGGGAAGGGGGAGGGGAAGAGAGGGACAGAGGAACTATCTAAAGTTGGAGAAGTCGATGTTCATACCACTGGGCTGCAAGCTGCCCAGGCGAAATATGAGGTGCTGTTCCTCCAATTTCCGGTGGGCCGTAGGGGATAGACTTTTTGCAGGAGACCGGGTGGGAAGAAGTGTAGTCCAGATAGCTGTGCGGGTCAGTGGGTTAAAGTAGATGTCAGTCACTAGTCTGTCTCCTGTGATGGAGATGGTGAGGTCCAGAAACGGGGAGGGAGATGTCGGAGATAGTCCAGGTATATTTAAGGGCAGGATGGAAATTGGAAGTAAAGTGTATGAAGTCAGTGAGTTCTGCATGGGTGCAAGAGGTAGCACCAATGCAGTCGTCGATGTAGCGGAGGTAGAGTTCGGGGATGGGGCCGGTGTACGCCCGGAACAGGGATTGTTCGACGTACCCGACAAAGAGGCAGGCATAGCTAGGGCCCATGCGAGTGCCCATAGCTACGCCTCTGGTTTGGAGGAAGTGGGAGGAGTCAAAGGAGAGTGAAGGGATCTTTGTGAACATGCAACCCTATTCGACAAGCATCCATACTAAGACAGACTCTCTTGACATTTATCACTGTTACATTATTTGCTTTTCAGCCATCTTGCTGCCGATGATTATTTCATGGAGCAGACAAAAATGCCAGAATTGTATGTTCAAAACAAATCAAAAGTTCCCTGCAGACCAAAGCAGTTACATCAATTCCATTATTGTACGTGTGCCAAAAGGGCCTAATTGTGGAACGCACTGGAAGAATTCAGCAGAATTGCCAATTTTGAACTGTCTCACAGAGGAAGCAGCAGAGACGGTGATTTAACAAGAGGGGTGAGAGGGCTGCAGGGACAGGGGGGGAAGAATCTGCTCATGCCATGGTCCCTGTGCACGATTTTCTTAATCTGTTTGAATTCAGACAAAGGAAAGCCCCAGAGAAATGGGAGCAATTTTAAATAACAATGTTTCATCTCAATAACTTCACCGTAATGCATTGGGCATTAAAGTCTTTGTTATTGTCCTCACTTTTCTCTTTATTGTGCACTGAATAACAATGAAACTATTCAGTCAACCTCTGTAGCAATGCTTTCTTTTTCTAATAGTGCGAACTTATATGCTTTAATCAGAGGAAACTATAGACCAAAGTAACAAATGTGATAAAGAGGCTTCTTTGAATTCCAAACGCAATATTCTGATGAATTATTTTATGACCCCAGTGATCAAGCCAGAATTTTTCTTAAACAAAAGTTTATTCACTTAGCGTTGACGAAGTGCTACCTGCTGGGGATTTCAGCAGAGTTGAGGGAAGGCTGCAGTTGCTCGAGTAGACTCATGAATTGCTTGTGGCAGGTGACTTCTAGGATCTTTAGTCTTTGAGGGCCAAACTTATCCTGCTGCAACCTGCCAAAACTAATCTTAAGATATTGGAACTGCTAATTGGCTGAAAGGATGTCAGTGCAGTGAAACACTGATAGGGGTTAACATGCTACTTCCACTGCCACAGGAAAGCAGTGTGTTGGTGATTTTGAAAAGACCATCAGGTACCAGTAAAAGACTTTGAGTCATACAGTGTCATACTCTTTCTCATAGGATAGTCTGGCACAGCCGCACAATCTCACAATTAGCAACATTACACAAACTATAACCTGCTGCTAACGGCCATATTAACTCATGATGTCTCACCCTGTTAGAGATATTGTTTTTGGTCTATCTACCTCTCCATTACCTTCTCTGCTACTGAAAACGAACTTGTTTTCTCTTTATTTCGATTTTAACAGAGGGTCTCAGACCTGAACCTTTACCACAGATGCTGCCTGACCTGCTACGTGCCTCCAGCATTAAGGTTGTAAGGATGTTCTGGGACTGAAAAATGTAAAATGATATCTTGCTCAAGATGATGAGGGATGAAGTGGAAAGAAAGAAATTATTCAAAAATGACAAAATCATGGAGAGTGGCCAGCAAGGCTGAATGGAAGTATATTTTGCATTAGAGCAGAATGTCTAAAGAACTGTACCCACACTTTGTATTTTTTAAATGTCATTGAAATGGTGCCTGGATGAAAGATATTGAAGCATGCTTCTCTCGTAAATAAACTCAGTAATCTCCATCAATTGTTGCTATGCATGGACTCTAAACTCAAAAGCCTAAAAAAAACAGGCGCAGAAAGTCACGGTCCACCAGTTTCCTGTAATGCAGTCAACAGGCCAGATTTGTGCTGTTGCTCATTATAATGATTTCAACTTCCAGCTAGCACTAATCGTGCTACTGATTAGCTGGACACATCTACAGGGGGCTAATATCATGAGTAACTGACACTCATTAACACTAACCCACAGTACTTAAATGTAGCCTCTACTTCATAAAGGGACGAGGAAGAGCTGATAAGAGTGCCCACAACTTCATGTCCTTTGTGTGAATGATCAAACTCAATGAAAGATCTTCAAATGTACGACTATCCTTACACGCTGAAGATAGACTCACAAAGTTACAAGCACGGAAACAGACCCTTCAGCCTAAATTGTCCACTTCGGCTAGTCCAAGTGGGCTCACATTTGGCCCAGACATGTTTCCAAGACAAAGTTAGATTTAGCTCTTAGGGCTCAGGGAATCAAGGGATATGGGTAAAAACTGTAACGGGGTACTGATTTTGGATGATCAGCCGTGATCATATTGAATGGCGGTGCTGGCTCAAAGGGCTGAATGGCCTCCTCCTGCACCTATTTCCTATTTTCTATTTTTCTATGTTTCTATCTCTCTAAACCTTTTCTACTCACACACAAATGGCTTCATCTGCCTCAAGTAAATCCTCTGGCACCTCATTCCACACACCCACATAGATCCCATCGTTCTGAATGAAAATGTTATTGTTTACGTTCCCGTTAAATCTTTCCCCTCTCATCTTAAACCTATACAATCCAGTTCTTGATTCCCCTATCCTGGGATAAAGACTGTGCATTCACCCTGTCTATTCCCTTCATGTTTTTATACACCTCTTTAAGATCACTCCCCTGTCGCCTATTCTCCATGGGATAAAGTCCTCGCCTGCGCAACCTCTCCTTATAACTCAGGCCCTCGAGTCCTGGCAACATCCTGGTAAATATTTTCGGCACGCTTTCCAGTTTGAATGGGGCATCTTTCCTATAGGAAGTAAGGTGACTGAAACTGAACACAATGCTCCATGCGGCCTCACCAGCGTCTTGTACAAACAACTATAGACAATAGGTGCAGAAGTAGGCCATTCAGCCCTTCGAGCCAGCACCGCCATTCAATGTGATCATGGCTGATCATAATGTAACTGTAATATAATGTAATATCATAAGTGTAATGTAATGTAATATCATAACTGTAATATAATGTCCCAACTCTGTCAGGGATCACAAGCTTGCCAGCCTCCAGATCGGTCACTCTGCCGACTTTCCTCGACTCGGCCACTCGCCCGACTGCCACAAGGTTGAGATACGGGGCACCATTGTCACCGGGAAGAGCAGCACCAACAGCCACCACCTCTCCAACCTTCACCACCTCCCCGGCCACTCAAAGGCCTGGGCCGCCGATGGCACCACCAACCCTTGCCTTCGCTCCTGCTCCCTGTGGGTCAGGGTAACTCATTCCGCCGATCCCCCCTCTCGAGCCGTCGACTCGCCTGAGCTCCAGGCCGGTAGCCTCCACGCTGTTGCCTCCAACATCGCCATGTAGTCTAACTCAGCTGCTGACTCACCACGGTCCTACTGCTCTCCCCTTCCAACAGGGAATGGCTCTGATGGCACAATTGGGTCCTGCTGCCCTTCCCCCTCTTTAAACCATGCAATTCCTACCAACAAAGGAGAACATCAAGAAGTTCTTCGTCTCCAAAGGTGTTCAGAGAGCAAGACAGGGTAAGAGGGAACTGTGTCAACTCCAGACAGATTTGCAGCAGCTACTCCTTCTGCAGAGGAGAGGGGTGGATGTGAGGGAGGAACTGAGAGAGTTGAAGGGCCGGCAAGCTCGGCTCTTTACCTCTGAATCCTCCAAGATCATCTTCCGGTCCAGGGTCCGCCATGTTGAGCAGGATGAGACGTGCTCACGTTACTTCTTCCATAAGGTTCACAGGGGGAGCTCTGTGATCAAAAGCCTTAGGGAGGAGGACGGCTCGGTAACATCCTCGCAGACAGACATGCTCAAGATCTGCAGATCCTTTTATAAGGATCTGTACGATGTAAAGACCACAGACAGCACTGCCTCCCAGAACTTCCTGTCCTCCATCACGGAAGTCTTGGACGACAGCAAGCGGGAGAGTCTGGACCAACCACTGACCCTGGAGGAGCTGACTGGCTCCATCCGTTCCTTTGACTCGAGTAAAACTCCCGGAGGCGATGGCTTACCGGCAGAGTTGTACTCGGCTCTGTGGGACTGGGTGGGCCCGGACCTGCTGGAAGTGTACAACGATATACGTCTAGCAGGCAGCATGTCAGACTCTATGAGGAAGGGCAACATCACCCTGATCTACAAGCAGAAGGGGGAGATGAATGACTTAAGGAATTGGAGACCCATCACATTGTTGAATGTAGACTACAAGATCCTGTCTAAGGCCATCGCCAACCGGGTCAAGTCTGCTCTGGGACAGGTGATCCACCCGGACCAAACCTGTGCTGTACCTGGCAGGAAAATCTCAGACAGCCTGGTGCTGCTGAGAGATACCATTGCCTACGTGCAGGACAGACGGGTGGATGCCTGCCTGGTCAGCTTGGACCAGGAGAAGGCCTTCGACAGGATATCGCACACGTACATGAGGGACGTGCTCTCCAAAATGGGCTTTGGGGAGGGAATCAGGAAGTGGATACAACTGCTCTACTCTGATATCTGTAGTGCAGTCCAAATTAATGGGTGGGAATCAGACAGCTTCCCCGTCAGGTCTGGAGTCAGGCAGGGTTGCCCTCTTTCCCCTGTCTTGTTCGTCTGTTGCATTGAACCCTTTGCCGAATCCATCAGGAAGGATGCGAGCATAAGAGGAGTGACACTGCCAGGCAGTGGGGGCACTCAGGTCAAGGCCTCCCTGTACATGGACGATGTCGCCGTCTTCTGCTCGGATCCAGGGTCGGTCCGCAGACTGATCAGCGTCTGCGACCAGTTTGAGTTGGCCACGGGGGCCAGGGTAAACCGCAGGAAGAGCGAGGCCATGCTCTTTGGCAACTGGCCCGACCGATCTTCCATCCCCTTCACCATCAAGCCTGACTTCCTGAAGGTGCTGGGGATCTGGTTCGGGAAGGCTGAGGCATGTAACAAAAATTGGCTGGAGTGGATAGCCAAGGTGGGGAAGAAGCTGGAGCTGTGGAAGCAGCGCTCCCTCTCCATCACGGGGAAAAACCTGGTCATCAGGTGTGAGGTGCTCTCGGGGCTGCTGTACTTGGCGCAAGTGTGGCCCGTCCCTCCCTCCTACGCCACGGGGATCACCCGGGCCGTCTTCCATTTCGTCTGGGGGTCGGCGATGGACCGGGTGCGACGAGCCACAATGCACAAGTCGGCAGACAACGGGGGTAAAGACGTGCCCAACGTCGCCCTCATTCTGATGGCCACCTTCGTGTGTGGCTGCATCAGGTGGAGCGTAGAGCCAAGGCACGTGGGCACCAAATGCCACTACCTGCTGAGGTTCTACCTGTCCCCGGTGTTGCGAAGGATGGGCCTGGCGCAGATGCCACGCAATGTGCCAGTCAGCTGGACATTGCCGAACCATCTGTCGTTTGTGGACAGGTTCTTCCGGACCAACACCTTTGACCACAAGTCCATCGGGCAGTGGTCAGCACGGAACGTCCTGCAGGCACTGCAGGGGAATGACTCCATGGATCCTGTGGCGTGGTTCCCAGAACAGACAGCCCAGCTTGTCTGGCAAAATGCCTCATCGCCAGTACTCACCAACAAGCACCAAGACCTGGCTTGGCTGGCGGTGAGGGGAGCCCTCCCAGTCAGATCCTTCCTGCACCGCCGGAACCTCACTACCAGCGCACGCTGCCCTCGGGACGGCTGCTACGGAGAGGAAACGGTGGCCCACCTCTTCAAAGAGTGTGGATTTGCCAGGAGAGTCTGGAGAGGTCTGCAGGGGTCCCTGTCACGATTCATTCCGAGCAGCTCCGTCACAGAGGACTCTGTGCTCTACGGACTGTTCCCAGGGACGCATTCCGAGACTGACATCGAGTGCTGCTGGAAGGTCATCAACTCGGTGAAAGACGCTCTTTGGTCTGCCCGATCCTTGTTGACCTCCCAGCGGAGCGAGCTGTCCGTCAAGGAATGTTGCCGACTGGCCCACTGCAGACTGCAGGAGTACGTGCTGAGGGACGCTCTGAAGCTCGGTGCAGCCAACGCCAAGGCCCTGTGGGGGAGGACCACAGTCTAGGGTCCTTCCGCTGCTGGACATGGGGGGCAGGGTGTGGTGGAGAGAGACGCCCCTCCAAATAAGGGATATGTATGTAAATGTATGTAAATGTCTAAGTAAATGCCTGTATTGAATATGTAACCTCCGGAAATGTCGGATGGGTTTGTTTAAAAATGATGTTTTGTAAATGATATTTATAACTTGAATAAAGTATTTTTTGAATAAAAAAAACAACTTTCCTCCAAGGGGAGGGGCAAAGTTTAAAGAAGATGTGCAAGGTAAGTTTTTTTTTTACATGGACAGCCGTTTGTGCCTGGAACGTGCTGCCAGGGTTGGTGGATGAGGCAGATATGAATGTGGCATTTAAGAGACTTTTGGATAGGGAATGGAAGGATATGGATTATGGGCCGATAGATAAGAAATGGTTTTGGCATCATGTTCAGCACAGACTGCTTGGGCCGAAGGGCCTGTTCTTGTGCTGTACTGTTCTATGTTCTAATGTCCAATGCATGATTAATCCATGTCTTTCCAAATGAATGTACATCTTATCGCTCAGAATCCTATCCAGTAACCTTCCTACGGCAAAAGTTCACCTTAATTTAATTTCTTCATCAACCACTTATTAACAATCTCAACCAGAATTCATGCCCATTATTAAATTGCTCTACCACTCTCCCACAGCACTTAATACTGTTACAAGCTCACACCCACGTTCCAAGAGAAAAAAAGTGTTTAATTGTTATATGTACCAGCAATGGAACAATAAAATTCTAACTTGCCACATTCATGTGCTGTCATGTTACATCATGTTGTTTTTTGGAGCACTATTTACTAATTAGATTTTTAGACTGAGATATGTGGCCCATCATATGTTTATTCATCCAAACTCTGCACCATGTGCTGCTAATGTTACTTCAATCCATAGAATATATCTCTAATCTGCTGTGAATATGTAGTATTTTCTTTTGGTTTCAGATTCAACAATAGCCCCTTTCTTTGTTGCTCTCTTTCCAATTTCCTTTGTCAATCTACTAACTGGCCTGCTCCAAAAACAATGTAATTATCCGGGTAACCAAGCATAGGTAGGAAAAGGGATGATATTATGACATTACTGATGGTTCGGCCAGGGAGGCTATATGGGTGGGAGATCGTGTCTTATGAATTGGATTGAGTTTTTTTGAAGAAGTAACCCAAAAAGGTTGTTGAGAGCAAATCAGTAGACGTTATGGACTTCTTTAAGGCATTTCATAAGGCTCCACATGTCAGGCTGCTCTGGAAAGTTAGTTTGCATGGGATCCAGGGAGAGCCAGCTAACTGGATAGAGAATTAGCTTCATGGAAGGAAACAGAGAGTGATGGTGGAAGGTTTCATTTTTGCACTGGAGGCCTGTGACTAATGTTGTGCCTCAAGGTGCTGCCTCTAGTTTATATCAACAATTTGGATGAGAATGTAGAACGCATGATTAGTAAATTGACAGATGACACTAAAGTGGGTGGTATCGTAGATAGCAAAGATGGTTATTAAAATTTACAGCAGGATCTTGATCAATTGGGTAAGTGGGCTGAATAATGGTCAATACAGATAAGTGTGAGGTGTTGCATTTTGCAAAGTCTGACCAAAGCAGGACCTTTACAGTAAATGGCAGGACACTGGGGAGTGTTGGAGAGTAGACTGCTCTACGACTGCTTGTACATAGTTCCTTGAATGTGGTGTCACAGGTAGATAGGGTAATCAAGAAGGCCTTTGGTCTGTTAGCCTTCATCAGTCATGATATTGAGTGTTGAAGTTGGAATGTTATGTTACAGTGTACAAGACATCAGTTACTCTGCATTCGGAGTATTGCATTCCATTTTGGTCACCCTGCTAGAGGAAGAATGCTTTCCTGGAGATTTATGAGGATGTTGCCAGGACTTGAAGGCCTGAACTATAGGAAGGCACTGGGCAGGCACGGGCTTTATTGCTTGGAGTGCACGTGGCTGAGGGGTGATCCTATAGAGGTGTGAGTATAAGGTCATTAGGGGGATAGATATAGTGAATTCACAGAGTGTTTCACCCAGAGTAGGTGAATCAAGAGCCAGAGGACATAGAATTCATGTGAGAGGGGAACGATTTAATAGGAATCTGAAGGGTAACCTTCACACACAGGATGATGGGTATATGGATGAGCTGTTAGAGGAGGTAGTTGAGGTAGATACTCCAACAACATGTAAAAGGTTTAGAGAGATTTGGACAAAATGTGAGCAGGTGGGACTAGTGTGAATGAGCATCTTGGTGGGCATGGGCTTTCTCGGCTGATTATATTGAGAATCTACTTACTGATGTTTTCACCATATTTATGTACGTACAAAGACGTCCTACTCTTTACCAGACCACTGACAAAGAAAAGGATGTCTGGATGTGTTTATTCTGATTATCAGTATTGGGCAGAGATATGGTTCTCACATCTTGTCTGAATTAAAACCCAACAGTTTGAAGAAAGGTTTTTTTGCTCAAATCAGGACAGTGAATCTGATGTAGCTCTGAATGTGAAAGATTAGTCAGCAGTGCTCTTTGCAACGGATACACAATAACAGGTATAAGTTGCCTCTAAAGTGGGAAATTTAACATATTCATCCTTGCCATTTTGTTGCTTCATTTAAATATTAAGTCTCCTTTTCATGCACAAAATGTCAACAGATGAAATAATTTATCTTTACAGATATATTAAAGGCAACTGAAATATTGGTGGTACTGAGACCTTTGGCACAGTGCAATCTACTGGAGGAGTTACATTTTCAAGTAGATGCTATTACAATGCTTTCTCAGACATATAATTTACATCATGCACTGAGACCTGTGGAAGATAGCCTTTCAATAAGCCAGTTTTGTTCTCAATCACCTACAGTTCATTCAGGAAAGTGATGTTTATAACAAGAGTTAATGGCTTTGGTAGGAGACTAAAATCTGTTTATCTATATTTTTGCCCTTGATAATAATGAACAGTAACAATGGTGCAAAAATGATAATATTCCAGCTTGTGCAAAGGGACACTGTATGCACCTTACTGCATGAGTATTTGTGTTGCATTGACATTCATATGAAGTGCATCAGTTACATATATCAGCTATATATGACAGGCACTTCAGGCGATGTAATTTATTTTTCTTTTCATACTGAATCAAGAATAATAAAATGATGAATACAAGGCCACCGAATGATAGCAATAGGAAAGTGGAGAACACAAAACAGAGCTTTAGATAGCCAAAGAATTAATAAAATATGCTTGCTGTTATAATTTACTTGTTATAGAACCGATGAATAAATATTTTAAATGATAACCCCAAGGTGAATACACCTGAAGGTACATTGAAATGTTTAGTTTTAGTTTTAATTTAGAGATACAGCGCAGAAACAGGCCCTTCGGCCCAGCAAGTCCACGCCAGCCAGCGATCCCCTTACACAAACAATATCCTACACACTGGGGACAATTTACAATTTTACCTAAGCCAATTAACCTACAATCCTGTACATCTTTTTAGTGTGGGAGGAAACTGGAGCACCCAGAGAAACCCATACAGTCACGGGAAGAATGTAAATACTCCATACAGACAGCATCCGTAGTCAGGATTGTACCCGGGTCTCTGGCGCTGTAAGGCAGCAACTCTACCGCTGCGCCACCGTAAAAGGGCACTTCACATGGAAAATAAATACATTACTCAACAAGTTGTGATACTTTGTAAACTATTCCACCCCCACCCACCTTGGTGATTCTAAACCAAGAGAACTGTCGGTTTTAACTTGGCACAGGCATCATAAACATACAATCAACATTTCTCAAATACTTATATTAGACCTTAACTTCAGCCGGTACATAATATTGTGTCTTATGTTTACTGACATTTGTTGAAATGATATTGTCCTCTCAGTTGAATACTTACAGGGGTAGAAGCATTGATCAGTTTTTGAAGAATGTTCTTCAAAAAAATCAATGTATGCAGCAAAAAAAGAAGAAATTCACATTGCCATGTATATCCTGAATGTTCCTATTTAAAAATGAATATATTTGAATGAAAAAAATTAAGCGAATGAATGTGGTTCTCTCGCCAAACAAATGCAAATGTTCTTGAATACCTGATCTTTGAGTAATCATTTATAGAAACATAGACATAGAAACATAGAAAATAGGTGCAGGAGTAGGCCATTCGGCCCTTCGAGCCAGCACCGCCATTCAATATGATCATGGCTGATCATCCAAAATCAGTTCCCTGTTCCTGCTTTCTCCCCATATCCCTTGATTCCGTCAGCCCAAAGAGCTAAATCTAACTCTCTCTTGAATATGTCCAGTGAATTGACCTCCACCACCTTCTGTGGCAGAGAATTCCACAGATTCACAACTCTCTGGGTGAAAAATGTTGTCCTCCTCTCAGTCCTAAATGGCCTACCCCTTATTCTTAAACTGTGACCTCTGGTTCTGGACTCCCCCAACATCGGGAATATTTTTCCTGTATCTTCATCATCTTTTTCCCAACTTATACCTGTTACGGTATACATGTTGCAATGAGCATTGCTGACTTATCTTTCATCTTCAGAGCTATATCCCATGTTGAAGTCCAAACAAACATTTCTTTCAACTACGTGAAAGCCATGGCTACTTTATTGTCATTGACAGAATGTCATTGTAGCAATTTGTAATTCACGCCAGTTTCCGTTCTATTATTCTTATGATCGAGTGACAGAGATACATGGAGTAAGTTGGCATTCTGGATCAAACACAGAGAGGCTATCATCTCTAACTACTGCAACAAAAATTATACAGATGTAGAGTGCATTAGAAACTCATCTGCTGTTTCATAAATGTGGCCAAGGATATTAAAATTCCCAGATCTTATTTAAATCCTGAAAGTTGACCTTTCACAGTAATAGGTGGAAAATTATCACAAAGTACCTGAAAATCCCATGAGCCCAGAATATACAAGGCAGAAAAATAGTGCAACTGGATGCGAGAGTCAAACTGCAGGATTACCGGGGATGGTAAGAGGAAGATGCTGAAACAGGAATGAAACAGACCTTAGACACAAAATGCTGGAGTAACTCAGTGGGACGGGCAGCATCTCTGGAGATAAGGAATGGGTGATGTTTCGGGTCGAGTCCCTTCTTCAGACTGATGTCAGGGTAGTGGGGGGGACAAAGATAGAATGTAGTCAGAGACAGTAAGACTGCTGGGAGAACTGGGAAGAGGGAGGGGATAGAGAGGGAAAGCAAAGACTATTTGAAGTTAGATAAGCTACATTGACGACTGCATTGGTGCTACCTCCTGCACCCATGCAGAACTCACTTCACCACCAATTACCATCCTGCCCTCAAGTTCACGATCGTTTCACTGAATACCTCTGCTCAGTCCATCTTAACTTGCCTGATCTCCTGGTGGCTCAGCACTTCAACTCCCCCTCCCATTCCCAATCTGAACTTTAACAAGGCACATGTCTAACAAGGCCTCATCTATATTATTTGAGGGTACAGCTGGCCTAAATTCAGGGCAATTTGCAAACAACCATGGGCTCGGTTAAAATCCCCATATTTCCTTGCCCATATTCAGAATTAGAAAATCACGTTTGTGTCACTGCAATTAAATTCCTACATATTAAAGAAGTACGTTTTAATTTGGAGGTACAATGCATCATGGAGGCCAGATGAATGATTCAGGCAGTAAAATACTGGTGCCAATGACTCTCGAGAATCCGCTATTAGATTGAGGCCCAATGCAAATTGGAGGAACAGCACCTCATATTTCTCTTGGGCAGCTGACAACCCAATGGTCTGAATTTTGATTTCTCGAACTTCAAGCAACCTTTGTTTTCCTTCTCTCTCTGTCCCTCCCCCACCCTACTTCTCTGACCAGTTTCACTGTCCTTCTGGTTAATATAATGGGCGGCACGGTAGCGCAGCGGTAGAGTTGCTGCTTTACAGCGAATGCAGCGCCGGAGACTCAGGTTCGATCCTGACTACGGGTGCTGCACTGTAAGGAGTTTGTACGTTCTCCCCGTGACCTGCGTGGGTTTTCTCCGAGATCTTCGGTTTCCTCCCACACTCCAAAGACGTACAGGTATGTAGGTTAATTGGCTGGGTAAATGTAAAAAAAATAAAAATTGTCCCTAGTGGGTGTAGGATAGTGTTAATGTACGGGGATCGCTGGGCGGCACGGACTTGGAGGGCCGAAAAGGCCTGTTTCCGGCTGTATATATATGATATGATATGATGATATTACTGATTGTAGGCCTCCTTGTCACCTTCCCCATAAACCATTCTACATTTCTTTATCATCGTCTGCTTTGACCTGTAATTTTCACACCCTACCCTTCCATATCTCTCGACCCTCTCCCCTGACTCTCAGTCTGAAGAAGGGTCTCGAACCAAAATATCACCCATTTTTCTCTCCAGAGATGCTGCCTGTCCCACTAAGTTACTCTAGCATTTTATGTCTATCTTTGGTTTCCAATATTACGTGAGGTTGTTGGGGGTGGTGAACTGAAGTGTGGGAACAATGGAGATGTTCTGGAAGCAGTTATCATAGTCATAGAGCTGTACAGCATGGAAACATGCTCTTTGGCCCACCTTGTCCATGCTGAACAAGTTGGCATACTGGGCTAGTCCAATTTGCCTGCATTTGGCCTCAAGTCCTGTAAACCTATCCTATCCACATATCTGTCCAAATGTTTTTTAAAAGTCGTAATTGTGGCTGAAAAATGCTTTCACAACTTTCGGGACCCTGAACTGAGCATTGAACCAGTTGGTGAAGGAAAGAAAGCCTGGAACAGCTAAAGGTTTGTGGCAATGAGCATTTGTACTATACATGCACTGAAACTCAGAGCCTCCAGAATGGCTACCTGCATTAGATCTTATACACAAAATAATTAGGAAGGGGGGAAGAAGCCCTGAGTGAGTACTAAACCTGTCAACTTACAATAAATATCATTCAAATATCAGATTGTCACCATAATCTCCAGCTCTTTGACTGACAGAAATAACATTCTGATGGATTATCATCTTTGGCTATAACAACAAATCAGAGGCTGATGGCATAGCCCTGATATAAATGCACTGGGACAGCTATTCCTGGGATATTACCACAGAATTAAGAGCTAACTATATTATAACAACCTAGAAATGCATATAGTTCAAAGCTCTATGTGCTGAACAATGGATTATTTGTTTTAGAAATCTTTACTTTGTGAGGCCGTTGCACACTTTTAGTTTTTTATCCACATCCTCTATGCATCTGTGATGTCAAATGGCATGTAACATTTGCTTTTGCATCACATGCACAAAATTCTATTGGGTCTATTGAATGATCTGGCCTTTAAACACTGAAGCAAGTCTTAAATAGAGCACTGAGACTCCCCTCCAGTTGAAGAGCTAAACCACCCAGAGATTCTGCTCCGACCATGAGGATATACTGGTGGTGTCTTCAGAGTTTAGAGATACAGCATAAAAACAGACCCTTCAGCCCACCGAGTCTGCGCCAACCAGTGATGACCCTGTACACTAACACTAACATACACACCAGCGACAATTTACAAACTGTACCAAAGCCAATTAACCCTCAAACCTCTTTGGAGTGTGGGAGGAAACCGGAGCGCCCGGAGAAAACGCACGTGGGAGAACGTACAAACTCCGTAGACAGCACCCAGAGCCAGGATCAAACCCGAGTCTCTGTTGCTCTCCCGCTGTGCCACACTGCCGCCCTTCATACTGAAATGACATGTGCAATCTTCATTGTGCTGTCTAGCAGCAGCTAATGTACTTTATGACACTTGCTAGCCCCACCCATCCTCTCCATCAGTTGTAATACGAGTTAAATACCCAAAGCACTGATAAAACTGCCTTGGATGGGGTGTCTTGGTCGGTGTGGACGAATTGGGCCAAAAAAACTGTTACCATGCAGTATGACTTGAAATAACCAAAGCAAAAATAAATGTAATGCAACAATATATGACATAGCAAAATTATTAATGCCTGAAGCAATATGAGGCAAATGAAAAATTGAAAATAAAAAGGAAAATTAAAAATTGAATAAGTACTTCTGAATATGCCAAGTCTCGGGTACCAAGATTCAATATCTTTCTAACTGCTGATATGAGCAGTTTGTGTCTAGGTGAAGCCTCACCCAACCATCAAACCATAGAATCATTGAATTGCCAGAAGGCTGGACATTGGTCTCACCAAATTCATGACAGTTCTTAGTGCAACAAACTCATCAGTCTCATTCTTTCCCCATAATAATGCAAACTATTTTTTCATGTGCTTAAATGATTTCCTTTTGAAGATACTAGTCGAATATGTTTCTACTGGATTTGACGAGTACTAAATTCCAACTCTCCCAGAAGTTATTTCACATATCCTCCATGCATCATTTACCTGAAACTTTAAATCTGCACCCTGTGGTCTTTGAATCATCTGCTAATAGTGACAACTTCCTTTTAATTTTCTGTCAAAACAACCATGATTTTGAATCAGAGTAAATAGTGGCAACACTCACCAGGTCATACAGCATCTGTGAGTTAAATTTTCGGGTTATTTCATCAGTTGAACTGTTAAACAAACTGTTTCACTTCTCTCTCCACAGATGCTGCCTAACCTGTGGAGTATTTCAAACATTTACTATTTTTATTTCAGAATTGCAATGTATGGATTTTTTTTGTTTTTCTCCCTTCAACCTTTTCTGGTGTCAGGAAAACAACACAATTTTTTCCAGTTTTAATATTGCAGTTTATGTCCTTATCTCTGGAAATATTCCAATCAATGTTTTAGGACTTTTAACTCATTCTTAAGCTCTGATGACCAGAAATGAATTCAGCACAGGTGTGTTCTCACATATATGTTCTACAAATTAGGTAAGCTTCCATGCTTTTCGGCTCCTTCCCTTCTTATTTCTGATTCCTAGTAACCCATATGCTTTACCAACCTCTTCCAATATTTTTTTTAAGCAGCAGTCTTTGCATTGAGCCCTGGGGAACATAGTTGTCCACCAAACATCTGCCTGGACAATAACTGTTTATAACTATGCTTTGCTTTTTACATGAATTCCATATTCCTGCTACCACTCAACTATTAATTCCATGGGCCTCCATTTTCCTAACCAGCATATTTACTTTGGACGATCAAACATTTACTGAAAAATCCATATAAATATAATGTAGGATCTTTTAATTTGTAAATATTGAGATGAGGTTGCAGTGCTATGAAGCAGCCCTAGATTTTTGCTCCAAGTCAGACTTGGAAAAATTAAGCAACCAATGAATTTGTTACTAAACCAGTGTTGATGCAATTTCAAGCACTTTGTGAATTCAATAAGTTCAATAGAGAACTCATCGACATATCAAATAGACAATAGACAATAGACAATTGACAATAGACAATAGGTGCAGGAACAGGCCATTCGGCCCTTCGAGCCAGCACCGCCATTCACCATGATCATAGCTGATCATCCACAATCAGTACCCCGTTCCTGCCTTCTCCCCATATCCCTTGACACCATTATCATTAAGAGCTCTATCTAACTCTCTCTTGAAAGCATCCAGGGAATTGGCCTCTACTGCCTTCCGAGGCAGAGAGTTCCACAGCTTCACAACTCTGAGTGAAACATTTTTTCCTCATCTCCATTCTAAATGGCCTACCCCTTATTCTTAAACTGTAGTCCCTAGTTCGGGACTCCCCCAACATCGGGAACATATTTCCTGCCTCCAGCATGTCCAATCCCTTAATAATCTTGTATGTTTCAATAAGATCCCCTCTCATCCTTCTAAATTCCAGAGTATACAAGCCCAGTCGCTCCAGTCTTTCAACATACGACGACCCGCCATTCCGGGAATTAACCTCGTGAACCTATGCTGCACTCCCTCAATAGTAAGAATGTCTTTCCTCAAATTTGAAGACCAAAACTGCACACAATACTCCAGGTGTGGTCTCACTAGGGCCCTGTACAACTGCAAAAGGACCTTTTTGCTCCTATATTTAACTCTTCTTGTTACGAAGGCCAACATTCCATTAGCTTTCTTCACTGCCTGCTGTACCTGCATGCGTACTTTCAGTGACTGATGAACTAGGACACCCAGAACTCGTAGTACTTCCCCTTTTCCTAACTTGACACCATTCAGATAATAATCTGCCTTCCTGTTCTTACCACCAAACTGGATAACCTCACATTTATCCACATTAAACTGCATCTGCCATGCATCTCGCCAATCTTCCCAAGGAGATAGAGGCATTGATGAGTTTTCTTTGCAGTTGCATCAATGTGCTGCACCCAGGACAGATTTCCAGATAAAGGCACACCCATGAATTTGCAGCTGTTGACCTTCTCCTCTGTCATCCTGTTGATGCAAACAGGTATCTTGGCTTTCCCTTCATTAATCAATAATCAGCTCCTTGGTCTAGCTGGCGTTGAGAGCAATATTGTTGTTCTGGTACCATTTAATCAGTTTCAATCTCTTACTGTACTCAGACTCATCGTAACCCATTATTCATCTAGCAATGGCAGTGCATCGTCAAATGTAAACATGGTATTGGAAGTGTGCCTGGCTGCACAGTCATGAGTGTATAGATTGTGGAGGAGGGAACTGAGCACATTGCTTTGAGCTGCTCCTGTGATGATGGTTATCGAGAAGCTAGTGTTGTGACAACTCATACTAATTGTCCTAAACAAATGTGTTGCCTGCCATTTCATGTTAATGGTAGTATAGCATAGCATTATTGTGTAGGACCAATGATGTGGGGGTGGGGGGAGAGGAGAGGAGAGATAATGATTGAGGATACAGAGAGCATTTGACAGAGACTCCAAATGAGAAACATTGAAAGGTTCATTCAAAGATTCAGTGCATAACTCATAGCCTGGGAGCTCTTCTGACATGTCCCTTTTAAGCCACACCAAGACAGATCAGCTACTGCATTGATGGACCTGTGGAATATGGAAGTGGTGTCCAGGCATACATTACATGCCGTTAGACCCTAATGTCTATGACAATATACAACAGTGCATCAGCATATCAGGCATGGAAAGAAAATCAAGAACGTCATGTTTGGCCCTGCTAATGAATTTTCTTTCATAGAAATTCAATTGTAGTTTGAATAACTATTGCATAATGTAATAGTACTCCAAGCATCACTAAACTGAAAAATAATATAGAAAACCTGCAATGTAAAAGAAAAAAAGAAACAACGTTTGAATTTATTTTATGAATTTACATAAACATTTTTGCATTTTCAAATATAGGACAACATCAAAGGTGATAACACATTCCATATATCAGCTACTTCAATGAAAAGTTAACCATTGCACCCAACACAGAATAGCCAAACATTTCCATTTTTACTGGGTGTCCAGTACATCAGATTATCCTTAGACACAAAATGCTGGAGTATCCCAATGGGACAGGCAGCATCTCTGGAGAGAAGGAATGGTGATGTTTCGGGTCGAGACCCTTCTTCAGACTGATGTCAAGGGAGAGGGCGGGACAAAGATAGGATGTAGTGGGAGACAGGAAGACAGTGGGAGAACTGGGAATGGGGAGGGGAAGGAGAGGGACAGAGGAACTATCTGAAGTTGGAGATGTCAATGTTCATACCGCTGGGGTGTAAACTGCCCAAATGAAATCTCAGAGTTCACATCCCAATGGTATGAACATTGACTTCTCCAACTTCAGATAGTTCCTCTATCCCTCTCTTTCCCCTCCTCCTTCCCAGTTCTCCCACTATCTTCCTGTCTCCTACTACATCCTATCTTTGTCCCGCCCCCTCCCCTGACATCATTCTGAAGAATATGTAAATATCTGTCATATCACTTCATCGTGATTTAGATCACATTTGTGAGAAGAACTTTAAATAAGCCAGCCACTTTCTTGGAGCTCTCCTTAGTTCCCACACAGTACTCTGCATACTCTGTATGTTACTTCACCATAGGCTAGAAAACTACAGTGGTACCCAGATTACACAAAGAAAAGCAGGAATTTCTCTCTCAATATAGGAGAAACTCTTCTCCAGATTAAACATTAAGAGGCTTGCATCAGTACTGTCACCAACCATTTTCCTGTCTGTCATTTACTGGGGTCTTGTTCTTCCAAAAAGACAAGAGGCAATAGTGGCAAGGGAGCTTGCACTGATACCTAGAGGTTTTGTAATCCCAATGATTAAACAAAGAAAATAACATTTCATTCATACGAATGGAAAAAGTGCTTTGAGCATCCTTGACAGCAATGATAGCTAACCCGCATTAACTGCTAGCTAGGAAACAAGAAACAAATGCAGATATTATCTGCCAAGACAAATGCAACTGCTAAACCAAGGCCAAAAGTCTCGAGTTGCTGTGAAGTTATGAAAACTGACCAGTATGGTTCTGTGATTAAAACAAAACAAATGTAGAGCAAACTGTCAGACAATGCAAACGCACAGCAGCAAACAACAGATGAAATAGAATTTGATATTATCGTCTTCATATGGAACTTAACCCCGCTCATGCAGATGATATAATTAAGGGCATTACATTTATCTGGACAGGCAAACCTGGAAAAGCAGTGACATCCTGTTGGAGAGCAGACAGATGACGATGCTGTTCTTCAATCTTTTTAAACATTGCATGGAGATTGTTGGCCTATATTGCGAGAGGATTTGTGAGAGGAGAGTGAGGAAGTCTAATTGCAATTGTTTGGCTTGGTGAGTGTTCATTTCCTTATGTAGAGAAGAATGCACATGCCACAGAGAGTGCAGCAAAGATTCACTCGATTAGTTTCAGAGATGATAGGTTTGCTGTACGAGGATAGATTAAGTAAGAGGGGACTGTATATTTGACAGCAAGACAGAGATCGGCCACGATCACAATGACGGCAGAGCAGGCTCGAAAAGCCTGATGGTCTTCTCCAGTTCCTATAACCCTCCACGAAGGTATAGAAATAAAATACACCAGGCACAGGTGACCATAATATCAGGTCTGTCGTATCACTCAAATATGGAGAATGATGAATTATAGTGACAGATCCATTGATACAGGAGGGATAGGTACAATGGTCAGAGTTGACAATAAAGACCCTTAAAAAAGACTGATAGGACAAAGATGATGCAATAGTTAAGATTGATGGTGTCTTTTAAGTTTTCTTAAATCATTTTCAACATCTGGGTATTGCCAGGAATCCCTTTATTTGGCTCTGAGAAGATGGTAGTGAGCTCCCTTCTTAAACCACTGCAGTCTTTTTGAAGATATGTTGAGTTGAGAGGTTTGGGCTAATGAATGTTTTGGTTGCTTGAAGGGGTGTCAATTGAGCAAACGTCTTTGACTTGGATAGCGTTGAGCTTCTTGAGAGTTGTTGGCGTTGCACTCATTCAAGCAAAAGGAGAATATCCCATCAGTTTCCTATCATGTGCCTTGGTGGTGGTGGATAGGTATTGGAGAGGCAGGAGATAAGCCATTTGGTGTAGGATATCAGTTTGCTCATGTAGCCATGGTACCTAATGGCTGGTACAACTGAACTTCTCATAATGGAGAATGCAGCAATGGCAATGCCATTGAATGACAAGAGTAGCTGATTAGATACCCTCTTGTTGGAGGTAGTCATTGGCTAGAGCTTCTGTGGTCAGCAACTTATCAGCAAATCCCCAAGTGGAGGAATGATGATAGCAGGTTTAAGGGTTGAAGCAACAGATTCAAAGTAAAAGTCCTATAAAAATCTAATGCAGTGCTAAATTAGTTGCAAGACTGACAGAAAAGTAGAGAAGGAAGAGGAGTTTTGTGCCACATCTGCATAACTTTAATCTAATTTATTTTTGTGTGTTTGTCTGAGTATGTGCCCACGATGCTGCTGCAAGCAAGATTGTGTTTACTGTATCTGCATCGCACTTGTGCAAATACCTATAAAGTCAACCTGGTTTGGCTTGAGTTGCATTGAGCAGATGCAGCTTCAATTTGCACCAAGCATATTTCATGGTATCAAAGAGAGCAAGGTTAAAGAGCAAGTGAATTTCCACTTGGGAATTTTCTTGATTCTGCCCACTACCCAGCCATAGGCCCTATGTATAGTTGATTATCTTTTTCTTTTCAAATGGCCCTTCAGAATGGAGGATGACCTGGCTCCACTCACTCTATTGGTTTTGTGTTAAGCAACAAGGCTAATATGGAACTAATGGACTCTGCCGCAGATGGAGCTGGAAGTGGTTGATAGGATGAGATGGAGGGTAATTTGTGAGGTGCATCTTCCATGTACTTGCTGTTTACAATGGGCTCCCTGTGTCATCTCAAACGCCACTTCTCCATTTTTAGCAGTCGTCAGCAAAAGATTCTCGGGAGTCAGAGGAATTTTGCATTCTTTTTCAAGAGTCTTTCCTTCTGTCCACCTGGTAATACCTTCCTATGTCTGTTTCGAGAATCTGGTATCAGAAGTACAAACAATGTGGCCCGGACAAGGAGTCAACAGAGGATAATTAGGGCCCAAATATTGGGGATGTTAGCCTGCAAGAAAATGCCAACATTTGTTTGACTTTATTGGGTCTTATCTTGCCGTAAATGTTGAACCCTTTTTCCTTTATCTGTCCACTGTGGACGGCTTGATTGTAATCATGTACAGTTTTTTCTTTGACTGGATAGCATATAGACAAAAGCTTTTTCACTGTATCTCGGTACATATGGCAGTAATGTAAACTAAACTGGTAAAGAAAGCTTTCGGGATGCTGGAACATGGGAAGGAAAGTTAGGGTAAAGTTATACAATTCATTGATAACGCCACATCTGGAATATCATGTGTAGTTTGTTCAACAGGACATAGAACAGGTGTAATTATGAAGGAGAGAGTGCAGATGAGATTTATCACAATGTTACCTGGGATGGAGTGTCTCAGGTATGAGGAGAGACTGGGTGGCTTGTGTTTCCTTACCTCAGAGGATTATAAGGAGCATAGACAAGATAGAGAGTAGGAAACTTGCAAAATATCTATAAGCCAATAGCACAGGTTTAAAGCATTCTGTCAAACAGTGACCGACAACAGGAGGAAGCAAGAGGTTTAAACAAGATAAAATAAAGTGTTATTTCATCCAGTAGGTGGCTAGAGTTGAGAAGGCATTGCTTGAGAGGGTGGTGGAGGTAGAGACTTACAGCGTTTAAGTAGTATCTAGATAAGCACTTTAATCCTAAGGCATAGAAGGCTACAGACCAAGTGCAGATAAATGGGATTAGTACAGTCAATAGTCAAGCATGTTTAATGGTCATTTGCACCAACAACGGAACAATGAAATCCTTACATGCAGCTGCATAATACAATAATCATAGAAAGCATATCAAAAACAAAAAATCAATAAATTAATAACTTCGATACTAGTGCAAAAAAGCCCAAATTCCTTAGTGCAACCAAAGACAGTCCATATTTCATAATGTTGTGTAGTGATGGTTGTTGGGTACACATGATTCTTTGTGGTCAGCACGGGCCGAGTGTTGTACGACACGATATATCACTATTAACTTGACTGGATGAAACATTGCACCGCAGCATGAGTTGAATCACGTTCATAGAGGTGAGCAACTACCTATTCTCCACCTTCAGCAGAGCCTCTTCAAGCTTATTTTGAAAATATCCAGTTCTGTAGATCATGGGCACGGCTTGAGCCAAGATCCACAAGTGTGCCCCATTTGTGCTGACATAGGGCAGCTGAAACTTTGATTTATAGTCATTCAGCCAAGATAAGTGTCAGAGTGCCAACACATATTCCAATTTATTCACTACACTAATAAATAAACAACCGTGGCTTCTTTACTTATGCAACCACACCTTAGACAATGAACCATTTTTTATTTCCTAATCTTTTATTCGCACTTTTTTTGTCTTCTGAACCTGGTGCTTTACAGTCTACAGGCAAATCACTATCTTATGCTGCACCTGAGTGGCCATTCATCATCTGCAACGCCCGACCAGTGCATGTCACAAAGTATTCTAATGCGTAAATCATGATAGCTAAATTATATTGTGTTCATCTACAAAGCCATACATCATATATATCTATATTCAGAATGTGCTTGACCAGTGATTCTTTACAGTGATGAAATATTTCACTTTGCACACTTTTTCATTTTGTCAGTCAACTTTTCCTGTATTTTCCCTCCAGCAGAATGAAACACAATAGATTGGATCGTACTTGGCACATCAGTCTCGGCATATTCGATTATTTTGCTTTAAAAAAATAAAATAATTAAGACAACCTATACAAGCTAACATTTAATTTACCTGAAAGTGTTTTTTTTAACAAATCAGTGATTTTAACAAATCAGTCCATTTTCATGGTAAATGTAATCAGTAAACCACTGAAGGTCACCTCACCTACTGTCTCCTTTCTCTGTTCATTTATTTATTTACTTATTTATCTATTTATTAATTTCCCTATGTTCTCAAAATCTCTGTAAAGCGTCTTTGAGTATATGAAAAGCGCTATATAAATAAAATGTATTATTATTATTATTATTATTAAACACAAAGGAGTCCCAAGATATTACGATCTCCACATCATTAATATAATCCAATGCCTGGCCATCCACATTGACTCAAGGTATTCAATCATTAGTTGTATCATTTGCACCAGTTGGAGCACAATACCTTTGAACAAGTGGATATGCACATGGATGGGTGGGTACCTGAGCAGGTCTGGGAGTGTACACAAGGTAATTTTGCGGAAAACACCATGATTTTTTTTCCTGTTATATATAATAATATAATAAACAAACAAATCCAAATTTAGAAGGACCAATATACAAATAACATAAAATTCCATTTAACTGGATTTTTTTAAATAGTTGTGCTTTTTCATATTCTTTGATTAAATATCAAAGCTTATCATCAGACAGCAGCAAAAACAACTGAGATGCATTCACCTATTTGTGAGAGATGTTTGTTTGAACCGTATATTTTGCATTCAGCTGATAAACTGCCCAGTACTTGTGAAATCAAAATCGAAATAGCCTGGATCAAACAACGAATTAGACATAAAATTGATCATAAATTATGTACATATTTACCAGGTGCAAACTTATTGCTAATGGTATGATTTTCATACCATTAGCAATAAGTTTGCACCTGGTAAATATGATTTTTGAAAATCATACCATTAATTAATTTAGCCAAAAATGGAAAAACAATTCCAAAAGCATTGGGAGCTAATTTCCTTTCTCCTCACTGCCCCTGTGCATGTTATCTCATCACTAATTGTTCAGTAGTAATTATGTTATATTTTTAGGAGAGGTTTGATCAATTAGTTTCTAAATTTTCCTGCTGTTGATTGGTAGGTAACTTGCACGTCCTGTTGCGATTTGTTGGTATACAAAAAATATGGAAATTGGACGATCCTTACAGTAACAACAGTGAAATACAAATATGTGCACCTGACAAAATAACATCAGAAGCAGGATGCCTGTTGTGTAACAGATAAAAAGCACTCTTAATGCAAGTATTTCGCAAAAATTGGTAAGTTTCCTTGGTGTTGAACAACCTAGGGGAGAGCAGATGCTGGTTTACAAAATAACCCCACAAAGTGCTGGAGTAACTCAGCGGGCCAGGCAACATCTCTGGACAACATGGACAGGAGACATTTTGGGACTGGATCCTTCTTCAGACAAGAGGTCCCAACCAAAATGTTGCCTATCCATGTTCTCCAGAGATGCTGCCAGGACCCACTGAGTGAAGCAATATAGGGATTAATTTAATACTACAGAAGTGCTGGAGACAGAGGGCTCCCAATGTGCTCAAAAACCTAGTAATGCAACAGTTTGTGTCGATCTTCAGTTCCATTAGTTTAGTTTAGTTTAGTTTAGAGATAGAGTGCAGAAACAGACCCTTCGGCCCACCGAGTCCGCACTAGCCAGCGATTCCTGCATGTTAACGCTACCCTGCACACACTGGGGACAATTTACTCTTCTACCAAGCCAATTTACCTACAAACCTGCACATCTCGAAGATCTTGGAGAAAACCCATGCAGTCACGGGAAGAATGTACAAACTCTGTACATACAGCACCCGTAGTTGGTATCGAACCTGGGTGTCCAGTACTGCAATTGCTGTAAGGCAGCAACTCTACCGCAGCGCCACCGTTTCACCCCAAGTCCATTAGTCAGCTTTCTAACCTAACCATTCCATTAACATGATAGTGTGGATTTCACCGGTAGTCAAACATGGAAATCCTGAACTCAATGAATAAGTCAGAATACTTCATCTATTAGTTTGTTCCACTGCTTTGTTCCACTTGGCTTTCCAGATGAGCCACACGAGAGCAATAGGAAATGTTGGTGTCCTTAGCTCATGAAGATGGTGATAAGGTGATCTTGCACCCCTGAGTGACTGAATTAATCTCATCCACTACTTCACATATAATATTCACTAATGTTACACACTGACATGACAAAACATTCCTACGGCAGCAAACGATTCCTACCTTGGAGAACTGAGAAAATTTCATATTCTTAATCTCCTACCGATTTTAGGGCTCTTGGAAAATTTTATGTGTGATCCTATTTTTATCGACACCCTCTAGTTGACAAATGTTTGAATAAAAATGGTTCCTTAATCCATGTTCCATTTGTTAAACTGTTGAATCAGCAGTACAGTTTTAATGTTATTGAAAGGTGCTGGCATAATAATTGACAGGGATAAATAAAGTTTACTGTGATATTTTCAGGAGATTATCGTCTTTTGTGAGATGTTTTGGGAGACATATATTTTCCAAAACCACATTAAGTTTCAATAATTTAAACTCTTGTGCTTGCATCAGTTGTGTCTTGATATAGTAAAGTTAGGTGGATAACCTATATATATCAAATCCTTTCAATGCTTCCGTTGAATCGTGCATTTAACATGCTGAAGGGATGGAACACTTCTTTAATGCAAATAGCATTGCAAGCAATTGCAGAGAGTTGCTGATGTGGCTCAGACCATCACGCAAACCAACCTCCCTTCCATTGACTCCATCTACACTTCACGCTGCCATGGCATGGCCACAGCATAATCAAGAACCTGTCTCTCCCCGGTTCCACCCTCATCTCCCCTCTCCCATCAGGCAAGAAGTACAGAAATTTGAAAAGGCACACCTACAGGTTCAGGGATAGTTTCTTCCAAGCTGTTATCAGGCAACTGGACTGTTCTCTCACCAGCTTGAGTGCAATCCTGACCTCCCATATTCCTCATTGGAGACATTTTAACTATCTTTAATTAGACTTTATATTGTACCCTATATGCTTCATATGTACATTGTGTACGGCTTCATTGTGGTCTTTTCTTTGACTGGAAAGCACACACAAAAAAATGTTTCTACTGAACCTCGGAACACATGACAATAATAAACTAAACAGAAAGGTAAGGAGAATTCATTTTGCTTACATGTCGACACATTCAGGTTGATTCAAAACTTTACTGGATATAGACAGACCACAAAGCAAGATATGGAAGTGTCGGTTATACTAGTTAAACAGCAGAATGCTTCACACACAATCCTACCGTTTAATGACACAGATTTACCAGTATCATCATCATATTATATCATTGTTATGGGCTTTCTCGCAGACTTGAGGCAGATTATTGAACGTTTCTAGATGTGGTGTAGCTTGTAGAATTCAAGACATATCCATGTATGGGAAGCTGAATTTCAAACAGGCCTTTAATAAAGTACAAGCAATGGAGACAGCAGTCATAAGTTCATAAGTGATCGGAGCAGAATTAGGCCATTTGGCCCATCAAGTCTACTCTGCCATTCAATCATGGCTCATCTATCTTTCAACCCCATTCTCCTGCCTTCCTCCCATAACCCCTGACGCCCACACCAATCAGGAATCTATCTAACTCTGACATAAAAATATCCAGTCAAACCAGAAGAATTTTAAAATCTGACAACAAAGGCCCAAAGTGCTAGCAAGTTGGTCTTAGCTCCACAGAATCTCTGGAAAAAGAAAGGATCCACCTTAAAGAAAGATGTTATCTTTGTGGTCACATAGATCAGACTAATGAGGGCAGACACACAAAGTCCATTTCCTATAATTATGGTTACTTCATAAAAAGTAACAATGCAAAGCAAAACTTGGGAAGATAACACAGAGCATTAGATACATGAACGGAGTGAGCAAGGAGGTGACAGACAGATTATATGCACTTCAAAATAATTCAAAACTTGACTGAACATTAACATATATAATGAAGAAAAGAGAGTATCATTGGAAATGGACACTGGTGAAGCACGATCAATGATATGTCAGCAGGAATCTAAAGGCTATTGGTTGCTTAACTCGAGTGTGAAGAGATGCAATAACAGAGCCAAACATTTCAGCCCTCTGGAAAACTTGTGTTGTGATGTATTATTGTCAAACATCCTCAAATGGATAAGTGCAACTAATAAAAATGTCTTTTTACATAAAGCTCCACATACCAATCTACTGAATCGGAATGCTGTTTTTATTCCATATATTACTGCATTGAATGGTGTCACCTTGACATCTCTTAGGGTTCCAAAGGGAAGTGATGCAAGACACTAACAACAATTGCTTAATGAAGGTCAATCAATGCAAGGGAGTATAGGATTCGCACAGATCACAGAGCAGCTCAGAAATACTCGTGTGACTAGTGAAGATGCCGCAAATTGGGCCAACAGTGAAATCTACAGTTCTGCCCGAGCCCTGCTCAGTTGGTTGTCAGTGGCATAAGCTGTATGTTGTCAAAGAAAATTATACCTCTGAAGCAGAAAGAATGTCTGACGTATTTAGATAGTCTGTGTACGCTTTCAGAGAGATCAGAGGAGCCCGTTTTGACATTTGTAGCACACCTTTGTGATGTCCTCAACCATGGAAACTGTGGCATGGACTCCTATAGTGATCATTAAGCTGCTATCAAATGGATGGATGTGAGCCTTCACCAATGATCTGTATACTATAATCATCCCTCCTGACATTGGATACCTGATATCCGAAATAGAACTTTAGCATCTTATAGAAAAGGAGCAAAATGTCTACCAGGCCATTGGATTGTTACATTAATAAAATTGAAAGAGGTCATGGAAGAGGAAATTCCATAGGACTCTCCAACTTAGCCCATGATCCATGCACAGCAGGACACTCGGATGACTGTTTGCCATGGAGTAGATTATGACTAAACTCTCATTGGGTTCCAATTCCTACAGATTGTCAACCAATTCCATACCAGCTTTTTTTTTTGAGGGGGTGAATGTAAGCAATCCACCTTGAAACAATTGAAGCAGTGTGTTTTTTTTCAGTGCTACATACTATAAAATCAGATTATTTCCAGAATGCAACTCCTTAGCAATAATTTAGAGGTCAAATCATGACATACTAGAAATTTCACAGTGCACATTTGGTCATAAATTGTGCTTTGGCCAATGATCCAATTGTTACATAAGATGCAAATGGAATCCTATTTTTCCAGTGCAAAGCTCATTTGGAGATTTGCCCGGGAAATTAGTAACAGTATTCTGAGGTGTGCCTGGACTCTTTAGAGCAACCATGTTTCATAGCATGTTTCTTGTGCTGTCCTCAAACCACTAGTCAGAAAACAACTCAGGTAGGTTATTTTACTTACCTTCCCTCCATCAACAACCTCCCATTACCTCACTCCAACCACAACACCATACTTCATCCAAGTCAACCACAGATTAAGAGTGTACTGTTGAGATCTCAGGAAAACTGAATGGTTTCAAATCTGAATCAGCCCTTGTAAGTCCTCAGGACCGGGATGTCCCAGTTAGCAAGAGAAGGAGTTATTTTTAATGAATAACTTACCTTTATGTTTTCAACTCATGCTGAATGTTTTAGAAACCCACTGGCAAGAGCAGTGCAGATTGAGCAAAGTGTGCACAATTCATGCAAGTTCACTTTATTTTGGATCTTGAGAATGGGTTAACAAAATACCATAGATCAGCCACGATTGAATGGTGGAGTAGACTTGATGGGCCAAATGGCCTAGTTCTGCTCTTATCACTTATGACCTTAATACATGTTGATCTTATGAAAGCATATCCAAGTAAAATAGGATCAATCCACAGCTATATGAAGTATATCATTTACAATTCCGTTTTAATGAAATAAAACAAAAGTAAAATAAATATCAACCAAATTATGCAAGTAGCAAGATGGCAGCAGCATAGAAATGATACAGAAAACATAATACCATTGCATGCAACATACCTGTGGTACATATACTGAATGCAATGCCCATTACATTCAGTGTGCTTTGAACCCAAGGGCTTGCTTTGAATTTTTTATACAACTTGCAGTGGTTTATGAAAAGCTTTACCATCAAGCGATGAGTAACTCATCCCACTAATTCAAAAATATACATAGAAACTTCCGATGAAAAGTCATCAACCTGAAACAACACCTGCTTCTCATTCACAGATGCTGTCTGAGTAACGAAACAACTGCAGCATTTTCTGTTTTATTTCAAATTCCCAGCATCCAAAGTTTTGTTATTTTCTTAACATCTACTTGACTGCAGAATCAATTCAAAATCTGTTCTCAGAATTAAAAATAAATCAATGTGCTTATGCACCCTTGCTGTTGCTAAAATTGTAGCATGTTGAGCATCTCAATGGTCCATTTCAACAAGAACACTTTCACAATTTCCATTAGATACTACGGTGCATTCATGGTGCAAATCATTCTCATTTAAAAACATTTTAAGCAAGAGCAAGCATCAAGAAAAAGCCTAAATAGAGTTTACAACACCTACAAAACATTTCTATTATGCTCAGTTCCATTTTGACAGTCATTAAGAAAATTAAAAACAGAACTGTACAGCAAGGGAAAAGGCCATTCAGCCCACAACATTGTGCCAACCAAGGTGCCAAAATAAACTAAATCGTTCTGCCTGCACATGATCTATTTCCCTCCAATTCCTGCATATTCATGTAGCTACCTAACAGCCTCTTAAATTCCATTGTCCTATCTGCATCGACCACGATCCTGGCAGTGCATTCCAGGCAAACGCCACTCTTATGTAAAAAAATGTGACTGCACATCTCATTTAAACATTTTCCACTGACCTTAAACCTATGCATGCGAATATTTGATTTTCCACCCTGAAATAAAGATTCTGACTATCTACCCTATCTATGCCTCTCATAATTTATACACATCTGTTGGAGTCCCATCAGCCTCTGGTGCCCCTGAGAAAACAAACCAAGTTTGTCAAGTCTCTCCTTGGAGCTAATACCCTCCAATCCAGGCAAAATCCAAGTAAATCTGCACCCTCTCGAAAGCCTCCATCTTGCCTGTAACAGAGCAATTAGAAAAGCATAATATTCTAAATGTGCCCTAACTAAAGTATATTTAAACTGTAAAATGTCTTCCTGTATTTTATATTCAATGCCTTGCCGATGAAGGCAAGCATCCCATACAGCATTTTTACTACTCTGTCTATTTTGGTTGTTATTTTCAGTTAACTATGGACTTGTATCCAAAATCTATTTGTACATCAATCCTATTAAGGACCCTGGCATTAACTGTATATTTTCTCCTTACATTTGATCTCCCAAAGTGCAACACCTCACATTTGCCCAGATTATACTTCACCATCTATTTATATCACAAACAATAAAGATCCCAGCACTGATCCTTGCAGAACACCCCCTGGACATATCCTCCAGCTAGAATAACATGCTTCCATCAATACCTTCTGTCTTCTATAGGCAAGGCAGTTTGGATCCTAAACTACCAAATCTTAATCTTAATCATCTAAATCAGCCTACCCTGAGGGACTTTGTGAAATGCCGTACTGAAATCCATGTAGACGACATCCACTGCCCTACAATCACCTTGATTACCTCCTCAAAAAACTCAATCAAGTTTCAAAGACAAGATGACCGTCCCTAATTAGCCCTTTTTCTCCCAGGGTTTAGTGCATGTTTACAGAATTCAGCAGCAATACTGTGTAGGAAGGAACTGCAGATGTTGGTTTAAACCAAAGATAGACACAAAATGCTGGAGTAACAGCAGGACAGGCAGCATCTATGGAGAGAATGAATGGGGGACTTTTCGGGTCAACACCCTTCTTCAGACTGATATCAGGGGAGAGGGAGATACATAGATAAGGAAGTAGTGTAAAAACAGGACAAAGGGGATGGAGATCAAGGAAAATGTTAAATAGATCATTGTTAGCTGGGGGAAGGTGACAAAAAAGCAAACAGAGATAAAATGTAGTTGGAGACAGTCAGACTGATCGGAGAACTGGGAAGGGGGAGGGATGGAGAAAGAGGGAAAGCAAGGGTTACTTGAAGTTAGAGAAGCTAATATTCATACCGTTGGGGTGTAAGCAGCCCAAGCAAAATATGAGATGCTATTCCTCCAATTTGTGTTGGGCCTCACTGACAATGGAGGAGGCCCAGGACAGAAAGGTCAGTGTGGGAATGGGAGGGGGAGTTAAAGTGTTCAGCAACCGGGAGATCAGGTAGGTTTAGGCGGACTGAGCAGAGGTGTTCAACGAAATGATCGCTGAGCCTGCGCTTGGTCTATCAGCAGCTATACTGTTCAGTGGAAAAGTAAGGTTAGCTTTACATTTTTGAAGCTCACTGCAATCTCACCTTTCAGGTTCTATCTAATCCAAAGAATAGCATTTCAAGATGCATCTGCAAATTGTTCAGTGAGAAGCTGCAGATCAAAAGCAGTACTATCTTCCTCCAAGCCATTTATGAAGAAACTGATTTGAGTGTTCTGCATCTGAAACAAAACAAATCAATACAATGGGTCGATTAATCTTCCACTCATATTTGAAAGAAACATTATTTCTAATTGACCTTAACTTATTTGTACCTGTATCTGGTTTTGTCATGTATTAAGTGGCAATATCAATGAAATCCGGAAGAAATGTTTTTACTTGAGTGAAAACATTGATTTGTTCTAACGTCATTCCAGCCACTTATAGTTTGCACAGGAAGCATGCTGAATGCCTATTAAATTATATATCGTACACAGTAACAAATTAGTAGAAGCTTTGACATCCTTTCAATACTGCACAACTAGATTTTTAAAACTACAAGGTCAGAAAATTATGATAGTCTTTCTATGAATTAACAATAATTATATTGCTCCTAATCTTTGTTGGAAAGCAATTCCTGGGAATATATTTTAACTCCTATATATATATATATATATATATATATATATATATATATTAAGCTCCACATTGGAGCTTAATTTACAAAAAGAAAGGGTGAAACAGAAATGGAACACTTCTCAAATCCATCCCCATCCAAATTTAACCGTGGCCGATTGAGGGCTTTTATGCTAATCTGTTTACAGAAAGCAGGTTTATCATTTTAACAGTCCATTTACTTTAACCGCAGAGAGCTGGGTTTCACAGACCTTAAGTAACCTGACAGCTGAAAACAAGCAAGGTGGTAAATGGTTTTACAATACTGCCTATGGGCCAGGAAAAGGAGTGTTCCCTCCAGACCCAATAAGCTCATCCTGTAAACCACACTGCTCCCTAGGCCCCCATTAATCTGCCTGCTTCTTGCAGACTACAAGCTTCCTTCTTTCACAACATCACCTGCACCACGATGCATTTCGGTAATTAACATCACCCAGCCACCACCAGCCCATATTCCACATGATCTGGACCCCACCAGACTCCTAATCTTGTGATCCTGTCACTTCTAACCAAAGGTTCTACAGTCTAGTGAAGTTGGCTTCCTTCCTGATAGCCTCCAGTTTGTCAATTTATCTGTGGGCAGGAACCCCACCTGAATTGGCCTCACAGCTAAACAGGATTTTCTGACTTTACAACAGCATATCACACAGAACTAAACTCCAATAATTGAGGCTATTGCCTTTTTGATTTTCATGCAACACCATTCTTCCTCGAAGTAGGTATCACAAAACATAGTTAAAGAGCATTGCAATAAAAATAAAGATGATGTCACCATGTATTTAATGGTCATTAACTAGCACAGGGCAGCAAGGATGCATTGCTGTTACTGAAAGTTGAAAAAGATTTTGAAATCTGATAGTTCTACATCTGAAAGTTCTTGAGGCAACCTGATAGAGAATGGGGTAAAAATAGCACCATTACACAAAATTAAAACAGTAAGTGGTCTCAAAACTCCTAGGGAATTTCACTTGTAGGTAATGTTACCTTTACGATATGATGTGACAATAGAAAACAGTGAAGCAACAACATTTGAATGATCTAAACGATATATTTACTGAATTTTCAAACTAATCATCAAAATATGTATGCACTAAACAATAGGGGTCAGCAAAAATCAAGGGAAGTGTTTTTGGCAATGAGAGGATTATCTTGCCAATAGTGCCGAGGAGGACGGAGCCGGCGACGACAATCGCAAGGGACAAGGCTGGTAGGAAAGTGAACCAGGGTCTTGCTACCCGTGCCCTCAATGTCAGCTGTAGGAGGCGCCCCCAGAGCACAAAGGTGGCACAAAGGTGGCCGGGTGAGAAGAGGAATGTCAGTACGCTGAATGACCCAGGGGCTCGTTTGGATCGGACGCCACTCCACAAGACCTAGCGCGCGTACCAGACTTTGGAAATGCCGCCACATCTGGCAACCCAAAAATAATTTCACCGTGTTTTGCACATGTGACGATAAAGCACTATTGGACTATTAAACGACCTTCCCTCTCTGCCGCTGTCTACCACTGATACCTTATCGCAAAAGTAAACAGGACCCATAATGCTGTAATGATTTTGTTCCAGTCCTAAAATGGCATCTGTGGTGCAAGCTGTGTCAGATGCCACATAGATGAGGTCAGCAGTGCCCGCACAGCTACCACCAGTCAGTGTCAAACCACAAGGCCAATTTGATGTGATACTCCTATTCAAAGCTCATCAGTCCAGTTAATGCCACCTCAACCACATACAGACAAAAAGATGTTTAGAAGCAGGGAAATTTCCCAACAGCACTTACCAATAGTATGATCAACTACTGATTGCTTTCTGATTATTGCTATGAAGCACAAGTTATAGTACTTTCTGGCATTTTTTATGTTGCTAAGGTCTACGAAGACTAGCTTTGCAGCTGCTAAGAGTCCTTTTCTTGGACACTAAGGGTTTTGCTAACACATTTCTCCCAGGTTTGAGTAGATTAACAGAGAACAGAGTAAACTGGAAGAATAGGTAGTGCAATGAATGAGCACAACATTCAGTTGGTGGAGTTATCCAGGGGTTGCAGGAACAACCCCTGTTCTGAACCTCAATGTAGAACCAAATGTGAAAACTCTGCATTTCAGTAAGGACATTTGCAGCCTGCTCCTTCCATAACATACTCTTACTGAAAGGACACCGGCAGTCTTCAATGGCACAGTTATGTTGCATGAATTAGCAGGCAGCATGAAATTGGTAATGCGCCTACACTGGAAGGAACAGCAAATGTTTAATCCTGCACTTTGATTACCCTGCTCATTTTAGTGGAGTATCATATTTAGCCTCCTTATATTTAGCTTCCAAATTATCACTTTGCGACAGATGATGACTTAAATCTCTAAATGCGGAACAGTCTAACCAAACATCAATGCCACATTGATGCTGGTTTAACATGGTAGCACATAATTTATACCATTGATCCAATTGTTGGTAGGAAGATCCAATTAATTTTATTCATACGTTAAATCCTCATTCACTGCTGACTGCAATGAGAAGCCTGCAGACCTATGTCAATGCAATTCAAACTGTATTTTAATATCTTTCATAATATTTTCATTAAAATGTGCACACGACATATTGATATGTGTGGAAACAAACTGCAGTCACACTGATGCCCTCATTGGTAGTTACTGAGATCTTCACGACCAGATTGCCATTGATCACATTACATTAATGCAGTTTACAAAATGAATACAGACACTCCCCGACAGACGCAAAAGGAGACTTACGAAAAATTGCACTTACGTAAACTATTCCGTACTCAGTCCCTAGTGCAAGCAAGGCAGTTTGTAATTTCCACAACACTATGATCACTCAAGTTTACATCGGAAACAAGCCAGCAATGGTGGCGATACTTACCCAGAAGGCTGCGCACTGCAGAAAGTGCCCCAAAGGTGAGATGGAAGTCAAGCCAGCAATGGCGGCGGTGCTTACCCAGAAGGCCGTGTGCTGCAGAAAGTAGCCTGGGCGTAGCTGGCTGTTCCTGAGACAGTTAATATTCCCAGTGAGTTATTGTGGGCAGGGGATAGGGATAGTAATCCCAACTTGCATCAAACCTGACTTACACAAGGGTTCACAAAACATAACCCTTATGTAAGGCAGGCAGTGCCTTGATCAAACCCTCTCCTTCGACAAACACATCAAACACATCACAAAGACAGCCTTCTTCCACCTCAAAAACATTGCCCGTCTCCGTCCATCCCTCTCCTCCACAGCTGCAGAAACCCTCATCCACGCCTTCATCACCTCCCGTCTGGACTACTGCAACAGCCTCCTCTATGGCGCACCCTCAAAAATCATCAATAAACTTCAATACATTCAAAACTCCGCTGCCCGTCTACTCACACACACCTCGATCCGTGACCATATCACCCCCGTCCTTTATAAACTCCACTGGCTCCCCATCCCCCAGAGAATCCAGTACAAAATCCTCCTCATAACCTACAAAGCCCTCCATAACCTGGCCCCATCCTACCTGACCGACCTCCTCCACAGGCACACTCCCACCTGCACCCTCCGCTCTGCCGCTGCCAATCTCCTATCCCCCCACATCCGGACTAAACTCAGATCCTGGGGGGACAGGGCTTTCTCCATCGCTGCTCCCACCCTATGGAACTCACTACCCCAAACCGTTAGAGACTCCCCCACACTCACCACATTCAAAACATCGCTGAAGTCTCACCTGTTCAGTACTGCCTTCAACCACTGAAGGTCACCTCACCTTCTGTCTCCTTTCTCTGTTCATTTATTTATTTACTTATTTATCTATTTATTCATTTACCTATGTTCTCAAAATCTCTGTAAAGCGTCTTTGAGTATATGAAAAGCGCTATATAAATAAAATGCATTATTATTATTATTATATAACACTTGAATGCAAATCTAGAACTTAATTGAGGAAATAATTCCTCTGTAGTAATGAGTACAACTAAAGGCAAGCCTTGTGAATACCAAAAATTATGCTTTGGAAATAACTCTTCTGTCCATTGTTGATAGAGGGTGATTGGATCTTTAAACCCATTTTTCTCAGTAGAATGTGAATTATTTCACAGAGAAGGAGAGAACCACATTTTAGTGTTGTTTTGGTACATTGAGAGCGGGAAAGATTATGCAATGATAATTGAAAGAAAATAATAATGGAGACTGAAGAAAACATTGTTCTCATAAAAAAGGAAAATTTGAGTGGAGTAATTTCTTCAACTCGTTTTCTAAAAAACGTTAACGATTGGTTAGTGAAGATCAGCCTTGATGTGTTTTTTTATCTTTAAAAAAAATCTTCTTCTGGTGAAGATAATGGCCTACCAATGAAGTGTCCAACATCAAGACATGGATAGATAAATGGCACTTACATTGTATCATGTTGTAATGGAATTTCGTTCAAATAGGCACTCGTCTGTATAGTTTTGAATGACAATAAAATTATATTCATTCATTCATTCATTCATTCATTCATTCATTCATTCATTCATTCATTCATCATGTAGGTCTTGGGTAAAAAACATCCTTGCTGAAAATGTTTTTTACTAGGACCCTAAAACTCAATGGTGTTAATTTTGACAAGTGTCCTATCATTAACGTGCTAGCAGTTGGAATGAGAGTGCCACGGGTAAGAGGGTAATTACTGTTGATCCTATCATTAACGTGCTAGCAGTTGGAATGAGAGTGCCACGGGTAGGAGGGTAATTACTGTTGATCAGAAATCAGACTGGATCAGTTATGTGAATGCTGTGGCTGCAAGACCTGATCAAAAGCTGAGTAATCTATGGTGTACGTTCAACTTCTGACTTCCAACACCCATCTGGCCACTTGCAGATCAAGAATGTGGAGAAATTGCAACAGTATGCCTGAAATGGTGGAACTATAACAGCGTTCAAGCAGGCTGAGGCTTTTGTGTAATCAGAATCCTAACCATTTGTTTTACTCCATCACCAGCATTTTACGATGCAATGCAACAAAGCACCAAAACGTCTTCTCAACATCTCGCAACTCATCTACCTCAATTAGTCAGAAGTTCAAGATCCACAGGTGCAAGGGATAACATCTATTCCTGTTCCCAGTAAGTCTCAATGGTTTGGTGATTTAGAAATACATCACTCATCTCACCATTGAGCTTGGGCCAAACACAATTGTTTGGGACAAATTCTACACAACATAATTGAGAGAGCACTTTCACAATTGCAACATCCAAGATGAAATAGCACCATGATCTTCTCAAGGGCAACTAAAGATAGCTAATAATGTTGACCTTGATGCCAATTCCCATATTCTGAAAAAACATGAACAGCTAAAGTTATTAGACTCAGCAGAAATATTCTGATTCTTGCTGATGAACTGCTGCAAATTTTTACACCAAAAAAGTTTTCAGATGGTCAGCAGCTGAAATTCTTTTCAACTAAAAAATAAAGTGCTGGAGGAACTCAACGGGTCAGGCAGCATCTATAGATGTAAATGGCAGATGACATATTGGGTTGGTATCTTCTTCAAAGTCAAGGGTCTAAAGTGGTGCCCCAACCTGAAATATCATTTGAGCATCCCTCCACAGAAGCTACCTGACCCTTTGAATCCACCCAGCACTTTTTTTGCATAATATTCCAGCATCTGAGGTTTCTTGTGCCTCCTCTTTCTTTTAAAGAAACCAATTACTTTCCCTGTCTTTCAGTTTATAATATGCATTCACAACAATATATTCAAAATTCAGCCTGGATTTTATTTTTCCTTTCTGTCAAGAGCAGCGATATAGACGAGGAAAGGCAAATGAATTCTGAGGCACATCATCCTATTTAGCATCTATTCATTTCTTTGAATAGACATGGTAGACATGTAGACATTTACACTATTGGCGGATTTAAGAAGTGTTTTATGCACTGCAAGCTGCATACAAAAACTGCCTCCTTTCTTCAAAATATAATACTGATTAACTTCTGAAGTAACGGTTGTCTGGCACACATGCCCCAGTGAAAGGATGGCAAGAGGACAAAAGGTTTTTTTTGATATCCACTTTAATCAAATCAAGCAGGGCCACAAAATTACATCTTTATGGATGAAAGCCCAGTGAATGACAAGCAAAACAAGAAAATCTGAAGGCTGCTCTAATTTGGGTTCAAATGAGAGATGTGCTTTTCACAATCAATATAAGAAGTGCATTCCTACCTTGTTAACATAATTGTAAATATTCTGTAAATATTTTCCAAACCGCTGCTTGCGCACTAGCCCATTGTAAGAGAAACCCTGCTGCCAGAGGCATCTACTAAAGAAAAACATGCTGATTGCTGAGTTTTGAAACTGGCTACATAACTAACATGTATAACCCTTGATAAATTATATTGAATTTTACTATTAAATCCTTAAATTCTATCATTAAAAAATGACTCAAATATTTGTGTGATAAAAATCAAGTTTTGTTCAAAAGCAAAATAGCACTGCTTCATCCTATTGAAGTTTTACTTCACCATTTTAAGGATCTGTTGGCACTTGGTATTGACTGTCATTTGTAAGTTGGCAATTTTTTGGACAGATCAGTTTTCAAAATGCCTTTATAGAACCTGTGACATTTATAACTGCAAAGCTGTGAGTGAGAAATGTTTTAACAGATTTCAGGGGTACTTTTTTAACAATGTTTATTTCTACCTGTTCAGTGCTTTAAAAAAAACCCCACTCTAACCTATTTATATATACATTCACCTTTCCCACTATGTTAGCTAAATAGTACTATTACCTTATTTATTTTTCATTATTGGATTCCCTCACACTAACCTAACTGAAGAAATTATTGAGGTGCTTGCAATATTTCACAATATTGTAAGTATTAAATTACAACCTTCCTAATGAATTCCAGTACACAATATTTTCACAAATCACGAATTCTCAAATAATACCCTGTAAAATCAAGAACTAATTTACACGTAGCTTGTTTATCTTCAAGAGAAGTATCAGCCCAAACTCCAGTCTGCTGAACATCCGAGATATTGAAGATTACTATGATCACCGTCTGGCACCCAATAAAGTATTGCAGAATATTTACCAATATTGGTAATATTTTCAGTTATTCATTTTAAAGTAAAACCGTACTAAAATGATTAAAACAGCAAGGAGAACATACTGACAAATGCAAGTGAAATTACAGCTTGTGATTAAATATAATGCCTGACCTGAACAAAATGTACATAATATGCACAGGATTCATAACATATTAAATGTATAATAGTTTTTTTTTCTGTTATCAGTTATATGGGAAACAATGAAAAATGAAAGCCAATTGGTATAAAGTTTGTCTCTGGCATTCTGGGATAACCAAAAGATGTTTTCTATCTCCACTGTCTTAACGGAGCACAACAACTGATGAACAGCCAATTTCCCTTTATCACATTATTGCAGCCATGAAGGAAACACATTTGTTCTACTCAGCTCACTGAAGATACCATTACCAATCTAACATATACATGTTTTATATCAGTACAATCCTTGGAGTATGAGAAATTCAACAATATATAACAAGTAGCATGACAGTTTATTTACTGGGAGAAAATTGTCTCTATCGAAGAAGAGAAACTCAAAATGCATTTTCAAAGCCAAATATCACTATTGCATTAAGGCAATATTTCTTGATCAACTATTATCCCCAGAAATGTGACATAGCATTTAAATTTTCATGAAATGAAGACTAGATAAATTTGTAGCTATGTTTAATCAAACAAAATACATATTGTAATATAACTAAGGCTAGTGGGGTGGTATAGTTTCATTGATTGAATCTAGGTAAAACTAAATGTTCCATATTACATTCTATATAGATCATCACCATAATATATTCCACTTACTACATAACATTGTTTCATAACAAGAACTTTTCATAATGTACAGTGTAAATTTTTCCCTACAATACGATAAAATAGAATTAACACTCGGGAACTCAAATGATGCCGCATAACACTCGGGCATTAATTGAGCCAAATAAATCACGTATCCCATGTTAACTCTATCAATACTACAATAACAAAGTAAAGAGGGAAAAAAGAACTGTGCAATTGGACAGAATAATTTCTGTGTTCAGTACATTAACAAGAATAGGACTGTAGCCTGAAAGTGCTCCTAGGATGTTTGGTTTGCAAGGGAGAACTTGTTCATTGCCACAGTACTCTATGCTGCCTACTGGTTAGTTGGCATCTTCTACTTCTTATCAGTTCCTGGGTACTCCTTGTAATATAATGGTTAAAAAAAAACACACCTTTATGGAGACAGTAGGTTTTTCCGAGGCAATTTCATCATTTCTCCAATCTTAAGACGTCTAGCTGCAACCCTGAATTCTCTCATCTGAAAGATATGACTATTTTTGAGGGGGAAGGGGCTCGCTCCAAAAACAAATGAAGGAGCTAATGTAACACAGGACCAAATAAAGGTCTGAAGAAGGGTCTCAACCCGAAACCTCACCCATTCCTTCTCTCCAGAGATGCTGCCGCTAAGTTACTCCAGCTTTTTGTGTCTATCTTCGGTTTAAATCAGCATCTGCAGTTCCTTCCTGCACATTTTGAGTAGACCATGATGGATGTTCACTTTGGTAAAGAGTCTCAGATATTGTGGTGACCTGCTTCATTTTCCACATTTTGATTAAAGGTGATAGAAATAGAGAACCAAAGGTGGACCAAGGGAGGTGGCGATGAGAACACAGCTTTCCTTGCTGTGCATTGTGTAGGTGTACCCTTCTTCAGCCATTAATATATTGGGGAGCCCATCATTGGATTTCTGAAATAAAGACTTTGATTAGACCAAAGATAGACACAAAAAGCTGGAGTAACTCAGCGGGACAGGCAGCATCTCTGGAGTGAAGGAATGGGTGACATTTCAGGTCAAGACCCTTCTTCAGACTGAGAGTCAGGGGAGAGGGAGACTAGAGATATGGAAGGGTAAGCTACTCATGGCTCATACTGTTTTATTTGTCACATATCCAGGACCCAATGTTTCATTAGTAACATCAAGGATGTGTTCTTTGGCAATGGTCTTTACTTTCACTATCCCATTAGTGGCTTCATCATTAACAGATAAGGTAGCTCTGCAGTGTGTGCATGAGGAAGCCCCTAGTATGTTCAATGATCATGTAATCTATCAAAGACCTATCATACACATTTGAATTTCTAGCTCTGTACCATATTAATTGGATCATCATGGTCTAATTAGGTGTCAGATTAACACTGCAAGAGAATTGATCGCATCAACTGCCTACTCGCTATACTATGACTACATATGTGCACTGCCATACCACACAATTTGTCTAATAGGGTAAGTTGTGCTAAAATGGAAATGTCGCCTTCACAACATTATAAAAAGCTCCATGTAGCCCAATTTAAAACTCAAATTAATTTACCAATGCTTGGGATTTTCTGGCTGCCAAACATTGATTTTATTAAATAAAATCGGATGTTTATGGTATTTATAGTTTAACTTACAATATTAAAAATGAACATCTTGGGTTGGAAAACCTGCTGATGCATATTTCGGGCTGCTTTGGGCAGACTGTTTCTATCTACCATCTGAAACACAAGTCACAATCTGTTGCACAGTCTGTTATTTAATGCATGCATGATGCATGTTAAGCCCAATTTATAACATTTATTCACCTCTCAACTGAGTCACAACTAAGAACATAAATTGTAAGGAAAATGCAGTAAATGATCGAGTACTCCAACACCCAACCAGATGCACCATAATTTAATTAAATATTCTGTCATTTTTTTAAGACGTTTCCGATATTATGCAAAATGTTGAACAACTATTTTGTGCTTGAAAGTAAACGGCATGTTATACAGCTATAAATAATATGCTGATTCAAATAAACTTGATACTAATTAATACTGTAAATGTTGTCTTCAGTCCGATTACCGAGTAATCATTTTACTCCAGTATTTGTTATCTGGAATCGTTATTTCATCTTTCAACTGATGTTACTTATGAATAAAACCAGCATCTGCAGTTCTTTGTGTCTCCTTGTTTCTGCACAGTATTTTTGTCAACGTTGTCAAACCAAAACCCATGAAGCATAATACTGAGGGCAAAATCCAAATCTATGCCAAGAAATTAAATAATTTAGCACCCACTTTTATAAATAACTTTAATCCAAGATAGATTACTCCAACAATCATTTCCAAGTGTAATGGCGGCCATCGGAAAATTAGACTGGCCATTTCTATAAGCTATTCACATTCGAGCTTCTTATGTTTATCTGACACCAAATGCATGTCCAATGTCCTATTTGTGCAATGTTAATTTCAAATCATAAATACATTTTATGCAACGTACAATCTTCATTAAATAGTCACCATACAAATAGTACAGCACCCATTTTTTTCCTATAATTCTGCTAACCATGGAGACTTGGCAGGGCAGCTTTGGAATTGACTGCAATCTGCTTACTTTCCTGAGACAACTGTGTGCGCACTTTCCAGCAACGAGCAACAGATGTACTCATTTAATAGTGCGGCAGGAAGATGAACAGTCTCCACGACCAGCAGTGTTCGGTAAAATGTACAAGGGGTACCCTCTACTTCCCTGGCTACAGACACCAATGCACAGTCCTACCACTGCTCCTAAACATCCCAACAATATGAGCCAGGCAAGCATCAGGATCTTCATGGAAAATATCACTGCTCTTCGGAGAATGCAATTTGAGTCCCAGATTGAGGCTAGGTTGCCCTGCAGTAACCAATCAGCAGGTGCAAGGGGCTCAAATAACAGTGGATCTTCATATCAAATCTATTTCTCCATCCACAGATGCAGACGGACATTCTGAGTAATTCTATCCTTTTATGTTTTATCTTTTCAGATTTCCATTTCTTTCTATTTTCAAGGATTTTGTCGTTGGGTGCTGTTTGTTATTCAGGAAAACCAACCAAAGAGAGCACAGTGACAGAGAAAGAACAGCGTATGGACTTAATGGAAACATGAAAACAGAAGGATCAAGAGGAGCAGAAGGATGAGGCAGGGCACTGACGTAACACTCTCACACTTCATCCTGCTTCTTTCAATACTCCATCTGAGAGAAGGAGCAATGTAGAGTATGCATATCACATTTGCTTGCAACTTTCTCCACATTTTGCTGTCCCTTGTAAGTGAAGCCACACGCAAACCGAAGGAACAGCATCTCATATTCTGCTTGGGTAGCTTACAACCTGGGTTTCAAATTTGGTAGCTAACCAGTCAGCAGAAAAACAATACATGATTGCAATCAATCGATTTCCAGTGTATAGATACATGATAAGGGAATGATGTTCAGTGCAAGGTAAAGCCAGCAAAGTCCGGTCAAGGATAATCTGAGGGACATCAAAGGGGTAGATATTAGTTCAGCACTGCTCACTGGTTGTGGTAGAGTGATTCAGTTGCCTGATAACAGCTGGGAAGAAACTGTCCCTGAATCTGGTGATGCGCATTCTCTCCTCTCTTACCCACCTATCTCCCTTCTGCCCCACCTTGATGTGCACCCGTTTCTGCTTTCAACCTCCCCTCACCACCCCCCAAATCTCCTTGCACCTATATTCCTTCCTCTGGCATCACAATTCGCACATTTTCTCTCCTTAACTCCTCATCTCTCACTTTTTGTCCTTTCATCTCTGGCCTTTGTCTAACCACCAGCTGCCTCAGAGATGCTGCTTCAGCGGGTCACTGAGTTACTCCAGCATTTTGAGTCTATCCATGCTCTAAGATCAACTTAGTCTCAGTATCAATCTCTGCACTTGTGTACCATGAAGAGGATGAGCATGGCCATCACTTGAGAATAGATCAAGCTATGTCAGTTGCTGCTGGGTTAAAAAATAGAGGAAGGCTTGGATAGAGTGGATGTGGAGAGGATATTTCCATTAGTGGGAGAGTCTAGGACCATAGCTTCAAAATAAAAGGATGTACCTTTAGGAAGGAGATGAGGAGTCAGAGGGTGGTGAGTCTGTGGAATTCGTTGCCACAGAAGGCTGTGAAGGCCAAGTCAATGGATAACTTTAAGGCAGAGATTGATAGTTTCTTAATTAGTAGTACGAGTGTCAGCGGTTGTGGGGAGAAGGCAGGAGAATGAGGTTGAGAGGGACAGATAGGGCAACCATGATTGAATGGCAGAGTAGACTTGATGGGCCAAATGGCCTAATTCTGCTCCTATAACATATGAACTTATGAAGAAATACAGAGTTCTGAAAATGGTCTTCACCACCCACAGAAAATAATATATTACCACCTGAAATACCAGGTATTTCACACAGAGTTTACTGTTATTCTCTCTTAACTTTGTAAAGTTCTCAAAATAACGAGCTGTTCCTGCATCAACAATATAAATCCAGAGCATTGGTACACTAGAACAGGCTGCAAACTTTGTTTTCAGGTACAGTGACAATATAAAGTTGACAACATGAGCTTCAGCCAGGATGTTAGAATTTCATCAAAACTTTATCTTCGGTTAGATTAATTTACTATCATATGTACAAGAGTGCAATGAAATTTATTTTTCACATGAAGCTCTCAAAGTAAAAGAATAAATATGATGAGTGAGATACAGCAGAATGGTGCAAGGTTGCAGTGCAAAATCAGAGCATTGCAAAAGAATATTAAAGTACATTAATGTAATAACCAAATGAGATAGAGAAAAATACCCTTCATACTATCTCTCCAAAATCCTCCAAATTCAGTAGAACTCATGTGTGACAATGCTGAGAACTCTATTTTACACTCTGTACCTTTCCCATTGCTCTACCTATTGTACTTGAGTTTAGCTTGATAGTATTTATGAATAGTATTATCTAATACAATGGAAGAGCATGCAAAACAAAACCTTTCACTCTACCTCAGTTGACGTGACAATAATAACCTACGTCACTTGAATATACCTAAGCCATCTAATCCTTCTCTCAAGCCAAAATCCCCGGCACTGAAGTCAATCAGCTATGATGGGCAAGTCACATGATTAACATACCCAACATCAGACCACAAAAACTGCTTTTCTATTCCAAGCTCTGTTCTAAGAAGAGGTGGTGGACAGCGAAAAAGATTCAAGGATGTGTTTAAAGCTTCCTTGCAGAAAAGCAATTCCAAGAAAGTGCTGGCCCATGATTTCTCCAAGTGTACAAGAGTATTCAGGATGGTGTTGAAAACATTTGAGGCCATGTACCAGGAGAACACAGCAGCCTGTAATGGAAGGAACTCCTCACCCTTTCAGCCATTTCCTCCCTCATTTGTGGAAGTCTATTGTTCCCACATTGTGAATTCTCAGATGGCTAATGAGCCCAAAGGCAGGTGGAAGCGTGTGAGCCTCCAATCCAAGGGACTGCCAAAGAGAATAGAGGGAGTATATGCGTTAATTATGTTTGCAGTTATAATACTCTCTGTAAACAAGGCAATGACAATGTATAGACAGACTTAAGCTGCCAATTCATTACAACTGAAAATATGCTCAAGGTTATTATTACTGCTTTCAACCTCATTGTAAACATCTATTAATGCTGGATTTTGAGATATGTTTTTGGCCTTCCTAGAAAACTGGAAATGGAGGATAATTTCTGCAGAGCTTCTCTCACTTGTCTGCAGTAACCTCAGTGGAAAAGTTATGAAATCCCAGATATTATTACAATCACAATCATAAACCATATTTCTGGAGTTTCAGTACGAGTTTCACTGAAGTCACGGCAGAGGAATGGGAGAACCCCTGCAGAAATTCCCCCCCAGGGACATCAATATAAATTATCATAATGATCTCAGCCTAGGACAATTGTAGAAATTACAGCCGGTCAACCTACACTCTTCTCTTTTAATAATTTGAGCTTGGGTGGGACAACGTCTGAATCTATTTTGCCAGACACATTTATGATCTCGCCTCTTAATTGCAGTAATGCTTTGGATTTATCACACTGAGTTATTATGGCAATATTTAGCAGGATGACTAAGATTTATGACAAAAACCCATAGAAGTAGCCACAATTCACTTGTCCATGAAGCAGTTAGGCTTTAAAATGAAAATCATTAGGCAACGGGGATGTAGCACACACTTAGTCATTAATGCAATTGTCATGACCATTGTACAGAGTGACTGAGCTAAATCATGCTTACTTTAATCATGTATAATTGTAGCAAGCCAATATAAAATTGTACAGTTTAGATATTGTGGTTAACTGCTCCCTTTTCATTACATATGCCATAAAATTCTTATTAAATTTTTAAGCAAATTAATCCTCTCTTTATTGAACAACCAAAGGAAGGAGCCAATACTCATAAAAACAAGGCAGCATCAAGTTTTAAAGGATTAAAAGTTTTTGAGGCAAATTACAAAGAAAAAATTAAGTGCTGCCAAATATATTTCATTTGAAGGCTCACGTTTGCCGAAGAACAATTCCACGATTTAGATGCTGTGAAAGCAGCTACCAGATTTAATTGTGATTTTTTAATGTTAGTACTATAGAAGGCGGAGTGAGCGATATATTGGAAAGAACAAAGGAAAGAGAAATTACACATTAACGCAGATAAACAGAGGAATCCAAAACATCTGCCACATGCTGGAGTCACAATCTTGGCCCCAGAATGGAGTTGGAACAACCAAACCTGTGGCTATGATTTGGATGGTGGCCAAGAATTTCAAAATGGAGACTCAAAGGAAATACATAAAATGACACATGCCTCAGCCACACAGCAGAACAAGAACTGTTGCTGATGACTGTGAAGGTGCAAATAGGTAAGAATTTATCCTCCTCCAGGTCTTTCCAGCCTGGTGCTCGGAAGAAGGTTTTCACAACCTGCAGCCAGCCACTGTATTTCGAAAGCTAGTGAAGAATCTATAGATTCAAAGAAGAATCTAATTTATCTGTTTCTTCCAGGCGAGAGCCCATCAGACAGAGAACCTGGCATGATTCTCAACAACTCGGGCTTTCCAATTATCCAAAGTGTCATTGTCTTCATTTTACCACACCAGAATCCATAAACATTAAGGAATTCCAAGTGATTGTGCTTCCTGAATGTACAGTAGTCCCCAAAATGACAAGTTGGGCACTCACCAAGTTGCACAACTATGCACAAATAGCATCTTACACTAATTTGAATCCGACGTATGAATGAAGAAAGTTGCAATAATAAGATTTACAGTAAAACTGTTAATTCGGCATCCTCAGCAGTTTGGTCATACTGGACTAGCAGAATTTCCAGACTATTTGATGTTAGTCTTATTAATACAGGTTTATGTTTAGTGCAAAGGTGGAGTGAAAAGCTTTGCTTTGTATGCCATCCAACCAGATCAGATAATACTAAAATGGATACAATCAAGCCAAACTCAAGTACAATAGGTAGAGCAAAGAGGAAGATGCAAAGTGTGGACTAGAGTTCTCAGCATTACAGTTCACCAGTTCCAGAGACAAAGTCCCATGTTCACAATGCATTAATGGAGAATCAGACAGTGCTTTAGCTCAGGGCCTGTTAACAGAGGGGAAGAAACAGTCCCCAAGTCTGGTGGTGCGTGCTTACAGGCTTCTGTATCTTCTACTCGAATGACCAGAGTGGGACAAGTCTTTGATCATGTTGGCTGCTTTTCTGAGGCAGCATGGTGTAGATGGGGTCAATGGTGGGGTGTTTGGTCTGTGTGACGGACTGGGCCACATGCACAACTCTGCCAATTTCTTGGTTGAACTGTTCCCACTTTTAATTTTTAGATGTTGCACAGTAGTTTAATAATATTTTAGTGAACCAGGTGTGTTTTAAGAGACAGGAAACAAAATCCAGTGATTTAAAGGGGGCACGAGAAATAAGGCACCATTGAGGGTTTTTTAAGGAGCATTGGAATGGGCCCCAGGGAGTTCAAAAGGAGTGCAGGGGAAATTATCTTGAGAGTCAGATATTAAACCATCGAGGTTTACAAAGAATCAGATGGCAAACTGTCTGAGTTTGATCTTATGTTGCAATTCAGAACATAATAGTGCAAAAGAGCTATGCTCCAACGCAGCCCATTGATGGCCTGGGTGTACCATGAGCAAGCCTCAAAACACAGCATTGCTATTGAGTTTTCAACAACTTGGCAACAATGTCATCAGTTAGCCCTTGTCATCAGTTCTGGAGGTGGTGTAGAATGGCAGAAACCAATGGTGGGAGAAGCAATGTCCAAAGCTTCTTCCTGCAAATAAGAATACGAGTTGTACAACTGGATTGGCGACTTCCTCATTGGAAGGTCACAATCAGTACGAATTGGCAACACTACTTCCTCCTTGCTCACCATCAGCACAGGAGCGCCTCAGGGCTGTGTGCGCCCTCTGCTCTACTCACTCTATACCCATAACTGCATAGCCAGACACAGTTCCAATGCCATCTTTAAATTTGCTGACAATCTCACCATTGTTAGACGGATAATGATTATGATGAGTCAGAGTGTAGGAGAGAGATTGAAGATCTCATTGATTGGTACCAGACAACAATCTTGTTCTCAACATCAGCAAGACCAAGGAGCTGATTGTTGACTTTAGAAGGGGAAAGTGGAAGACCCACTTCAGGTTGGCGGTGGAGAGAGTCAACATCTTCATGTTCCTGGGCTTGCATATCTCTGATTTATGCACATTTATGGATTTTGCTACATCTAAAAGTTAGAGGGAAATCTTGAACCTTGCTGTATTTTCTTCAATAGTTTATCAGTTCAACAATTACTCATTCTGCCTCCACAATACTCTTATCATGTTGATGCTGCCTGACCTGCTGAGTTACTCCAGCATTTTGTGAATAAATCGATTTGTACCAGCATCTGCAGTTATTTTCTTATACTCTTATCATGTTATTGTTTTCAAAAAATCCAAAAATCTCAAGACTTGACCTTCAAGATATCTTTATTATGCTTTAAAATAGATATTTTTCATTCTGCCATTACTCCATAGTATCCGTGGCCACTTAACTAAATATAGAGCTGGAAATTATTACACTATTTCTTAATAGTGTTAAAGACCATGTTTGGAAATACAACGCGGAAACAGATCCTTCGGCCCATCGAGTCTGCACCGACAAACGATCACACATACACTAGTTCCATGTTGTCCCATTTTCGCATTCTACACACTAGGACAATTTACAGAAGCCAGTTGACCTACAAATCAGCATGTCTTTGGAATATGGGAGGAATCCAGAGCACCTGGAGAAAACCCATGTGGTCACAGGGAGAATGTACAAACTCCGTACAGACAGCATAGTCAGGATTGAACCGGGGACTCTGGCATTGTGAAGCAGCAACCCTACCACTGTGCCACCGTGCATAGGTTCCAGAAAGGGAAAAGCACATAGTTTGAGTTTTAAACAGCAGAGTTTTAGCAGGAAAAGGAATAATTCAACATGAATGGAGACATAATAAACTGCAGATGCTGGGATCTGGAGCAACAAAAATAAACAGTGCTGGAGGAACCTAGCGCGCCAGGCAGCATCTCTAGAGAGAAAAGGACCGACAATGTTTCTACTTCAGACTGATGCAGTAGAGGCACAAAACCTGGGAGAGACTGATGGAGTGCCTGGGAGAGCCAGCTTTCTCACCTCTACTCCATCAATCTGAAGAAGGGTCCCAATCTGAAATGTGTAGGAAAGAACTGCAGATGCTGGTTTGAATCAAAGGTAGACATAAAATGCTGGAGTAACTCAGCAGGACTGGTAGCATCTCTGGAGAGAAGGGATGGGTGATGTTTCGGGTCGAGACCCTTCTTCAGACTGATGTCAGGGGAGTGGGCGGTACATAAATAAAATGTAGTCAGAGACAGTAAGACTGGTAGAACTGGGAAGGGGAGAGGATGGAGAGAGGGAAAGCAAGGGCTACTTGAAATTAGAGAAGTCAATGTTCATACCACTGATTGCAGATGCTGGAATCTTGAGCAAAAATCAAACTGCTGAAGGAACTCTCTGTGGAGGGATATGATCAGACAAAGTTTCAAGATGGGAGCTGAAGGCATGTAGATGGAAGGAAGGAAGCATGCAGGTACAGTAGGCAGTGAAGAAAGCCAATGGAATGTTGGCCTTCATAACAAGAGGAGTTGAGTATAGGAGCAAAGAGGTCCTTCTACAGTTGTACCGGGCCCTGGTGAGACCGCACCTGTGTGCAGTTTTGGTCTCCAAATTTGAGGAAGGATATTCTTGCTATTGAGGGCGTGCAGCGTAGGTTCAGTAGGTTAATTCCCGGAATGGCGGGACTGTCGTATGTTGAAAGGCTGGAGCAATTAGGCTTGTATACACTGGAATTTAGAAGGATGAGGGGGGATCTTATTAAAACATATAAGATAATTAGGGGGTTGGACACATTAGAGGCAGGATACATGTTCCCAATGTTGGGGGAGTCCAGAACAAGGGGCCACAGTTTAAGAATAAGGGGTAGGCCATTTAGAACGGAGATGAGGAAGAACTTTTTCAGTCAGAGAGTGGTGAAGGTGTGGAATTCTCTGCCTCAGAAGGCAGTGGAGGCCAGTTCGTTGGATGCTTTCAAGAGAGAGCTGGATAGAGCTCTTAAGGATAGCGGAGTGAGGGGGTATGGGGAGAAGACAGGAACGGGGTACTGATTGAGAGTGATCAGCCATGATCGCATTGAATGGCGGTGCTGGCTCGAAGGGCTGAATGGCCTACTCCTGCACCTATTGTCTATTGTCGAGAAAGGATGAGAGGAAGAATTTATTTCACTAAGAGTGATTGAAAAATGGAATATGCTGTCGGATGAGATGGTGGAAGCTGGTATTCTCAAAACATTCAGGAAGTATTTAGGTGAACATATGAAACACCAAAGCATAAAGTACTGGAAAGTCTGAGTAATATAGATATGTACGGTGGCTGGCAGGGACACGGTGGGCTGAAGGTTTTTGTTTCTTTGTTATTAATTTTGTCACTTGTTCTAGGTTCTCAGCCCTTCAACCTATATGGTCATAAGCTCAATAATGAACTATTAATTTGGGTTTAATGACGTTCAGATCAAATGGAAATACAGGTTCAGATCAAACATGAGAAATACAGGTACAAGGAAAGACAATTCGGTTAATCAATTCCCACATGGTATATTTACCAATAGGATTTATTCCAAATTTCTGTTACTTAGGATCAACTATTGAAGATAACTAATCTCTAGGTAACAGACTAAATTCTCATATCAGAAAATCAGCATGTGTTCAGCCAGTTAATTATTTGTTTTTTATAACACAAAATTAATGTTAAATTCTAAGATATGGTTCTTTCAAGAATTTATCTACAGTAACTTTGTGTATCAGAGGCCTGTGCTACAACGAGGAGCAAAGGGCTCCAGGGAAGTAACTAATATAGAAAAAGAGAACAAAGGCAATGGTAGGCCAGTTTCAAGCAGACTTCATCAGCTGATCCAGTAACTCATACCTTTATGATTGAGAAAGGGCAACCATTTCAGAATGAAGTTTTAGAATTTTTTATTATTTTTTAGATTTAGAGATACAGCGCGGAAACAGGCCCTTCGGCCCACCGGGTCCGCGCCGCCCAGCGATCCCCGCACATTAACACTACCCTGGACACACTTGGGACAATTTTTTTTACATTTGCCCAGCCAATTAACCTACATACCTGTACGTCTTTGGAGTGTGGGAGGAAACCGAAGATCTCGGAGAAAACCCACGCAGGTCATGGGGAGAACGTACAAACTCCGTACAGACAGCGCCCGTAGTCAGGATCGAACCCGAGTCTCCGGCGCTGCATTCGCTGTAAGGCAGCAACTCTACCGCCGTGCCCTTCTTTAGGCGCTTACAATGTTACAGCAGGGTACAATATCTAGATTCAATTGGAGTTTCAAGATGGATGCTGCCAAAGGACTCTTGAACATTAAGTTAAAAGTGTAGGAGGAACTGCAGATGCTGGTTTAAAACGAAGATAGACACAAAATGCTGGAGTAACTCAGCGGGACAGGCAGCATCTCTGGAGAGAAGGAATGGGTGACGTTTCGGGTTGAGACCCTTCTTCAGACTGGTCCCGAAACGTCACCCATTCCTCCTCTCCAGAGATGCTGCCTGTCCCGCATTAACTTAAAATGTTGAGTTCTACATTAATATTTTCCAAAAACAAAGGTGCTCGAGGGAAAAAAAGAACATCAGTCACAAATGTGTTATTAACGTAGTATGACTCTTCTCCTTTTGATTACAATCCATTTGATTGTATCCAAATTGTGATCATACTCTAAAGACCTGAACTTTATTCTGAGACTTTGAGTTTTATTCATTGCTGAGTTACTTGTTTGAAGCCCTATCAACCATCGTGATGCATTTAAATAGCCAGGACATTCATCTCAATCTGTTTTAAGGTAAATTCTATCTCAATAGAACAACTTCAGCTGATGCCAGACACCCATGAATTAAAACTCCAGCTTCCCACTTGCAGCCAATAACTTAAACGTATCCATGCACTCTCTCAGTCAACCTTCATCAGTAACGTGATGCCATTACTAAGTTTCTTAACAATCCTCCCTCTTGATCGACTCAAGAATACAAGGATACAAGAGGTGTGTAATGAGTTGAAGGACCTTTCTCGTTCAGCAACCCACCAAGCCACTTCAACATGATATTGAAATTTACTTTAGATAGTAACACAAAACAGCTAACAAACTAACAGCTGTTCTCTGCTCCATTCATTTTTGTTTCAACAATGGTAAAATAAATAAGTTAATAAAAAGTGGATTCCAATTTGGAAGCAAGTTTTACGCCTCTTTTCGAGTCCAATTTCTACCTGATATTTATAAGAGTCATAGTCATAGGCCTATGCAGCACCGTAATAAGTCCTTTGGCCCAACTGATCCATCCCAACAGAGTTGCCTAACCAAGCTAGTCCTAGTTGCCTGTGTCTGGCTCATATCCCTCCAGTTCTTTCCTATCCATATACCTGTGTAAGTGTTTGTTAACCTTTGTAATTGTATGTATCTCTATCACTTGCTCTGGCAGTTCATTCCACATATGCACCATCCTCTGTGTGAAAAAGTTGCCCATTGGATTACTTTAAAATCTTTCCATTCTCACCTAAACCCTAAACTCTATACCCTTTATTTTTCGACTCCTCAACTCTGGGGAAAAGACTGTGGCTATTCATCTAAGATATGCACAAAATGCGGGCGTAACTGAACGGGTCTGGCAGCATCTCTGGAGAAAAGGAATAGGTGACGTTTCGGGTCAGAACCCTTCTTCAGACTTTCGGTATAAAGCAGTATCTGCAGTTCCTTCCTACACACTATGTGGCTATTCACATTATCTATATCCCTCATTATATTATAAACTACTATCAGATCAGCCACCAAAGCTCCAGGGAAACAAAATCCTTGACTATTCCACATCTCTTTACAACTCAAACCCTCCAATCCTGGTATCATCCTCCTACTTTTATAAAAATCTATAAGTATTGTACTCTAAGCTATTGAAATGCAGCCTCTTTAATTGTAAATGGGAGAAATGAAGTTGTAACACAATAAACTAAAGAAAAAATTTGTATTAATCAATTAATAGGAAATTAGGTTCATTATGTAGAACCGCAACATTACTTAAATTTTGGTCCAAGTCAGATTTGGACAAAAAATATCAAGTTCAAGTTAGGTCAAAATCTAGCAGGAAATGTTTCTTTCAACTCCACTGAGTATGGGACAGTGTCGACCTGTTGAATGCATGTCCCTTTTGGGAAGCAATTGTACTTTGTCAATATCTTCTCCTGGCATATCCCTCAGCTTTCCCTAATGAACAGTAGTTGGTCCACTGACTTGATGGCAGGAGTGGGGAATATTATCTGATCAGTCTGATTATACATCACAAATATTGGTGGTAAGGTGTTACCTGGCCAGCTTTGCTGCTAACCTTTCATTCCATTGAATTACCAGATGTGCTAAGGGCACATCATTCTATCTTCATTAAAATGCCACTCATCTAATGAGGTGGAAGGACAGAAATACTTGCTGTTGTTCTAACTTGCAGCTTGGCAGGCACAATTATAACTTCGACAGGTCAACCAACTTCTTAAAAGAGGGATTCTTATGTGCGTAGTATTTTTAATATAAAATAACCACTGTTCTACATAAAATAAATTACTTTATACATTTACAGAACTTGCAAAGAAATGTGATAATAACTTGTTATACTGTATCACCACTCCAGTGACTTGAGCCTAACTTCACCGGCTCCAAACTAATAATGTGCCAGTTCATTTCTGTAGATTGACTTAAACCAATTGAAACAAGCTTCATTTAAGATAAATTGGACCAATTCAGATCAGAGCTGGTATTGGTGACTGTGTCAAACTTAATGAAATCCAGCAGCCTTTCAAGGCAAGTCTTTTTTCAAGTATGCATAGAACATTTGTCTTAACAGGTGTTGCTAATGCTTTACTGCAGAAAGAATTGTCATCAGTTCTTAATAAATCAAGTTCAAAGATTTTTTTTTTACACACAGCACTCTGACAATTTTATATTACATAACATTACTCAAAATACTCTAATTATTGACATGCACTTAATTTTCCAGTAAGATAGAGACAATCTAGTTTCCATGTAGAATAATAAACATACGAGAGCACAAATATTAACATGGGTTTAGATCCATATTCAGTTCAAAGAGGCAGTGACAGATTAGTTATGCACAGATAGGACAGCCACTTCACGCAATGGAGAAGTGTGAATAAGATCAAATTTCCAAAATTGTTACAGATCTGCTCTATAGTTGGCTTCCAAAACATTTTGCTCATCTTGTTTGCCACCGGAAAGCATTGAAGACCATGAAGTTGCTCTGCAGCAGATACAACTGTAACAGTTAAGTAATTTCATGTCACTATAACCTATTAATAAAATAGCAAGTGTTAATTATTACCACACAACTGACATTGAAAATTAACTTTTTATTAGAGATGCAGCATGGAAACATGCCCTGGAGCCCATGCCCAACAAATGATCATCTGTTCACACTCATTCAGTGTTATTCCACTTTCTCATCCACTCTTTACACACGAGGGGCAATTTACAGAGGCCAATCAACCTACAATCCCGCACATCTTTTGGATGAGGGAGGAAACCAGAGCTCTGGGAGGAAGCCCATGCGGTCACAGGGGGAACGTGCAAACTCCACACCGACAGCACACAAGGTTAGGCTCTAATCCTGGCCTCTGGTGCTGAGTAGCAACTTTACCTGCTGTGCCTCTGTGCTGCCCTTATATAATTGAGACCTTCTGATTTTAATCGTTGCCAATGAATAAAAATGTGTTTTGAAAAACTTTTTGTTTCTATCCAATCTCTTTCTTGTCTTTACGTAACTAATGTGACATCATATTCAAGCTTTAATTTACATTATTTTTCAATCTTTGTAATTCCACAATCTTTCTGTGCAATTAGTTGAGGAGATATACAACTGCTTGGTCTGTTCATTCGTAGCTCAGATATTCCACTTCCCTCACTGTGCAATTATTGACTCACATTTTCAAAACTTACACTTTAATTTTTTTTCTTCATGGCAATCATGCAAGGCAAATATAACTAACTGCTGCCGCTATTATATATTCTGCTACAACAATATCTAGCTTATTATATTTGTAATCCTGCAAAAGTCAAATAAAAGAGATAAAAACATATTATTTGCATTAATAAATTAGGTTATTAAATACTGAATGCAAATTATGAAGAATCGAATCGAATCTAAAATAAAAATCTAAACGGTTTAATTCAGTACAGATCATAACATAACATGTCTGATCAATTTGAAGATATTGATGGCAGTTAAATTTGTGCATTGCATTGAACTTCTGCTTATGATTTTATTTATTATTTCTGACAAGTTAGTAGGAATATTTTTGCCTTTGCATTATAGTTTTTTTCTTTTAAATACATTGCGATATTTATCAATCTAGGCTGAGTGTCCAGTTTCTTGGCAATGTAGTGGAGATTTCATTTGAATTCCCAAGGATGTAATGATATTTGTCAATCTATTAATGGCATTTGCCCTGCTCCCCAGCATCGATTGATCTTATGTGTCCAAGCCCTTTATGAACTAACATATGCAATTTTCCTGATTGAATAGAAGTAGTGTGTGTCTGAATTCCCAACAATATAACAAGATAAATGATATAATACTGTTTTATTAACATTAATATAAATGTAATGAGTGTAAATCCAACTGTACTACAAGACTTCCATAAGGCTGCACTGCATATAGTTTTTATTGCTTATTTAAGCAATACAGTGACCTTGGAGATGATGTGACAAGGTGCAGTGGATTGATTCCTGGAGTGGGGGGGGTGTTATCTCTTCATGCTAAATCACAGAAATTATAGCACAGCAAATTCACTCAACTATTATCTATGGACCAATGCTTGACTAGAATTTTCTTCTCAATGTTATTCCTATCCTTTACCTAGGTATTTTTTATGAGCATCAAATTTCATTTTATGCAATCCCATTACATTTTTCCAATAGCAATCACTTAAATTGTAATCGAGCAAAAATTATTCTTGAAACTACACCACTTATACTTTTAGAGATAATCCTAGTGTTTTTATGTTTCTCAAGTTTATTTGTAAACCAATGGAAGCAAATTGTCATCATTCATATCCTGACCAGATCTTCAGATATTTAAGATAAATATTCCTCTGAAACTTACACTAATATTCTATGGTTTTGAGAAAATGTCGATCATTACATCTGCATTGGATGTGCACTCATACATTGTGATTTTCAAATGGCCACATTTTAAGCAACCCCGCTGATGTGATTCGTATGCCAAAATCACTTAGTATTTTCTTGAGTTTATCCTAGCTGTGTGACTTCAAAGTGAAGTATGTGCAAGGCTTGGGACTTTGTGAGAAATAATGTTTTGTGCCTTCAGTGAACTGTGCATTTCTGTTACCAGTGGCATGCAAATTAGCCCAGCTGGTGAAATTGTAGTCATTTGGGGTCAGTTATCTGCAAGTGGAACACTACACATTTTCCATTGATGCAAACTCCCATGATAAACCAGTAAGACTTAGAAAATCTTATTGTGGATCAAGGATGACATTGTACATTTAAAGGCTCAGTGATAGTTGCTGTCTTACAGCGCCAGAGAACCGGGTTCGATCCTGACTACGGGTGCTGTCTGTACGGAGTTTGTATGTTCTCCACATGGGTTTTCACCAGGTGCTGCGGTTTCCTCCCACACTCCAAAAACGTACAGGTTTGTCGGTTAATTGGCTTCAGTAAAGATTATAAATTAGCCCTAGTGTGTAGGATAGTGCTAGTGTGAGGGGGATCACTGGTCGGCGCGGACTCAGTAGACTGAAGGGCCTGTTTCTGTGCTCTATCTCTAAACTAAACTAAAAATAACAAAGACATATTTGGATTATTTCTGAATTATACTTTTAAAATGTCCTTAGTTACCAATAAACTTGTGATGACCGTCATTGTGTTACATGAAAGACTACATTGCATAATTGCATAAAATTTGTCTGTAGCATTTAATATTGTGATCAAGGTGGTTTGGTTGTTGACTTTACACAGTGATTGCAACATACCATCTACATCACTTACAACTAGTTTTCTTGAAAGAAGGAGGAAGGTGGTGTTAATAAACTCACTGATCTTTCGCAATCAAAATATAAAACCATGTGAACATTCCTGGTTTTCTTGGAGCAATAATGCATGAACACAGGCAGAAAACATCTTTATTTCACTCGGCAGAGCATTACGTTATTTAAGCAGAATAAAAAGTAGGGCAGTAGGAGTGGACGTATGTCCCAGTTCATTAATAAACAATTCTTTGGATATCGAGTCGGATTAAATCCTAGTTATATGATCAAATGCATTCACACCATTTGTGAGCAAAACACTGTCAAACTTGAATAGGCATTTAACAATGGCCTGGACTCTACAGAAAAATATTGACCACTTTGACAGTTCTATATAAAATCACAATATATACCCAGGTAACAAAAGCTAAACTTGCAAAGTAACTGTTGATTCGAGTTTTTCAAATATACCTTAAACGCTAACCTCCCCACGGCTGGGGAATGAATCCCAATTGGTGATTTGAAAGTAAAACAGGTCTTTAAAAAAAAAAAAATTAGGTTATTTTTCCTAATTTTACTGGCTGCTTATAGTTTTGGAAATCTTCAAAATATTCAGCATGTTTGACAGTGAGCTAAACCAGGTTTTTTTTTCCTCTTATGTTTTCTTTCCATATTTTTTTGTAATTGTCTTGATCTGCATTGTCCCACTATCCACATAATACCATTGCAGTGGTATGGGTTTGGAATAGTAGTGCTAATGCCTCATAACCCCAAAGGCCCAAGTTCCATCCTGACCTCATATGTTGTCTGTACCGAGTTTGCACATTTCTCCGACTATTGGGTTTCTTCCAGGTACTCATGTTTCCTCCCATGTACTAGTAGGCTGAAGAAGGGTCTTGACCAGAAACATCACTTGTCCATGTTTTCCAGAGATGCTGCCTGTCCCGCTGAGTTATTCCAGCACTTTGTGTCCTTTACTGATAGATTAATTAGCTATTGTACATTATCCCCTGGTATAGGCTAATGGGAAAGAAAATCAAGGGGGAGTTAATAGGCATATGTGAAAGAGAGTTAGTTGCAAGAGTAAATGAAATAAGAGATGGAAATGGACTAACTGGAATGCTCCTTGGGAGCCTCCATGGATCCAATAGGCCACATAGCTTCCTATGTTTGAAGTACGTTAAAATACAAGTTAAATTGCAGGTCCTTTTCACGAAACGTCAAGCCAACTCCAGTTTACAAATTCCTACAAGTGATATTATACCAGAAGTCAGTGATAAGTGTGAGCAGTTCAGCATTTATTGCCAAATCTGAACCAATGCTTGTGCAATTCTGCAGTTAACGTAATTGTGGTTGCTCATTGTTCCAACAATGTAATAACGCATACCTTGCAGGCTGAAACTTTGTTTGTCCATAAACTCAACTTTGCTGCAAGATTTTTTCCCCACTACATTTGTAATGACAGTGCCACATGCAGAGCTGAACTGAGGAAATATCTAACTCTTCAGTCATTTACCTTAAATTCTGGAGTGTTTAATTGCCTGCTTTGCTTACAATTGCTTGATAAACTGCTGAGTGTTTCCACAATGTCTAACTGTGGATCGGGACACTTGCCATTTTCCTAATGGCTCATGAGTAGTGTGTTAAGTCACCACCACCACAGTAAACGATCAACCAGAAAATATTTCAAGTGAAATGTCCCCTTACTATGTTAATAAGCACAAATCACTATTATGCTTCAAGTATACATAATTTAAAAGACCAAGGTTCCTTTGTTGCGAGTTCAAAAATGTAAATGATATCAGTGATACAAAATGCCCTCTCATCCCACCTCCCAAATTCATCTGTACAATTGCCAAAGTTAATCAAAATAACCAAGTAAATAGTTAAACATGTTGGCATTTTAAAAATTATACACAAGGAAAGCTTAATTAAAAAAACCTTCTATAGTTATGAGCTATCAGTGCCTCTTTCGGTGAGAAATGTTGCTTTATTCATACCATAAATGACTTTTTATAATGATTGCTGCGTGCTATTTTTTCTATTAAGTTTCTATTAAAATTAGGGGTGTTTTTTTATAAGTTATTACACAGATTTGTGCAACAAATGAACTCCAAACAATTACTAACATGGACGCAAGGAACTGGACGACAGAATTGTGTATGATTGAGATGCAATTGCCTTCCAGCATATAAATGACCTTTTTCAACTTGTACAAGATCCAAACTGCAATTATCACCATAGCAACATAGCAGAATCAACAATCTTCTTGTTACAGGTAAAGCAACCACATAACACACTCTTTCTCATTAATGGCAAAATTACGCTAAAACTGCAATTTCATGTATTTTCCAACAAAAAAGTTAGTTCAATGAATAATCATATATGACATCATCAGGCATGTTTTAGAAATTGAAAAAGACAGATTTTGCTCTGGAGAGACTTAACAGGATTTTTTATTTATAACATGCAGTGTATGAAAAAAGGTTTATCAACCCATTCATGAAGGATCTGTGAGAATCAAACATTTTATGAAGACACTTTTACCTGGGCTGGTGAATATTTCACATTTTCCAGCTACTGATATGATAATTCCGATTTTAATAAGGATTCTCACAGCTTTTCAACCCCTGAAGCATAATTCAGTCAATGTTACCCTTGTGCATACAGGATTTCAACTACCTTCTTTCTTGTGCATCTCATCTACAGCACAGTTATATCGTTCAAGTGACTGATGAAATGAAAAAAGGCATTATACAGATCTGGGCCCTAAGTAGACAAAATGCCAGGGTTCAAAATCATTTTGGATTGTTTCAAAGCATTTTGTATCCTTGCAGAATTTTTTTTAAAAACATACTCAGACCATTAGTTCAATCAATTTACAGATGACTGGAAAGGCTTTGCAGGCACTTTGCAACACAGTATAATTGTAGTGCTCTCCATATATTTGAAGAATTACAAAGTTATATTCTTTTTACAGCCTATGACAAAACAGTGTAACAGCCATCATGGTTAAAATGGAGTAATGTGCCATTCCCTTAGTTGTAAATAGTGTTTGCGTAGACAGTGGAATAAAATTCTTCCACTTTGGATGCTTTTTAAATATTAACAAGTTTGAGCATTCTAATTCAGGTTCCCATCAATGTATGCCAATAAAGCAAAACTGTATAATCTGGCATGAATTGGGAAAATAGTGGAAAGAAGTAAACCATTTAGCCCTTTGAATCTGTTATGTGCTGATATTACAAGAGTTCCAGAACTCTGGAATCACCCCTAAGGAGTATGAAGCAGGAATTCTGTAATGTAGAACCAAGGAACTGCAAAACAAGGAACTGCAGGTGCTGGTTCACACGAAAGGGTACAAAGTGCTGGAGTAACAACGCGTTAAGCAACATCTCTGGAGTAACATAGATAGGTGACGTTTCGTATGAGACCCTTCTCCAGTTTGCCGTTCTGTAATGGTGGATATAACTTTCATTATTGGGCATAGCTAAGATGTATGTCTTAATGATCTGCATTTATACCCCATGCAGAGCAGATGGCATTTCAAGCTCCAAACAAGTTTGATCTTGCAGCATAGTTCATCCAAACTTTCTTATGTCTTTGTACAGTGGCAGAGCAGATGAGGTGTTTGTCCAGACCTTCGAAATTTCTGTTGAATGATTAACTACATTTATACTGAGATTCACAAAAAAAGTAATGGAGCTGTCTCCCAATACCAATATACAGCAAGTACATTTGATTACAAATTAAGAGTTGGGAGCAAAAGTAGGCCATTAAAGCCACTGATCCTGTGCTAATACTGTTTTAATTCATTTTATTGTTCTCAGTCAATTCTCCGGTATTTCTGGAAGGTTTTAGTTGTGTCTTCTATGAAGATTGATCTAACATTTCGTTTAATGACTCATTTCCTTATTTTCCACTATAAATTCTCTATCTGTAATTGCCAACATTTTCCATCACTGTTTTTATGTTTCTCACTGTCTTAAACATGTTTTTACTTACCCATTCTTCAGCAAGTCATCGCAACATGACAAGTCATGTACTCAATGCCCTGACCAATGAAGGTAAGCATCGCCAAAACTCCTCTTTCACCACCCTGACTACATGCATTGCCACTTTCAACAGACTGTGGACCTGTATGCCCAGATCTCTCTGTTCTACAACACTCTCCAGGGTCCTGCCATTGACTATCAAGACACCCTGGTTTATCTCAATATCTCACACTTGTCTGAATTTAATTCCATCTGCCATTCCTCTGCCTTTGGTAATGTTATGTAACCTTCTTCATTGTCCACCACACCATCAATCTTGGTGTCATTCACAAAGCTACTAAACCTGTTAAAAACACTGTAATCCAAATTGTAAATATAGATGAATAACACAATGGACCCAGTTCTGATCCCTATGGCACGCTACTGGCCACAGGCCTCCATTTTGAAGAACAACCTTGGACTCCACCCTTTGACTCCTTCCACCAAGCCAATTTTGTATCTATTTGGTATTGGTTTATTATTGTCACTTGTACAGATTGAGAGAAAAATCTATTAACCATTGTTTACAGCAATCCTATATTAATCCCATGTTTTATTCCTCCCATATTCTGATCAACTCCACACTTATGTTCAGTTATACAAAGTAGCCAATTAACCTACCAATCTACGTCTTTGAGATATGTGAGGAAACCAAAGCACCCACGAGAAAGCCTCGTTTAATTTAATTTAGACATACAGCATGGAAACAGGTCCTTCGGCCCATCTAGTCCATGCTGACCAGTGATCACCCATACACCAGTTCTATCCTACACACAAGGGACTAGTTACAGAAGACAATTAACCTACAAATCTGCACGTTTTGGGGATGTGGAAGGAAACCTGAGCACCCACAAGTGGGTGGTATTGTAGCCAGTGATGATGGTTGTCAGAAATTGCAGTAGGATCTTGATCGGTTGGGCAGGTGTGCTGAGGAATAGTTGGTGGAATTTAATAGAGAGAAATGTTAGGTTTTGCATTTTGCGACGTCTAACATGGGCAGGACCTACACAGTAAATGGTTAGGCTCTGGGGAGTGCTGAAGAGCAGAGGGATCTAGGAGTGCAGGTATATAGTTCCTTGAAAGTGGCCTCTCAGGTAGATAGGTTGGTCAAAAAGGCATTTGGCATATTGGCCTTCATCCATCAGAGCACTCTTCAGTCAGAGCGTCTATGGACTTTACAATTAATTTCAGATTTCCAGCCTTTATGAAAAAGTGCTTTGAAATAACTCGAGTAAACTACTTGAAGCAGCATCTCAAAACATTGATCAGTCAATAATTATAAAGATGACAAGTATACACAAATAAAATGTGGTACTTCGGCTTTTCCTCTTGCAGGTGATGGCTGATCTGTGCTATCCTTTCTTATTATTATTTCAGTTTATCATTGGCAGAATCTAACTAGCAAGTAGTTATTTCATTCCTAACAAACAGACTGCGATGTCTGCTTTGCCAATAACCTTGGCAAAACTACAAAATATAATCAAAAAGACATGTTGTGAATTGATTGCAATTGTGCCTGCCACACAGAAAGACTTTCACGGAATTAAATGGACATCCACTGATGACCTTTTAATGAAGTTACAGTGAGACTACTGGAAAAAAAATACTATGTAATTACAACCACTGGACTGCCTCATGAAAATACCAATCCAACACAGCTGTTCAATTAACTTTAACTTGTAGACACATTAACTCACATGGCAATAATTGATCTTGGATGTATCATTGGTACTGCAACGATCAAAGTGAGTGCTTAGAAAGCATAAGGCAAAAGAGAGGATGTTAGCTGTAGTTTAGAAAGAGACTCATTGGAAAATATATTGTTCAGAAAACCAAGTTTTTTTTTGTTATGAATAACATTCTCCTTTCAGCTGAGCTCAAATATAAACACCAACTAATTTTAATGTTTCAGTCTCATTTTCTGTGATAATATATTTTCAATTTGGAAATTCCATGTATGACCACTATTCTGGAAATTTTACAACAGGTTAATTAAGTAAATTAATGGAGAGTTGCAATATATATTATTATATGAAATCACTTCATGAACTAGCCATATTCTACCATTGATTGTAAAAATAGTGAACATTTTAGTTAAGTTCCTATTGCCTCCTTATTCATTTGTTACACTTCTGAATAATTGCTAAGTATTTTTAAGTTATTACCACTCCAGGGATATGATTGCTCTCTGATCACACTATCAATGCACATTACTCCATCTGAGGAAGTCTAGGTCTCCCAGTTTCAACCAAGTAAGAAATATTAACAAATGGAAGATGAATTACAGTATTAACAATTGATATATTAACAATTATATTCTTCACCTAATGTGTCTCCCAAATTTTCAATGATAATACCTATGCACAATCAATGAAGAACTATTACACTTGCTGTGATTCAACCATTTCTAGGCAATTACTCAGGGGTTCAATTGAGAGTGACCAGTGCGGTAAACCTTTAAATTAATTAATCAATTAGCCAATAACTAAACTACTCTATTAGCTGTGAATGGATGATAGAAAATGGCCATTTGATTTCTTTTTGATTTGCTTTCTCTTAATGGTTTTATCGTTTTAAACTGTTTTTCTCCGTCCCATTTTAACCCTCCCGTGATATTTAGTTTACTGCGTGAGAGTGTGGAAATTGATACTGATCTAATACCATGTTCAAGCAAGCATTTAGCAAAGGCTTTAGTACAACTCAATATCCTACATGCCAAGTAATGATGCGCATAAAAAAATGTCATGCAACTTAATGAATGAGGCTCACACATTTCAGGCTAGTGTTAGAAACATAGAAACATCGAAAATAGGTGCAGGAGGAGGCCATTTGGCCCTTCGAGCGAGCACTGCCATTCATTGTGATCATGGCTGATCATCCACAATCAGTAGCCTGTGCCTGCCTTCTCCCCATATCCTTTGATTTCACTAGCCCCGACAGCTCTACCTAACTCTCTTTTAAATTCATCCAGTGAATTGGCCTCCACTGCCTTCTGTGGCAGAGAATTCCACAAGTTCACAACTCTGGGTGAAAAAGTTTCTTCTCACCTCAGTTTTAAATGGCCTCCCCTTTATTCTTAGACTGTGGCCCCTGCCACACAGCTTTATGTCTACTAGGTACAGAAATATTAGTGAAAATGAATGGGGGTAGCAGAAATTGTACACAGGCCCATTGTGATTAGAACTCCATATAATATTCTAATTGATAATCTTACAGTTTTTCTGCAAATCTTCCCTTTCTCCTTTCCAAAATTCTACACGTGATGAGCTGAGTAAAAGGCAATTAAAAACAGATGTACGTTCAGAATCATATTTCTCCTCCTTGCTCCTATTAGGGAATTTTACAACCATTGCCCTTCCTGTGAATTTGTGAGATACAGATATCCTATTAGGTGGCCTGTCAGAATCCTGTGCTGTAAATCTGAATGTTATTCTAACCTTCACAGTTACAGGAAGAACCAAACCAACCCTTGAAATCACCCGTAAAACAACATATACAACTGGATATTTGATTGCACTCGTGCACTAAAAGATAGTTTATACAAAGAATTAAGTACAACAGTTATGGTTGGAAATTCCTCCAGTTCCATACAATTCCCAACCAAATGCCACACAGCATTCAGATTCAAGAAGATACTCCACAGGGTAGCCATGTTCATTTTAGCTGCCCTTGATGAGACAGAGGGTACCAGGAACAGGGAAGAAGAAAGCAGGGACTTAAAAATTTAAAAAAAACAGAAACACTCATCTAGGTCTTGCGAATGTGGGTCAATGTGAGCTGCATTTAGAGGTGGATTAGTGGAGGTCAGGGGACAGAAGATTGAACAGACCCACCCTAAGAACAGCCTAGCATGGGATGGCTAATGGAGTCTCCTACAAAAATTAATACTCAACCTATGGAGCAAAACTGAAATTAATTTGTGCTCTTACAAGATTTTTCAAGGACATTTCGACATCACTGTTTACCTCAGCAGAGGAGTGGTCTTCACAGAAAGTATTCTTTATTCAGAAGCTTAAGGTCTTTAAGGTAAGATACCACTCATCAGGAAATACAGTGATATTGTAGCGAGCCACTAAAGTAATTGGAGCTGAGGTTCTTTCATTTATGTGTTATACAGCAACTGGATGCAAGGATATTTCTGGCTTCACAAACTCTCTCAGCTAATTATTGATCTTGATGAAAATAGTGTGGACATTGCTTGTTGGTTTGCATTGAAGAATATTATTTTCAAGGCCCCTTAGCAACTCTATCTGGGTCTTGTATCACATCTACTCAATAACCGTCTCCGACACCATTAAACAGGATCATTCTCCTCGTACTCCTCTTCCACCAACTCTGGTACCTGATATTTTACAGACTCTTTATTTTGAATGCCAGTCTCTGAGGCAGCACGATGATGCAGTGGTGAAGTTGCTGCCTTACAACGCCAGAGACCCGGGTTCAATTCTGAATAGGGTGCTGTCTGTACAGAGTTTGTACGTTTTCCCTGCGACCGCATGGATTTTCTATGGGTGCTTCAGTTTCCTCCCACACTCCAAAGATGTACACATTTGTAGGTTAATTGGCTTTGGTAAAATTATAAATTGCTCCTAGTGTTTGTAGGACAGTGTTAGTTTGCAAAGACCACCAGTCGGTGTGGACTCGGTGGGCCGAAGAGCCTGTTTCTGCGCTGTATCTCTAAACTAAAATTGATTTCCTTGCTGTTTTTCCTCAAACACCTGCTAATAACTGCAGTTTGTCACATTGCGTAATATTAGTTTGGTGTGTACGCCAAGGAAACCAAACTGATGCAGACAACATAATTTCTTCATGATGAGACCAATGGCATGTTCAGTTATTATTTAGTGGCTCCCAGTATATCTGCATTCAGCTGCAATTTTAGATTGAATTTTTTTTAGATTTAAAGATACAGCGCGGAAACAGGCCCTTCGACCCACCAGGTCCGCTCTGCCCAGCGATCCCCGTACATTAACACTATCCTACACACACTACGTACAATTTTTACATTTGCCCAGCCAATTAACCTACATACCTGTACGTCTTTGGAGTGTGGGAGGAAACCGAAGATCTCGGAGAAAACCCATGCAGGTCACGGGGAGAACGTACAAACTCCGTACAGACGGCGTCCGTAGTCAGGATCGAACCCGAGTCTCCGGCGCTGCATTCGCTGTAAGGCAGCAACTCTACCGCTGCGCCACCGTGCCGCCCCTGCAATGGTGGGAGAGCACATTGTTCCAGGAGCAAGGGTAAGCCTTTGTTCTTTAGAACCCATCCTTCTTGGCCTTCGTAACAAGAGGAGTTGAGTATAGGAGCAAAGAGGTCCTTCTACAGTTGTACCGGGCCCTGGTGAGACCGCACCTGGAGTACTGTGTGCAGTTTTGGTCTCCAAATTTGAGGAAGGATATTCTTGCTATGGAGGGCGTGCAGCGTAGGTTCACTAGGTTAATTCCCGGAATGGCGGGAATGTCGTATGTTGAAAGGCTGGAGCGATTGGGCTTGTATACACTGGAATTTAGAAGGATGAGGGGGGATCTTATTGAAACATACAAGATAATTAGGGGATTGGACACATTAGAGGCAGGAAACATGTTCCCAATGTTGGGGGAGTCCAGAACAAGGGGCCACAGTTTAAGAATAAGGGGTAGGCCATTTAGAACGGAGATGAGGAAGAACTTTTTCAGTCAGAGAGTGGTGAAGGTGTGGAATTCTCTGCCTCAGAAGGCAGTGGAGGCCAGTTCGTTGGATGCTTTCAAGAGAGAGCTGGATAGAGCTCTTAAGGATAGCGGAGTGAGGGGGTATGGGGAGAAGGCAGGAACAGGGTACTGATTGAGAGTGATCAGCCATGATCGCATTGAATGGTGGTGCTGGCTCGAAGGGCTGAATGGGCTACTCCTGCACCTATTGTCTATTGTCTATTGTCTAATACCAGTCACTGAAAATGTCTGACAGTGCTAATTGCCTCAGGAGGAAAACCTCTTAGAAACATAGAGAATAAGTGCAAGCGTAGGCCATTCGGCGCTTCAAACCAGCACTACCATTCATCATGGCTGATCATCCAAAATCAGTACCCCATTCATTCCTGATTTCTCCCCATATCCCTCTTATATGCCTGCTGGAATTCTTTTAATGATCCATAACCACCTGGTATATGAAGGAAATCGAAACCTTTCCTATTCATAGAAAGTCCTGAAGGTTACTCATCACATCGTCATAAGATTGAACCATTAATATCTAGCATCTTTATGATGACACAGAAGGATCTGGGTCTGCAATGCTATTCACGGGATCCATCCCATTATCCAAGTGTGACTCTTATCCACTTTGGTGGTAAGAATAGGAAGGCAGAGTATTATCTGAATGGTGTCAAGTTAGGAACAGGGGACGTACAACGAGATCTAGGTGTCCTAGTGCATCAGTCACTCAAAGGAAGCATGCAGGTACAGCAGGCAGTGAAGAAAGCCAATGGAATGTTGGCCTTCATAACAAGGAGTTGAGTATAGGAGCAAAGAGGTCCTTTTGCAGTTGTACAGGGCCCTAGTGAGACCGCACCTGGAGTACTGTGTGTAAATTTGGTCTCCAAATTTGAGGAAGGATATTCTTGCTATTGAGGGCGTGCAGCATAGGTTTACTAGGTTAATTCCCAGAATGGCGGGACTATCATATGTTGAAAGACTGGAGCGACTAGGCTTGTATACACTGGAATTTAGAAGGATGAGAGGACATCTTATCGAAACGTATAAGATTATTAAGGGGTTGGACACGTTAGAGGCAGGAAACATGTTCCCAATGTTGGGGGAGTCCAGAACAAGGGACCACAGTTTAAGAATAAGGGGTAGGCCATTTAGAACTGAGATGAGGAAAAACCTTTTTCAGTCAGAGAGTGGTGAATCTGTGGAATTCTCTGCCTCAGAAGGCAGTGGAGGCCAATTCTCCGAATGCATTCAAGAGAGAGCTAGATAGAGCTCTTAAGGATAGCGGAGTCAGGGGTTATGGGGAGAAGGCAGGAACGGGGTACTGATTGAGAATGATCAGCCATGATCACATTGAATGGCGGTGCTGGCTCGAAGGGCCGAATGGCCTCCTCCTGAACCTATTGTCTATTATTATGATTTCCAGGTATCTTATAATTTACTTTCTCCCAATCCTGTCCACCCTCTTCATTTCTTCTTGCTATTAATCTGCACTGAGGAATAAGTTGCAACAGCCAATTTAGTTTAGTTTGGAGATACAGCGTGGAAATAGGCCCTTCAGCCCACAGTCTGCACCGACCCATGATCACCCATACACCAGTTCTATCCTGCACACTAGGGACCATTTACAGAAGCCAAACGCCAAATCCCACGCGTTTGGGATGTGGAAGGAAACAGGAGCACCCAGAGAAAACCCACACAGGTCATGGGGAGAATGTACAAACTCCATACAGACAGCAACACTAGTCAGGATCTGGGTTTCTGGCACTGTAAGGCAGCAACTCTACCATTGCACCTACTGTGCCGCCCAATCTTTGGAATGCGGAGGAAATTGGGAGTACATGAAGGAAAATCGCTCAGTCACAGAGGGAACACCTATACTCCACACAGACAGCATCTAAGATTAGGATCAAATCCACATCTCTGATCTTCAAAACAACAGCATTAACTGCAACACTACTCCCTCACCCCTTAAATAGTTTTTAAAAAAGGAATAAGCCAGCACAATATTGTCCTCAGTCGATTAAGAATGCTCTTTGGCAGTTCTTACTTGGAACAAATTTATGTCAGTACAGATAGAAATGGACATTGTGTGAAAACATGGACTCACCGATTAGCATAAAGATTCACGGAACGAAAATCTTACGCAAGTCAAATTTCACATGTCAGAATCACCATCCTCATCCCCAACTCAAAATAACTCACCAAATCTGAAGGAAGGTCTTGACCCAAAATGTGACTTATCCATATTCTTCAGGGATGCTGCCCGGCCCACTGGGTTACTCCAGAACTTTGTGTCCATCACTGAGAGTATCTGTTGAGCGGTGTCCGGGGCATTTGCTGTGGCCTTCTGGGTAAGCATTTCTAGCTTGAGTTCTGTTTCTCCGTTGGGGTGGCCATCTGGGTCAACATCTCTGTCATTGCCGGCTTGTTTCTGATGTAAAATTGAGTCCTCAGTAAGGAAAGCATCATCTTGGGAGCAGATGCAGCAGAGATGGAGGAGTTGAGAGTATGGGATAGTACCGTTGCAAGAGGCAGAGTGGGAGGAAGTAACTGGGGGTCGATAGGTTTTTATAGTAGACATCAGTTGATAGTCTGTTTCCTGTGATGGAGACAGAGAGACCAAGAAAGGGAGGCACAGTGGTAGAGTTGTTGCCTTACAGTGCCCGAGACCAAGGCTCTATCATGACTATGGCTACAGAGTTTGTGCGTTCTCCCTGTGACCTTGTGGGTTTTCTCCGGGTGATCAGGTTTTCTCCCACACTCCAAGAGAGTACAAACTTGTAGGTTAGTTGGCTTCGGTAAAATTGTAACTGTCCCGAGTATGTAGGCTGGTGCTAGTGTTGCTGGATCGCTGGTCGGCGCAGATTCAGTGGGCCAAAGGGCTTGTTTCCACGCTCTATTTCTAAAGGCTAAAGAGTGATTGTACATTGTTTAGCTTAGTTTAGTTTAAAGATACAGCACGGAAACAGGCCCTTATGCCCACCGAGACCGTGTCGACCAGCGATCCCCGCACACTAACACTATCCTACACACGCTGGGGACAATTTATATTTATAGAAAGCCAATTAACCTACAAACCTGCACGTCATTGGTGTGTGGGAGGAAACCAAAGATCTCGGAGAATACTCACGCAAGTCACGGGGAGAACGTACAAACTCCGTGCAGAAAAGCACCGGTGGTTGGGATCAAACCTAGGCCTCTGGCTCTGTATGGGAGGCGCATTCCCAATCTCGTTGTACCCCTGTACAATGACAATAAAGATATATTGTATTGTATTGTAAGCGCTGTAAGGCAGCAACTCTACCGCTGCGCCACTGTGCCGCCCGTTGCTGTGGAAATTACATCTGCCAAAACTTTTAGTTTAAGTGCCAGAACTTTTAATAGGAGCAAGGAGGTCCTACTGCAGTTGTACAGAGCCTTGGTGAGACTACATCTGGAGTGTTGTGTGCAGTTTTGGTCTCCGAATTTGAGGAAGGACATTCTTGCTATTGAGGGAGTGCAGCCTAGGTTCACCAGATTAGTTCCCGGAATGGCAGGAGTGACATATAATGAAAGACTGGGCTTATATTCACTGGAATTTAGAAGGATGAGAGGGGATCTTATGGAAACATATAATATTCTTAAAGGATTGGACAGGCTAGAGGCAGGAAAAATGTTCCCCATTTTGGGGGGAATCCAGAACCAGGGGTCACAGTTTAAGAATAAGGGGTGGGCCATTTAGGAATGAGATGAGGAAAAGCTTTTTCACCCAGAGAGTTGTAAATCTGTGGAATTCTCTGCCACAGAAGGCAGTGGAGGCCAATTCACTGGATGTTTTCAAGAGAGAGATAGATATAGCTCTTAAGGCTAACGGAATCAAGGGATATGGGGAAAAAGCAGGGACAGGGTACTGATTTTGGATGATCAGCCATGATCAAATTGAATGGTGGTGCTGGCTCGAAGGGCCAAATGACCTACTCCTGCACCTATTTTCTATGTTTCTAAATGCGAGTTTACATAAATCACCGATTGCGTAAGTCAGGGAGTGTCTGTACTTAGTTTATGTGACACACACCTGATGCCAGGAGAATGTCGGTCCGCTGATGTCAATTTTCCATCTGGCGCAATATCATCCAGAAAGAATGTCTTTTGGAGAGCTCAACATTGCATCAAGATTCCTGGGTGAACATTGCAGAGCTGATCAGGAAATTGACTGAAAGGTGCAGGTGGACAGTGGCCACACAACCAACTTCTAATTTAAAAGAGTCATAACCCTTGGCAGCTGCAACAGTAGTTAATGACTTTCCTGGCACAGCCATAGTTGGAGCATCATACCGCTGACAGCAAAAGACTTCAAAGAGCTTCAGAGTATGATATCTGCAATAAAGATTGTCAAGTGCATTTATGATTGGGATTGGAATGTAAAGTCAGGTTCGAGAGACGTTCAATAAACAAAAGGTCATACACAGCACATTTCTTTGATAATATTTGTGAGCTATTCTGAACTACAAAACATTCAAAGGGTTTGAGATTGTTTTCATCTAGTAAACAGATGGGACTCAATGGAGAATGATGGCCAGTAATCCAATAGAGTCAAGTCAAGTCAAGTCAAATTTATTTGTCACATACACGTACTCGATGTGCAGTGAAATGAAAGTGGCAATGCCTGCGGGTTGTGCACAAAAAGAATTACAGTTACAGCATATAAATAAAGTTAATAAGTTACTAAACATAGCACAAAAAGTGTCGACAAAAATTTAGTCTCTGGGGTTATCAAAGTTGACAGTCCTGATGGCCTGTGGGAAGAAGCTCCGTCTCATCCTCTCCGTTTTCACAGCGTGACAGCGGAGGCGTTTGCCTGACCGTAGCATCTGGAACAGTCCGTTACTGGGGTGGCAGGGGTCCCTCATGATCTTGCTTGCTCTGGATCTGCACCTCCTGATGTATAGGTCCTGCAGGGGGACGAGTGTAGTTCCCATGGTGCGTTCTGCCGAACGCACTACTCTCTGCAGGGCCATCCTGTCCTGGGCAGAGGTTTTCCCAAACCAGACTGTAATGTTGCCGGACAGGATGCTCTCTACAGCCCCAGAGTAGAAGCAATGAAGGATCCTCAGCGACACTCTGAATTTCCTCAGTTGTCTAAGGTGGTAAAGACGCTGCTTAGCCTTACCCACCAGTGCGGCAATGTGCGTTGCCCACGTCAGATCCTCTGCGATGCGGACTCCCAAGTATTTGAAACTGCTCACCCTATCCACAATAGACCCATTTATCTCCAGTGGCGTGTACGTCCTTGGATGTTTAGCCCTTCTGAAGTCCACAATCAGCTCCTTTGTTTTAGTGACATTCAAGAGGAGGCTATTGTCCTGACACCAGAGTGCCAGATCAGCCACCTCCTCCCGGTAGGCCTTCTCATCGTTGTTGGAGATCCGGCCCACCACCACAGTGTCATCAGCAAACTTGATGATGGAGTTTGAGCTGAACCTGGCCCTACAGTCATGTGTGTACAGGGAGTACAGTAGGGGGCTAAGGACGCAGCCCTGGGGGGATCCTATGTTCAGGGTGAGGGAGCTAGATGTGTGTTCCCCCATCCTGACCACTTGGGGCCTGGCAGTGAGAAAGTCCAGGACCCAGGCACACAGAGGGGTGCTAAGCCCTAGTTCCAGCAGCTTTTCAACCAGTCTGCTGGGGACTATTGTGTTGAATGCTGAACTAAAGTCAATGAACAGCATCCTCACATAGCCCCCCTGGCTGTCCAGATGAGAGAGAGCGGTGTGTAGAACCTGGGAGACCGCATCATCCGTGGACCTGTTCGGACGGTATGCGAACTGTAGTGGGTCCATGTTGCGAGGAAGGAGGGCACAGATGTGCTTCTTGACTAGCCTCTCCAAGCATTTCATGACAACCGAGGTGAGGGCCACCGGTCGGTAGTCATTCAAACACGCTGGAGAGGCATTCTTTGGCACCGGTACAATGATGGATCTTTTGAAGCATGCAGGGACCACGGACTTTGCCAAGGAGAGTGAATGGCCGGCAGTGGGAAGAAAAGAATGAACAAAAACCACGCAAGCATCTGCTGAACAGTACTGGACAAAATACCAAGCCAGCCATTTGTCTGACTTGGTGTTGGTAATCCTGCAGTTGTTCCAGGTTGCATTATCACTGTGCAGTGTGTGGTAACTTTATCGATTGTGAGCTAAAGGTTTACGAGAATATTCCCTTACTAATATAGTTTGCTGTCAAATCTGAAGAGAGTCCAGGAGATAAACCCCGCCAACTCCTGCACCGATTATCTATGTTTCTATATAAATGCAGGTTACCTGTAAATGCTGTTGGGTTACCAAATCACTGCTAATCTTTCTACTGAAACATAAATATCCCCAGTTCATAACTGTAACATATTATATGCAGGACTATGTTCCTATTTATCTGATGCAGTGGAGGGATGGAGAGGAAGGGTCTATATAACTATAATATTTGTATTCAGATATTTTACCTTATGGTTATCCTAAGCAAATAAATCGGTGTTGGAAAATGCCCTGCCTTACTGCAATGTATATTATTACCCAATTCATTGAGTTAATTTCCCTGCATGACTAGATTAAGTGCTTTAATAAATCCCACACGAAGCTGCAAGGTATTACTTAATGAGTTTCAAAAATAAGCGATAATTATTTTCTTAGTTTCTTTATTGGCATTAGTCTGGATCTTGCCAGCAGCAGTAAGGTAGAAGACTCATCATCACTGGCCTCAAAGGAAACCGGCCCAAAAGTGACCTGGCAGTCTCTGTAGATTGGGTCTCACCTTACACCATGCTGATTGCTATCAAGCATAATCTTCAAGGGACTTCTAGTATCTACCAACTAACACATCAATCTAACTGAGCAATCAAGCAATCGCACACAACAAAGCAGGAAGTAAAATCCCCAAAGTTTAACTAACACATGAAATGTTTTAGCAACTGAAATAAAAATGAAAACATAAAAATATAAAAACATTATTTTATTGTTTTCATTACACGTAACACTGAATCATTTGTCTGAGGAAATGACAATGGCCACATGTAAATGTGCTCTCTTGATTTACAGGTTAATATTGCTCGGCAGTAATTATGGCTCAGTACTTTGCCAAAACACTTCATTATGTTTCATTCAAATCATATTTTCAGGATTCTTTTCTTTTTCTACAGCTAGAATAGTTTGTGAATACCTTTAGATCTTGGTAGTTCCCCAAGGGAATCGCTGCAGATTAAGATGGGAAAAGGCTGCAAAGTAACACTCCCTGTGGAATAGAGTATCACTGACAACAATTTCTGTAATTCCATGTTTAACTGTAACAGCACACTGCAGAGGTTGTTGTCAAATTTACTCCATCTCAACAACTGGGGCTCACAACCTCACAAATCCCAAGTCATTTTTATTAAGGGGACCATAAGTCACCCTCTAAAATTAGGAGAACCACAAAATTAGATGGCATTTCACAAATAATTACAGCTAGTTCTGCTATAATGCAATAGTCAGATTCCAAACAAAACCTTGTGTTAGAGAAATGGCATTATAAAAACAATTGTGTCAATGGGAAATGGGAGGTGGGGGGTTGGGGCTAGAGAGATCCCGACTTGCAATAACAAAGTTATTCATCCCCCACAGGATTTTCAAAAATGGGGGACTTTTTAATAACTATGTTAATTTCTGTTATTGCAACCTGAAAATACTAAAGGCTGTATGTTTCATTGTTTAATAGATTAGCATAGTACAAGTGCCAATAGAAGTGGCAGCACAGTAGCACAGTGGTAAAGGGCGTCACAGTGGCACAGCGGTAGAGTTGCTGCCTTATAGCGCCAGAGACCCGGGTTCGATCCTGGCTATGTGAGTCTGAACGGCATTTTTACGTTCTCCCTGCGACTGCGTGGGTCTGCTCCGGGAAGTGCTCCGATTTCCTCCCCCATTCTTAAAACATGCAGGTTTGTAAGTGATTGGTTTCTGTAAATTGCCCCTAGTGAATAGGATAGAACTAGTGTACAGTGCATTCAGAAAGTATTCAAACCCATTCACTTTTTCCTCATTTTGGTTCGTTACAGCCTTATTGTAAAATGGATTCAATTAATTTTTTTAATCATCAATCTGCACGCAATACCCCAGAATGAAGAAGTGAAAACAGGTGTTTAGAAATTTTTGCAAAGTAATTAAAAAGAAATAACTGAAATATCAGTTACATAAGTATTCAGACCCTTTGCTATGACACTCAAAATTGAGCTTATGTTCATCCTGTTTCCATTGATTAACCTTGAGATGTTTCTCCAACTTGATTGGAGTCCACCAGTGGTAAATTAAATTGATGGGACATGATTTGGAAAGGCATACACCTGTCTATATAAGGTCCCACAGTTGACAGTGCATGTCAGAGCAAAAACCAAGCCATGAAGACGAAGGAATTGTCCGTAGACCTCCGAGACAGGATTATGTCGAGACACAGATCTGGAGAAATGTATAATACAATTTCTGCAGCATTGCAGGTCCTGAAGAGCACAGTGGCCTCCATCATTCTTAAATGGAAGAACTTTGGAACCACCAAGACTCTTCATAGAGCTGGCCGCCCGGCCAAACTGAGCAATTGGGGGAGAAGGGCCTTGGTCAGGGAGGTGACCAAGAACCCGATGGTCACTCGGACAGAGCTCCAGAGTTCCTCTGTGAAGATGGAAGAACCTTCCAGAAGGACAAATATATCTGCAGCACTCCACCAATGGTAGAGTGGCCAGACGGAAGCCACTCCTCAGTAAAAGGCACATGACAGCCCGCTTGGAGTTTTCCAAAAGGCACCTAAAGGACTCTCAGACCATGAGAAACAAGATTTTCTGGTCTGATGAAACCAAGATTGAACTCTATGGCCTGAATGCCAAGCGGCACCGCTCATCACCTGGCCAATACCATACCTACGGTGAAGCATGGTGGTGGCAGCATCATGCTGTGGGAATGTTTTTCAGCGGCAGGAACTGGGAGACTAGTCAGGATCGGGGGAAAGATGAACGGAGCAAAATACAGCGAGATCCTTGATGAAAACCTGCTCCAGAGCGTTCTGGACCTCAGATTGGGATGGAGGTTCACCTTCTAACAGGACAATGACCCTAAGCACACAGCCAAGACAACGCAGGAGTGACTTCATGACAAGTCTGTGAATGTCTTTGAGTCGCTAAGCCAGAGCCCAGACTTGAACCCGATCGAACACCTCTGGAGGGACCTGAAAATAGCTGTGCATCGACGCTCCCCATCCAACCTGACAGAGCTTGAGAGGATCTGCAGAGAATAATGGGAGAAATTACCCAAATACAGGTGTGCCAAGCTTGTAGTGTCATACCCAAGAAGACTTGAGGCTGTAATCACTGCCAAAGGTGCCTCAACCAAGTACTGAGTAAAGGGTCTGAATACTTATGTAAATGTGATATTTCAGTTATTTCTTTTTAATTACTTTGCAAAATTTCTAAACACCTGTTTTCACTTTTTTATTATGGGGTATTGTGTGTAGATTGATGATATAAAAAATGAATTGAATCCATTTTTAAATAAGGCTGTAACGTAGCAAAATGTGGAAAAACTGAAGGGGTCAGAATAATTTCTGAATGCACTGTTCATTGGTCAGCGTGGACTCAGTGGCTCGAATGGCCTGTTTCCACATTGTATCTCTAAATTAAACTGAACATGATTATATGCTAGTTTTAACTGACTCAAGCAGTAAAAGTAGCAGCTGTGTTCTAAAGTGACAAGGGTGTCTAATTTCTGAAGGGAGGTTACATGAAAGCATGTTTTATCCAAGACCGCTTTTTCCTACTTGCCAATTTCCAAAGTAACTTTTAAGTGGTTCTCTAGTTCACGATTGAAATCACACTACAACCAATTAGACCATAAAATCAAAATAGTGCTCCTTAATGAATCGATCATGCTATATCCAATTCACATTCTGGAAACAGCTATCTGTAATGAAATTTGTTTTTGACAAATAATTTCATTTGCATACAACCATGATGCAGTCACAGAAATGATATTTAATCACTTCTATGAAGATAAAGTAAGTTATTTAATGGTCTTTAAACGGGGGGGAAAACTTTTATTCTAGAGTGAGTTATCTTTGCAACAAATAACTGAGCAGAAAATAAGAATTTTGATAACATAAGGCATACAGAAGAATGTAGATGGTTCGTGAGGTGCAATCTAATTCTTGACCTTAAATTTGTCTGGTGGGGTCTTGGGCAGAACCCAGGAGGTTTGGGGGAGAAGATTCCAAAATGTCACTGGTAACATCACTACTAGCATTGGTTAGTCAGCAGTGCATTTGGACATGTAACAAATAATCAACGTATTGTTCATCCAAACTGACCAGAGCATTAATTTTCTCAAGGAGTTCATTGGTCAGCAAAAAACCATCCCACCCTTTTATTGCTGAACTGGATTCCCTCAAGGTACCTGGTTAACAGTTATCAGTTGAAGTACTTTGTGTCATGTCATTGGATTTGGCCTTTAAAGGCTGAGATGACTTTTATACTTGGAGAGTCTAGCTCCTCAGCGATATAGTTCACATAGATGAATATGTGAATAGTTCACATATTCCTCAGTTCACGCACATGGTAAAATTTAGCGTACATGTTATACTCCGGTTAGTATATTGAGGAAATTAAGTGGAAGTAATAGCCGCAAAGCACATCCTTTGCAGTAAGCTTTGCCATTGTTGTCAGAATAATTTTGGGAGAAGGCAGGAGAATGGGGTTAGGAGGGAGAGATTGATCAGCCATGATTGAATGACAGAGTTGACTTGAGTCGAATGGCCTAATTCTATTCCTATCACTTATGGCCTTATGACCTAATAAGCAAGAATGTTAGGGAAGGCAAAGACATGCACGTCCTAGAAATTTAACTGTAACATAGTTGTAGTATAATATTAAATGCAAACATTGCTGATCGTACATAGTGCACAGAATGAAAGTTCAATTGAGCTTCTACATGTGCATCATATAAACATCCCCCATGTCTGCAGAACACATGAAGTAATGTCAGCCATAAAAATAAATTGATAAATCAGTTTTGAAACTGCTTTTCAAATATACAGCAATCTGTGTGGACAGAGAAGAAGAAATCATGTCTGAAATTTCCACCTGACCAACTTAAGTGAAGAATAAAATTACATCTTTGTACTTGCGTTAATTGGAGGCAGAAGCCATCGTAAGTAACCATGTAGAATTGGAGCTGTAACAGTTTAGAAGTGTTCTGAGTACTTCTGTGTGACACTTTCTACTTGTTGTTGACAAAATCAGTGCTTTTAGTATGGGTCCATTGGGACCTCAGTATGACCAAGGGAAATAAAAAGAATAAAAACAAAACTCTCTTTCACACTACAATCCTTAAGCAAGGTATATGTACAAAATCACATAATTATTGCATTAGGAAAACCCACTGAGATTACTAACACAGCATCTTTTATCATATGTTTTCATGTAGAAATGATTTTTTCCCCCCAACTACGTACCAGCAACACAGCCATAATATTATTTCTCCACATGATGTATTTGCATCCAATGGTGCCCTACATAACTCAATGTCAACTGTAGCCCAGCGGTTTTAGTGCAAAGTTATATACAAAATGCTGGAGTAACAGTGGATGAGGAGTAGCTCACCCTTCTTCAGTCCCGACCCAAAGTATCACTTGTCGATTTTCTCCAGAGATGCTGCCTGACCCACTGACTTACTCCAGCATTTTGCATCTACCTTTGGTATAAACCAGCATCTACTGTTCACTTTTATTAAATTTAGTTTTACTGCACATTCGCCATAGGGTACCTCTAGTCTTAAAGTCCCTTGACCTTAACGGGTAATTTTTTTCACATCTCTAGTTTAGATTTTTAATTTCGTTTTATTTATTTTTTCATGTGTACCAAGGTACAGCACAAAGCTTTTTTGGTGCATACTATCCTATCAATGAAAAACTATACATGATTACAAACAAACCATCCATGGTGTACAGATATAGGGCAAGGGATATAATACAGTATTTAGTGCAAGATAAAGTCCAATGAAGCCTTATGAAGAATAGTTCAAAGGTCACCAATGTGGTAGATGGGAGGTCAGGTCTTCCTCCTAGCTGCTGAGTTAGTCACCTGAGGCTAGAGGGGTTAAATTGGCCCTGATTATTTTAGTCCTCTCAGAAAAAGAGTTGCTGAGACAGTTCTATTGCCTGAGAACAGCCAGGAAGAATCTGTCCCTAAAACTGGAGGAATGAGTTTTCAAACTTCTCTACCTCTTGCCTGATGGGAGAGGAGAGCAGAGGGAGTGACCAGGGTGAGACTGGTCCTTGATTATGCTGATGGCCTTACCAAGGCAGCGTGAAGTGTAGATGGAGTCCATGATGGTCTGTATGATGGTCTGGGCTACATCTATGTCAGGTTTCAGAGCAATTTCATTCAAATTTCTTTTTAATCTGTTCTTACCCCATGATTTTCTTTTTAATCTGTTCTTACCCCATTCTCATGAGCTCCCCCAGGATGAATACCCCCCCAGGATAATACTATAAAACAACTACCGTACAGTGGCCTTAACACACACCATCATGAAGTGCTTCAACAGGCTGGTTATGGCATACATTAAGGGTTTAGAGATACAGCGTGGAAACAGGCCCTCTGGTCCACCGAGTCCGCGCCAACCAGAGATCATCCATACACTAGCACCATCCTACACAATAGGAACAATTTACAATTTTTACCAAAGCTACAAACCTGTACGTCTTTGGAGTGTGGGAGGAAAGAAGAACACCCGGAGAAAACCCACACAGGTCACGGGGAGAAGGTACAAACTCCGTACAGACAACACTCGTAGTCAGGATTGAACTCGGGACTCTGGCGCTGCGAGGCAGCAACTCTACCACTGTGCTCAGGGTCTTCAACCTAAAACATTTGCATAAAATGAATGCATACAGTTTTAAAATACTTTGCAATGGAATCAAAGGAGGAAATTAAATTTTGGGGGGAAAACTGTATAATCTGGAACGTACTCCTTGAAAGAATAATGGAATCAGATATAATAGCAGCATTCAATATTGAATTAGCGATGTAATTAAAAGAAAGAAAAATACTACCAGTCTATGTGTAAAGAATAGAGAATAGGACAGATAGTATAGCTTTTTCAATAAGATGACACAGCCATCTTGGGCCAAAGGGCTTTATTCGGGAAAGTATGGCCCTACATTTCCTTTTACTTATTTAACTAGTTTTTAAATATTTTCCATCATTAAATAATCCAGTTTTACCTCCAGTTAAATACTCAGCTACACCCACTGCTGGAAAACGCAGGCTGATTTCCTTATTTGTCACCTGAAAGTGTAATAGGCATAGTTATCTCACCCTCAGTTTGCTTTGCTTTTAATTTTTCTTGGAGGACTAAAATTTTCAGTGCCGTAATCAGAGCCATTTTAGTCCCTCTTGCCTCAGGTGCCTAAATAGGTTAGGGTAGGTATGGTTAGGCTAGGCATAGAAACATAGAAACATAGAAAATAGGTGCAGGAGTAGGCCATTCGGCCCTTCAAGCCTGCACAGCCATTCAATATGATCATGGCTGATCATCCAGCTCAGTAACCTGTACCTGCCTTCTCTCCATACCCCCTGATCCCTTTAGCAAAAAGGGCCACATCTAACTCCCTCTTAAATATAGCCAATGAACTGGCCTCAACTACCTTCTGTGGCAGAGAATTCCACAGACTCACCACTCTCTGTGTGAAGAAATGTTTTCTCATCTCAGTCCTAAAAGACTTCCCCCTTATCCTTAAGCTGTGACCCCTGGTTCTGGACTCCCCCAACATCGGGAACAATCTTCCCGCATCTAGCCTCTCCAACCCCTTAAGAATTTTATATGTTTCTATAAGATCCCCCCTCAGTCTTCTAAATTCCAGCGAGTATAAGCCTAGTCTATCCAGTCTCTCTTCATATGAAAGTCCCGCCATCCCAGGGATCAATCTAGTGAACCTTCTCTGTACTCCCTCTAAGGCAAGAACGTATTTCCTCAGATTAGGAGACCAAAACTGCACACAATACTCCAGGTGCGGTCTCACCAAGGCCCTGTACAACTGCAGTAGAACCTCCCTGCTCCTAAACTCAAATCCTCTTGCTATGAATGCCAACATACCATACCATGGTTCGGCTGGGCTAGGCATGGTTTGGCTAGGCTCGGCATGGTTCAGCCCGGCTAGGCATGGTTCATTCATCGGTGATCGGAGCAGAATTAGACCATTCTACCCATCAGGTCTACTCCGCCATTCAATCATGGCTGATCTGCCTCTCCCTCCTAACCCCAATCTCCTGCCTTCTCCCCGTAACCTCTGACACACATACTATTCAAGAATCTATCAGTCTCTGCCTTAAAGATATCCATCCACAGCCTTCTGTGGCAATAATTCTACCCTCTGACTAAAGGAATTCCTCTTCATCCTCTTCCAAAAGGAACGTTCTTTAATTCTGAGGCCATCTGAGGCCAGGTTAGGCATCTTGCCTCATCTGATTAAACAGGTTAAATTAGATTAGATTACCTCATGTTAGATTGCTCATGTGCAACATAGATAAATATTTGTCACTTTCTCACTTGCTTCCTTCATAACATATTTTTTTCTTAATCAATATACAATTTCTGCAAAATTTAGGCAACAGTGTAGTTTTGCAATTCAATATTTTGTGCGACAAAATACACTACTGTAAATCACAAAATTATACGCCAACTTTTACACTGTATATTTGCTGATTTTAGTAAACTGCCTAAAACAGCCAATGGCATTTCCAGTAACCCTTGAAAGGAAAAGTAGAAAAAAAAACATCAAGGCCCAGCCTGAATGAGATACTGCAGATCTCAATCCATAAGTTGCTGATTTAGCAGGATGCAATATTTTCAACAGTAAGGTTAAAAAAAACCTGAAAACATAATTTATCCACACTGTAATTTATGCATGGCAGCATGAATGTGTGCTCATGATTGAAATTTGCATTGTCACACAAATCTAGCCAGCAGTGATTAATTTTTTAAAAATGTCAAAAGCATGGTCTCAAATAAATCGCAGATGAAGCCAGCCCCCTTAAAAATGTAATAAACAGTAAGATATCTGAGGCTAGAAGACTCCCTATTAGCATATTCTCTGGACTTGTGTGCAAAGTTAAGTCAAAGAAACTCTAGCATACTTGTTCTTATTTGCAAGGTGCAATCTGCATTACCTTTGCTTATTGAGTTATTGTTATTGCAAGACTTCACAAAGTGAAGTAATCAAAGGGTAGATTATTATTTTTCACCTTACCTCTTTCCCTTTAAAATAACATTGACTCTTCGAGTTTATTTTGAATGGGAATTGAAAGTGTTCCTGTTTCAGTCAGTAAGAATGCAAAATCCTCCCCTTTGAGGAATATAGATGAAATTGATCTCCTAGCAAAGGGGAACTGGAGAAATAATTTTGTTCAGAATGGTGATTTAAATTGTAAACAATGAGAAGCAAACATTGATGAAATGAAGTGGTTCTAGTGTCTCTGCACCCAAAGAATTGCCATCTAGAAATCAACAAGCCTGTGCTACAACAAAAAGGAGCAATCCGATGTTCTAGAATTTTGGCATATTATCTTTTGGTACCAGAGAGACATTCGTGCAAAACATTGTCTCGGTTGATTAAACAGGTTAGATTAGATTAGATAGACATAAAGTGCTGGAGTAACTCAATGGGTCAGCAACATCTCTGGAGAAAATGGATAGGTGACGTTTCGGGTTGGGACCCTTCTTCAGGCACCTATCAATTTTCTCCAAGGATGCTGCCTGACCTGCTAGTTACTCCAGCACTTTGTGTCCATCTTTGGTATAAACCACCATCTGCAATTCATTTTTTATTGGATTAGGTTACCTTGGATTAGATTACTCTAGTCCCTCTTGCCTCAGGTGACAAAATAGGTTTGGCTGGCCCCTCTTGCCTCAGGTTATTAAACAGGTTAGGTTAGATTACATCAGGTTAGATTACTCTTGCCCCTCTAGATGGCTAGAATATATAATGAGGTAGAACATGTATTGTTTATGATTAGAAAAAACTCAATAGTCTTATTATGGTAATTGCCACCATTTAGTACATGATTTCTGACAACTGCAGTACATAAAATCATTGTATTATATGTACTACATATTTGACTCCACGAACCTCTGAACGAGAATTCATGAAATTGTATTAACTAACCATTAACAAACCATTAAAGACCATTAACATTATTAACAAAGAAGTAACACCAAAAGCACAAAGCTTTATTAATACCATTCACAAATAATTCAATAATCCATTTCTCCTTTATTTAGATTATGGTCAGTTCATTTCACTGGGCAAAATATGTCCAATTATATGGGTGCAAAACCCATTAATGGACTGAATCTTGGTGAAGATATTTAAAACAAATAATTTCAGCAAAATAATCCAGACCACACTAAAATACTACAAGCAACAGTGAAGGAATGTGAAGAGGGATTTTTGTTTTCTTCTCCCCCCCCTCCTATTATAGACTATCCTTTTCAATTAACTGAAGCATAAAAGTTTTATAAACCCAGTAATTGGAAAGCTCCTAATATAACTGCATTCTCAAGTAGTTTCAAATTCCTCACCATCCACAGAAATAAAATGTGACTAAAAGGTCAAACTCAAACACTTAATAAGAGGAATTTAATCATTCCTCTAATGCAAGAGACATAGCGTTCAGTGACGAAAGTGATTTTCAAAATATCGTCGGTGAATACATCCATTTTTGCGAGAAATAATTTTTCTAATGTTTAATAGATCAGTGCTGCACCTGAAGTAACAAAACTTTACTGTGAATCCAGGAAAGAGATCGGAATGTAATATCTTTTTACATTCCACACCTGAGGCATGGCCTTTTAAAAACATTAACTCTAGTCACCAAAGTCATCACACACCTGAAATAAAGCACTGCCATTATCCAGCTAGACTGAGAGTACAGGCACTCCGCAATGTAGGTAATAGGTGCCTTGCGTACACTCGCACTTTGGCAAGCAAATCTTTAAGTCCACGACAGTGGTGTGCAGCAGTGGTATGTTTATAATTTGCTGTCCGATGCCAGGCCAAGGAGTACACAGACATGAGTTGAGAGAATTAAAGAAGCCTTTGCTGACAAAAGAGAATGTAAAGTAGCACCTTAGAAACATAGAAAATAGGTGCAGGAGGAGACCATTTGGCCATTCGAGCCAGCACCGCCATTCATTGTGATCATGGCTGATCATCCACAATCAGCAACCTGTGCCTGCCTTCTCCCCATATCCCTTGATTCCACTAGCCCCTTGACAAAGCAACAAATCTATTTATTTTTCCAAACCTAAACTTTATTCAGAATAAAGTAAATTACAAAACTACAAAAATTAAAATGGTGTAAACATACTTCCGACATTCTCAGGGTTTATGCATTCAATGTTATATCTTGGTGGTCTTGGTAAGAGTGATGCTAGAGATGATGGTGCGGCTTGGCGTTGTCCTGCTTGGAGAGGTGGATTTTTCATCTGTGGTTACATCTCATTGTGCCCAGCAAAGATGAAGTGTCCTCTCCATTTGATTTGGCCGCTAAGCCTGGGCAGATAAATGGGAATACAAACTTGCCCAGTATCTGCATTCCCCTCTCGACCTGATAGGCTGATTCCAGAGGAATGGCGTGGCTGCTACGTCTGGGACAGGAGTTGCCGGAAAGTGGACGCGCGAGGGATCAGTCGACCGTCTTTAGGGACTCCAGCTCCAATGCCTTTGGCTCTCCCGAGCCTTACCCACAAGGCAGCGGGGTGCTATTTAACCCATAGTTGGGACCTGGTTGATGGACGGCAGGACGTGTCCACACGGCGGTGGGCCTGCACGTCACATCTCTGGGAGCCAGAGTTCCTCCGAGATCCCCGCGCAGTTTAGCCTGGGACTGAAGGTGGCCCCAGTTACCATGTGTTGCCACAAGGAGACACTGCGAGAGTCTTGATGATGCAGAGGTTATGTACTGGCAGGGGAGGCTTACGCACTCGGCTCCCTTTTTCGCAAAAATTGCCAGCCAGCGGCATCTGGATTTATAAATGTGTGTGCCACTCCCATTACGTGGATGTTTCCGCACGCCAGGGAGCTGTTCTCGTGGTTGCTCCCATGTGGCCTCTGCATCAGATATTAAATTTACACGTGCATGGTAACACTTATGTTTCCGACCTCTAACATCTGACTTAAAATGTCCACGTAACGTAACTCTAACACAAGTCGGGAAGCATCTGTATTGGTGTAAAAGAACGACATGGGTTTTCTCGACCTCTGCCTCCCTCCCTTGCCCATCCACCCCAATATTGTTGTAGGACAATGTCAAGGAGGGTGTGATCTCAATCCATCATGTAGAGATCTGCTTAACCACTTGACAGGCGATGTCTATTCCAAGAGGTCAAGATCTGTCCAAAATTAGCCAGTCACCTTTTAGGTCAAACCTTTGACAAAATGCCACAGTTTTCCATCAAAACATCCTCGGGCAGCTTGTTCACCGTCCGGCGCGGCCTAAGATAGGCCGCGGGATATTTCTCTGCTGGGCGGGGGCTTCAATGTCGGGAGCCACGACCGCCCCGACGTGCAGCAACAGCGGCAGCAGCAGCGTGTTCGCCCGCCCCGGATCGGACTTATCATCGGCGGAGCCGGCCGTCTTCGGAGGCTGCGGGAGCGGCTGCGACTCGCCTTAGGCTCGGCCCGCTGCGGACCGTCCGGCGCGGCCTGCAACCACAACAACCTGACCGCGGGAGAGGACAGCAGGAGAAGGGAAAGACATTGTGGCCTTCCATCACAGTGAGGAAAGAGAGGACTGGAGGAGACTCACTGTGATGGATGTTTTCTTGATGGATGTTTCTTTTGTGTGTTTTGGGGGTTGTGTAATTTTAATGCCTATTTTGATGCTTTTGTTGTTGGACTGTGGGTGACTGAATTTCGTCCAATTTGGATGACAATAAAGCTATCTTGAATCTCTTGAATCTTCAATCTTCTGTAGACAATAATCTGACATTTGGCCAAGTTCATATTTATGTCAATAAGCTACAAGAATATATTTTAATTTTTTTTCAGAGATACAGCGTGGAAACAAGCCCTTCAGCCCACCAAGTCTGCATCAAACCAGTGATTCTCGCACATTAACATTGCCCTACACACACACGAAGGACAATTTACACTTATACCGAACCAATCAACTGACAAACCTGTACGCCTTGAGTGTGGGAGGAAACCGAAGATCTCAGAGAAAACCCACGTGGTCAGGGGGAGAATGTACAAACTCCGTACAGACAGCGCCCATCGTCGGGATTGAACTAGGGTCTCTAGGTCTGCAGGCACTGCAAGGCAGCAACTCTACCGCTGCGCCACCATGTCGCCCAATATGTTTGTAATTTAGTAGTAACAACCAAAGGAATGATAGGAAAAGAGACTAACTTTGAAAATGCTTTCGTATTCATATTGAGGCCTGTTTGTGACATAACTATTCATAACATCAGAAAGAAAAGATGTGCTTTGATAGATAGGAGGCCAACCAGGCAAACAGCAATTGCAAATGTGTTAGTGACAAATAATATGAAGGCAAATACAGATTTATCTTAGTCAATCTTCGAGGAAAATCATGTTTCATTATTTAGCTTATTTCAATGAAAACTATGTTAACAGCAGAAATGCCGCTTTTTGTAGTTGAAAAACAAAGGATATCTGAGGCCTTCCAGAGGGATGCATGAAGATTGAATCCAATCCTTCTTTCAAATTGGAGGGGCCTATAGCAGATTTTCGATACTGACGTCTATTACAAACCCACTGACTCCCACAACTCTCTCGATTATACTTCCTCCCACTCTGATTCTTGCAAAGACTATCCCCCACTCCCAATTCCTTAGTCTACACCGCATCTGCGCCCAAGATGAGGTGTTCCATACCAGGGCATCCAAGATGTCCTCATTCTTCAGGGAATGGGGGTTCCCCTCTCCCATCATAGATGAGGCCCTCACTTGTGTCTCCTTGTTACCCCGTAGCTTCGCCCTTGCTCCCTTTAGTCTCAACAGGGACAGAGTTCCCCTAGTACTTACCTTTCACCCAATCAGCTTTCGCATGCAACACGTAATCCTCCAACATTTTCGCTACCTCCAACGGGATCCCACCACAAGCCATATCTTTCCACCTCCACCTCTTTCCACCTTCTGCAGAGACCGTTCCCTCCACAACTTCCTGGTTAACTCATCCTTTCCCACCCAAACCACACCTTTCCCAGAGTTAGGAAGTCATGATGCAGCTTTGTAGGATTTTGGTTAGGTCGCATGTGGAGTATTGTGTGCAGTTCGGATTGCCCCATTGCAGGAATGCTGTGGAGGCTTTGGAGAGGGTGGAGAAGGGGTTTACTGCCAAATGTCATGTATGCAAATACCATCTAGTTGATCATCCAAAGATTCATCAGGCAAGAGACAGAGGTCTTGTCTACTTTTATTATATTTTCTGCAAAAATTGAGGTACTGGCACAAGGAAATAGAGAACTTTCAAGTCACCTCCCTCTTCCCAGTTCTCCCACCAATCTTACTGTCTCTGACTACATTCTATCTCTATCCCACCCACTCCCCTAACCTGTCTGAAGAAGGGTCTCAACCCAAAACGTCACCCATTCCTTCTCTCCAGACATGCTGCCTGCCCCGCTGAGTTACTGCAGCATTTTGTGTCAACCTTCAAAGTACACTTAAAGTTATTATCAGGTTGGTTTGTTCCTGTAGAGGTAAGAATTAACATTTCAGGTTGATAACTTTTCCTCAGCTTGGCACAGTAACATTTCTTCTCACTGTGGATGCGGCCTGACTTCCTGAGTATTTCCAGCACTCTCTGTTTTACACAAAGTGCTGGAGGAACTCAGTAGGTCAATCAGTATCTATGGAGGGAGTGGAAGGATGACTTTTCTGGTTGGGATCCTTCTTCATGACTGAAGAAAGGTCTCCTGCTGAAAAGTTGCCTGTCCATTCCCGCCACAAATGCTACCTGACCCACCAGCATTGGTGGTTGGGGCAGATACGACAGTGGCATTTAAGATGCTTTTGGACATATGGATAAGCAGGGAATGGAGGGATATGGACTATGTGCAGGTAGATAAGAGATGGACTTGATATCATGTTTGGCACGGTCATTGTGGGCCAAAGGGCCTGTTCTTGTGCAGCACTGTTCTATGTTCTGTCTGAAGAAGGGTCTCACCCATTCCTTCTCTCCAGAGACACTGCCTGTCCCACTGAGTTACCAGCATTTTGTGTCAACTTTCAAGACAACACTTAAATAGGCACGGCATAGAAGGCTCCAGTCCTAATGGGAACAAATAGAATTTATGTAGATGGGCAAAAACCTCAGCGAGGACGCGGTGGGCTAAATGGCCCATTGCCATATAATATGACTCAATAACTATGGCCGAGAATTCTCTATAGAGATCAATGTTCACCCAATTTTTCCTTATCACATGAACAAGACATTTAAGTTCAAATAGCCTCAATTATTCAATGATATTTTGATTCATTGATTCAATGAGCCTCAGAATTGATTCTCGTCATAAGACAATTCCCATTGCACCTCAAATAATCTGAATCAAAATATACTTCCCTGGTGTATTTAACTATATACCCCATGCAAGAAACATGGGTTTAATCCCATCCCCTGGTGTGTGTTTATAGGTTTTCCCTGTGGATTTCCCCCATGTTTTCCAGTTCTCTCCAAACCCTAATGATGAGGTGGCAGATTAATAAACTATTATAAATTGTCCCCAGTAAGTACTGGGTGATTCAGGGGCTGTTGCTGGAGGTGAGAGAGAATACGTTACAGGGAAATAAATGAAACACGATGAATCAAATGGCCTCACATTTCATTAGAATAAGCCTCTTGAAGTATAAAGTTGAATTATTTACTGCACTATTTCAATACGATACGATAGAAATTTACTTATCCCAGGAGGAAAATTGGTCTGCCAACAGTCATAAAACACAAGATACATGAAACGTGAAATTAAAGTCACGTAAAAAGTCCAGGATTTGGGATGTGCAAAGATTGGGATGGAGGGAAGGTGGGGGGAGGGGGGAAGGGGGGAAGGGGAGTCAGTCTACCCCACAACAGAAAGGCGAGGAGTTGTACAGTTTGATAGCCACGGGGTAAAAAGGATCTCCTGTGGCCTTCTGTGCTGCATGGGGTGGATGCACTAAACTCTGTTCTTGTTGGATAAAGTGGTCCTTCCTGAATTCTAAAATGTATTAATTAATAGTTATGCCCCCTGTAACTACCTGTAATTGGTACAAATTATCTTCCTCAGTTTCATGTTTGACATTATAAAATTCCAAAGGCATACACAGAAATAGTCTTTACATTTTGTTGTTAATAAGACAAATCAAATTTCATGTTAGTTTTTCTCCAATATCGAACATTCAATTACCATAGATCTATTTAAGTAGCACCAAAAGGATCCAGCAAGATAACTCAATGATATCTGATCTGAAGTAATAAATGGTGTCAAGTCAATGCTTACAGTATAAAAATATCATACATCTATGAAACTGGGAATGAGTATTTAAGTCATGCCTGCAATTTAGAACACATTTGTAAAAGGAAAGGAAATCCACCTCCTTAATATTAAAATGAATTTATTGAATTGAATAAATTTGATTAGCCAAGTATGTATACATACAAGCAATTCGCCTTGGTGCTTTGCTCGCAAGTAACAACACGACATACAGTAAACAATTAAGAATAAACCAGAGCAAAAGGAGGCTACAGACTTTTGGTTATTGAGCTACTGCTCATGGAAAAAAGCTGTTTTTATATCTGGCTGTGGCTGCTTTGACAGTCCAGAGTCACCTTCCAGAGGGAAGTGCTTCAAAGAGTTTGTGGCCAGGGTGAGAGGGGTCAGAGATGATCTTACCCGCTCGCTTCTTAGCCCTTGTAAGGTACAATTCATCAATGGGGGGGGGGAGGTTGCATCCAACAACCTTCTCGGCTGATCAAACGATGCGCTGCAGCGTCCGGATGTCGTGCTTGGTGGCTGAGCCAAACCAGACCATGATGGAGAAGGTGAGGACAGACTCTATGATGGTAGTATAAAACTGGACCATCATTGCCTGTTGCAGATTGTGTTTTCTCAACAGCCGCAGGAAGTACATCCTCTGTTGGGCCTTTTTGACTGTGGAGTCAATGGTGGCCCCCCATTTAAGGTCCCTGGAGATGATGGTTCCAAGGAACTTAAATGACTCCACAGATGTGACTGTGATGTTGTTGATGGTGAGTGGGGGGAGGAGAGGGGGATCTCTCCTAAAGTCTACAATAAATTCCAATGTCTTAAGAGCATTGAGCTCCAGGTTGTTGCTAAGGCACCAGGACGCCAGCTGTGTCAATTCCAGTCTGTAAGCAGATTCCTCCCCATCCTGGATCAGTCCAATCAGGGTTGTGTCATCAGCTAGGAGCGGTACAAAAGGCATATGCTGGGCTTGTCTTCATCAATCAGGGCAATGAGTGCAAGAGTCAGGACGGAGTCATGTTACAGCTCCATAAAACTCTGGTCAGGCCACATTTGGAGTATTGTGTGCAGTTCTGGTTCCCCCCATTTACAGGAAGGATATTTGAGGTTTTGTAGAGGCTGCCTGGATTAGAGGGCATTGCTATAAAGAGAGGTTGGACAAACTTGGGATTGTTTTCTCTAAAGTGCTGCAGGTCAACAGAGGACCTGATATAAATGTATAACATTCTCAGAGGCATAAATAGGGTAAACAAGCAGTACCTTTCTACCAGGGTGGAAATATCAAACATTAGAGGGCCAAACATTAAAGACAGAGGGAAAAAAAAATGTAAAAGGAGATGCATGGGGCAAGTTTTGTTTTACTACACAGAGAATGGTGGGTGTTTGTAATATGGTGTTTACTAGGCTGTTAGAGAGGTAGGAAATACATAGATATGGATCAGCTGCAGGAAGCAGAGATTAGTTTAACTTGACATCATGTTCGGCACAGACATTGTAGGCCAAATGGCCTGTTCCTGTGCTGTGTTGTTCTATGTTAAAGTAAATTAATTTCCAAATCCAAGAATATGAATAGCAAGCATTATGTAACAAACTGGTTGATTCCAAAATATAAGGCCAGTGGTATTCTTTGAATATTTTTGTTTTAAATCTTTTTTTTGGGCCTTTGTGGAACAAGCCTTTGGAGAAATAATTGGCAAAGCAGGGATTAAAATATTTATTGGAAAATATCTAAAATGTCTTTGGATGCAAAATTGTAGAGTACAGGACATTTTTCTTTCAATAGCATTTGTGCTAAAAACAGAACATGTTGCTCTATGGAATTGCAAATATTATCCAAGATGGCACAGTAGATACATTTTTCAATGCTCCTGTGTTTTGAAGCCTTGGAAAAAGTCCCTGTGCATTGATAACTCTTAACTATATGTAACAGATTAAAGATTTTCTGTTCTATAAAACAAGAACACAACATTAAAACTGAAAGTTATGTTTGATAGTAGAAAATCATTGTGGCAAAATTTAAATGTTTGACTGTGGATATATTAAGACTGACATCTTCACATATCAGGAGTTTAAAAGATGAGTTCAGATTCTGCCCTATAATGGACGCCATTCTAAATTCTCCATTAAGCTCCGAACTACATAGACTTGGGGGCATTATTTTTAGTTTAGTTTTTATATACTTCTTTCTTGTTTATTATGGTGTTATTAGAGCAGCACAGTGGCACAGCAGTAGTGTTGATGCCTCACAGCGCCAGAGATCTAGGTTTGATCCCGACTACGGGTGCTATCTGTCTGGAGTTTGTACATTCGCCCCATGTCTGCATCGATTTGCCCTGGGTGCTCCGGTTTCCTCCCACATCCCGCAGGAGCATCGAGAGAGGATCTCACAGAACTCCAGTTAGAAAGAAGAGGACAAGTAGGCATACCTTGAGGAGATTTTGCAGTGTCGCTGTAAAATGTAGAAATCAGGAACTGTAGAATCTGGTTTACAAAAACAGACAAAGTGCTGAGGTAACACACCAGGTCAGGCAACATCCATTGAGAACATGGATAGGTGATGATTAGGGTCAGGACCCTTCATCATTGAAAGTTCAAATTCTCAAAAAGGCTGTGGACTACAAATTCAGTCTATGAAGTGTGGGTTTGATGAGCTAAGCAGAAAATCTAGTATAGTTGTGACAAAGTTTAATTAAGGAAGCAATTAAATTGCAGTATATAAAACTTTGACCATTAATAAGTTTAATTTCAACACGATACCAAACAAAAGTGAATACAAACATACAGCTATTTTGTAATAATAAATGAATCAGTCATACAACAATGGTGCCCAGTTTGTCCCTTACCCTAGTTTGCCATTCATGCAGGACCTGAGGCTTCAGTCAGCGGATTACAGCACACCGCTCTACGCCCTACCCTCACCCAAAACATGAAAAGCAGCATGAAGCATAGATTGAGATGCAATTGGGAAAGAAAATTAATTTGATATTTCAATGCAATGCCGACAGTTTCTTGAAGACAGACACAGAGTGTTGGGGTAACTCAGTGAGACAGAGAGCATCTCTGGAGAAAAAGAATAGGTGACGCTTCAGGTCGAGACTCTTCTTACCTATTCCTTGACATCCTTTTACTAAAAAAACATACATAAATTGAGAGCCAATTGGTGCGAGTACGTGGCGAGAGAAAAGAGTGCGACTGCCCTGCCTTCCACTGCCGGAAGATAGACACAAAGTGCTGGAGTAACTCAGTGGGACAGGCAGCATCTTTGGAAAGAAGGAATGGGTGACGTTTCGGGTCGAGACCCTTCTTCAGACAGGATGCTTCACAGTGCTCCACGCATTAGCATTAGCAACTGCCCATGCATTTAGCAGGACCACACCTACTGTATGTTCTTAATGTTATCTTAATGATTAGAAACTTTTTTTAATATAAAGTTAAAAGTATGGAAAATTTCATTCCTGGTCTCTCAACTTTCTTCCATAGAGTTTGGGGAATCACTTTTCTTTAAAGCAAAGTATTTTCAAGGTGTGCATTAAAACATAATCAAAGCAAAGTTTTTTTTTCCTTTTGTGGCTTTATGGGGCTTCCATGTTACAATCCTAAATTAATGGATGTTCATGTCTCAATCCTAATTAGCGAGTTTGGATATCTCAGTCCTAAACTGGAAGAGTCCCACATCCCATCGTCACCATCCAGCAGAGTGAATTTTTAAAACATCAGGGCGTGGTTTGTTCCTTCAATATATGCGCAAAAAGTAAATCCTAGATCCATGCATTCTGCATAAAAATAATAAGGAAATCACTGTTTATTGAAGAATATTAGGAAGCACCATCTGGAGTATACTCACCCTATCAGTCTAAAGAAGGGTCCCAATCTTAAACATCACCTATCCATGTTCTCCAGGGATGCTGCTTGGGCCGTTGAGTTACTCCAGCACTTTGTGTCTTTCTCTGGAATATACATATGGATGGTGGAATGTAACACCCAGAAGTTGTTGTCAATGGTGTTGTTATGTTCTTCCTGCGATCACGTGGGTTATTTCCAGGTGCTCTAGTTTCCTCCAACACTCCAGTTTCCTCCAACACTCCAAGACGTACAGTTTTGTAGGTTAATTGGCTTTGGTGAAATTGTAAATTGTCCCTGGTGTATTGGATAGTGGTAGTGTACAGGGTGATTGCTGGTTGGCATGGACTCGATGGGTCGATGGGCCTGCTTTCACGGTGTATCTCTCTAGCGGAGTCAGGGGGTATGGGGAGAAGGCAGGAACGGGGTACTGATTGAGAATGATCAGCCATGATCACATTGAATGGCGGTGCTGGCTCGAAGGGCCAAATGGCATCCTCCTGCACCTATTGTCAATTGTCTATTGTCTCTAAAGGAACTCAAGGTCACGATCCGCAAATTGATGCGAAATTCCATTTATCAATTATATCTGATGTTAAAAAGGTTTTAAAATGGTACACCTTGTAAAACTGATGAAACGGTGTTTCTATTGGTCTTGAAGGACCCCAGAAGGATGGTGGCATCGAAGGAAGTCATTATGTCCTTGCCAGCTCATCGCAAGAGCAATACATTTTGCTTCACTCCCTACCTATCACCAAATCCCACCCACCTTTCACAAAAGCCGTGCATTTATTCCTTCCTAACAAATCTATATATCCTGTTCTCTTTTGAATTCAAGAGCTGAATACATTCCCATCAGCCATCTTAGGAGTGCATTAGAGATTCTAAACACATTGTTCAAAGGGCTTTTCATCATTGTCATATCTAGTTCTCTTGAAATAAAAACACCTTCAGTCTAGGCCTCAGATTCTTGACCCTTACAACAATGGTAATGGTTTGTTTAGATCATCTCTGTATTGAGTCCGGTTGTTAAAAGCTGTATAAGATCTGCAATCAGTTTCCATTGCTAAAAGAACAACATCCCCAGCTTCCCCTGTGTATCATCAGAACTAAAGTCCCTCGCCTTGGGAATAATTCTACTAAGTTTATTCCTTATTCTCTCAAAGGTCTTCACATCTTTCCAAATGGGCAGTGCCCAAAAATGAACACAATAATCCAGTGACGATTTGTACCAGCATCTGCAGTTATTTTCTTACAATACTCCAGTTGTGACCAAATACCAGTGTTTAATAAGGTTCAATCTGACTTTATTTCCTCATGTCATGTACTCTCTGCCTCTGATTTCCAAGGCTCAAGATACCAAATGCATTTTCAAAACACGTCTTTTAAAAGATTTATGTAATACCTCCAGACCCCAACTTGAGCCCTCTTTATTATATTGTCTCTTAGTTCTTCCTACCAAATGTAAGGTATGAAATTTCATCTGCCATGCATTCACCAATGCCACCAGCCTGTGTATATCCTTTCGAAGTCCATTGAAATTGTCTTTATTGCTCATTATGCTACCAAGTTTGTATCATCCGCAAATTTGAAAACAGTTCACTGTAAATCTAATTCCAAGTCAGAAACGCATGTTAAGAAAAGCACTGGTCCTAATCTCAACTCATGAAGAATGCTAATGTATAGTCTTCTGTCCAAAAAAAGATATTCACCACAACTGTTTCCTGGAATTTAGCTTTGTCCATGCAGTCACTGCCATTTTTATTCTTAAATTTACAATTTTGATGAGATGTATTATGTTGGACTTTATCAAACAGTTCTTTAAAAGTCCATATCCAACACATCAATCACAATTTTGTTACCTCTTGAAAGACATTCATCAAGTTAGTTAAACTTGAATAAGTCTTAATTATTGTTTAGTTTACTTTAGAGATACAGCACAGAAATAGGCTTTTCGGTCCACCGAGACCACGCCAACCAGTGATCCCCGCACACTGGCACTATCCTACACACACTAGGGGCAACTTTCAACTTTACTGAGACTATTAGCCTACAACCTCGACGTCTTTGAAGTGTGTGAGGAAACCGGAGCCCCCGGAGAAATCCCACGTGGTCACAGGGAGAACTTACAATCTCCATACAGATTGCAAACATAGTCAGGATCGAACCCGGGTCTCTGTTGCGTAAGGCAGCAATTCTACCGCTGTGCTGCTGTGCTGCTGTGCCGCTCTTAGTTAAACTTGGCTAAATCTTAATTACTGCTGGACAATATGCACTGTCAATCCAATTTTACATTGATGGACCACCATTCCTATAGAATAATTATTCCAAAGGACTCTGGATCGTAAATGAAAGCAACATTGATGGCTGGGTGAAGGAAATAAAGGAGCATGTCAGTGGGGTGAGGAGAGATCAAAGGAGGTGCAAGATCATCGGGGAGAGGGGAGGTTGTAGAATTAGGCTTCATAGAGGAACTGACAACTGCTGGGGGAAGGATGGCCAACAAATTGCAGGAAAGAGGAAATTATGGCAGAAGATTCGCTCGTCTTTCTGGCTCAGAAGCAATGCTGGAAAACACCAGGCTGCTGCTTATGGCAGCCCCCGCTTCCATTTCATTTAGTCATTAGTCATTAGTTTATTGGCACGTGTACCAAGGTGCAGTGAAAAGTTTTTGTTGCATGCTAACCAGGCAGCGAAAGACATTACATGATTACCATCGAGCCGTCCACAATGTACAGATACATGGTAAAGGGAATATCGTGAATAACATTTAGTGCAAGATAAAGCTAGTAATGTCTGATCACAGATAGTCTGAGAGTCTCCAATGATGTAGATAGTAGTGTGCAGGAAGGAACTGCAGATGCTGGTTTAAACCGAAGATGGACACAAAATGCTGGAGTAACTCAGCAGGACAGGCCGCATCTCTGGATAGAAGGAATGGGTAACGTTTCAATAGACAATTCGGCCCTTCGAGCCAGCACCGCCATTCAATGTGATCATGGCTGATCATTCTCAATCAGTACCCCGTTCCTGCCTTCTCCCCATACCCCCTGACTCCGCTATCCTTAAGAGCTCTATCTAGCTCTCTCTTGAATGCATTCAGAGAATTGGCCTCCACTGCCTTCTGAGGCAGAGAATTCCACAGATTCACAACTCTCTGACTGAAAAAGTTTCGGGTCGTGACCCTTCCTGAGTTCAGGACTACTCTCGAGTTGTTGGTAGGATGGTTCAGTTGCCTGATAACAGCTGAGAAGGCAAACACTGGAAAAAGCCTGGCCTACACGTTCAATTCAAATGGATGCACAAAGCTGAGGAAAGATTGTTCGCTTTAATATTTTAATCACAGGTCCACTTCAGCAGAGCAGCTCAAATGTTATTAAATCTGCCTCTGATTAACAGGAACAAGATGTGATTGTCGCAGTCTGGGGTCAGGTCTCACATATTTGCATGTTTAATTACTTTGCTGTTTCTTCTATCTCCTTCCCTGCATAAGAGGATAAAATTCCACCTCAAGGGTCAGGAAATCAATGCAAAGTTTATGCTAAGCCTTTTCTTGAATGGTTACTGGGGGGTTGTGAAAAAAACCTCATAACCTCAGGAACATAACACTCTTTGAAGAGATAACATTGTTTTGGACTTTCATAGAAACATAGAAACATAGAAAAATAGGTGCAGGAGTAGTCCATTCAGCCCTTCGAGCCTGCACCGCCATTCAATATGATCATGGCTGATCATCCAGCTCAGTAACCTGTACCTGCCTTCTCTCCATACCCCCTGATCCCTTTAGCCACAAGGGCCACATCTAACTCCCTCTTAAATATAGTCAATGAACTGGCCTCAACTACCTTCTGTGGCAGAGAATTCCACAGACTCACCACTCTCTGTGTGATGAAATGTTTTCTCATCTCGGTCCTAAAAGACTTCCCCCTTATCCTTAAGCTGTGACCCCTGGTTCTGGACTTCCCCAACTTCGGGAACAATCTTCCCGCATCTAGCCTCTCCAACCCCTTAAGAATTTTATATGTTTCAATAAGATCCCCCCTCAGTCTTCTACATTCCAGCGAGTATAAGCCTAGTCTATCCAGTCTTTCTTCATATGAAAGTCCTGCCATCCCAGGTACCTTCTGATTCAAGACACAGAAGTTATTGGCATACCGTGGTACAATATTACCTAACTAACATTATTCTATCAACATGATTCTCTCTATTCTATTCATCATTCTATTCTATCAGTAAATTTTATTTGGATGCTTCTTGGGTATAATGTACTCTTCATGCCAATCTACAGCTAAATTGGCCAATTAGAAACATCAGCTGGTGTAATGTTATATCTATTGTTTTGAATAGTATCAGGCATCAAATTACAACAGGATCTTGATCAGTTGGACAAAAGGGTTGAGGAATGGTTAATGCAGTTTCATGTAGATAAGCATGAGGTGTTGCATTCTGGAAACTCAAACCAGGGCAGTATCTTCACAGTGAATGGCAGGGAGCGTTGTAGAGTAGAGGGATCCAGGAGTGCAGGTACATTGTTCCTTAAAAGTGGTGTGACGGGTAGATAGGGTGGTTGGCACATTGGTCTTCATTGGTCAGAGTATTGAGTGTAGATGTTGGGATGTTATGTTACAGTTGTGCAAGATGTTGGTGAGGGCCCATTTAGAGCAGTGTGTTCAGTTTTAGTCACATTGTGAGAGGAAGGATGTTAAGCTTGAGAGGCAGAGAAAATTCATGAGGATGCTGCCGGGACTTGAAGGCCTGAGTTGTAGGGAGAGATTGGGAAGGCTAGGACTTTATTCCTTGGAGCGCAAGAGGAATGGATGTGAAAGTGGGATAACATAGAACTCGTATGAATAGTGAACAATGGTCAGCGTGGAATTGCTGGGCTGAGGTGCCCGTTGCAGTATTGTATATCTAACATAAACTAAGTTGTACCGCATTAGTTCCAGAGATAATGTCCAATGACTAATTCAAGTTCCTAATTTGAGGAAGGACATTCTTGCTATTGAGGGAGTGTCGCGTAGGTTCACGAGGTTAATTCCCGGGATGGCGGGACTGTCATATGATGAAAAAATGGAGCGACTGGGCTTGTATTAACTGGAATTTAGAAGCATGAGAGGGGATTTTATAGAAACATAACATTATTAAGGGATTGGACACGCTAGATGCAGGAAACATGTTCCCGATGTTGGCGGAGTCCAGAACCAGGGGCCACAGTTTAAGAATAAGGAGTAGGCCATTTAGAACTGAGATGAGGAAAATCTTTTTCACAGAGAGTTATGAATTTGTGGAATTCTCTGCCTCAGAAGGCAGTGGAGGCCGATTCACTGGATGCATTCAAAAGAGAGTTAGATAGAGCTCTTAGGGCTAGCGGAATCAAGGGATAAGGGGAGAAGGCAGGAATGGGGTACTGATTGTGGATGATCAGCCATGATCACATTGAATAGCGGTGCTGGCTTGAAGGGCCAAATGGCCTACTCCTGCACCTATTGTCTATGTATCTATGTCTGCAATGAGATAGAAGTGAACATCCTAGCTTATGGAAGGATCGTTCAGAAGCCTAATAACAGAAGGGAAGAGACTGTTCCTGAGTCTGGAGGTGGTGCTTTCAAGCCTCTATCTCCTGCTCATTAGGAGTGTAGAGAACAAGGAATGGTCACTTATTCCCCTTTTTTTTGCCATATAAGCACATTAAGGAATAATTAATGTAGGCAATTAATCTACCAGCACATCTTTGGACTTCAGACAAAACCGGAACTTCTGGGGAAACCGATATCATTGTAATGTTAATTGATGGTCATTATTAAGAAGTTGGATCATTGATTTGAAACATCAACTCTTGTTTCTCTCCACAGTTGCTGTTAAACTGCTGAGGAACACCAGTAAATTGCATTTATTTCAAATTTGCAACATCTACAAATCTTTGCTTTTCAGTTGGGAGCTTTATAATTGGCCAGACCATCTAACTCCTGGGGGTTTCACCCACATAAGGAGCATGACACCTTGAGACATTGCACTTCCATGACATTTCCGTGTTGTGACTAGCGTACGTCCATTCTTCAGTTTGCTCATTCCACACTAATGGTTGACTCTGTCATTCACAGAGCATATATTTTTTTTATTATTTATATTTATTTTACACCAAGCAAGAATTTGCTGCTGCACTTAATTTGCATTGATAGAAAGTGAAATGAAACAAGTTTAACAATTTGTTTTGGCAACATCTCTGAAGAAAAAGGACGGGTGACATTTCAGGTCAGGACCGTTCTTCAGACTCAACCCAACCAGAAACATCACCCATCCTCTCTCTCCCGAGTTGCTGCCTGATCCATTGAGTTAATCCGCCACTTTGGTGTCTATCTATGGTACAAACCACTATCGGCAGTTTGTTTCTACTTAACAATTTGTTTTCTATTTAGCATAGTTTTTAATTGTGCCTATGTAGCACATTCTCACACTTGAATATTATGAAAATGCTTTTAGTTTAGGAATTTGGCGACTGTTCTTTTGCAAACTAAACATCACTCTGGACCAATAATGCAAATGATCAATCGGTCAGCTTTTTTAGGTGATAGTATTGTGCAGGGAGAATATTTGCAGCCAAGGCGGAGGCAACCAGGAATATTAGTTTTCAATAGTCGCATGGAATTTCTAACATCCACTAAAACTGAAAAATACATTTGTCCAAACAGATCACTTCATCCAAAACACAAATTCTGCAACTGACAAAATAATTTCCAAATTGATCCGTGTATTAATATTAGCCGTGCAAAAAGTTCTGGAGCAAATGTCTAAACTCTCAGATCTCATAAGCAAAAGTTAGGCTGAGCTATGTAAGAAAAGTGTACAAAAAGAAAGCATATTTTAAATGTAAATGTTTGCTCAACATTTTATTCTTCCATTGCCACATGTGCTATATTTCCGTATGTCATTTTTCAATTAAATATCCATTGTCAAAACTTGAGGAGAGTTCAGTGTTTATATCAAATGATCAGTTCACAGTCTAGGAGCAGGGTTACAATTTAGTCGTCTAGATTTAGATTTAGAGATACACCGAGTCCGCGCCGCCCAGCGATCCCCGCACATTAACACTATCCTACACACCCTAGGGACAATTTTTTTAAATTTACCCAGTCAATTAACCTACATACCTGTACGTCTTTGGAGTGTGGGAGGAAACCGAAGATCTCGGAGAAAACCCACGCAGGTCACCGGGAGAATGTACAAACTCCGTACAGACAGCGTCCGTAGTCAGGATCGAACCCGAGTCTCCGGCGCTGCATTCGCTGTAAGGCAGCAACTCTACTGCTGCGCCACCGTGCTGCACGGTTATATCGTTATCGTTATATCGTTAACACGCACTATCGTGTATCAAAATATGATGTTGCTGGTAAATTATAAATATGCATAAAATACAGTTGAAAAGTATTATCCTTCATTGAAAATCAGGAGGTAATCCAATCCTACCATCTCTCAGAACATGTCACACAGATAAAGACAATGTAATTATTTATAACTACTTGCTGAAATTTCTCCTTTCATTTATCATTAATCACTTATTAGCTCGGAATTATAAAGGAGGTCATTTTTCAAGTTTCTACTTGTTCTGGACCAGACCCTGCCAGTACATAATGGAAAATCATGGAAGCCCTGCTTGTGATCTTTTAATTAAAGTCAAAGCATGAAAAATTACAAATAAATTGCCCTTAGTCCTCCTAATGTGCAATTGTGCTAGGTAAGTTGCCTGCTGTCAGTAAAAATTAAATTAATTGAAGGAGCTTCTGTATTTCTGGAGATTGTTATCCTGCAGTAATGAAAAATCTGTATCCTTAAATACTGCAATCCCTACTATTACAAGCACGTTTTGTTTTTATTTCATATTTCTAGCTTCTGAAGTATTTTGCTTTCATGTTTTCTTTAATTACTAGAGAGTGCATGAGATTTTATTGGAAATATATTGGCCCATTCATCGTCTTCTTCATTTATTCAGTGCTAACATTAGTTCAATCATATTGGGAGGCTATTCTAAGGGTGTATTCACTGTTTAAATGGACCATGATGTACAATAGCCCAAACCAAATTGTCCCACCCAGTGGTAGACACAAAATGCTGGAGTAACTCAGTGGGACATGCAGCATTTTGGGAGAGAAGGAATGGGTGACATTTTGGGGACAAGACCTTTCTTCAGACTGTCCCACCCAGTATTCATCCGCGCCCATGAGATACATCTTGAATACACATAAACTTGCTTTAAATCTGTTACGAGTGCGGTGACAGACAGACAATAGGTGCAGGAGGAGGCCATTCGGCCCTTTGAGCCAGCACCACCATTCAATGTGATCATGGCTGATCATTCTCAATCAGTACCCCGTTCCTGCCTTCTCCCCATACCCCCTGACTCTGCTATCCTTAAGAGCTCTATCTAGCTCTCTCTTGAATGCATTCAGAGAATTGGCCTCCACTGCCTTCTGAGGCAGTGAATTCCATAGATTTACAACTCTGACTGAAAAAGTTTTTCCTCATCTCCGTTCTAAATGGCCTACCCCTTATTCTTAAACTGTGGCCCCTGGTTCTGGACTCATCCAACATTGGGAACATGGTTCCAGCTTCTAACGTGTCCAATCCCTTAATAATCTTATATGTTTCAATAAGATCCCCTCTCATCCTTCTAAATTCCAGTGTATACAAGCCTAGTCGCTCCAGTCTTTCAACATACAACAGTCCCGCCATTCCGGGAATTAACCTAGTGAACCTACGCTGCACGCCCTCAATAGCAAGAATATCCTTCCTCAAATTTGGAGAGCAAAACTGCACACAGTACTCCAGGTGCGGTCTCATTAGGGTCCAGTACAACTGCAGAAGGACCTCTTTGCTCCTATATTCAACTCCTCTTGTTATGAAGGCCAACATTCCATTGGCTTTCATCACTGCCTGCTTTACCTGCATGCTTCCTTTCATTGACTGGTGCACGAGGACACCCAGATCTCGTTGTACGTCCCCTTTTCCTAACTTGACACCATTCAGATAATAATCTGCCTTCCTATTCTTACCACCAAAGTGGATAACCTCACTCTTATCCATATTAAACTGCATCTGCCATGCATCCAGCCACTCACACAACCTGTCCAAGTCACCCTGCAACCTCATAGCATCTTCCTCAAAGTTCACACTGCCACCCAGCTTTGTGTCATCTGCAAATTTGCAAATGTTACTTTTAATCCCTTCATCCAAGTCATTAATGTATATTGTAAATAACTGCGGTCCCAGCACCAAGCCTTGCGGTACCCCACTAGTCACTGCCTGCCATTCTGAAAGAGACCCATTTATCCCCACTCTTTGCTTTCTGTCTGCCAACCAATTTTCTATCCATGTCAGTACCCTATCCCCAATACCATGTGCTCTAATTTTGCCCACTAATCTCCCATGTGGGACCTTGTCGAAAGCTTTCTGAAGGTCAAGGTACACCACATCCACCGGCTCTCCCCTGTCAATTTTCCTAGTTACATCCTCAAAATTCCAGTAGATTAGTCAAGCATGATTTCCCCTTCGTAAATCCATGCTGACTCAGAACGATCCTGTTACTGCTATCCAAATGCTCTGCAATTTTGTCTTTTATAATTGACTCCAGCATCTTCCCCACCACTGATTTCAGACTAACTGGTCTATAATTTCCTGTTTTCTCTCTCCCTCCTTTCTTAAAAAGTGGGATAACGTTAGCTACCCTCCAACCCACAGGAACTGATCCTGAATCTATAGAACATTGGAAAATGATCACCAATGTGTCCATGAGCCACCTCCTTAAGTACCCTGGGATGCAAACCATCAGGCCCTGGGGATTTATCAGCCTTCAGTCCCATCAGTCTACCCAACTCCATTTCCTGCCTAATGTGAATTTCCTTCAGTTCCTCCGTCACCCTAGGATCTCTGGCCACTAGAACATCTAGGAGATTGTTTGTATCTTCCTTAGTGAAGACAGATCCAAAGTACCGGTTCAACCCGTCTGCCATTTCCTTGTTCCCCATAATAAATTCCCCTGCTTCTGTCTGCAAGGACCCACATTTGCCTTAACTATTTTTTTCCTCATCACATACCTAAAGAAGCTTTTACTATCCTCCTTTATATTATTGGCTAGCTTACCTTCGTACCTCATCTTTTATCCCCGTATTGCCTTTTTAGTTATCTTCTGTTGCTCTTTAATAGAGTCCCAATCCTCTGGCTTCCCGCTCTTCTTTGCTATGCTATACTTATTCTCTTTTATTTTTATGCTGTCCTTGATTTCCCTTGTCAGCCACGGGTGCCTCTTACTCTCCTTAGAATCGTTCCTCCTCTTTGGGATGAATTGATCCTGCAACTTCTGCATTATCTCCAGGAATACCTGCCATTGCTGTTCCACTGTCATCCCTGCTAGGGTCTCCTTCCAGTCAAATCTGGCCAGCTCCTGCCTCATGCCTCTGTAATCCCCTTTGCTATACTGTAATGCTGACACTTCCGATACTCCCTTCTCCCTCTCAATTTGTAGATTAAAATTTATCATATTATGATCACTGCCTCTTAATGGCTCTTTTACCTTGAGTTCCCTTATCAAATCAGGTTCATTACACAACACTAAATCCACAATTGCTTTCTCCCTGGTAGGCTCCAGTACAAGCTGTTCTAAGAATCCATCTCGGAGGCACTCCACAAACTCCCTCTCCTGGGGTCCAGTCCCAACCTGATTTTCCCAGTCTACCTGCATGTTGAAATCTCCCATAACCCTCGTAGCATGACATTTTCGACATGCCAATTTTAGCTCTGGATTCAACTTGCACCCTATGTCGAGGCTACTGTTTGGGGGCCTGTAGATAACTCCCATTAGAGTCTTTTTACCCTTACAATTCCTCATTTCTATCCATACTGATTCTACATCTCCTGATTCTATGTCACCCCTTGCAAGGGAGTGAATATAATTCCTCACCAACAGAGCGACCCCACCCCCTCTGCCCGTCTTTTCAATAGGTCGTATACCTCTGAATATTCAGTTCCCAGCCCTAGTCCTCTAGCCATGTCTCTATAATTCCCACAACATCATACTTGCCAATGTCTAACTGAGCCTCAAGCTCATCCATTTTTTTTTTTATACTTTGCACATTTAAATACAACACTTTAACTTCGGTATTTACCTCCCCTCTCACACCGGTCACCATTGGCCCTGACCTTACTTTCTTATCCCATCTAGAACTTTCCTTCCCATTTATTCGAGAGTCCTTTACAATTTCTCCTGTATTCGCTTCCCCTTTAACTCCATCTTCATATTCCCAATTTGTCAACCCCTCCCCCCCCCCCCCACTACTTAGTTTAAACCCACATGTGTAACATTAGCAAACCTGCCTGCCAGAATGTTGGTCCCCCTGCTGTTAAGGTGTAACCCGTCCCTTTTGTACAGGTCACCCCTACCCCAGAAGAGATCCCAGTGGTCTAGAAATCTAAATCCCTGCTCGCTGCACCAGCCCCTCAGCCATATATTCATATCCCCGATCTCCCTGTACCTGCCCTCACTAGCACGAGGTACAATCCAGAGATAACCACCCTCGAAGTCCTACTTCTCAGTCTTCTTCCTAACTCTCTAAACCCACGTTGCAGTAACTCCTTCCTCTTCCTCCCGACATCGTTCGTGCCCACGTGCACAACTACTTCCAGTTTATCGCCTTCCCTCGCTAGGATGTTCTGTAGCCGGTCCATGATGTCTTGAACCCTGGCACCAGGGAGGCAACAGACCATCCTCAAGTCCCGCCTGCCACCAAAGAATCTATTGTCCGTACCTCGGACAATGGAGTCACCCACTACTATGGCTCTTCCTGACTTCGGTCTCCCCGGTCGAGTCTCCTTGCCAGGATTGGAGCCGCCGATCAGTCCGCCGCTCGGACTGGAGGTGTCTTCTGCCCCGACAGCTCCCAAGAGGGTGTACCTGTTTGCAATAGGCACAGACACCGGGGTCTCCTGTAGTCCACGTTTACTCCCCTTTGAAACGGTCTCCCACCTTCGCTCGACCTGGACCCTTGGCGTGACAGCCTCACAGTAGGTCCTGTCCAGGAAACTCTCATATTCCCGGATGGCTCTGAGGTCATCCAGCTGCTTCTCCAACTCCACCACACGTCCATTCAGGAGCTGCACCCGGACACAGTTCTTGCAGGTGTAGCTCCCAGAAGCTCCAGCGGTGTCCCTACCTTCCCACATCCTGCAGGAAACACACTGCACCAGCTTGTCTGCCATTACTTTAGTGTCAAAAAACAAATCAGGCTCAAAAACAAGTGTATCCTCCTCACCTCAGCCTCCTCGCAACCAAAAAGGCTCAACACTTTTCTCACAGGCTCTTCGCTCGACATGGCCGCAACCCAGACAGAGCCACGCCCCTTGTGCAAGCCTTGTTTATATCAGTCACTAAATTGACTAATTGGCCAATTTACCAAACTTCTAATTTTATTGCTCAGCCAATCCCCGCACTCACTGCTACCCTGCCTTCCTCTGACGTGCTTGGAGGTACACGCTTCACTGAATGCCTGCTAACGTCCCTTTGGCGCTCTTTTTTAAACGGACTTTTACCTGCAAGTCACACTCACTTACTTTCAGCCAGCGGTCGTCATCGTCGCTGCCGCCACTGCTGCTGCTGCTCTCCCGACCTTTGCTGAATGTTATAGACAAGCAGGAAAGTCCAGTTGTTTACTGTTCTAATTATTTATTGTTTTTAATTAATTGATATTTGATGCATTTTAATAAATGTTGCAATGGGTTTGTAGATTCAGTGGCCTCTGTAAATGACCTCCAGTATGTAGAAAGTGGATGAGAAAGTGGGATAACATAGAACTTGTGTGAACGGTGATCGATGGTCAGCATGGACTTGGTGGGTAAAACGGCCTGTTTCCATGCTGTATCGTTCAATTCAATAAATAACTTACCCTACCATTTACTTTGGATCCTCTGGCCTACAATCTCCATTATAATCAACAGGATCTCAGATCTAGCAACGAGATTCTGATTTCCACATTTAACGGCACACACAGAGAACTAGGACTTACTGTGTTTAAAACAGCTGAAAACTTGCAGTTTGGAATAGCCAGGAAATAGCTCAGCCCAATGAGTTCATGCCAACCAGCACCCACCCCATATATTAGTTCTACGCGACACACTGGAGACAATTTACAACTACAGAAGCCAATTAACTGGCAAATATGTACAATTTGAGATGCGAGAGGAAACCAGAGCACCTGGAGAAAACCCATGCAGTCACAGGGAGAATGTACAAACTCCGTACAGGCAGCACCTGTAGTCAAGATCGAACCCGGGTCTCTGACGCTTTAAGGTAGCAATTCTACCGCTGCGTCACTGTGCCACCCTAAACTTCTTAATATTGCACATCACCGGCGTGTCCATTAAATCATGTGCAGGCACAGAACAAGCTAATCGATTGAAATGTTTTTCTAAAATTACTAAGTTGAGTTATCCAGCTAATCTGTATGCACACTGGCTGATGTTTTTTTACTTCCCAACAGAATTTCCAAGCAGAGCTAAAATTGCTTTCCCTGTAGTTACACTGAGATCTCAGCATGACTCAACAGTAGTTTGAGAGTATATCCACCAATTATCTTGTACTCTGCCTGCATTATTCAATTGAAGTTAGCCAATGCAGTGCTCCTGGACCACTCTTCCAATGTCAGGGGAGGACACCCAATTTGCAATTGGTTGAATCTCCAGAGATCTGAATTTTGATGAAGAGTCCTATAGGATTACTCTTGGAAGGATAACACTTTTTTTGGTTGAATAATATTGCATGGTTGTAATCTCAGTTCACTGTGCTGAAGGAAAAAGGGGATGTGAATTTTTATCAAATGATTAATTATCCCCTCAGTATTTCCCAAACGTAGCTATCTCACACGAGATGCTAGTCACCAAAGGAAAACTGAGATTCCTTCATCTCAACAAATCCTTATTACTGAATGATATCCTGTATGCATTTTTCCCCCATGTGTTGAAAAACAGGGAATACACACATTTTAAAAAGTCCTAAGCAAGGGTTAAAATGGAGCAACATTTAACATGTTGGATACAGAAGTTGCTTTTAATTTATAAAGCACTTTATCAATCGAAAGCACATTCTCTTAATGCCCACTATCAATTGCATCTGATGGCTATTACAACTTTAAAATTTTCTGTAGCAAGAAATATATTTTAAGCTTTAAGAAATATAATTTCCTCTTTGTAAAGTTTAAATAGAAAAAAAATGAAATTGCTTTATGCTGAACTAGCATGCAAATTGTTTCCCTCTACCTCATATGCTGGATGTCTGTAATACTGTTTCTTATTATAATCCTCCTCACACCTGCAAAATCAACGTACCCTGAGGAAAGACTGCTTCAAACAAAACCGAAGTAGGTCTAAAAATTGGTTTGAAGATGTATAAAATGCATGATGCAGAGGAATAATGGAGTTGCATGGATATTTCACCTTGATTTTGAGTTTGCATCAGTGCTAAGCATTCTGGCCAAAATCCAGCAGCCCCCACATATCCCTTTAATTCACCCAAGGAAAACTGACACCCAAGCACACGGTACTCCAGACCCCAGTCCCTCTCCTACTATCCTTGCCCCTTCGCCTATCATCATTACCGCCTCCATCCTCCCGGTCTCTGGTCTTCAAGGGACAAGCATAAATGCAAGTGAAAACATTCAGAGTGACAAAAATATAATCTTAACATTCCTAGTTAAACTTTGATTTATTTGAAAAAATCCCTTATTCAAACCAACTGTGTGTAGTTGTGGCATGGCAGAGGGAATACCTCCTGGTATCAGCACAGTTATTCTATGCCTTTGATAAGGTCCCACACAGGAGATTAGTGGGCAAAATTAGATCACCAGAATCAGGGTGGTATAATCAATATGATACTGGAGCAAAATAATGCAGATACAGAAAATCAGAAATGAGTAATGAAAATATTGGAATTACTCTTGAAATTATGCAGCATCTGTGGAAAATTTACAATGTTTTAATGATGTTTTATCAGGACCGGAAAATTTGAAAACCTGCAAGGATATTGCAACCTTTGCAGTGGATATTCATAAATCTTTGAAGGCACTGGGCAAGCAAAAGAGGCAAGTTGAAAAGATGGCTATAAAAGTATATTTGGATTTACAAATAGAATAAAAATATTAATATATTTCTGCCTGAACCTCAGTTGAGTAATCTCTAGGGGTCTGCACACTTCACTTTTAAGAAGGATTTCAAAGCCCCAGAGAAGATTTACAAAGAAGATGATAATAGAAATGAGGGCATTATGTGTACATTCTGCAGAGTTAAGAGTCAGTCAGTCTCTTTGGAGCACATAGAATTAAGGATAAACCTGCAAGTGATATTCAAAAATTATGAATGTTTGCAGCAAAGCAAGTAGCGAGAATCTATTTACTCTGTCAAATGGGTTGGTGAACAAAGGTGTAGAAACAAAAGGTAAAGAATAAAAGGAGGAAATTTGGGGTCAAAGTTTCTTCACACAAAGGGTTGTTATGACATAGACCAAACTATCTCACAGGGTAGAAGGATAAAGCTTCAGGCCGGCATTTAAAAGGCCACTTTGGTTGTCTGGTAGATTTGTTAAATATATTTAGAGGACTGATTTCCTTTATATTTAGAGGATAAACTCCAGACTGGGATTACACTTGTGCAAAAGAACCAGCATAGGCATAATGGGCTGAATGGCTTTCTTTGAGAAGACATTTTATTATTCCATTATATGACTGTATTAATATTGAATGAATGACTTATTCCTTGCAGTGATATACTTTATAGTATTTGAACAAATGACAAATCTTACCATTTTTCTTGCAATACCTTATTTACAATTACACCTTTTACTGAATGCTTGTGATATTTATTATCAATAATTACAGGCTATTCCCCATATTAGTTGAGATTCATTCAATGTAAAATATTAGCAATGATATTTGTCTTCATAAAATATTTTTTTTTCCAACATGAACTATTCTACCCACAAGTTTAGAAATTCTACTCATAATGCCTTCAGCAATCTCTGGGAGACCCCAGGAGTCACTGATGATCAACTGGAAAGAGTGTGTCACAATAAACAAATACCTTCTGACTTCTAGGTAATCAGTAATAGACTCACAAATTCCTTCAGTGATGCACGAGCTTCACCAGACATGACTCTCTGACGCTGGTATATTATAAAATATTGTATGAAACATCAATACAGCAGATGCTTCTTATTTTTGGCTGGTGGTTCACAAGATAACCGGGGGCTATGTCCTGCTAATGAGTCAGCATATACATTACTAACTGTGCATTGCTGCATGAACACACAGGGAGGAAGATGCTGGCTCAGCCGATATCTCTATCCATTGCTGAACTCACCATAGTTCAGGGAGAAACAAGAGACAGCAGATGCTGGAACCTTGAGCAAAATACAAAGTGCTGAAGGAACTCTGAGGGCCAGGCAGCATCTGGGAAATTAATGGACTGGTGATGTTTCAGGTCGGAAGGTCCTGCCCATTCCCTTCACAGATGCTGCCTGACCTGCCGAATTCCTCTAGTTTAGTTTAGTTTATTATTGTCACGTCAAGTCAAGTCAATTTTATTTGTATAGCACATTTAAAAACAACCCACGTTGACCAAAGTGCTGCACATCTGATTAGGAAAAAAAAAAGAAACATACAGCTATCCAGTCAACGAAAGACTATATATGATTACAATCAAGCCATCCAGGATAAAAGGTATAACATTTACTGCAAGATAAAGGTCGATGAATTCAGATTAAAGATAGTTCGAAGGTCTCCAATGAGGTAGATGGGGTCAGGACCATACTCTAGCTGGTGAGAGGACAGTTCAGTTGCCTGATAACAGCTGGGAAGAAACTGTTCCTGAATCTGGAGTTACACGTTTTCAGTTCTGTACCTCTTATGGGAGCGGGGAGCAGAAGGAGTGTCTGGAGTGAGACTGGTACTTGATTATGCAGGTGGCCTTGCTGAGGCAGCGTGAAGTGTAGATGGAGTCCATAGAAGGGAAGCTGGTTTGCATGACGGTCTGGGCTGCATTGACACCTCTCTGCAATTTCTTGTGGTCTTGGATGAAACTCTTCCCAAACCATGTTGGAATGCATCCTGATAAAATGGTTTATATGGGGCATCTGTAGAAGTTGGTGATGGCTGTTGGCGACATGCCAATCTTCTTAAGCCTTCTAAAGAAGCAGAAATGTTGGTATGCTTTCTTAGCCATTGCATCAATGTGGCTGGTCAAGGCCAAATTACTAGTGATATTTACTCCTAAGAACATGAAGCTTTCGACTATCTCTACTTTGGCGCCATCAATGTATATCTGGGTATGTGTAATGCTTCATTTCCTGAAATTGATTGAAGGAGAGGTTATTGTCTTGGCATCAGGTTATGAGGTTCTCAATCTCCTTCCTGTACTCTGTCTTGTTATTATTTAAAATTGGGCCCACTTCGGTGGTGTCTCTAAATGCTTTGCTCAAAATGGTTCAGGGATATTTCCACGTTGTCTTAAACTGAGGTGTGGATAGCATTTTATACTTTATTAAAAAGTCAAGTGAAGGTTTGGATATTTATTTCTTTATATTTTACTTAATGTTTATGTTTGTATTTAACAAAATATATTTTCAATTATTTTTTTAATAAATAAGTTCTGCTTCTTAATATCTTTGATCGTCATATATATTTAGACACAGTTGAAACGGCTTTTGATAGCAAAATTGGTGATCTTCTGATATCAGGACACTCGAGAAATTCACAATACAATTTAGTGATCGGTCTTTCCGTTTTTGACAACCTGTGACATGGTTTAGCAGTAAATTCAGTTGGAGACAAAAAATGTTTATAATTTGCAATCCCATAATTTAATGTAATGCCAATTCAAGACTTAATGTTCAGCCTAATAACCTAGAAACAAGAAAAATATTATTTCAAAATAGACCAGAAAGGTTGAGTTTATTCTTATTATTTTACCAGATAATACATATCTAGAATAAATGCCAGTATTTAAAATGATTATTTGAACAAATTCTGATCCAATTTTTTACAATTGGCAAAGATTGAGATAGATTGCACAGATAAGTAAGATTATCCTCTCATTTCTGTGTTGTGTATTAGATGTTTCCACTCATCTTATTGACAAATCATGGTGCTAATAGTAAAGAGAGCTGTTTCCAAATATTGTTTTGGCATGTGTGTCTGGACAACTTTCTGACCCTCATCCTACCCCACAGCCTTTTGAAACTCTGTGCTGTGAAGAATAATATTTCATTATCAAGCGGTCTTGCAACAAGCAATTCCTTCCACTTCTATTGTGCCTCTCCGGACATCTATATACTAAAACTCTCGTTTGTTTATTCCTGAACTACAGCCAAAACGGTACACGATAGAGTGACAATTTTAGGCCCACCTTACTCACCATCATCCCTTTGGTGCTAATGGAAGAAGTTTCATTGAAATCGGTGTTATATTTTTTAAGTTATTCACATTTTAAAGTTTAAATCCATCTCCTAGTGAGGGAGGGGGGAGGGGGGAAGAGGGGAAGGGGTAGGGGAGAGGGGGGGGAGGGAGGGGGTAGGAGGAGGGAGGGGGTAGGAGGAGGGAGGGGGTAGGAGGAGGGAGGGGGTAGGAGGAGGGAGGGGGTAGGAGGAGGGAGGGGGTAGGAGGAGGGAGGGGGAGGAAGGGGAAGGGTTAGGGGTGAGGGGAAGGGGGAGGGGGGAGGGGGGAGGGAGGGGAAGGGGGTAGGAGGAGGGAGGGGGTAGGAGGAGGGAGGGGGTAGGAGGAGGGAGGGGGAGGAAGGGGAAGGGTTAGGGGTGAGGGGAAGGGGGAGGGGGAGGGGGGAGGGAGGGGAAGGGGGTAGGAGGAGGGAGGGGGTAGGAGGAGGGAGGGGGTAGGAGGAGGGAGGGGTTAGGAGGAGGGAGGGGTTAGGAGGAGGGAGGGGGAGGAAGGGGAAGGGTTAGGGGTGAGGGGAAGGGGGAGGGGGGAGGGGTGAGGGGAAGGGGAGGGAGAGGGGGGAGGGAGGGGGTAGGAGGAGGGAGGGGTTAGGAGGAGGGAGGGGTTAGGAGGAGGGAGGGGGAGGAAGGGGAAGGGTGAGGGGGAGGGGGGAGGGGAGGGGGGAGGGAGGGGAAGGGCAGAGGAGAGGATGCTGCACCAATGCAGGAAAGGTTTGGGCCCAACGGCCCAACTTTCATACAACTTTAACACGTACAATCTATTTTCAGAACTCTGGCATTAGATAACTTCTGTAGTTTTCTCTGTGCTGCCTATATGAGCTAGTATTCTGTGAATCCTTATGAACTAAACAATATTTGATGTTTAGTCCGAACAATTTTGGTTTTTTTAAGTCAAGAAGTTTCTGAAAATCTGTTTTTTTTTCAAATCAACTTTGGTTGACAATTAACATTTTTTTCCTATTAATGTTTTTGAATTTAAGAAAAATGTTTGTTTCGCTTTGAGGTGATTGCTGGTCGGCAGAGACTTGGTGGACCAAACGTCTCGTTTCTGCACTGTATGTCTAAAGTCTAAAGACATTAACTGCAATAGTAATTGTGACCTTAAGATCACAATCTCCTTCAGGACTGTGTAACTCCTGAAAGTGGTGACACAAGTAGAGTGGTAAAGAAGGCATATGGTGTGCTTGCCATCATAGGTCGGGCATTAATTATAAGGGTTGGGAAGTTATGATACAGCTTTATGTGACTTTGGTTAGGCTGCATCCAGAATATTGCAAGCAGTTCTGGTCACCCCATTACAGGAAGGATGCAGAGGCTTTGGAAAAGGGCGCAGAGGAAGTTTATCAGAAGGATGTTGAAAGACTGGAGCGACTAGGCTTGTATACATACACTGGAGTTTAGAAGGATGAGAGGGGATCTTATCGAAACATATCAGATTAATAAGGGGTTGCACACGTTAGAGGCAGGAAACATGTTCCCAATGTTGGGGGAGTCCAGAACCAGGGGCCACAGTTTAAGAATAAGGGGTAGGCCATTTAGAATGGAGATGAGGGAAAACCTTTTCAGTCAGAGAGTTGTAAACCTGAGGAATTCTCTGCCTCCGAAGGCAGTGGAGGCCAATTCTCTGAATGCATTGGAGAGAGAGCTAGATGGAGCTCTTAAGGATAGCGGAGTCAGGGGGTATGGGGAGAAGGCAGGAACGGGGTACTGATTGAGAATGATCAGCCATGATCACATTGAATGGCGGTCCTGGCTCGAAGGGCCGAATGGCCTACTCCTGCACCTATTGTCTATTGTCTATTGATAACTGGATTAGTGACAGCGAGAGGTTGGACAGACTTTGATTATTTTCTCTGGAACCGCAGAGGCTGCAGGGAGCGATGGTATATTATAGAAATATATAAAATTATGAGAGGCATTGAAAGGGTAGACAGTCAGAACCTTTTACCCAAGGTGGAAAAATCAAATGCAAGGGGGTGTAGCTTTAAAGTGAGAAGGGGAAAGTTTAAAGGAGATGTGCGGGACAAGTTTTTTTTACACAGTGGGTGGTGTGCCTGCTGGGGATGGTGGTTGAGGCAGATATGATTGTGGCATTTAAAATACGTTTGAAAATGCATATGGATATGCAGGGAATGGAGGGAGGTGGATTATATGCAGGCAGATAAACGTTGGTCGTAACATCATGTTCTGCACAGCCACTGTGGGCTGAAGGGCCTGTTCTTGTGCTGTAATGTTCTATGTTCGATGCAACATGGTTAATCGATGCAACATGGTTAATCACTGCAACACTGGAATAATGAGCTTGCAGCTTTCATTAAAATCGATATGCTGCAACGTACTACTGGTTGTGCTAATTGTGCGGCTGTTATTTTCTTTGTGATAGTGACTTTGTAAGACTTAACAAAAGAATAAAGGAATAAGGTACAATATACTATAATCGTGAAAGCATCCAGATTATAGACATTGTTAAACCAATGACCAATTGAGTGAAATGACATAGATGCATTTGAGCTAAACAAACACAAGAAGGAAATATTGATGGAGGTAAATGAAGAAGGATGCGAGGCTAGTGTGCAGCTTAACCACTGACATGGACCTAATGGATTAAATGACAATTCCTTTGCTTTAAATGCTATGTATTAAATAATGCTATGTTATAACATGGTTGCTTAATCTCACGACATAGCTTCATTTCTCAGTGCAAGGAGATCAAAGATTGAATCATGGTTCTACGCTTTGTGAACAAGCATTAATGAGGGACAAAGCTTTTGAGAAGTCATTTTTTAAAACAAAGTCCTTTGTGCTAATAATACCAGCTTTCAGTTGCAGCTCAAGTATTGCATCCCATTGGAGAATATACATGCATGAGAAGTGAAACGGCTGCATGGTTGCCTGAGAGGGCAGTGAGCACTGGACATAGAAACATAGAAAATAGGTGCAGGAGTAGGCCATTCGGCCCTTCGAGCCTGCACCGCCATTCACACAGAGAGTGGTGAGTCTGTGGAATTCTCTGCCACAGAAGGTAGTTGAGGCCAGTTCATTGGCTATATTTAAGAGGGAGTTAGATGTGGCCCTTTTTGCTAAAGGGATCAGGGGGTATGGAGAGAAGGCAGGTACAGGCTACTGAGCTGGATGATCAGCCATGATCATATTGAATGGCGGTGCAGGCTCGAAGGGCCGAATGGCCTACTCCTGCACCTATTTTCTATGTTTCTATGTTTCAATATGATCATGGCTGATCATCCAGCTCAGTAACCTGTACCTACCTTCTCTCCATACCCCCTGATCCCTTTAGCCATAAGGGCCACATCTAACTCCCTCTTAAATATAGCCAATGAACTGGCCTCAACTACCTTCTGCGGCAGAGAATTCCACAGACTAATTGGACGAGACAATACCTAACGGCATTAATAACTAGAGAACTCTCTGATAAATAGGACTGGTGGATACTCGATGCATGAAAGCTTCCTGAAGGAAACTCGTAAAGTTGAAGGAAAGGAAAGTTTCCTTCTGTTTCCAGGAGCTGTGATTAGTGCACTCAGCCAGTTTGCATTGGCGTCCCCTAAAATAGTTATTTGGGTTTGCCAAATTGAACATACCTCGTCATATCTTTACCTCACAAAATCATTAAACATGAGGTTCAGGGGCTGCACAACTACATCACTCTCCTGTAGATTGCATTTCCACCCTTTACGTTTATTTTTCCAACTGCAGCTTTCAGGGCAATTACTTTTCAGTATTTGGCCAAGATTTCAAATATTTCCAGCCTTTTGGAACAGCTGCACCAATTTTTATCATCCAGTGCAGCCACATTCCTATAATTGCTGTTGCATGTCTTTACATTTTGTGGCACCTCTATAAGGATTTTTCTGCCCCAATTTGGTGACCTGATACGACAAAGTCCAATATGTGCCGGGACTCATTCAGAATCATTTATTAGGCCAATGCTGGAAATTATCTTTATGTATTGGGAATGATTTGTGTATTAAAATTGATTGCTAAATGCGATGGGAATATATTGAAACTTGGGATTATCCATTTCTGTCCATTTAATAAGCATAGGTGTGAGGGGCGCTTGGTGTGGGGCAGTGATATTAATCATTGTGTAAGCATGTTTGAAGCCTGCACTATCACAATGGACCCTGGGCCATGCCAGAAAGTAGCCGTGTGGGCTACACACAAAAGCAGATCATTTCAGAAAGCAGGCCAACTCTTGCCCTACTTAAAAGGATTCTTGTATTTGGTTGAGTCCATTAAATAAAATTTAAATGGGGTCAGCTCAGCTGCTAAAGTGAACCACATTTTCTTATCAATATTCAGAAGAGGCCTCACTATTCATTTTTTTGTGGGGCCCAGAAAATAAAGATTTTAGATATTTACTACAATGCACAATATACACTTTTCAAACTAATTCACCTCACTTTTCCTTCATTGATTAGCGTGAAGCACAGTCACTTTCAAATCTGCACAATGGCACATAGAACTGGTTTATCTGTAGTTCAAATCAAGTCAAGTATTAGTTTAGAGATGCAGCGCGGAAACAAGCCCTTTGGCCCACCGCGTCCGCACCGACCAGCGATCCCCACATATTACACATTGTCTTACACTAGGGACAATTTTTGCATTCATACCAAGCCAATTAACCTACAAACTTGTACGTCTTTGGAGTGTGGGAGGAAACCAAAGTCCTCGGAGAAAACCCACGCAGGTCACGGGGAGAACGTACAAACTCCGTACAAACAGCACCCGTAGCCCAGATCAAACCCAGGCCTTTGGTACTTTAAGCACTAAGGCAGCAACTCTATCGCTGCGCCACCGTGCCACCCCACTCCCGTACTATTTATCATCCTGTGCACAAGCACGGTGAGAGAAAGTTACAGTGAAAATCTTGTTTGCAACAACATTGCAGGTACATTGATTCAACAACACACAGATATAAATGATAAATATAATACCCATGACAGAAAAAGAAAAAGACTACACAAAATAACAAGATATTAATGCAAAAGCCCTATTAGAAAACAAGTTCATGGCAAGCAGTGGTCCATAGTGTGCTGTTGCTGTGGTAGGATTAGGATTGTACAAGTCCAAAAACCTGATGGTTGTAGGGAGGGCTCTTCCTGCACCTGAACATGAAAGTCCCATGAAATAAAATGTTGTTACTGTGCAACCATGCAAAAGGCTGTGAAGCATAGCACCTGTGCCAAAGTTTTACAGGAGTGCACTGCTGAAAACTGCTTTGGGGTGCTGGATATGAAGGGGAATATAGTTTACAATCTCATTGTGAGGGTAGGTGGATTGTAGTCGGAAGCTCCACCATCCCATCCCTCCTTGCTCACCCGCCGCAAAAAGGGACCATTGCAAAGATCAAGTGTAAAACTGAAATGTTGCCCTATGTAATATGGGTTCCCTGTGCTGGATTCTACTAGTCTACCTTACACGGTTCTCTTTTAATAGGGAGCAAGATACAGATTCAGATTTAGATTCCATTTAAATTTAGATTCCATTGTCAAGGTGCAATCAAAATCCTTGTTCACATGTAGCCCACAGAGTAAACAGTATGCACATGACAAATACAATTGCAAGATTGTAGCACAATTCCAAGTAGTGCTAAAAAATATTAGAGTACAATAATGGAATAACTGAAAGACATAGATTTAAGAGTAAGAGTACATTTCAGTACCTCAATAAGGGGGGTGTGAAAGATGCCGTTGGTTCAGTAGTCTGATAGCTGCAGGGAAGAAACTGTTCTTACGACTACAGGGAAGAAACTGTTCTTACGACTGGACACCCGAGCTTGCAAGCTCCTGTGTCCTCTCCAGAAGATAGAAGAGAGAAAAGTGAATGGGCAAGGTGCCAGACATCCTTGGTGATGCATCCAGCCTTCCAGATGCAACACACATGAAGGTGAACTGGATGAAAAGAATTGATGGCTCTGCCATGTCACCTGGTATCTGCTTAATTGACTCATGCCCCCAGCCTGTTTTGGAATTCTCTCTTGGAATCACTGATAGCCTGTGGAGATCATACCTGGCCTGCTTGTACAGTGCAGGATCATCCTTCTTGAAAGCCTTGCCTCTGCCTCTGCCTTTTTGCAGAAAATGAATCTCCCTTTTCATCCAAGGTTTTTAGTTAGGATAGGCATAACTGTCTTTGTCAGAATGCAGTTGTCAATGCATTTCTTGATGAAACCACTGATGACTGAAGTACATTCATTCAGGCTGGATGAAGTGGTCTTGGATACCTTCCAGTACATGTACTCAAGTCAATCCTTAAGTCTACCCTCGCCGTCCTCAGACCACTGCTATATTACTTTTTTTGTTGGTGCATTGCACTTCAATCTGTCTTTATGAGGCTGAAGCAGCACTGACAGAGGATGAGACTGGCTAACAAAAGGGCAAAGGATAGAATGATAGACGTAGTTGATGGTGGTGTACCAGTGCTCTAGAGAGAGTTCACATTCACACATGTTGCCATGGACTCCTTCTGAACAAGTAGCCCATGCTATTCATTTGAGTGGATGAAAATCATAGCTCGATGTTTCTGGGTATTGTTAGATTCACATGCATTAGTGCCTTAAATGCACCAAGGAACACAAACAAATGAGAGTGCAGAATTGTATCGAAAAAATAACCCTGTTTAGCTGCATTAAAATGCAAGTAGGGCAGGGCAGCTCGTTCAAATGTTTGTAAGGAACCAGTGAGGAAAATTCAAAGGGTCATTGCTTGTGGTGGTCTCGAATAGAAAACAGAAACAAAATAAGGAAGGTCATGTAAGGGAGAGGCTGCAAATGTAAAACAAAAGCAAATGGGAAGCATTTTAAACTCTCCCCAGAAATTTAAAATTCAACATAGAAGCTTTTTACTGACATAGTTTCTTGATTTTATGAGCTCTGAAATATTACCTTCTTTCCTCTCGGATACTGACTCTATTAGAGGCAAGTTTCTCACCAGAAAATGTTACGAATATATTATCCAGGTTACAGTGTTGTAAAATGCTGCTGCAATCAGGCAGTTTGAATAATATGTCTCAGTTGGGACCTGTTTTACTCGGAAACCTGCCCAAAGTAATATGGTGACAAGCTGGGAAAAAAAAGATACATGTCACTGTCGATTTGTGGAAGAAAAGGCTTTGGACTCACTCTGCTCATCTGGTGTGGTTCAGCAGAGTGCATTGAGGATTTTGGTTATTATGAAACTATTGATTTTTTGTTTTTAACAAGGCCTTTCCTTCACCTCTTGGATGCTTTTGATTTCATTAAATCAGGTGCTTAATATTTGCTAATCCATGCTGTTGCAATACATTTTGTCATAGCTTTATAAATTGATATTTCACCCAAAACTATGAGGAAATTTCTGTCAGGAAGATAATTTAGATGATGGAGGAGATGATAAAGGGAGACATTTTAATTCCCCTAACTGATCGCTTTGTGTTCCATGCATTTTACGACACATATGGAGGATTTTTTTTTCCAGATAAAATCTGCATTTTTCTGCAAAAAAAAAATCAAACCTTTGGCAAAGAATCTTTCACCCACATGCTTCTGGTTTAAATGGAGACAGATGCCCAACAGCTCTCCGGAGATGGATTTTTCATTTAAATAAAAAGCAATGAATTAGGAAGGCAACAAGTGACCTAGGGCAGCACAGTGGCACAGCGGTAGATATGCTGCCTTACAGCGCCAGAGACCCAGGTTTGATCCTGACTACAGGTGCTGTCTGTACGGAGTTTGTACGTTCTCCCCATGACTTGCGTGGGTTTTCTCCGGGTGCTCCAGTTTCGTTCCACACGCCAAAGACGTACAGGTTTGTAGGCTTTTACTTCAACACTTGAATGGTTTTATAAGAATGTCAGCATAGATTTACTAGACTGATTCCTGAGATGATAATTGTGTTGCATAATGGTGGAGCGAACTCTCGGATGTTTAGAAATGATGACAGATTATCTCAATGATACATAGAAGATCCTTAAATTGACACATGGGTTAGAAGAGTGCAGATCTCTGGATAGAGACCTGGTGAGAAATCATGCCATTTAAAACCAAGGTACATAGAAACTACTTCTTTCAAAAGGTAGAGAATCTCTGGAGAAGTGTGGGGGCTAGCTCATTCCAAGTTTTTTAAGTGGCGGTAGGTACATAGAAACATAGAAACATAGAAAATAGGTGCAAGAGTTGACCAATTTGGTCCTTTGAGCCAGCACCACCACTCAATATGATCATGGCTGATCATCCAAAATCAGTACCCCATTCCTGCTTTCTCCCCATATCCCTTGTTTCCGTTAGCCCCAAGAGCTATATCTAACTCTCTCTTGAATACATTTGTGAAAGATCAGTATATGAGGCCTATGGTGCTCTGCCACAAAGGAGGAAGTGATGCCTGGGATGGATCATGATCAGATTGAGTGGCGGCAGAGGCTTGAGGGGGTCTGACAGCCCACTCCTACTTTCTTGCATTCTTGCAATATTTCTCATAACACAACATTTTGCAGATGCTTAAAATGCAGATGTTTCCTGAGCACATTTGATTAGAAACTACTTGGTGATTTATAGAAGAGTGGCTTATTTCTCCAAATATAACCGGTTAATTCTGTTCAAAAAAATGACTGATTGAATCTCTTTTGTGCATTAAGCAGCATCTGCAATTACTTGTTTCTACATTTTGACTGCTGCAACACAAAATCTCCTCAAGGTTTGCCTACTTTGAAGACGTTCTCCTCTCCCCCAAGGGAATTCCCCCAAGTCCGAAGAAGGTTCTGAACCCAAAACGTCACCTATCCATGTTCTTTGGCAACGCTGCCTGACCTGCTGTTACTCCAGCATTTTGTGTCCTTTACTGAGTGGATCTCAATTTTGTATGTTCCCGATCAACAGTATGAAACCCATGCTCCATCAGGTAAGAATGGCAGGTTCTCTGCATTGTCTGAGCTTTTATAGCAACCCAGGAACTACAGTATCAATTGCATTCTTAGATGAACTCCAATAATTAACAAAATGCTCAAATGTATTTAATACAGTTACATGTCTTGGGTAGATATTTGTCCAGCACCATATCCATTAAAGTGTTTTGGTGTCATTTTATTTTAATTACCACAAAATATTCTCTATGAGCAACATCATACTTTAGAGTGAACCTACAGTTAGAGGCACAGCATGGGACTGCATAGTGGGCATGTTTTGAAAATAGATGAAATAGTTACTGGATGGATGGAAATATTCCCTACTGTGTCCTCTCAATAGCAGCCAATGAAAATGAATTCCCCAGCATGGAACATTTAGGGCACATTATACTTAAAAAGGATTAAAAACAAAACAGGCACAAAAGGGAAATATTTACACTTGCATTCCATTAATTAATTTAACACTTTCAAAACCAGATGTAAAATCTTCAAAGTTTAACTGACCAAGGGTTTGTTTATGATACCCAAAACGTGCCTTCATTGCTGAGGGAGTGGTGAAAGTTGTGGTGAGATTAATTCTAAACCCACTCTGCAATTTAGGAAAGGATCAATAGGAAGTTTAGAGAAATAGAATAAGCAGCATTATATTCCATATCAGCTCATTTTTAGCCAACGTCAGAGTGGAGAGCGAGGGAGCCTTTAACTACCTCAGTGTTGGAAGGAATTGAACTATGAAGAAGGGTCTTGACCCGAAACGTCACCCATTCCTTCTCTCCAGAGATGCTGCCTGTCCCGCTGAGTTACTCCAGCTGTTTGTGTCTCTCCACTACCTCAGTTACCTGTTTACTACAACATCAGAAGCCATTCGGCCTGTTGGGTTCATGCAAAGTTCCAGCTGAACAATCCTATTGGTTCCATTCCCCCTTCTTCATTTTTTCCTGTAGTTATTTATTAAGAGCATTAAGGTAATTATAATTGTTTACATGTGACATGTTTACTGTAAAATGCACAAAAGTCAAAGTACAACAACAGATTTTATAAATAGGAAGTTCAGTAAAATGTTGACCTCCTTTGCTGACAAAATGACAAGATCCAGGTATACAGCATCCTTCACAATGGATGTAATTAATACCTGCATAATTTGCCAAGAGTGCCTCTGGAAAGGGAGCAGTTTGTCGTGTTGTTATCTGTGTTCTTGCCAGAGTTATCATCAGTAGCGTGGAGGCAATGATCTCGAGGTATCAGACATCATGTGTCAAATTCCCTTGTTTTATCCCCACCTCAGTCAGTGTTAAATGTCATTCAACAGTGAAAGAAAATACTAGTAAGAATATCTTAGTGGATATCATGAACTGGGAGCAAAGGAAAAACAGGCCAACAACCAATGTGTAAGAAGGAACTGCAGATGTTGGTTTAAACCGAAGATAGACACAAAAAGCTGGAGTAACTCAGCGGGACAGGCAGCGTCTCTGGAGAGAAGGAATGGGTGCCATTTCAGGTCGAGACCCTTCTTCAGACTCCAATCAATGATTCAATCAATCCGGCAACCAATCTTGGGATGTCTCTCCCAGTGTAACATCAGTAATCTTTTGTAGTTCTAGGAACAAATTACTCAATCATCTTTGGATCTATGATCAAGTCATCCAATATAAAACAAATTCCCTGGATATCCACGCAACTCAAATTGCAGCATCCCCAAAATTAACTGCTCCACCATTTTTTAATTTATTTTTTACAAATACTTTATTCCAAAAACAAAACCAAACATACAAAGTAATAACGCGATCAAATCAAAAGCTGCCTGTATCAGCAGTTTACAAACAAAACAATTATCAAATTAAAATTCCGCCAACTTTGTCAATAATACATTCAACCTCCTGTGGCGACCAGCATCCAAGGAAGGCCTCCAGTGTCCCCATGGACACCACTGCTCCGCCATTGGGAGCTATGCTTTCAGCTGCCAAAGCCCTTATTCAACTAAAGCAGAATCAGGTGGAAATATTCAACAGGACTGGCAGTATCCATGGGGACAGATGCTATAGAAGTGATTCTCTCCTTAACTGTCTCCGCAGTTTAAGTTTTAGAAATACAACGCAGAAGCAAACCCTTCGGCTGAATGTGTCCATGCCGACCAGCAATCCCATTATTAATCTCTCTTGTCTTCCTATTACCCAACTATGCAACCAGGCTTATGGTCTTCTGCCCTAATACCTCCTCATGGGTCAGAATCAAATTGTATTTAAAGTTGGATCTGACAACTCCTAAAGGATGATTTTCTTCATTTGAGGCATCGGCTAATTATGTTGCCGCATTAAAGGCAACATCAATTTATGCTCTTAAATTTGTAGCTATCAAAAGTATTTAATAAAGATTGCACTTTTTGTGGCAATTCAATTGTGCCACATATGAATAAGACTTACTTGGTCACATGGGGTAAACTGAGTCTAATATAATTTCGCAGGACCTCTACTGAATATAAAACATTTTCCTATGTGAGTGAAGTGGTACTTAGTGATGGCAGGAAGGCAGTTTTAAATGTACGAGAACTTCTATTAATCAATGGTGTTTTGATAGCTTTAGTAACTAGCATTGAAAACTATGAGACATAGGAGCAGAATTAAGCCATTTGACCCCTCAAGTCTCTGCCATTTGATCATGGCTGATCTATTTTCCCTCCTCAACCCCATTCTCCTGTCTTCTCCCTGTAACTTTTGATGCCCTTACTAATCAAGAACCTATCAATTTCTGCTTTAAAAATACTCAATGACCTGGCTTCTAACACTGTCTGTGCCATTGAGTTCCACAAATTCATAACCCTCTGGCTAAAGAAATTCCTCCTCATCTCCATTCACATGGTACACCATTTTATTCTGAGGCTGAGCCTTTTGGTCCCAGACTTTCCCACTACTAGAAACATCCTCTCCACATCCACTCTAACTAGGCCTTTCATTATTTGGTAGGTTTCAACATGATCCTTCACTCATCCTTCTAAACTGCAGCGAATACAGAGCTCTCAGCATCTCGGTTAGCCTTATGTTCTTCACCATGTTGTCTGTCTCTGAAGTAACCAAGGTCTCCACCTGAGGGATGCCTACTTCCAGGTATTTTTGGATTGGCAAAGTTGCACAATGCAAATAGGCTATCAAATCTGAAGCCATGAATTGGCACATGCTAAGGAACCCTTCTAACCTATCAAAGGAGTGAACAAAAAAAACTCATAGTACAACCTTGTAATGATAGATTATCCTATTTTCTGCTGCCAATTTGTGAGGTGCAAACTGTCAGGGAAAATATGCCAGGTTTAATATCCACACTAGATACAAGGAATGGCAGCCACAGGTTTACAAAAAAAGAGCCAGAATGCTGGAGTAACTCAGCAGGTCAGGCAACATCTCCGGAGAACAAGAGTCGGGACCCATCAAGGGTATTTCAATATCCACACTGTTACTACTGAAATCCCCCGAGCATTTTTAAATGACCTAACCACATATTTGCCATCAAGAGCTCAGTGGATACTGACAGCGATAAGTGGATCAATGACCATGGCTTTATACATTCACAATTGGTACAACAAAGAACTTCTCATTAAGAGCTTTTGATAAGAATTGTATTTCCTATAAAATCTCTCTGATAATGATGAGGGAGAGGAGTTAATACCACAAGGAAAATATGAATGAATGAATGAATGAATGAATGAATGAATGAATGAATGAATGAATGAATATGTTTATTGGCCAAATATACACATACAAGGAATGTGCCTTGGTGCTCCGCTCACAAATGACAACACAAACATACAGTTCACAATTAAGAATAAAGCATAAACTCATCAAAACAATAAGGATACACCATTACGGTCTAAACATGTGGGTGAAAATAAACCAGAGCAAAAAAGAGACTACAGACTTTAGTTATTGATAAGAACTATCACTCGTGGATATTCTCCATTCCCCATCTACTTGCGTTGCTCACTTATGAGCGGCGAGGATAATCCACGTATGATCCCGAGGACATCTCAATATGTGTGGGGAGACAACATTTATTAACATTTTTCTACCTGCATGGGTGGTCATAAGTAAGACAGAGGACATCAGTAAATTATTTTGGATTTCCAGTCATCTCTAAAACATCCACTGTACTTTTGAAAGATAATTCCGTCACATTGGTAAGTAGTCTTGTTATTATCCAACACCATCTTGATCAACTAAATAGCAACAATCATAACGATGAAAACTTTGTTTTTTTTATTGTTAAACTTATCCCGAAGGTCTCTTCAGACCAAATTTATTATCTCACCAAGATCAGGCAACACACAAATCAGAAAATGAGCCTTGCTTTTCTTGGCCTGCATGGTTCGCTTCCATGAACAGTAGGTAGGCGGCAACATTACTAACCATACCATGAGAGTGCTAAACTTAATTGCATTCACAAAAATTAGCTGAATGATGAGTCATTTAGAATTTTAAAAACCACATCCAAAGTCATTCTGTTCAAGATCGAGTGCTGGACAGTATCATACACAGATGCTGCAATAGCTTTGTTCATCCTTTCAATCTCATTCAGTGGACCCATTCCAAAAAAACAGGACCAGCAGCCATATGGGGTCCCCATGTATGTAATTTTTATCATAATAAGGAGTGAAGCCATTAAAATCAAAATTAATTGCACTTGACCCATTAAACTTTCTTTATTTACTGGGTAACAGGTCAATTACATGAATTTGGTAAAACTTAGCAAGCAGTTTTAAGAAAATAACTAACTGCAGATGCTGGTACAAATCGAAGGTATTTATTCACAAAATGCTGGAGTAAATCAGCAGGTCAGGCAGTATCTCAGGAGAGAAGGAATGGGCGACGTTTCGGGTCGAGACCCTTCTTCAGACTGATGCCAGGGGGCGGGACAAAGGAAGGATATAGGTGGAGACAAGAAGACAGTGGGAGATCTGGGAAGGGGGACAGGAAGAGAGGGACAGAGGACAGCGGAGCGCAAGTGTTGAGCGAAGCGATCACCGAGCCTGCGTTTGGTTTCGCCGATGTAAATAAGTTGACATCTGGAGCAGCGGATGCAATAGATGAGGTTGGAGGAGGTGCAGGTGAACCTCTGTCTCACCTGGAAAGACTGTTTGGGTCCTTAGATGGAGTTGGGGGGGGGGAGGTAAAGGGACAGGTGTTGCATCTCGTGCGGTTGCAGGGGAAAGTACCCGGGGATGGGGTGGTTTGGGTAGGAAGGGACAAGTGGACCAGAGAGTTACGGAGGGAATTGTCTCTGCGGAACGCAGAAAGGGGAGGGGATGGGAAGATATGACCAGTGGTGGGGTCCCGTTGTAGGTGACGGAAATGTTGGCGGATGATTTGTTGGATACGCTGGCTGGTGGGGTGGAAGGTGAGAACGTGGGGGATTCTGTCCTTGTTACGAGTGGGGGGAGGGGGAGCAAGAGCGGAGCTGCGGGATGTAGAAGAGATCCTAGTGAGAGACTCATCTATAATGGATGAGAGGAAGCCCCGTTTCCTGAAGAATGAGGACATCTCTGATGCTCTAGTGAGAAACACCTCATCCCGGGCGCAGATGCGGCGTAGACGGAGGAATTGGGAGTAGGGGATAGGCTTTTTGCAGGAGACCGGGTGGGAAGAAGTGTAGTCCAGATAGCTGTGCGAGTCAGTGGGTTTATAGTAGATGTCAGTCACTAGTCTGTCTCCTGTGATGGAGATGGTGGGTACAAGAGGTAGCACCAATGCGCCCGGGATGAGCTGGCAGCAAGACAACTAAAATGGCTGCAACTACACACTCCACACTGTGTACAGCCAAGATAACTATGTACAAAAAATCACCCTTTGTCCTGTGCAGCGCCACCTGCTGCACGGGAGGAGCAACAGGTCCTCCCAACGCACAAAAGAACACTAAGTTCTGGAACCAAGCTGAACACAAAAGGAACAATCATCACACTCCCCCTTTCCAGTTTGAACGTCTCTATTCCTCAATGAGTTGCCTTGGGAGAATACCACGATTGCAACGTGTTGATCGACGAAGGACCACAGGCAGATCAGCGGGGAGTTCGTCTGGTAGAACTTCGTCAAGCCAGGGGAGGGGCAAATCAGGCACTCCTGTGTCCACACGATTCGGCACCGTGGTGTTCGGCTGCTTGGTTCTAGCCAGGCTCTGCGCAGTCTTCGCTGGAGGAACGCGTCTTCCTAATTGGTCATCATGCTGTCGGCACTGTCCTTCTTGTCCTTGGACGGTGTACATTTTGGTTCCAATGTGAGCCATGAACCTGCCAGCGCACCATTTGTTTCTCTTGGTCGTATAATTGGCGTAATGTACGTAGTCACCAATGTCGAATTTGGGCTTGTTCGACTTCGTTGGCTGAGTGCGCGCCGTGTTAGAGTTACGGGTCGGGTTCAAAACTGATAGGGGTGAGTGCACTTGATGTCCGAGCATCATCTCCGCTGGCGTTCGACCGGTAGTGCGGTAGTTTGGAATGATTCGATACTGCTGTAAGAAATCGCGCCATGCCAATTGTTTTGATTTCTTTTCAATTTCTACAGCGCGTTTCATGGCTTGCTTGAAAACGCCGACAAGCTGCTCTGCCTCACCATTTGAGGGTGGATGAAAAGGTGCTGATGTCAGATGCACGATTGAGTGATGTTTGCACCAGTCACTGAACATTTGCGAGGCAAATTGGGGTCCATTGTCGCTTACGATTATTAAGGGCAATCCCCAAATGGCAAACAAATCGTTGAGTGCAGAAGCGTAAGAAAATAACTGCAGATGCTGGTACAAATCGAAGGTATTTATTTCACAAAATGCTAGAGTAACTCAGCAGGTCAGGCAGCATCTCAGGAGAGAAGGAATGGGTGACGTTTCGGGTCGAGACCCTTCTTCTGAGCGCAGAAGTGGTTGTTTCGGTGGTTGTATAACATGTGGCCATTTCGAATGGGTGTCCATGGCGACCAGCCACATGTCCTCCAGAAACAATCCGGCAAAATCGATGTGGATTCGCTGCCATGGTTGGTCGGGGACGGGCCATGGGGAGGTCTTTTCCGGTGGATTTGGCGCTGTTTGGGCACATGGTGTGCAGTCCTTGCAGTGATCGGCTATATCAACCTCGATATTCGGCCTCCACACATGCATGCAGGCGAGCGCCTTCATTCGCACAATTCCAATGTGTGTCTTGTGCAACATTTTCAGAATTGTCGATCGCAGTTCCGTCGGAATGATCACTCGACAGTCGTGGAGCAGAATTTGATGAACACAAGAGAGCCTTCTTCCTCAGGTCAGTCGTAATTGCTATAATTTCAAAATAAAACTCAGCACGCATTAAATACGACGACCACCTTTCTCGCTCGGGATCGAAACGATCAAATTGCAGAGACATGGTGGGGGTTTTTTAAATCGAAAAATAGGCTCTTATCTGGGTCTTTGGACACAATCCGGTCTCCCGTTCCTGACACCACTTTCGTGTTCTTGTTCTATGTCTGTAGGAAACTTTGCAAGTCTTCAAGGTACAACAGAAATCTTTATTACAGTAACTCAATGCTGGCAGGAAGACAACTAAAATGGCTGCAACCACACAATCTGACTGCACATTCCACACTGTGTACAGCCAAGATAACTATGCACAACACATCTCCCTTTGTCCTGTGCAGCGCCACCTAGCTGCACAGGAGGAGCAACAGGTCCTCCCACCCCACACAGTCCACCAAACATCACAGTATGTTTCAGCCTAGCTTGAATGGCTGGATCAAACCTTCAATAAGAAAACACCTGGACCAGGATGCCCTCATGAACAGCGCACCTAGGGTTAACGCTGTGATTATCAGTTTGCAGTTGGATGAGATTTACCTGCAGGTTAAATCCAAGATTGATCACCATACAGATCAAGGAAAGATCCACAAAAATTTCCAGGGCCTGAAAAAAATCTGTGCTGAAGCAAGAATATACCCTTTCTTTAATGATGTGAGGAGCATATTTGACAGTTTTAAATGGCAGTCTTATAAAGTTTTAGGAATTAAATATTCATAGACAAATTAATAATTGATTGTCTTGCCAGCTGATTTGTCAGTTTTATTAGTTCGCTGCTTTTACAGTTTTAGAACAAACCTACACTGCAGATTTGATAAGGTAAATAGAAATATAAGACTGTAACAGAGGAGAAGGGTATTTAGCCCCTTAAGTCTGCTATCCCTTTTAAAGAGTATAACTAGTCTGCAGCTCAACCTCATTTACCCAGTTTTACTCAACATCCTTCGAGCCCACCACCCAAAGGATTAAACATATCATAGGCTCAAAACATCAAATTAGCCTGGCAGTCATCACTAACCTGGAGGTGTGGGTTTCAGAGACCCAATACATTCTGTGTACAATGAAAGGTTTTCCTGACTTTGCACTCAATAAGCCTGCATTTAATTTTTGCATTGTGTCCCATTGTTCTTAAATCCTCCAACGCAGAAAATTGGTGTTTTGTATCTACCATATTACATCATTATATTTTAAATCTTCATTCAGATCAAACGTCAGTCCTTTATATTCAAGGGCATACGAATCACAATTTTGCAATCTGTAGGAAGGAACTGCAGATGCTTTACATTTTTGCAAGCTGTCCTCACGATTTAACCCTCTGTGCTTCAAGAACAAAAAATAGGTGAAGTGCCAAAATATATCAAATGCAGGTTAATGCAGAGTTACTAAAGGGAGCAGTTTAAGAATCCTGACAAACTGAGATATGTCTGACATTAAACTACCCTGTAAAATACTCTGTACTATATATCAATATCTGATTACATGCAAATATTGGAAAACAATTAGGTTAGAGAATGTCAGTAGTTAAGAACTAATAATGTTGTGTTTATTCACATTATCAAGTGGTCTGAAGTAAGACTCAGAGAGCAATATTTAACAGAGTAAGAATTGTCATTACTATTGTTAATGGTAGCCTGGATATAAACAACTCCTATTATTTAATGGCCTGAAGAAAGCAGTGGTCATGAGTAATGAAGATAAATCAGGGCATGTGGTAGTGAAGGGCCTCGCTAATCCTAGGTGGATGTCTGAGATTATCCCAACCTCCCATGAGGTTTCAGAGCATATGTAGCAGCTACAGTCTCGCTAACTCTAATATACCAACTTTCCAAACATGGATGATATAACACCTGGAACGTGTTGAACAAATGCTTTCATCACATTGGTTTCTGTGCGTAGATTGGAACCAACATTGCAATGCAAATCTTAGCCTCAAAAAGCATTGACACAATAAAAACGTGGTTGAATATTTGCTTTGGTGCTTTAAATTGCAAAATCAAAACAAAATAGTTAAAGACGGATTTGAATGACTAACCTTAGGTGACTGTAAAACAAGTCTTTTGTCCTCTGTTATATGTTTTGGTGTCACAAAACCATGCCTTAAAAAGGTTTATCATATAGAAAGGTAGAGCAGCATTAGTGAGCTCACTGTGACATCGCAAATGAACCCATTATGTCTGCATTTCTGTTAAACTAAGACCGGACCAGAATATCAGGCCACATCCAAACAATAGAGTTCTGAACTTAAGATATAGAACAGAGCATAGTGCAGCACAGGGACACAAAAAGCTGGAGTAACTCAGCAGGACAGGCAGCACCTCTGGAGAGATGGATTGGGTGATGTTTCAGGTCGAGACCCTTGAGACATTTGGGTCTCAACCCAAAACGTCACCCATTCCTTCTCTCCAGAGATGCTGCCTGCCCCACTGTTACACCAGCTTTTTGTGTCTATCTTCGGTTCAAACCAGTATCTGCAGTTCCTTCCTGCACAGCACAGGAACAGGCAGTTACCTCCTCAAAAAACTAAATCAAGTTCAAGTTTGTAATAACTAAATATTTTAGGTACAGGTCCACCAGCAATCTTCCATTACCCTTTGTTCCAGAGACTCGCCGGACTAACAGAGGTCACGGCCTCCGAGAGGAGTCAGACGGTACAGTTTTGTCCAGATTAAAGAAAGTGCCAGACCCAGGGCCGTCTTTACAGCATTATGGGCCCCGGGCAAAGCAGTGTACTGGGGCCCCTACGACAACTACTCACAGGAACCACCCCCCTTTCCTCAGCACCCCCATTTCCCCCACTCTCTCTTCCCCCCCACCACCAACCCCCACCCTTGCTGTCCCCCTCCCCAGTCCCACTCTGCCTCCTCCCACCCCCACTCTCTCCTCCTCCCACCCTCCCCATCGCCCCCACCGTTACTCTCCCCCACCCCCCTTTCCCTACCAGCCCCCCCTGTCGTGCAGGCGAAAAGCACTTAGCGATGGACTTAGGGTGCTACATTGTTGCGAAAAGCACTTACAGATCGCTCTGAGAAGTACTTAGGGATGGAAAATGTTGCAAAAAAAGCACTTATTGAACCTACATTTTTAAAGTAGTATTTATTTATTGCAAGTCACTTAATATACACAGATCAGCATGGGGCCCCTATGCTCATGGGGCCCCGGGCAAGTGCCCATCAGGCCCATGCGTTAAGACGGCCCTGGCCAGACCACCAGTTGCTGGAAAATTAGTGGGAGACCAGTTGTCAATATTTTTAGAGAATCACATTTATGTAATTGAATGAATAGTGCAATTTCTTGTAGAACAACTGCAGATGCAGGTTTCTTCCAATGACCGAACAAAATGCTGGAGTAACTCAACGGGTCAGACAGCATCTCTGCAGAATGCTTCAGAGATGCTGCCTGACCCATTGAATTACTCCAGAACTTTGTGTCCATCTTAGCTATTTTTGTGTGTTTAAAATCGGAAAGAAAGGATGTTGATTCTGAAGTGTATGTTACTTCTGAATCCTCTCATCTCTGTCTTACTAATAGAGCTAATCTGACAGGGATGGTGATGTAAAGTTCGATGATTTTACTCGGACAAATGGAATTGACATGCTTGCCGATACAGTGGCGGGTCAAGTCTCATTAAGATTTCCTGATGACTCATTTTCTTAGACTTTTGACATTCCCAGTAAATCAATGAAATTAGACAGGCTCTAGTTTATTGAACATCCATGTGGCAAGTTATTTATTGCTATTTGTTGAAAAGACTGCCACATTCGTAAAAATCAAATAAGGCTATCAACGTATGTTTTCCCCATGCTACCCACTAAGCCTAGTATATTTCAAATACTTGGAGGTGTTCTTTCACCATTAAATCAATGGGTAGCGCAAAACCTAGACTACTGCCCAGAGTCCCTACTAATGGAGCCAGCTTGCCCAGACTATTTGCAAAGGTCTGGTCTCTTGTACCATCATCATCCAGGACCCAGGTGAGGTGGTGAGACTAGGAGTCACTGAGCTTAGGGCCGAGTTCCGATTGCCAGAACACCCAGAGGTCGTGACAGGAGGCCGAGCTTCACAGTGATACAGTTTAGTTTATTGTCATGTATACCGAGGTATAGTGAAAAGCTTTTGTTGCATGCTATCCAGTCAGCAGAAAGACAATACATGATTACAATCGATCCATTTACAGTTAAAAGATATATGATAAGGGGATAATGTTTAGTGCAAGGTAAAGCAGGCAAAGTCCGATCAAGGATAGTCCGAGGGTCACCAGAGAGGTAGATAGTAGTTCAGCCCTGCTCTCTGGTTGTGGTAGGATGATTCAGTTGCCTGATAACTTTGCCCCAACGCTGGGAGACCTGTTTAAATGTCTTCCAAAGATTCTGATATTTAGAGGCATTTAAAAACAACTAAAAAGTAATAAATGTAAATTTAACAGATTATTAAAAGCAAGTAGTTAATTACATTTTTTAAAGCATTTCAGGGCCTGTCCCATTTAGGTGATTTTTTAGGCGACTGCCGGCGACTGTCAAAGTCATAGCAGATCACCGAAATGTTCTTTTACCCTACGACAATGACCACGACAATGCCCCTGGCTAAGAGATTACACCGTCTTCGCAAACATCACGAAATTCCCACGCTTATCAATGCTTCTCCGGCGTCCTAATTTTCGCTGAAATCACTGACAAGTCTGTAATTACTTGAGAGTTTTGAAATATAACATCTTGCCCAGGTTACTTGAAAACCAAGCTTCACGGTAATAAGGCATAAACTGGATTGACTTCCAGTTTACTAATAGCAGCATTAAGAAATATAATTTTAAACGTGGTTAAGTGGATTTTTGTGTGGAGTGTGGGCATTCTTTGAAAATGTAAAGGAGATGCATGTCTGGTTTCTGGGTTGCATATCTGTGTTGGAAGCCTACTTTAAAAGTAATCGCTGATGACCATAAACATCGCGAAATTCCCACGCTTACCTGACCGTCAAACTGTCGCCTCCAATCTACCTGTCAAATGTCCTGACGGTACAAAAATTGGTTAAACACAAGTATTTTATGGTATCTTCAAATGGCTTTACTTAATTTAATATTACTTGCTTCTAAATGCATCTGCGACAACCTAGCAAACCTGGGGACAGCATGCGACAGCGCCTGCAATAAGCTACAATACCTGGCGACAAGCCAGCTGTCGCCGAGAAATTTCCATCGGAAGATTTCTCAGCGACGCGCCGAGATCAACAATGATTCTCTGAAGACTCCTCACGATTATGCCCGTGACACCCCGGCGAACCTAGTCTAGTCGCCGGCAGTCGCCTTAAAATCGTCTAAGTGGGACAGGCATCTTAGCATCATCATTTGTTAAAAATATGTTTACCACCTTTCCATAAGGCAAGGATCTCCAATGAAATAGAGGGGATCACTGATCCAATCCCAGGTGTGACAGGTTCAGGATGGGAGAGGTGACATCCCCAGCCTAATGCAGGGTAATCCGAGCAAGGCTGGGCTCTGTTGCCTATCAGACTCTAACTTAGTTTAGGGATACAGCGCGGAAACAGGTCTTTTGCCCCACCGTCCACGCCGACCAGCGATCCTCGCACGTTAACACTATCCTACACACACTAAGGACGATTTATATTTATAGAAAGCCAATTAACCCACAAACCTGAATGCCTTTGGAGTTTGGGAGAAAACCGAAGATCTCGGAGAAAACTCACGTGGTAACGGGGTGAACGTACAAACTCTGTACAGATAGCACCCGTAGTCAGGATCGAACCCGGTTCTTTGGCGCTGAAAGATTCAATTCGAGATACCAGCTACCAAGACAGATGTGTACGGCAACTCATTTCATCGGCCTGCTCGGCTCGGCCCTGGGACTTTCCATCGCCCGGTGGGGGCTTCAAAAAGTTGGGAGCCTCGATCACCTCGTGGCACCACGGGAGAAGAATGAGGAGGAGATAAGACTTTTCTTTGCCTTCCATCACAGTGAGGGTATGCCTAGAGCAATCACTGTGATGGCTGTTTGTGTAAAAATTGTATCTGTGTGTCCTGTGCTTTTTGTTGTCTACTGCCGGACCCTGACGTGAGAGGACGCTGGCGTTGTTTATTCGCCGCTTTTCCGTTGGGATAGTTTGTCTGTTTGTTTTTATGTTGATTGTTTTTGTAAAGCGCTTTGAGCACCTGATAAGGCGCTATATAAAATAAATGCTTATTATTATTATTATTATTATTCTTCCCTCGCACAATTAAAGCATGGAATAGTCTTCACCCTACTATAGTTACTCAACCAGACGCAAATAAATTTAAGGTAGCTCTTCTTCTCCGAGAAGCCCTTCTTTCTTAAGTCCGTACTCCACCACCTCCAGTTTAAATTCCATTTGGAACATTTGAGGCCCAAAAACCAAGAAATCGCTGTAAGGCAGTAACTCTACCGCTGTGCCACCGTGTCTCTATGTGGAGAACAGTGACAGGTCAGCATCTGTCTCTCAGATTTACAGCAGGTCTGTTCAAATGTGGGTCCTACTGCTCTTGGACACTGTCAGTCATGGTCACGACATTGTTTCCATATTTTCATTCGGTGGAGTTGGATCCAACAGGAAATTTTATTTTCAACTTTTTAGGAGCATATTACTCACACCTTCACTCTCCAAGTGGATGACAGATTTCTTTGAAAAAGTAGCCAAGCATGAATCACCAATCATCCCTTTGATGATTAATTATAGGCAGATGTCCTCACAAAGTAGCAGTCTCTGAACGCTAACAATTAGCATTTACTTTCAATCTATTCAAATTGTGCCAAATGTAGTCAGAGCTGATGCTCCATCTTTTTTCCTTGCTGATGAAAATGTCAAGATTTGCTATTAATAATAAAGGAAAGCATTTATTCTGATCAAGGGTGCAAATTTGATGGCCAGATACTGTATTTGCTGACAAGGCTGAAACGGCTATTTCACCAAACGCAAGCCAGATTTTAATGTAAACTGAACTGAGTATGTTACTGATTGAATGCTGAAAGCTAGATTAAGAAATAATTATCTGACCAGTTGCTTCTGCAACTCACATTGCTGAATTATTTTGAATCAAAGTCCCCCTCAAAAACCTAGACCTTACTATATTATTCAGAAACTTGAAGAGCCATCTTCAAACCTACTTTAAAATACCTGACGAATTATCATTTATCTTATTATGAAAGTTTTTTTTTGGATAAATATTCAGATGCTTCTAAATATACCAATGGTCATTCTTTAAAAAAAATGGGTTGCATGAATGATTCATTTACAACCTATTGGTATTCTTGTCACTATTTCTGCCTACCATGGTGCGTCGTGCAGCCAAGTAATACTGTGTCAGACCAAAGTTATCTGGCATTTTCCAAAATTCAGAAGCCAAAATAATTTTTGTTTATAAAGTAACTCTCCAACAGATCAACTGGAATTATTTATGCTTCAGAGTTAAGACTCAGTTTTAAATTCAAGCCCTACTGAAGGATATGAGACCATAACTATGGAAAATGTTCACTTCTCCAACTTTAGATAGTTCCTCTGTCCCTTTCTTCCCCTCCCCCTTCCCAGTTCTCCCTCTATCTTCCTGTCTCCACCTATATCCTTCCTTTATCCCACCCCGACATCAGTCTGAAGAAGGGTCTCGACCCGAAACGTCACCCATTCCTTCCCTCCTGAGATGCTGCCTGACCTGCTGAGTTACTCCAGCATTTTGTGAATGGGAAATGTTCATTGTTGTTTAACCCTGAGGTGGTTGTGTAAAAAGGATGTATAAAATTAACATCCTTTCTATGTGTTAAATTTAAAAAAGAAGCTGCCTAACTCAATTCAGCTAGATATCACAAGTGTAAGTGCCGTATTTGAAATTGTCCATTTAATTCATCTTGTGGTCAGAATTTTTACAAACTAGTTACACATAGACCAATGGAATCTATTCTTTTAATTTATCTTAAATATGAAACACTTTCAAAATTTCACAGAGATGTGTTAATGCTAAATAAAATCCAAAGTGCTAAAGATAAGGGGTTGGACACGTTAGAGGCAGGAAACATGTTCCCAATGTTGGGGGAGTCCAGAACCAGAGGGGCCCCAGTTTAAGATTAAGGGGTAGGCCATTTAGAACTGAGATGAGGAAAAACTTTTTCAGTCAGAGAGTTGTGAATCTGTGGAATTCTCTGCCTCAGAAGGCAGTGGAGGCCAATTCTCTGAATGCACTCAAGAGAGAGCTGGATAGAGCTCTTAAGGATAGTGGAGCCAGGGGGTATGGGGAGAAGGCAGGAACGGGGTACTGATTGAGAATGATCAGCCATGATCACATTGAATGGTGGTGCTGGCTCGAAGGATCGAATGGCCTCCTCCTGCACCTATTGTCTATTGTCTATAAGCAAATAGTAAGCTAAATTTACGATGAATCCATTTTGCATATAGCACCCATAATAGATATATTCCTTATTTCTTCTCATCTCCAGTTTAAAAAAACATGCTGTTTGCTGTTATGTGTGGGGAAACATGGGGAGCTCAAAGAAGTGGGCCTTGTTTATTCCAAGTTCTTCCTAGAATGCACACAATGATGTACATACTGATACACAATGTAGACAATGTACACAATGATGTACACACATAATCAAATAAGTCATGCAGTGAAGTCACACTTATTTATAATCTTTCTTCCGCCTTGCAGAATTATACAGTGGCTACAACATATGTTTTGATATTACTGCATGAGACTGTAAACTGTGCAAGTGTAAAGTTAACATTGGTTAAAGTAAAACTGCCTTAAAACAACTACCGGATGTTGTTGAAGGAACTTCTTCTCTAGTACACGTCACCACTGAAAAATATTCCCAGGACTACATTCTCGGTCTAACCTGCTTGGTCAACAAAATTAGCCTTTACTACAAATTCAGGATTATTATCTGAAGAGGGGTCTCAACCCAAAACATCACCTATTCCTTTTCTCCTGAGCTGCTGAGTTACTCCATCTTTTTGTGTCTATCTTATTATCAACCAACCAAGTGGCCCCGAAAACATAACAATCCAGAGGGACAAATTATGGTAAGAGCTTTTACTCGCATTTCTGATACTAATCACATATCATTCTGGCTTTGACATAATCATCATCATTGGTTGATTTTTTTTAAATGTTACTCTGTTTGGAGTTCATATTATCTTTAAATGTTCATTGTGAATTGAATACATTGATAGCCTGTTACAGCCAGCAAAGTGCCAGCTGTGGAAAAACAGTCAGGCCCACTGACAATTCAACGGTGATAAAGGTTAGGAGAGTGTGTGGGATGCCTCCACAATGAGTCTGCCTGGGATGATTCAATGGATCAATGAGCTAAATGCTGCAAGATGATGGAAGCTGGCAACACAAAGTGGTGGAGTAACTCAATGGGTCAGACAGCTTCTGTGGAGGGAACAGCAGGCAACGATTTGGGTCAAGATCTTTCTTCAAACATTGTAGTTAGGGGGAGAAAGCTGGAAGAGAGGTGGGAGAAAGCTGGAAGAGAGGTGGGAGCAAGTCAAAGCCTGGCAAGTGATAGGTGGGCACAAAATGCTGGAGTATCTCAGTGGGACAGGCAGAGAGAAGGAATGGTTGATGTTCTCTCCAGAGATGCTGCCTGTTCCGTTGTGTCTATCTTGTGCCGCATTTTGTGTCTATCTTCGATTTAAACCAGCATCTGTAGTTCCTTCCTACAAAAGTGATAGGTGGGTACAGGGTTTGATTAGCAGATGGGTGGAGTAAGTGACAAAGGCTTGAGATGAAATAGTCAAAAGGGTGTCAGAGGAGAGAATAGGAGTGAAATGTAGAGACCCTTAAAGTATCCGATCTGCAGTCTCTTGCTTTTTTCTTTAAGTTCCATTCCTCTTTTAAAGTTTTTTAACTATTTTATATACTGACACATTCATGATCGATATGGATATTGATGAGTTTGCACTGTTTTTTTGCCACATTAGTTCTTTTCTATGGAATTAGCTGTGACTTCAGCTGCAAATTGTGCCCATTTTCTGGGTTTACAATTGTCCCATTGTTGAAACTTGGTCGTTGTACCCATTCCTGTGAGAAAAAGCTTAGGATTTTCTTGAGAAAAGCAAAAGGAAAACTCTGAGAATTATTTTCTTTGAACCCCCCCCCGCTGCCCCGCCCATAAAATGGCTATTGGAAATGGATGACAATATAATTTTATCAAAAGAAAATAAATGTAAAGCCATGTGAAGCAAAGTCTGAAATTAAAATAGATGGCCATAGTTAAACAGCTAATACCAATGTGGATAGCTGAATATTTTCTTGCAGTGAGAGGCAGGCAATGTGGGGTTGGTGGTTGAATCTTTTTACCTTTTACACAACCTAAATGTTGAAACTGACTGCATGATTGTCAAATTTGCAGATGCATCTTTGGCTTTGCAGAAGGATTTCAATCAATTATGCAAATAGACAGATGGCAGATGAAAATTATTACATAGAAATGCAAAGTATTGAATATTGAACATAACAATATGCAACACGAATTGACTAAGTTTGCTATAATAGATTCATTGCTACCAATGTCTAGACAGTGGTGAGGCAACCATACAAAGTAATAAGATGCTGGGAGATAGAAGAATACAAGTCTATTGCAGCAACGTTGAGACTGTTTTCAGTGGTTATGATGTGTATAGCTCCAAGTGCTATTTCAGATGGCACAATTTAAGAAGGATCCAAGGAAGGAAAACGGATAAAGCCTACGAGGATATGTTTAAAAACTTTTTTTTTGAAGTTTGGGGTGGTTGGGGAAGATTTCCTTTACCAGTTTAGGAATGAGGGAATGCTTTTGTTCTGTTTTGTCCCATGAATAGCCTTTAAAAAAAAAAAAGAACAGAAACATATATTTCACAACAAGATCACGGAGGAATGTTAAGCATTGCAGGTATCAGTAGTTAAATATACATAATTCCTCAATTGACTTTAAGATCCTAATATACATGCTCAAGGCACCTAGCTCCTATTTTAAGCAAATAAAAAAGCCTCTAATGGATCAGTGGCAGTAATGTGTCAAGATTGTCCACAGGATGTCCTAACGTTCAACTCAATTACTTAATTTCTTCTTCTCAATCCCCCTACAAGCAGAGTACTCCAAATAAGGTGCAAATAACAAACCACTCATAACCTCCTTAGTAATTCCTATCTGATAAACAATAAGGAAAAGCAGAATTTAGACCTACTCTTTTAAAGTAAAGTTTTCAGAATGCCAGATTAAATATTGCTCAAGAGTTAGATTTTTTTCCCCTTCTACAACTTCATCTACAGCATCCGGTGTTCCCAGTGTGTCTCCTGTTCATTGACACGACCTAGCATAAAGTCGGCAAATGTTGCACTGAACACCACACTCGGTGCACCAAAGCCCACCGGTTCTCCTGGTTGCTAACCTTTAAATTCCCTTCCCATTTCCAGACTGTCCTGGGGCTTCTGTTGCCGGAGCTTGATAAACAGTACCTCCTATTCTGCTTGGGCAGCTTAAAACCCATTGGTAAGAGCATTGAATTCTTCAATTTTAGATAACCTCTTACAACCTCCCTCCCCGTTCTTCCCCACACCCCCTTCCCTTTCTCTACACACCCCACCTCCTCTTTTGTCTCACTTTTTTTTTTTAACCGCTGGCCTTCACCCAAACATCTACCTATCACCCCATCCCCCTCGCTTGTGTTCACCCATTACCTGCCACATTTTCACCTGCCTCCTTATCTCTTCTAACTTTCTCCCCTCCCCCACCCTTACAATCAGTCTGAAGATGGATCCTAAACTGAAATGTCACCTATCCATGTTTTCCAGAGGTGCTGCCTGACCTGCCGAGTTGCTCCAGCATTTTGTGTCTTTTTTTTTGGCAATGTGGCTCAGAAGCACGTCAGATGTTCAGAAGTCCTCCTGCAATGTCCATTACAAAGAGAACAATGAAGTTGCCATACGCAAATATCTTCTTAATACCATCTTTACTCCCGATCAGCATTTTGACCTCAAGAGAGACCACAATCCATGCTACTTCAATGAGGATTCTAACAGGCATTTCAATGAAGGGTTAGCCCCGCACCAATCTTCTCGGCAGCTGCTGCTAGCACAAGCTTTAATTCCTTTATCAAGATGGTTCTTGCAAACTAAACTAGCAGTTTAGACAAGACTGCTTTTTGTTCACCTGCCAGGTTCTTTAACAACCACAATATTGATTGTAATCATGTATAGTCTTTCTGCTGACTGGTAGCACGCAACAAAAGCTTCTCACTGCACCTCGGTACACGTGACAATAAACTAAACAAGGCAAATTACCTCAACCTATCCTTTCATTTGTCACTGAATATCAAGGGAAACATTAAAAAGGTTTAAGGTACAACTGCATGTACAAAATAATTCACCCTTTCCATCCAAAACCTGATACATTGTGTTCTGCTGGTGAAGAAATGCCTAAGCGTAAAGTAAAATGCAGGTCACATCAAACATCAAGGAGATTTGAAGAAATTCTCTCTGTACACTTGTTTATCCCTCCCATCTGGCTAAAATTGATCAATATGGCTCCAATTAATGTGGTAGCACATTTAATAAAAATAAATTACTGAAGCTATGTCGAGATGCTTTCCATTTAATGTGTAATGCTTCTTTCCAAATCAGATGATTGGCAGCTCGCATTAGCTGTCAACAATTTGCATTGACTTAAATCAAATTTCCACCGAGGGTGTAAGCTATTATGAAATATGGAAGTGAAAAACAGAGAATCAAGTCTTCACACAGACCATGCTAAAGATACCATTCACAGTGCTGTGAAACTCATCGCTTAATGGGAAAGACTAATAATAGATTCAGCAACTCAAATTAATTAATCATATGAATGCACTGCAATTCTGCCACAACAAATCGTGTAATTAAATATCTATGGAGGAGACAGCTCCATAGCCATCCTTAGTAATGGTGAAACTCTGTTCACGAGTTAAACAAGGCTGAAGACGACCCAGCCATATTTAGCCAGGTGCAAAATGTGCACTTCTGGTTAGCTACTACCCGAGACATCCATCATCACTGATGTTAGTATTCAAAAAGATTAAATTCATATTACACACGAACAAGAAAGGGAGTTGGATGCAAAGAAAAAGTGTTGGAAGTGTCAGGTACAAGGAACAAGCTGTCGGAGCGGGTAGTTGAGGCAGGTACTATAACAACATTCAAAAGACTTTTGGACAGGTACATGGATAGGAAATGTTTAGAATGATAAGGGCTAAAGCAGGCAGGTGGGACCAGCGTAGATGGGGCATATTGATCAACGTGGGCAAGTTGGGTTTAAGGGCCCGTTTCCTTGCTGTATGGCTCTGTGAACATGACTCTACTAAAGATCGTATCTGGGCAAATTCCTGGCATCTACGGCAAGGGGAAAACAAATTATGTTTCCAGAAGACTGGGCAGAATTAATTCAGCTAATTGCCAGCTCAACATCCCACTTTAAATCATCAGCACAACAAGCAATATCTTTTTTGACAATACTGATATTCAGCACTGATTACTAGTAATTTGCTCACCGATGATCATTAGGGTCAAACCAGAAACATACAGCTCTGAGGATTTTTGTAGTATTTGTCCAAATATGGCAGGAGAACATAGGAACATAAAAAATGGAACCAGCACCATGCTATTTGGCTTTGCATGCTTACTCAACCATTCAATTAGATCATGGCAGAGGGAAGGGTTACTGCACGGAACAACCTAGTCAGTTGACCAGGAGCAGCAAAGAGCTGATAGAAGAGTGAAGTCTATGAGAAGACCACCACAATGTCAGAACACTGAAAATGGGCAGCAGAGTGGTGCAGCTGGTAACTCTTCTGTCTCACTGCGCCAGAGACCCGTGTTTAATCCAGACCTCTGGTGTTGTCTGTGTGGGGTTTGAACATTCTCCCTGTGACTGCATGGGTTTTCTCTGGGTACACTAGTTTCCTTCCACAACCCAAAGACATTGGGTTTATAGGTTAATTGGCCTCTGTAAATTGCCCCTTTTTTGTAGGGAGTGGATGTGAAAGTGGGGGCATTTCACTGAACACTTGCTCTCAGTCTGCCAATAGTTGTCAACCATTTTAATTCCCCTTCCCATTCTGACCTTTCTGTCCTGAGCCGCCTTTATTGTCAGTGAGACCGTGTGCAAACTGGAGGAACAACACCTCATATTCTGTTTGTGTAGTTTCAACCCTACGGCATGAACATTGAATTCTTCAATTGTAGGTAACCTCTAACAACCCCCCTTTTCCTCCTCTCCTTTCTCCCCCACACCCCCTTTCTTTTCTAGCCCCCTCTATGCCCCACCTGGACTCACACATACTTCACCTACATTTCTTCCTCTGGCTTCAGAATTCACAACTCTTCAATCCTTTCGTCTCGCTCCTTCTGTTTTTTTCAATCTCTGGCCTTTGACCAAGTATCTACCTATCAAAAACCCACCTTGCCTGTGTTCACCTTTTACCTGCCACGTTTTGTCCTGCCCCTCCTCTCTTCCAGTTTTCTTTCCACCACCCACCAGTCTGAAGAAGGGTCCCTATCCTAAACGTCACCTATGCTTGTTCTCCAGGGTTGCTGCCCGACTCACGAAACACAAACGTGCGCCTTTTTTTTTGTAAATCAGCATCCTTGTGTTCACTTTAATGTAGATGGCATCTTTTCCCACCATTCTTCTTGGCTATACTTTTTCCATCTTTACCTCCTCTCAGCCGAGTTTATAACGCTTGGTTCCTTTAGATTTGTAATAATTCAACTTCTGAACTATCTTTTAGAGGTTAGAGTGCCAGCAAAGGGAGGGGGGGGGGGGGGGTTGTCTGGGGTTTGCTTCTCTGATTAACTTGCAGGCGTTACCTTGCTCCTTCGCATATCCCACTTCCTTGGAGTGGGATAAATTAGAGTAACTGATTTATTTTCAGGATTTTGCATTTATCCTATACAAGTAGTTCAGGCAATAACACAGATGCCTCGAGAGGGAAGTAAGATAAGAACATGAAGGGCAAGTTTGAGTATATTGATAGTATCTAGTTGAATGGGGTGGGGGGGGGAGTCTGTGATCTCTGTAACACAAAGTATGGAACGCTGGCCCGAACGGCCCGCTTAAGTATTGCATACATGTTTCTCTCTCTTTCGGAGGGAAATTTGCAAGGAGTTTTTAGCCGAATGCCTTTGAGGATATTTTTTTGCAGAAAAAGCAAAATTTGCAGGTTGACGATGCCAATCCACGCCCGACGCTTTCCAGCTCTCCGTTCCTGAAGTGCTTCGCGAAGTCCAAAGCACCCGTTCAGTTCAGCAGGCGCTGATTCAGGCGCTGATCCAGGCGGTGATCCAGTGCGGTGCGGTGCGGTGCTCGGCAGCGGGGGCGACCAGGTCGGGGCGCTGTTTGTCCCGTCTCAGCTCTCAGCTCCCAGCTCCTAGCTCCTAGCTCCTGCCTCCTGCATTAACATTGCATCTCGATTTTAAAAGGGGTAAACTCACTCAAGGATTCTTCACTCACGAATAACCCACTGGCGATGTGATCAATTTAACTATCTATTTGTGGCTTTCCTCTGCATTGGATATTTTCATAATGATGCCAACACGATTGCAAAGGTTACAGCCGCCTTGAAACGGCGCAGCTGAAATAACTCGGACACGGGTTTAACCACGCGAATTGAAACAGCCGTGTAGTTGTAACATTCTTTTAATATGTATTGTTTCAGCCTATTTACAAATGCAAGTTTGATAGACCCCATTTTGAAAGCCCTATGACATTTCAAGGGAAGCATGGCTTGGACAATAATCAGTTCAGATTCAGTGTAAAAGAGCAACAGGTTTGGGTGCAACTGGATTAGCTGTGCCTCGTCAGACCGAGCCCTACTCAGATCAAATTTTACTGTCCGCCTCTTGTTACGCTGTCAACTGGTGTTATTCTGTTGAGGGGTAGGTAGATCAATCACCTTTTTTTTTTGACCTGGTTAAATCCATCCTTCTTTATTCTCACAACAGAACAGTTTAAAAAGCAAAGTGCTGGAGTAACTCAGCACCTCTGAAAGACAATGAAAGGTGACGTTTCAGGTCTTTGTTACCCAGCCACCGATGCTCCTACTCGACCTCTTACCGCCTTAGGCGACCAAACCATTGGGTTGAAAGATCATTTATCTGAACAAATCTCATCAGCTCGAACTTATGAAACTTTGACGACCCAGAAAGCTGGAGTAACTCAGCGGGTCAGGGAGCACCTCTGGAGAAAAGGAATAGGTGACGTTTGGGGTCGAGACCCTTCTTCAGGCTGAGAGCCAGGGAAAAGGGAAACGAGAGGCAATTATATGACTTGAATCCATACGTCGATGCTTGAGAGTACCAAATGAAATGCTTGGAAGAATGATCTGACTCACTGAGCAATCAGGAGTTCCAATATCTAGGCATCCTCGCCATACATTCTCTGATCTTCACATTTCTCCAGCTATCTATCTCGCATTTTATCTTACTATCACCATTGTTTATTGATATATTGCAATATTAATTATTTATTTATCTTAAACCCTAGTTAAATAACATTGTTTTTAAATCGTGTCCTGTGCTTTTATGTTAGTATATTATGCACCAAATGGAGTGGCAATAATAAATTTGTTGTATGCAATGCTTTCAACGACAAATAAAGGCACCCATTCATTCATGTAAAGACTGAATTCCTCATTCTCGGCATCTGCAGCCATTTTCACACACTGACTAATAAATTCAGCTCTCCCACCCTGCAGGTTGAATGGAAATGTTCACAGCACCAAAATTCTATTCAACCCTGACCTACACCGCCGAGCTGAGAAAATCTATAACCAAGGCTCCTTTACCCTGCCCACGTCCAAAAGCACATTATCCACTCAAACTCTCTGCCGTCTCCCATTTCTGCACCCCATACAAATACCCGAAATTCTGCTGTTTGCAATCAATCCAGAACAACGACTATCCATGATTTGTTACAAATCATGTTACCCAAATGTCTCACCTTTAACGTTTTTAATCCTTCAGTTTGAAATCAACACTGTTGCCATTTCATATCTTTGCAATCTTTGCTAATGTGTAAATTCCCTCTGAATTTTCCATTTGTTTTACTCTACCCCCCTTGTGCATCTACCCCTCTCCTCACCTCAAACTGGAGGTTTGCATTCCCTTGACTTCAGATTTAAGAGTGGTTGTCTATTTCCCCCAGTCCAGAAGGGTCTTGACCCCAAACATCGGCTTCCCATTTCATTCCATGGATGCGGCCAGACATTCCTCCAGCTGTCCTTTTCCTTATTTACTTTTGTTCCTTTTTCTCATTTAACATTTTTTTAATCTACTTTTTTTTTAAATCAAGGTTTTAATCCTCTGCAGGAAAATAGGCAGACAGAGGATGCCATCTCTCTTGTACGACATTCAGCTCAGAATCACTTTGACACCAAAAACATTTATGTTAGGATGCTAATCATTAACTCACCTTTCAAACACATAATACCGAATAAACTGATCCCTAATCTTAGCCTTGGGTCTTTAATCTGCAACTGTGTGCTGGATTGGTGACCACAAGACCCAGGTTGGTTAGAATTGGTCATAACCTTTCCTCTACCCTGTCCCTCAACACTGGTGCATTGTAGAGTTTGTGCTCTAGAGTTCAGTCCTTTGTCCTACGCCCTATATGCCCATGATTATGCTGGAGTTTAGAAGAATGAAACATACAGAATAATGAAAGGCTTGAATAGAGTGGATGTGGAGAGGATGGTTCCACTTGTGGGAGAGGCTAAGACTAGAGGTCACAGCCTTAGAATTAAAAGACATTCTTTAAGGAAGGAGATGAGGAAAAGATTATTCAGTCAGAGGGTGGTGAATCTGCGTATTTCTTTGCCACAAAAGGCTGTAGAGGCCGAGTCAGTGGATATATTTAAGGCAGAAATAGGTAGATTCTTGATCAGTACAGGTGTCAGTTTATAGGGAGAAGGCAGGAGAACGGGGTTAGGAGGGAGAGCTAGATCAGCCATGATTGAAAGGCAGAGTAGACTTGATGGGCTGAATGGCCTAATTCTACTCCTATCACTTATGAACTTATGCAGCCAACTTGATCTTTAAGTTGTGGATGATATCACTGTTGCCAGTTGGATCTACAACAATAGGAAGATGAAGTACAGAAGATCAAATGAGAACCTAGTGTCATGGTGTCAGGATAACAACCTAGCCCCTAATGTCAGCGGGTTGTCAAGGAATTGAGGGGGTGAACACAATAACTCAACAACAGAGCTGCTGTAGAGACGGCCGACGGCTTCAATTCCTAGACATCCATTTTACCAGCAACCTAAACTGGTCCCTTCAAAATGGAGCAGTGATCCAGAAATCATATCTGCATAATTAACAAGGCATCTGAGAAGATTCAGTACGTCCAAAAGGATTTGAACTTCTGCCTATACATACATACGTAATGATCTCAGCCTGATGTGGCAGACACCCTCCTCTTAACCACCTGAACCTGCAGAGGGTGGTGACCACAGCCCAGTCCTTCAAAAGTTCATCACCTCCTCACACCCAAGCCATCTTCATTGTGCGTTGCATAGGAAGAGAGGGCAATATGCCTAGACAATAGGTGCAGGAGGAGACCATTCGGTCCTTCGAGCCAGCACCGCCATTCAATGTGATCATGGCTGATCATTCTCAATCAGTACCCCGTTCCTGCCTTCTCCCCATACCCCCTGACTCCACTATCCTTAAGAGCTCTATCCAGCTCTCTCTTGAATGCATTCAGAGAATTGGCCTCCACTGCCTTCTGAGGCAGAGAATTCCATAGATTCACAACTCTCTGACTGAAAAAGTTTTTCCTCATCTCAGTTCTAAATGGCCTACCCCTTATTCTTAAAGTGTTGCCCTTAAACTAGGAAGCATGTTGTCAATGATGTTTGCCATCTTGGCCTTTCCATTTACTCTCTTCCATCTTCTGAGAGATACAGGAGCGTGAAAGCCCACACAAGAACATCTTACTCCCCCCCTCCCAAACCCCCCCCCCCAAACCCCCTCCCCCCCCAAACCCCCTCCCCCCCAAACCCCCTCCCCCCCCAAACCCCCTCCCCCCACCCGACCCCAACCCCCTCCCCCCACCCGACCCATTCACTACTTTCACCCAGTTCCCCAGAGTTGCTATCATATACTCTTACCTCTGCATCATTCAGTTATTCCATTATTGTAATTTTTTGCACTACTTATATTTTACATACAATGGTTCAGCACAGGCCCTTCAGCCCACAATGTCTCTACCAAAGTGATGCCGTTGAGACAAAACTCCTTTACCTACACGAGATCCATATCTCTCCATTTCCTGCATATCCATGTGTCGATCTAAAAGCCTCCCCCCACCCCACCGGCAGCGTGTTACAGGCACCCACCAATTCTGTGGAAAAATATTTGTCCTTCACAGCTTCTTTAAACTTATACACCTCTGACCTTAAAACTATTCCCTCTAGTGGTTGATATTCACACCCTGGAAAAAAAGGTTCTGTCTGTCAGTCCTAACACTATATTTTGCACTACGGTCTTGTACCATTCTACTGTTTTGCACTCTCATTGTTTGAATTGTTACTGTTTACTTATAGAGTCATACAGTACAGAAACAGGTCCTTCAGCCCAACTTATCCATGCCAACCAAGATGTCCCATCTAAGCTACTCCCATTTGCCTGCATTTGGTCCATATCCCTCCAAATCTTTCCTATCTATCTGTCCAAGTGTCTTTTAAATTCTGTTATTGTACCTGCCTCAACGACCTCTTCTAGCGGCTCATTTCATATACCAATCCCCCACAGAGTGAAAAGACTTTCCCTTAGGTTCCCATTAAATATTCCCCTCTCACCTGAAGCCTATGTCCTATGGTTCTTAATTCCCCTATCCTGGGTAAAAGATTCTGTGCATTCACCCCATTGATTCCTGTCATGATTTTATACATCTCTATAAGATCACCCTTTAGCCTCCTGCACTCTTAGAATAAAGTCCTAGCTTGCTCAATTTCTCCCAATAGCTCAGACCCTCAAGATCTGGTCACATCCTTATGAAACATCTCTACACTCTTTCAAACTTAATGTGAACTTCATGTGAACAGGGAACTTACCAAAACATCACTTATACATGTTCTCCAGAGATGCTGGTTGACCTGCTCATTTACTCCAGTACTTTGTGAGTTTTTTTTGTCAACCAGATGCTGGTTTACAAAAGGCAGCTTGGTTCTACCTTCTGCTGAACTTATCGACTTTGTGAGCTTCGTGTGAACAAGGAACTTAATTGCACCATGATCACATGACATGTGACAATAAGCCAATCTAATTTAATCTGAATCCTTTTAAGATCTACCTCTTTGCTTTAGCTTCTGAGAAATGTTCTGAAATTTTTACATGATGCGATATAATTACAAGTTGTTATTTTTTTTCATATTAAATAAACATAACTGGTGGATTAGTAAACTAAATCTGGTTAGCTGAGAATATTAGATTAATTGATTACTCGTTAAATGTTGCATTGAAAATACCAATAAACTTTGAAGTTGTCTTATTTTTCACAGAAATTCTCAAAGATATTTGACTAGAAAGTGGGTTTGTTTGGCTGAAAACTGACAATAATAAACTGGCCTCCCTGCAGGTGTGCTAGCAACTCCTGTAATCTTTCCATTGAGGCTGAGATTGTGCAGGTCGTTAACATCATAACGACTCCTGAACCAACTGGCACCGACATGGAACATTGAACTTCTGATGGGAGAGATTATTTCAAACCTTTAACGGGTTGAGAAGGAAAAAAGTACCCCAGGGAATAAAGGAAGGAATCCTTTATTTCTTAAAAAGGCAGCATGTATCAGTGTTGCTGTATACACGATTTAAAAAATAATATTCCTATCTTGAAATAAGGCTTTTCTTCTTATCAGTAGAGAATGACTCTATTTCAACAACAATTATTGCAAAAAGCTTATTTTGCCTGAGATTTAAAATATATTATCCATGTTGACGTGACAAAATCAAAGGGAAGTAATCTTAATGTAGCCTAACATTAGGGTTTGAGTAAATCAATCATTTGTTTTTTTAGTACATCGGCAATTTAATCCAATGAAAACAGCAGGCAGGCAGGAACTCTGAAATGGTTACCAGATCAGCCAGATTTTTTCCTCTTTTGGACAGAATTTTGATGTTTCCTGGATCCGGAAATACGAATCGAGCACAATTTATTTACTGATTCAGGATAATTTAAGAACACTAGATCGGATTCCTGCCTTCAAGCATATTAGTACAGAACTGCAACAAAGGTTACTTAAAGATGCTGGGGGTGAGAACTAAAATACCAACAGTAAATTGTCTGTTGCTGCCTATAATAAAGGAATGCTTTGATAAGGTTGACCCCCTCCATTGTGTATTTAGTTCAGTTTAGTTTAGTTTAGAGATACAGCGCCGAAACAGGGCCTTCGGCTCACCGAGTCCGCGCCGACCAGCGATTCCTGCACACTAGCACTATCCTAGACACTAGGAACAATTTACAATTTTACCAAAGCCAATTAACCTACAAACCCGCACGCCTTTGGAATGTGAGAGGGAAACCAGAGCACCCAGGGAAAACCTACGCATTCACAAGGAGAACGTGCAACTGCGTACAGATAGCACCCATAGTCAGGATCGAACCCGGGTCTCCGGTGCTATAAGGTGGCAACTCTACCGCTACACTATTGTGCTGCCCTCGCCACCGTGCCACCCTAAATTTATTGCTGGACATTTCTACATCTTAGTTTCAGAGAGTCATGCAGTATGGAAACAGGCCCTTCAGCCCAACTTGCCCATGCTGACCAATATGCCTTAGTCCCACCTGCAGCCTTTTGTCCATATCCCTCTAAACCTTTCCTAACCATGTACCTGTCCAAATGTCTTCAATATATTATTTTATATTTGTTTTTTTATATCAAGTCTTTTCACATGTTTACAGGGGGCAATAAGTACACAATCCTGTCTTGTCGCTATTGTTACACATGTCTGACATGAGGAAATGAACTATGGGGGCAAGGAGAGGGAAATCAGCTGGGTGATGAAGCAGTAAACTCCCTACTGAAGAGAGTAAATCCTGAGGAATAGTCTCAACCCATAATGTCACCTATCCATGTTCCAGGGATGCTGCCTGACGCACTGAGTTACTCCACAGTGGTGGAGTTGCTGTCATACAGCATCAGAGATCTGGGTTCCATCCTGACTATGAGTGCTGTCTGTCAAGAGTTTGTATGTTCTGCCTGTGACCGCGTGGGGTTTCTTCAGGTGCTCCAATTTCCTCCCACATTCCAAAGACATACAAGTTGTAGGTTAATTGGCTTCTGTAAAATTGTAAATTGTTCTCAATGTATAGGACAGTGCTAGTGTATGGGATAATCGCTAGTCAGTGTGGACTCAGTGGGTCAAAGGGCCTGTTTCTACGCTGTCTAAAGTCTAAAGTCCAGCACTTAGTGCCCTTTTGAAGCTCACTACCAATGCATTCTCATATCCTACCTGTGATTCCACCCAGAGGCCTGGAGGACAAATCCACATATCAACGTCACTTTAAATTGTTCTGTTTTTCCATTCATTTTGGATATGCGTTTGGTTGTGATTAGCTACCAACGAAGGATGAACAATTAAAAATGATCAAGATATTTATGCTTGAAGGTGTCGACCACATCAGAAACTATGGTCTTTTAGCACATTTATCATGATTGTAATAAAATATGTTGAATGATTCTGAAATTGGACAAATGGGACGGAGTTAAATTTCAAATTATTTTTTGCAGATCCTCCATATCTGAGATCTTCCAAAAGACACAAGTGCACTCCTCTGATATTTTTTTTAAACTTCCTGAGGAAAGCAGATGGAACATTATTGCCATGTTGTAATAGGAAGTAGGGAGAGATTGAACTTTCCCTCAAACCCTGATTTTTTGTACTCACAGAAGTCTATATATGGACCAAGGCTTTAGAAGTGTGTTTGTGACTTAGAGATTATTGATGGCTTTGGTTGATCGTTAAATGTGCATCTAAAAAACAAATCACCGTACACATTTGATTTTGAATAGCATTTGACTAAATCACACCTGTATTTCCTCAGCAGTAGTATAATCACACTGGTGTTTACAAGATAAATATGAATCAGGAACATAAGGCAAATAATGCTGGTGAACAATTGCTTTTCAGATGGAAAGCAGGGTGAGGTGGCCAGTGGGGATGTTACAGGTGGTATTGATTAATTGGCTTCAGCTTCAGGATCACGGCATTTTTCTGAATATTAATGATTTAGGCAAATCACTTCAACAGTTTAAAAATGAATAGTTTAGTTTACTTTACTTTAGAGATACAGCGTGGAAACAGGCCCTTTGGCCTACCGAGTCCACTAAGAACAGCGATTTCCCTGTATACTAGCACTATCCTACACACCAAGGACAATTTAGAATTTTACTGAAGCCAATTAACTTACAAACCTGGTCGTCTTTGGAGTGTGGGAGGAAACTGGAGCACCTGGAGAAAACCCACACTGTCACAGGGAGAATGTACAAACTCCATACAGACAGAACCCGTAGTTAGGATCAAATCCGGGTCTCTGGTGCTGTGAGGCAGCAACTCTGCCGCTGCACCACTGTGGCACGGTAGAGGTAATATAGAACATTGTAGCCGATTCAATTAGGGCTGCTGAAAGGGCAAGACAACATTTAAGGCAGAGAGAGATAAGTAGTGTACTCTGTTGAGAAAATAATAAACTATAAAGTGAATGGCACAATTTAAAAGAGGTGCAAAAACGAAGAATCCTCGGGGGTTTCTATCAAAGATCTTTGAGTGTGCAGTAAAGAGAAAAAGTGGTTGAAAAAATTCAGGATTCCCACGCTTGCAAAGAGCGGCAGCAATAGTGCTCAAATCTTTGTGGAATGATATCCACATGGAGAAAGGAACACATATCTTTTGCATTAGATGCCTTTCATGACCTCAGAGGCCCTAAATGGTACAATAGCTAATAAACCTCTTTGAAAGTGTAGCTCCTGTTGTAACATAGGAAGTTTTGAAACTAAAATTGCTTACCACATCCTCCAAGGAACAACAAAATGAGAATTATTGATTTTAATTGTTATTTGTTAAAGGAAATAAGTTGGCCATTAAACCGAGGATGTCTCTCATGTTACCCCAAGTACTGTGGGATCTAATGTATTTAATGATGAGACCAGATAGGGTTTCACATTAATGCCTCTTCTAAGCGAGGACAAACATTTCAAACATTCTCTGGGACATCGATGTTTTTAGGGGAGACTTGATAGAAGTATATATAATTATAAGAGGCATAGATCAGGTAGACAGTCAGAATCTTTTTCCCAGGGTGTAAATGTTCAACACTAGAGGGCACAGCCATCAGGTGAGAGGGGGAAAGTTTAAAGGAGATATGCTGGACGTTTTTTTACGCAGAGAGTAATGGGGGCCTAGAATGCATTTCCAGTGGTGGTGGTGGAGGCTGATACAATAGTGGCGTTTAAGAGGCTGTTAGATAGGCACATGGAAGCGCAGGGAATAGAGGGGTGTGGATCATATAGAGGCAGACAAGAACAGTTTAACTGCACAAACATTGTGGACCAAAGGGCTCGTTCCTGTGCTGTACTGTTCTATGTTCTATTTCAGTTGCATGGAGATCAGTGTTGGCTAGGATGTTCCTCATTAGAGCAGAGAAGGTTAAGAGGAGACTTAAAAGAACTATTCAAATTTCTGAAGGTTTATAATTGAACAAATGAGAAATTATTCCCAATGACAGCCAGGTCAGTATCCAAAATAATTAAGGCAACTGGAAAGAGAAATAAGAATAAGATTAATAGGAGCCTGGGAAGGTGGAGAGAAACGTTCAATCAACATTGGTAAATAAAGTCATTGGGATGGTACAGGCTTATTCTTACATTTTATACCTTTGCATGAAGCCAGGATATATACAATGATCTGAGTCTTCACTGAAGAATAAAGTATCGCATAGTATTTGAGAGCAGTTAGGAGGCTGGAATCAGTGTCTCCGGAACAAGAAGGTACAATACAAAGCAGATTCATAAGAGTCACTCCGTTTGTTAGTTTCACAATTAACTTACCCACGTGGAGGTATATAGCATCAACATGTATAAGTGTCTTGACACAGGTTGCATGTAAAATGATGGTGAATGTGGCTGATCATAATAGTTTATAGATTTCTGCAGCTGTGATGTGTAATGATGTTGTCATGAACCTCTCAAGCCAGTGTTGACATATCGCCTCTGTGCAGACTGTTGTGATTTCTCATAAACCACAGGTAGGGCACAGCGTATTTTTCACTTATAACAATGTGAATACCCTGAAGATTTGTAAGATTAGTAATCATGGTACATATGACAGAGAATTTTCAAACTTTAAATGGCTGCTACTTTAAGGCACCCTTGAGCAATGAGCATGCTTCAACTGCGTTTTTAAGCTAACCAAATTGTTGCATTATCACCGAGTCTATTACTTTCCGTGCTTCAGTGTTTATATCATCTTCTGGACTTTTATGGGAATTTAAGTTATTGTCATAGTCCCCAGAAGCCAATTGTATGTTTAAACTAGGCACACAAAATTGGTCAGGGGTGAAGGACTAATTCCCTGACCCAAAGAATTTGATTTGCATTCAGAACTTGATCATTTTGGGTTATCACAGACCTGCTTTCAACTAAAGGGTATGAATTTGACACACTGATTTACAATGGAGTGAATGATTGTACTTGCACGACCACACAAAAAAAAACATAAAAATTCTAACAAAGGTCATGAGACCCAGCCAGCCCATGTCAGCATTTTCCTTCCATGTCAGTATATAGTTCTAATTACATTACATGCCCCTGTAAGTCAACCCAAACTCAATAATAACATTGAAATGTTAGGTGAACATCTGTTGCTTTGCACTCATGGATAAGTAAATTAACTTGTCAATCCCCTGCAACAATACTTCACTCACCTTCCGACTGCAGACCCTTGTACCTTGACAGACCAGATAATTGCTCCTGCAGTTGGAACTACTTACTGAAGATGGCTCCAAAACACGTTTCACATCTCAATAATTACATTCGCAGTGAAACTTAGAGCCACACTTTTCATGGTCTTACCAACAGAGCCAATGGGAGTTTTGCTTACATTCAAAATATTATTGGGAATGACTTTACAGTGTTAGTGTATTGCAGACATAAACCAAAGCCACCATCCAAGGATGTAGAAATGGAAAATAGGCTAGACCGACACCTCAGTTAATGGTGGCACAGTTGTTAAATTACAGGACTAATTATCCATAAGATCATAAGACATAGGAACAGAATTGGGCCATTCGGCCCATCAAGTCTGGTCCGCCAGTTGATCATGGCTAATCCATATTTTGTCCTTAATCCCATTCCTCCTGCTTTCATCCCATAACCTTTAATGCCCTTAATAATCAAAAACCTCTCAATCTCCACTTTCAAAATACTCAATGACTTGGCCTCCACAGCCATCTATGGCAATGCATTCCACAGATCCACCACCCTCTGCTAAAGAAACTCCTCCCCTTGACCTTTCTAAAGGTGTGTCCTTTTATTCTAAGACTGTGTCCTCTGGTTCTGGACTCTCCCACCAGGAGGTCCTTCAGCAATTGGGGAATTTAAATTCAGTTGACTAAGTAATTATTTCCTCTGAAATGGTCCAGGCCAATTCCAAAAGTGAATTCAACATTGGATTCTGACAAAGCAAAGCAGGTACAGCAGGCAGTGAAGAAAGCCAATGGAATGTTGGCCTTCATAACAAGAGGAGTTGAGTATAGGAGCAAAGAGGTCCTTCTGCAGTTGTACAGGGCCCTAGTGAGACCACACCTGGAGTACTGTGTGCAGTTTTGGTCTCCAAATTTGAGGAAGGATATTCTTGCTATTGAGGGCGTGCAGCGTAGGTTTACTAGGTTAATTCCCGGAATGGCGGGACCATCATATGTTGAAAGACTGGAGCGACTAGGCTTGTATACACTGGAATTTAGAAGGATGAGAGGAGATCTTATCGAAATGTATAAGATTATTAAGGGGTTGGACACGTTAGAGGCAGGAAATATGTTCCCAATGCTGGGGGAGTCCAGAACAAGGGGCCACAGTTTAAGAATAAGGGGTAGGCCATTTGGAACTGAGATGAGGAAAATCTTTTTCAGTCAGAGAGTTGTGAATCTGTGGAATTCTCTGCCTCAGAAGGCAGTGGAGGCCAATTCTCTGAATGCATTCAAGAGAGAGCTGGATAGAGCTCTTAAGGATAGCGGAGTCAGGGGGTATGGGGAGAAGGCAGGAACGGGGTACTGATTGAGAATGATCAGCCATGATCACATTGAATGGTGGTGCTGGCTCGAAGGGCCGAAGGGCCGAATGGCCTCCTCCTGCGCCTATTGTCTATTGTCTATTGTCAAAGTAATACGGATTGTCTTTTTCATGCCTGTCTGGGCACTAGTATCTAAACTGAGTGAGCTGGCTAACTGACTGGTTTACTATCAGCCAAATTTAGTCATTCTCACAGATTCATACTTTGCAGCTGGCATCATAGAATCCTCTGTCCATATCCTTAGACTGAGAACATTCTCATGAATTAACATCCGAGCAAGTTAAGCAACACTTGAAGGAAGCACTGAGAGGAGCAAGAATAGGCATAATATACTCTGGATGGGCATTTCAATGTCCACTACCAAGAGTGGGTTAATAGCATAACCATTGACCAAACTGGTCCAAGTGGACTTCAGCAAGCCCTTTGATAAGGTATTCATGGTAGGCTGCTCTGGAAGGTTAGATCGCATGGGATCTAGGGAGAATTAGCAAACTGGATGCAGAATTGGCTTCATGGTCAAAGCAGAGGGCGGTGGTAGAAGGTAGGTTTGTCGGATTGGAGGCCCGTGACTAGTTGTGTGCCTCAAGGTTCGGTGCAGGGGCCATTGCTATTTGTCATCGATATCACACTTTGGATGAGAACATACAAGGCATGATCAGTAAGTTTACAGATGACAACAAAATACGTGGTATTATAGACAGTGAAAATCATTATCAAGAATTACAGTGGAATCATGATCAGCTGGGCAAGTGGGCCGAAGAAATGACAAATGGAATTTATTCAGATAAGTGTGAGGTGCTGCATTTTTGAGATGTCAAACAAGGGCAGGACCTTCACAGTGAATGATAGGGCTTTGGGGGTGTTGTAGAGCAGTGGGATCTAGGAGTACAAGTAAGTAGCTCCCTGAAAGTGTCATCATTGCTAGTTGGGACGGTGAAGGCCTTTGGCATGTTGGCTGTCATTAATAAGGGAATTGAGTATAGATGTTGGAGCACTATATACAATTATACAAGGCATTAGTGAGGCTCACTTGCAATATTATGTTTTGTTTTGGTTACCTTGCTACAGGAAAGATGCCATTAAGCTGGATGTTGCTAGACTCGAGAGCCTGTGCTGCAGACAGGGGTTGGGTATTCTACAACTTTATTCCTTGGAGCACAGGAGACTGAGGGCGATCTTATGAAGTATATTAAGTCACGAGGAGAGTAGATAGGCTGAATGCACATTCTTTTTCCCAACAGTAGTGGAATCAAGAACTTGAGTGCATTGTGCAGAAATAAGGAACTGCAGATGCTGATTTACACAAAAGGACATAAACTGCTGGAATAACTCAATAGGTCAGGCAGCATCTCTGGAGAAAACAATCTGAAGGGTTCTGACCTGAAACGTCCCCAATCCATGTTCTCCATAGATGCCGCCTGGCCCTCTGAGTTAATCCAGCATTTTGTATACACTTGAGTCTACAGGTTTATGGCGAGAAGGCAAAGATTTAATGGGAATATCACGGGCAACTATTTCTCACAGAGGTTGGTGGATATGTAGAACCAGCTATAAAAAAAAGTAGTTGAGGCAGGTATAATAACAACATTTAACATTTGGACAGGTACATGAATAGAAAAGGTGTAGAAGGATACGGGTAAAATACAGGCAAATGGGACAAGATTAGATGGAACAACTTGATTGAAATAGATGGGTTGGGCCAACAGTATGTTTCTGAACAATATGCTTCCAAGACTCTATGGACAAGTCCTAAGTATACAACTGGTAGATTGGATCTGCATCATATCATGAGTGACAAAAATATGCTTGATTTTATCCAGACAGCATCTGTGGCAAGAGAAACAGAGTGAATGTGTCCTTAGAACCTTTTTTGACCCGAGACATTAACTCTGTTTCTCGTCACATGGATGGTATCTGACCTGCTGACCTGCTGACTGTTTCCATTATTTTAGATTTCCAGCATCGGCAACTTTTTAATTCCATAAACCTCGTCCTCTTCAATCTGCCTGTTCTCGATGCTGCTGAACATGCCGCAATGGTGGGAGTAACCACCGCTGCAGGGTCCTTGTGGAGACAATGCCCCCTCATTACACTGAGGGGATTCTTTCTATTGTGTCGTATGGCACCCTTCTTTATCAAGCTAAATGGAACAGATTCACAGAGACCAAGCAGATCAAAGGTGGGCATCCACAACACACTATCAGCAGCCTGCAGTAGCAGATTGTGTTGTATCACAATCTGTAACCACATAGCAGTTGAATACCAGGCCGATGGTCTTGATATCAAGGCAATGTTGGATCAACTCTGGTGTCAGAAAGAATTGTCAAACTGAGTTCACAACTCCCTAAAAATAGCAACGTAAGGAGATAGGGTGGTAAAGAAGGTGTATGTCATGCTTGCCTTCATTGGTCTGGGCAGGGAGTATAAAAGTTGGGAAGTCAAGTTGCAGCTATACTAAACGTTGCTTTGGAGTATTTTGGAGTATTTTGTGGAATTCTGGTAGCCGCTTTGTGGGAAAGATGTGAAGACCTTGGAGAGGGTTCAGAATGGGTTCACCAGGATGTTGCCTTGATTTCGATAATATGAGCAATAAAGAGAGTTTGGGTAAAATTGGATTATTTTCGCTGTAGTGTTGGAGACTCATGGTGAATTGGTAGCAGTATGTAAAATCATGTGAGGCGTAGATAGGTTAGTTGGTTAGAGTCTTCCCCCCAGGGTGGAAATGTCAAATACTAAAGGACGTAGATTTGAGGTGAGAGGGAGAAGGTTCAACGAAGATTTATGAGGCAAGTTTTTGTTTACACAGGAAGTGGTATGTGCCTTAATTGGTCTGCCAGGGAAGGTGGTGGAAACTAGTAAGGTAACAATATTTAAGAGGTAATTATGAGGCACATCAAGAGTCAAGAGGCACCTCCGAAGACTGGAGAACTGGAGAGGAGCATGTAGGGAGCGGCCAATTACGAGGCAAGTGCAAAGGCCGGTACGACCGTGAACTGAGGTTACCATCAGCACCCTCAAGGTCGGCTGTGGGAGGTGCCCCTGGAATATGAAGGTGAAGGTGGGGATGATGGTTTGCTGGATGATCCAGACCAAGGTCATGGCTAAAAGCCCTGCAGCAGCTTGGAGCTGCATTGAGCGCTGCTCCAGAAGACCAAGAGCACGGACTTTGAAAATGGCGACAAAATCTGGCGACTCTTGAATGCGGACCCAGCGGACCATTTCTATACACTTGGTACTAATCAGGGTTGTGCTTATTAGGTATGGCTATAGTTTACTGAACAGTATGCAAAAAAAAGGATTTCACTGTACATCTTGTACAGTGACCATTGAAATATATTGCCATGTTTCCTCATCTCTGAATTATGATTCTCTCAGTGTGCAGCATGTGCTGACAACATAGCAGTTCAAAAGACAGGTGGTTCAGAAGTTCTTAAATGTCTGATAATTGCCATTAAAGTTAAGTGGTTATATAACAAATAAGAAATTATTTTATCAAAGACCAGCATTACAACCATAAGATTCACGGCTGGAACATCAAAGTGATACTGCAGTCAACGCAGCGGTTCCCCTTGTGTGAAGGCCGTCCAGATTAGCCTATTTGCAGGTCCATCAAAGGCAACCTTTAGCAAACCAATGTGCTGAACAAGGAATAACTGCAGAAGCATTTTTTCAAAGCTCAAAAAGATGTGAGTATACAGATTTCTCACATTTGTTTAATTTTACAGTATTTGCTCGTCTTGACTACATTTCATAGTAGCATCACAGATGCTATAAAATTCTATAAAAGTGTATAACATTTTATACACTTTCCAAATACATGGATATGCCCCGGAATTACTACTTTAATGTCCAGAGATCATAATGCAGATATAGGTATTTTCACCCAACAAGTCAACATTCGTATTTATCCTTCATTTGAGTAATCAGTTCTTATGTTATTTATCCAGCCAACTCCTGTGTCCATTTATTTATTTCTCTTCCATTGACCTCTCCAATCTGTTCCCGATAGATGACATAATTTCTACTCAGCACCAACTATGAAGTGAATACTACACAATTTAAACTTTTCCTTGAAAGATTACAAAGAATTACATGGAATTAAAAACATCGACACAACAACAGAAGAAATATAAGAAATAAAAACAGTTGTGGGCCATTTGGCTTCCCAAGGCTACCTATCTTCTATTAGGTCATGGCTGATCTGACCATTGGCTTGCACTTCACAGCCGGAAATCTATATTTAATGGTTCCCCGGTGGTCTAATAACTTAGCTTTCTGATATCAAGAGATTCACAATTGTCTGGAAGAAGACACTTATCCCCAGCAAAATAAAAAAGACACTGCATTTGCTGGAAATATAAAAACCAAAAAAACCCTATAAACTACAGTGGGGGAAATTGAAGAGGAGTCCCAACCTGACACGCCATCTTTAATGTTCTCCAGAGATGCTACCAAACTGCTGAGTTTCTTCTACACTTTGCGTTCACTTGAAAACACAAACTCCATCAGGCAGAATATGTGGAGGAAGAAACAGAGTTGACCTTTTAGCAGAATTGAAAAAAAAAAGAAATCAAACATAGTTTCTGTTTCAGAGAACAGGGAGATGGAGAGAACAAAGGGAGTGTCTGTGAAAGGATGGAGGCTAAGTGTCAGAATTGATGCAAGCGTTAGTTAAGAGAGAGAGATTGATGAGAGTGATGGTTAACCGCAGATGGTCTATTTGGAGAGAAGATGCTCCAAATAGAAGAGGAATCTAAAACACATAATTCAAAAATAATGCTATAACTTTATAAAATACTGCTGGTGCTGGAAATCTAAAATATAATAAAAATGCTGGAAATACATAGCAGGTAAGTTGGGAGGTCATGTTACAGTTGTACAAGATATTGGTGGCAAGGGCAACAAATGCCTCGGAGCACTAGTATCTACAACTCTCTCTCCAAGTCACATACTATCTTCATTTGGACGTACAACATCATTTTTGTGTTGACATAAATTCAATTTAGCAACATTCTAGTGGTTCCAGTGGTTCCTTTTCAAGGAAACAGTGTCTGGACATGACTGATACTGCACCCATTCTAAACATCAATATAAAAAGGTATACTTTTTGTGAACTTACTGAACTTTATGTACAATATGTACACACATTAGCAATTTCATAACACTGCCATATTGCTTCTGTAAAATGGGGTATACAATGGATGCAGAACAGGCAAAATATTTGATGGTACATGACACAGCAATCCCATGTACAAGTATGGAGAAAGTAACTTTAACATGTCCTTTGTTCTCTCCCATCCTCTTTCACCTCCCAATTATGATGATTCAGTCTAGGCTACAATTCGAAATGAGCAGCTTCCTTTAGACCACCCATCAATAGGTCGTTTTTATGTTAGTACATCATTTGTAAATGACTTCTTCTTGTATTTTTTATCGTAGCTATGCCATGTTACTTTATTTGCTTATGTTATTTTTATGTACAGAGGGATATGTTTCTGAAACAGAGGTGGCTGCTGTGGGACTAATCCATACACTTGAATTGGGCGAGTGTCATTTTGCGGTCTTCAATTCTGCATTGTAACATGAAAAAAAGCTACAGATATTTTTTCTCCTCTTTTAATGCGATTTTTGGCTTTCTTCCAATTTCTACGTTGGATTGTAAACTAGAGGTTTGGAAAATACTCTCGAAGAAGCATTGGTGAATTGCTGGAGTGCAATTTATACGTGCGATGCCCTGCAGCCATGATGAGCCATGTTTGTGGTGCACTGACTATTTAACTTGGTCTATGAGTTGCCAATCAAGTGTTTGCTTTCTTCTGGTGTTGTGCCTCGAGTGTTGTTAAAGCTGCAATCATTCAGGCAAGAGTCCTTGTCCTATCCATGGTAGAATGGCTCCAGGCAATTAGGAATTGAGCCAATTACAACACAATAGTAGTGTCAATCCTGTTTGCTTTCTCAGTATTTGTAAGGCTGGTCGCGAAAAATGTTTATTTGGTGGTAAGTTGGGCATCACGATGATGCTGAACTTAATTTTGATGTCAAGTGGAGATAGTTCGAGTCTGCCTTTTTCAAGGTGGCCCTTGCCTGGCATGAATAATATTCACCACATATCTCAACCCTTGCCTGAATGTTGTCTAGGTTTTGCTGCAGGCAGCCATGTGCTGTTTTTTTAAAAACATTTTCTGAGAAGATGTGAATGAAAGAGTGGCACAGTGGCTAAGTGGTAGGGTTGCTGCCTTATCGTGCCAGAGACCCGGGTTCGACTACGGATGTTGTTTGTATGGATGGCAAGGTAAGGGAACCTTGGCTGACCAAAAAGATTGGAAATTTGGTCAAAAAGAAAAAGGAAGTCTTAAGGTCAGGTTTAGAAAGTTGAAATCAGACTGGGACTGAGGATTATAAAGCAAGCAGGAAAATGGCCAATTATGAGAGGCATGGATAGAGTGGACAGTCAGACCTTTTTCCTCAGGGAAGAAATTCAAGGACTAGAGACCACATCTTTAAGGTGAAAAGGTCAAAATTTAAAGGAGGTGTGCGATTTAAAGGAGGTGCAAGATTTTTTTGGTGGGTGCCTGGAACGCACTACTAGAAGTGGTAGTGGAGGCAGATATTAGTGTGGCATTTAAGATAGGCACGGATGTGCAGGGATTGGGAAAAGCAGAGGGCTTTGGTTAGGCTGCTTTTGAAGTAGTATGAGCAGCTCTGAATGAATGGTGCCATTGGTTGAATGGAGGAGTAGACTTGATGGGCCGAATGGCCTAATTCTGCTCCTATAACATGAACTTATGAATGGGGGAATATGAGCCACATGCAGACAGAGGCGATTAGTTTAACCTTGCATCATATTCAGAATGGACATTGCAGGCTGAAGGGCCTGTTCCTTTGCTGTGTTGTTCTTATGTTCTTAGATTCTAAAATACTAAGGACAATGGATTCTCCATACGTCAAACGTTTTCAACCTGTGGCTGTGGGAGGCGTGAGCTTTGCTCTGCTCCAGTGGTGGTATGATCTCTCGGCACCTTGCACAGGTTGGTTAAGCTTCAATGTTCCCACGAGGATCAGAAATGAAAGGAGGAAGAGGTATGGACTGAAACAAAAACCTCCCCATATAAAATATTCAAAGGTGTCCTCTTCCATTTACTGTGGAAAATATCTGTTATATATCTTCACTAATTGGATAACAGAAATATTATTTATTATTACTAAATAGCTGGTAAAAGAATGACTAAATGAGTCAAACTGTCACTGGTAGTTAATCTCTGGTGTTTAGAAATGCTGATATGAGCATTGTCTGCTGTACAGCTTGGTTAAGCCTCATTTTTCTGTTCAGGTAATGGTCTTCTCAAGTCACCTGTGTAAATCTCCAGAGAACAACCAGCAGCAGCAGCAGCAGCAGCAGCGAATGTAATGTGCAAATAGAGTGGAGAAATAACTTCCGGGGCTGGCTCAAACACCACATTAGTACTCCTGTGATACCTTAGAGGGTGTCTTTCTGCAACACCAGCTGACCTTGGACACAAAAGTCCACATCTCTTTTCAGACTTGATTGAGGCGCAGTTCAAAGTGCAATTCTTGTCACAGCTGAAGAGAAGCTTTAAACAATAAATACAGCAGCTGAAAACTCCACTTGTTTCAAGACTCAATCCCATTCAGTGATCAATGTAAATACATGCCAAAATCAGTAAAATGCTTGAAATGTATCTATACTTTTTCAAACACAGTCTGAATTTCTAAAAATATGGACAAAATTATATTCGTATATTCGTATAATTTTAAATGCTAGATAAATTATGTAGATTTTTAAAGGGCGAGTTCATATTCTACATGCTTTTTGTGACAAAGTGAGAATCATATTTATCGACTATAGTACCATCTTCAAGACCAAGACCAAGACCATAATCCCACCCAAATCTCAACTCCAAACTCCTGGACATAGGAATCAGCACCCTCCACTGCCACTGGATCCTCAACTTTCTGTCCCACAGGCCACAAACAGTGAAGATAGGTGACAACACCTCCTCCATATTCCAACACCGGTGCCCCACAAAGATGGATTCTCAGTCCCCTACTATACTCCCGATGATCTCACGACTGCGTAGCCAATTTCTGCTCTAATTCCTTCTACAGGTTTGCCGATGACTACCACTGTGGTGGGCCGAATCACGAATGATGATGAGACAGAGAACAAGAAGGAGATGGACAACTTAGTGATATAGTGTCAGGAGAATAACCTCTCCCTCAATCCAGGAAGAGATGGCACCTGGTTATCATCTTCAGGAAGTGTGGTGAAGTGTATGCCCCAATCAGCATCAATGGTGCCAAAATAGAATTAATATTACCAATGATCTGGTGTGGAACAATCCTATTGATGTGACAACCAAGAAGGCACATCCAACGCCTCTACCTCCTTCACAGATGGAGGAAATTATGCATGTCTCAAATGATTTACAGGTCGCATACAACAAATTTAGCTCTGCTCTTGCTCCCCCTCCCCCCTATTCGTAACAAGGATAGAGTCCCCCTTGTCCTCACCTTCCACCCCATCAGCCGTCGCAAACAACAAATTATCCTCCAAAATTTCTGCCGCATCCAACGGGATCCCACTACTGGCCACATCTTCCCATCTCCACCCTTTTCTGCTTTCTGCAGAGACTGTTCCCTCCAAAACTCCCGGGTCAACTCGTCCCTTTCCCCTGCAACCGCAGGAGATGCAACACCTGTCCCTTTACCTCCCCTCTCGACTCCATCCAAGGACCCAAACGGTCTTTCCAGGTGAGGCAGAGATTCACCTGCACCTCCTCCAATCTCATCTATTGTATCTGCTGTTCCAGATGTCAACTTCTCTACATCGGCGAGACCAAGCGCTGGTTCGGCAATCGTTTCGCTCAATACCTCCGCTCAGTCCGTCTTAACCAACCTGACTTCCCAGTGGCTCAGCACTTCAACTCCCCCTCCCATTCCTAATCTGACCTTTTTGGCCTAGGCCTCCTCCATTATCAGAGTGAGGCCCAGCGCAAATTCAAGGAACAGCACCTCATATTTCGCTTGGGTAGTTTACACCCCAGCAGTATGAACATTGACTTCTCTAACTTCAGATAGTCCCTGCTTTCCCTCTCTATCCCCTCCCCTTTCCCAGTTCTCCCACTAGTTTCTGACTACATCCTATCTTTGTCCCGCCTCCTCCCATGACATCAGTTTGAAGAAGGGCCTCGACACGAAACGTCACCCATTCCTTCTCTCCAGAGATGCTGCCTGACCCGTTGAGTTACTCTAGCATTTTGTGTCCACCTGTGATTTAAACCAGCATCTGCGGGGTTTTTTCCCTAATACTTGTAAAGATGCACCATAAAAAGCATACTGTTGAGTTAAATCAGAACTTAGTTTGGGAACACCTCTGCCCAAGACCACAAGAAGTTGCAGAGAGTGGTAAATGCAGCCCAATCCATCACACAAACCAGACTTCCCACTATTGATTCCTTCTATACTTTATGCTGCCTGAGAAAAACAGCCAACATAATCAAAGACTTGTCCTGGCCTGCTCATTCCTTTTTCTCCAGGATCCCATCTGGCAGAACATACAGAAACTTGAAAGTGTGCACCACCCGACTCCGAAACAACTTCTTCCCTTTTGTTATCTAGCTTCCGAATGGACCTTCCATAAGCGAGGGTATGGTCCAATTCACCTCTAGACTAATGTGGGCATGGACTTTGTCTATGGAACCGTTGCGCTAAAGTGCTGAGAAATATATACTGTACTCAGTATCTGCCTCTTTGCTCTATCTTTTGGACTTGACCTTAACTCGATTTTATTTAAATATATTATAATCTGATTTATTTGGATAGCATGCTAAACAAAGCATTTCACAGTACTGTGGTACATGAGGCAAAAATAAACCTAAACCTAAATTTCTGTTTCTCCACCTCCCCTTTTGATTTGGAATATCGCAACATGGATTTCTGAAAGTTAAGCTATTTTTGACAAATCTGCTGGAGTTTTTGAGGTTTTAACTGGCAAAATATAGAAGGGAAAGCCAGTAGATGTGGTGAGTTTGGATTTTCAGAAAGACTTTGAAGAAGGCCCACATAAAAGGATGTAAAATGAATGTTCATGGTTTTGGGGATAATATGTTGAAAGACTGGAGTGACTAGGCTTGTATACACTGGAATCTAGAAGGATGAGAGGAGATCTTATCGAAACCTATAAGATTATTAAGGGGTTGGACACATTAGAGGCAGGAAACATGTTCCCAATGTTGGGGGAGTCCAGAACAAGGGGCCACAGTTTGCGAATAAGGGGTAGGCCATTTAGAACTGAGATGAGGAAAAACTTTTTCAGTCAGAGAGTTGTGAATCTGTGGAATTCTCTGCCTCAGAAGGCAGTGGAGGCCAATTCTCTGAATGCATTCAAGAGAGAGCTAGATAGAGCTCTTAAGGATAGCGGAGTCAAGGGGTATGGGGAGAAGGCAGGAACGGGGTACTGATTGAGAATGATCAGCCATGATCACATTGAATGGCGGTGCTGGCTCGAAGGGCTGAATGGCCTCCTCCTGCACCTATTGTCTATTGTCTATTGACTGAAAATTGTTTCACAAACAAGAAATATTGAATAGGAATCTTCCCTTTCGCCAGCCCACCATAATTTGCTGTCATTCCTCCAAAGAAAACAATGTAGTCTCAGCAAAGTATCCTAATGATGAAAATTCTTCAGCCTTGAAGATACTTTTGTAAAACTCTGCACTCTTTCTAGTGCTAACACATTCTTCCTGTAGGGTGGAGATCAGAACTGTACACAGTACTACAGCTGGAACCTAACTAGTGTTCTCTACACCTTTTGACACAATCTTCTCTGCCTCAATCAATAAAATAACTTATCCACTTGTCCTGCTACCTCAGGGATATGTGGATATGCACTCCAAGATCTCTCTGTTCTACTGAAGTCTCCATTTATTGTGTATTTCTTCACCTTGTGTGCCTTTCCCAAAAGGATAACCTCATAATTTTCCAATTTGAATTCTATTTGCCATTCTTGCCACACAGCCAATTTCAACATCTATGTACTAAAACTCTTGTTTGTTATCTTGTTTGTGACTGAACATCAGCCAAAACGGTACACGATTGCGCGACAATTTTAGGCCCACCTTACTCACCATTGTCACTTTAGTGATAATGCAAGAAGTTTTATTGAAATCGGTGTTATATTTTTAAAGTTATTCACACTTTTAAGTTTAAAAGGAGGAGAGGGGGAGGGGAGGGGGAAGGGGGCGTGGTGGAAAGGGGAGGGGGGAATTGAGGAGAGAGGGGAAGGGGGAGGGCAGGGTGCTGCACCAATGCAGGAGAGGTTTGGGCCCAACGGGTCCACCTGGTCTAGTAATTTCTAAATGTATTGATTGGGCTCCTAAATTTGCCCATATGATTGAAATGTACAGAAGAACAAGTTGAACTCCACAGAATCCACTGCAAGCAATCTTCCAATGACCCAATTTTGGATTCATCCTTTTGAATTGCATGGTTATGCAATGGGTAACTCCCTCAAAAAATAATCACATTAATTAGACATGGCCCTTTGTTAAAAATAAATCAACACTGAAACTTCTTGATTAATCAGTGATTAAATCTCTCAATTTGAGATCCTACAATAATTTTATTCTATTTACATTTTACAAAACGATACCTCTTTGAATGGCACCGCCCTCCTTAAACCCATCTCCTGCACCACAACTACTGCAGTAAACTCTGTTCACCTGAATCCTCCCTTTCTGTCAGCCCACCATACTTTGTTGTCATTTCTCCAGTCAAATTGGTCACAGTCAATTTCTCACACACCTGTGCTCCTCGCCTACTTTTGCTCCACTTTTATGTCCATTTTTCATTACTCTCAAGCATATTTTATGCTTACACTTGGTACATTTATCCATGGTGCTCATGTTGTTTTATAATTAATGATCCAAAAGTAATAGCAATCTGAATTAAAATATTGTAGATGGAAAATTAAAACAACTGTGGTATCTGTGACATGTTAAGGATACTGATAAGGCAACTATGAACACTGCAATAGGGAATTACATTTTTTTTTTTTAAAGTATACGATTCAGGGCAGTCGAGTTCACGTGCAAAGCCACAATGCATTCAAAATAAAATTGGAGAGTAAACAGAAGGAAGGACATTGAAAAAAGTCATTCTTTATGCCAAGGGTTGTTTAAACATGAATTGCTTATTCACAGGGAGCACGCCAGGTAAAGAACAATGAATAATTGAAAGGAAGAATAGATTCACGGTTAAATCGGAGAAAGTTGCAGAACAACAGTGAGAGAACAAAGCTGGAAGATTGAATCGTCCATTGATACTTTATGATTCTACGTCTAATTGAAAATGATATGGAAAACAACAGAGCATAAAACCAGCAGTTCAGTTGAATTGCTCCAAAAATATTTTTTATATAATCATATGACAGAGGAGGAGACCGCTCATCCCATTGAGTCTGTGCTGTGCAGTCCCATTACTCCTTCTACCCCACTTATTTCCACTGTAATTATTCCCTCTCACATACTGGTCCTCTTCATGCCAATTTTCCTACTCTCCACATACTGTACATCAAGGGTAATTTAAAATGGCAGTCACAGAGAGAATGTGCAAACACCAGATGGACGGCAGTCGAGATCAACATCTGCGTCACTGGAGCTGTGCAGCAGAAGCACTATCTGCTGTGTCACTGTGCCACCCTTAGTTCAGAACCATTGCTTTAAATTGAAGATGTATTTTGTTTACCTGTCTGCTGCTCCTTATCAGGCTTGGTCGATTGATGAAAGGAATATCAAAGCAACTATCACAGCTTTTACCCTAAAATCTTCTATTTCTTATATGACTTTGCAGCTCTTCAAAGCTGCATGAATAAGTAAGATATTTATTGCATGGGGAACTGTGCTTGCAGTTCTGTCACCTGTTCAAAGTAAACAGGCAATACTTCATGCATTCTCAAATAGTCTTAATTGATGGCATAGTTAACAAACAGATGCTGGGTTTGTTATAAGCCTCGAATGCATCAGATGAGTTGTGGTAACATCACAAACTATTAAAACAAATATCAAATAGTTGGTTATATCTGGACAAAATGGCTCTTGTATCCCAATGTGATTTTATCTAGCTGTTAGTTATATTTATCAAGTATGTGGAATGCATAAATTGGGAACACTCCCCACAAAAGTTAACACAGGGGTTAAGTCACTGGAACTCCCAAACTGTATTAGTGCCCACATATTAATGATGCTATATGCAAAGTCATTTTACACAATGTATTTTATTAACAATTAACAATTGCCCATGAACTTTTGAAACTCCTGCAATGAGCATCACCAAATTTGGTGTTCAGCAAACCTTCAGATCAATTTTGTGTTTTGTTGTTTGTTTTATTCATTTTTTTGTCAAGGGTTTTCTGTTGCTCATCAAAATGCCAACATGACATTTCTTTCCCCAAATGAGACGACAAAGTTTTCTAATGCCACTCTTGTGTTGGCTGTAGTGAACTGTGGGAAAGCAATCCAGATAACCAGCGTTAATTATCCCCACTTGTCTGTATCAACTCTTCAAGCTATTATTTTCTACACTTCTTTCTCTGAAATCTCATTTTATTTTGTCTCCAACTTTTTACTAAGGGTCTCCCCAGGCGATGTAACTTTCCTGGGTCAAACGAACAGGTCAGGAACCTGCTTTCAGAACTCTAAATACCATTCCCAATCCAGCCAGGGGAAGGGTTTAAATGAATTGACGGGGGGGATGGGCACCGCAATGAAACATTAGTGTGGAGCTCCAAGCCTACAATGGACTGAGGAAAAACAAATAAAATCAGAATAACAATTGGTTCAGAAATAGGAGAATTCAGTCACGGAAGGAACACTAGGGATTGAAGGTGAGTTTGGAGAGCAAGCGGGTAAGTGGCCAAAACATTGTAAATAAAGTTGCCGCATGGGATCATCATAAGATGCCTTTAAGAAAAAACTTGGACGCGGAATATGAGATCAATTTGTGAATAAATGATTCCAGACTGTTCCTTCTGGACTAGTTAGGCCTTAAAAATGTCAAGAGAATGGTGTGCTTATAGCTTAGATTAGCTAATATTCTAACAAAAATAAACAAAAAAAGATGCAGATGTTTTCTTTATACTGATATAAACTGTTATTTTCTGTGACTTTGATATCATTGGTGTCTCTGGTTCTGGTTCTGGTTGATTACTGCGCAAACACCTCATAAGTGGTTATCTCGCGCGGGTCGGAGTGAGTAGAGTAGTGATTAAATTTTGAACTGGGCCTTTTTGACCAAGTTGAGGAGACCTAGTTGTTCAATCCCCTTTTTAAATGACAACATCGGGAGCGGCACGTGTGTTGGGTGGTAACATATTCCATTCCCTTATCGTCCTTGGGTAAAAGGAATATTGGTAACAAAGTTTATTGAAATGTAGCATGTTGATAATGTAGGGACCGGTATTTTGTCTTGTTTCATGGCAGTTGGTGCTCTAGGATGACGGAAGGTTTGATGGCGTGATTTTGTGAATCTCCTTGTAAATTGCAATGTCTTAGCCTGATTCTGCGGAGCCTGATTCAGACTGAAGAAGGGTCTCGACCCGAAGCGTCACCCATTCCTTCTCTCCAGAGATGCTGCCTGGCCCGCTGAGTTACTCCAGCATTTTTAGTCTACCTTTAGTGTAGTACAATGGTCTTGTGCAATATGTAGGAACGAACTGCAGATGCTGGTTTAAACCGAAGATAGACACAAAATGCTGAAGTAACTCAGCGGGACAGGCAGCATCTCTGGAGAGAACGAATGGGTGATGTTTCGGGTCGAGACCCCTATACAATGGTCAGTTGTGGCAAGGCTTCCATGCTATACCAAATTACAAGACAAAGTTGGGCAGTATCGTTAGTAACAATGCATGGCTTGCAGACAAGCACAATGCATTCTATGCTTGTTTTGATCAGAAGGTTAATGAAACGATCTCAACCACTCCGACATTCTCGGGTGCTCATGCACCCACAATCACCATCACAGACGTCAGATCGTCTTTCCCGAGAATGAACCCGTGGAAAATGGCTGGGCCAAATGGAGCCCCCAGCCATGTGCTCAGAATCTGCGTGGACCAGCAGCTGGGAGTATTTGCAGACATCTTTAATCTCTCCCCACTCCAATCTGAGTTTCCTGCCGGCTTCAAGAAGATCACTATCACTCTGGTGCCAAAGAGAAACAAGGTAGTGTTCCTTAATTACTACTGTCCAGTGATGCTGACATCCATCATCAGGACGTGTTCTGAGACACTGGTCATGGTAGGCATCAACTCCAGCCTCCTAGACAGCCTTGATCCATTGCAATTCAATTACTGCCGCAACAGTTCAACGACAATGTCATCTCCCTGGACCTCCGCAGATTGCTGGAACATCTGGATAACAAGGACTCCTGTGTGAGACTTCTATTTATTGGCTGTAGCTCTGCCTTGAACACCATACTCATCTCCTAACTCGTGGGCCTAGGACTCAGCAATTTCCTATGCAACTCACTCCTGACTTCCTTCCCCACAGATCCCCATCAGTAGAGCTGGGCAACAACATCTCCTCCATAGAAAGACTCAAAATATTGGAGTAATTCTGGAGGTCAGGCAACATCTCTGAAGAGCATGGATAGTTAACATGTCAGGTCGGGACTCTTCTTCAGACTAATTGAAGGGGAAGCGCGAAAGAAAGCTGGGAGAGAGGAAGGGCAGGGCAGAGCATGGCTGGTATGGGCTCTCACCTGTCTTTTCATCTTTGGCCTTTGTCCAACAATCTGCCTATCAACCGCCCCTCCGCTCCTCACCCTGTGTTCCCCTATTCACCTATTACTGGCCTACTGACACAAAGTGCTGGAGTAACTCAACGGGTCAGGCAACAGCATCTCTGAAGAAAAAGGATGGGTAACATTTCGGGTCAGGATCCTTCTTCATTCCTACACATGATTACAATTGAGCCGTCAACAGTGTACAGATATATGATGAAGGGATTAATGTTTAGAGCAAGATTAAGTCCAGTAACGTCTGATTTAAGATAGTTTGAGGGTCTCCAGTGAAGTAGATAGCAGCTCAGGACCACTCTCTACTTGTTGATAGAATGGTTCAGTTGCCTGACCATACCTGGGAAGAAACTTTCCCTGAATCTGGAGGTGTGCATTTTCACACTTCTATACCTCTTGCCTGATGGGAGAGGGCAGAAGAGGAAATGACCAGGGTGAGACTCATCCATGATTATGCTGGTGGCCTTGTCGAGGCAGCGTGAAGTGTAGATGAAGACAATGGAAGGGAGGTTGCTTTGTGTGATGGTCTGGGCTGCATCCACAATTCTCTGCAATTTCTTGTGGTCATGGATGGAGCTGTTCCCAAAGCATTCAGTGATGCATCCCTAAGTAATGCTTTTAATGCATGTGGATATATTTCAAATGGCATGAAATATATCTATGTGTTGAATGGCACCTCAGCACTTCTAGTAACCCAACACGTGTAAGTTGCCCTCATTTGCAGCCCTTGCTTTCATTCTTCTTCTTTATGCAATTGTTTTCAATTTTTTCCTCATGCAGATCACATCTATCTGGATATTTAGACTTAGGATATTTGGTCGTGGAAAACAATAATGTCAAGGTGTTAAAAGAAAAATATTTTAAACTTATGACGGATTTGAATAACAAGACTTTTCTACTAAATATTGAAAGAGACCACAGCGTTTAACCATTTTAAACTTGCAGATAGAACGATTTTTACTTTGAGATCAAATGGGCAATGACTTCACCATTGTACTCTCTGCCTTGGGCCCTGACAGTTGTCTGCAACAGTTATGGCTTTTAATCATCTGGCAATACTCTTCCACCAGTTCCCTAGCCATTTTGTCATGATGTTAACCAGTAGCATGCAAATAAGTCAGTGCTAAAATGTCTTTATTCATTTTACTTTCCCAACAAAAATTGACAGCCTCATAGAACAAGAGACCTGGGTTCAATCCTAACCCGTGTGCTATCCGTGTACAATATGCAAATTCTCCCTGTGACCACATGGGTTTCCTCCAGGTGCTTCGGTTTCTTCCCGCATCCCAAAGACAAATACATGGATAGGACGGGTTTGGAGGGATATGGACCAAGCGCAGGCAAGCGGGACTAGTGTAGCTGAGACATTGTTGGCCGGTGTGCTCAAGTCGCCGAAGGGCCTGTTTCCTCACTGTATCATTCTATGATTCTATGACTTGCTGGTTTGTAGGTTAATTGGCCTCTGTAAATTGCCCCTAGCGCATAGGGTTGTGGATGCGAAAGTGGGATAACATAGAACTAGTTTAAATGGGTGATTGATGGTTGTCGTGGACTCGTTCAAAAGGACTGCAGCTAAGAATGCTGAATATTTGAGTGAGATATGTGGTAAGTATGAGGTTAAAGCAAAAGAACAAAATAAAAGATTTCTCAAGTAACTGAATGGAATAAAAGGCTTGGTATCGAGGCAATAAGAAATCAGAAGCCTCATTATTCTACAAGAATGCTTGCAGAGGTGAAAGCAAATTTTAATGCAAGAAATGGGGCTACACTTGAGATGTGCTTCCAGGACTTCAAGATATATCAGTGACGCCCATCTTGATCCATTCTTGTCTGATGTCCTTGCCAGCCAAGGGTATTTCTCCCCCCCCCCCCCCAAAGCCTGGAGTTCTAACGAGAACCATCGAATTTGGCCCTTTCCTGAAAACAAAATATCCTTGATGAAACCCTAAAATTCAGTGAAACAAGTGTGAAAAGGTGATCGATGGTCGGGTGATCGTCACTATTGGCACATTCTCTAACCCACGCCTTCCCATCAAAAAAAACTTAAAGTACCGGGGGCAGGTATTTATGTAACCAGTTTCTAGTTCAGATTATCAGCCCCTGCCAAAGCCCTCGTAACTTCAGGGCCTAATTTTTCCAGCCCTAAGGAGCAGCAGAACAAACATCGCTAATCAGACAGAAATCAATCAAAAAGATTCCACCGTTTATGCTCTGATTTAATTTTTGAAGCACTGATTGCAATTAAGTAACAGGATGCGTTTGTCTGTCTCTTTTCCTTCACATGTATAAATTTCAAACTGTGATGGAGGAAGGGACGATGTTTCCAAATAAATATTATTTCCCGACACACAAACTGTGAGAGATCAAAACTGACTGTATTTTCCCTCATCCTCATGCATATCTGTGCATCCTAAGATGCTCGTTCAGAAGAAGCCAGTATCGCACACTTTGGGTTACAAAATGTTGAATATTGGGAATATTGAAAAGAAGAGCTATTTGAAAGAACTAATCTCAATGCCACTTTGTACTCCAATTCAGTAAGGCTTATTTGGTGAATTTGTGGTGTGGTAGAACAAACAAATAAAATGTCAAAATATTGGTTATGTAAAGAAGGCTGGTGACTTATACACTGTGAGCAACAACAAGGAACTGGCATTGATTCTCACTATCATTTTCACCTAGAATTAGCACCTCTTTTACAGTAGCTCAATGGAAGCACCATATCATTTAAAAAAATTATATTTATTTCCACAGTCGTAGTCTTTTTATGGCTAATAACATTGAGTTTGAGGGCAGAGACAAGATATTCCCTTGCTGACAGTGTTACAATAGCAGGTATTGCAGGAGTGCTAATCTGAATTGGAAGCCGAAGGTGCTGGGTATACTCAGAGGCAGGGGTGGCAATTGTGGAGAGAGAGAGAGAGAGAGAGAGAGAAAAAAAGTGTTTCAGGCTGATAGAGGCACAAGAGTGCAGAATCGAGTAAAAAACAAACTGCTGGAGGAACTCCGCAGCTCCGCTCTTGCTCCCCATCCCCCCACTCGCAACAAGGACAGGATCCCCCTCGTTCTCACCTTCCACGCCACCAGCCAGCGGATCCAACATATCATCCACCAACATTTCCGTCACCTACAACAGGACCCCACCACTGGCCATATCTTCCCATCCCCTCCCCTCTCTGCATTCCGCAGAGACCGTTCCCTCCGTAACTCCCTGGTCCACTCGTCCCTTCCTACCCAAACCACCCTAACCCCGGGCACTTTCCCTTGCAACCGCACGAGATGCAACACCTGTTCCTTTACCTCCCCCCTCAACTCCATCAAAGGACCCAAACATTCTTTCCAGGTGAGACAGAGGTTCACCTGCACCTCCTCCAACCTCATCTATTGCATCCGCTGCTCTAGATGTCAACTTATCTATATCGGCGAAACCAAGCGCAGGCTCGGCGATCGCTTCGCTGAACACCTGCGCTCGGTCCGCATTAACGCAACTGATCTCCCGGTGGCCCAGCACTTTAACTCCCCCTCCCATTCCCAGTCTGACCTCTCTGTCATGGGCCTCCTCCAGTGCCATAGTGAGGCCCGCCGGAAATTGGAGGAGCAGCACCTCATATTTCGCCTGGGCAGTTTGCAGGCCGGTGGTATGAACGTCGACTTCTCCAACTTCAGATAGCTCCTCTGTCCCTCCCTTCCCCTCCTCCTTCCCAGATCTCCCTCTATCTTCCTGTCTCCACCTATATCCTTCCTTTGTCCCACCCCCGACATCAGTCTGAAGAAGGGTCTCGACCCGAAACGTCACCCATTCCTTCTCTCCCGAGATGCTGCCTGACCTGCTGAGTTACTCCAGCATTTTGTGAATAAATCGATTTGTACCAGCATCTGCAGTTATTTTCTTATACTGCTGGAGGAACTCAGCTGGTCAGGGAGCATCTGTGGAAGGGAATGGACAGAGAACCCTTCTTCATGTCTGACCTTGAAATGTTGTTTATCCATTGCCTTCCATAGATGCTGCCCGACTCGCTGAGTTCCTTCAGCATTTATTTTTCAGGCTGAATCATTATTTCCTAGCTTGTCCTGTATGTCTTGATTTTTCCATTTTCATCTCTTTGCTCAGACTGTCCTGAAAATGTCTATCACAATGGCCAGATGATGATGGTTTCTGCCACATTTTACCTTATGCTTTTACGGGTGGTGTTGAGTCTTGTTGACCATAGCAGCTGAGATAGTAGATAAGGGAATTTTGTAACACCTCACAAAACAGGTTTTAAAGTTAGCACCACTATCTTAAAAGTTCCCATTTTCATCCAAAATTTGGTTACAATTTCTAACCTTCCTCCCTTTTCATTGGGTCCTTGTCCAACATTACTTTGGCTTTCTTAACATTTCTGGGGATACATCATCGATGCACTCACTAACTCATACCAACCTTGACAACATTATCTCCTACTTTGTATATTTCACTCTTCCATCTTGAAACACTCTGATGACACAATGTTTCACGACAGGTCCTTCCAATATATTTTCCATTTGCTTTAACAAAATGTTTCCGTTCCATTTCCCACACTTCTGCTTTGACAACTTCTTCTTTCTTTCAGGACCATGTTAGGCTTCCCCTTATCCAAACCTCCCACAGCATCAGTCATTCTTCACCAAAAACAATCCTGTGTGATGCCACCTTCATTCACAGCTTCCCAACCCCACTCAGGATTCGCAATAAACTAACTCCTCAAATACACAAATAAGCCTCCCCACCACCACACCACACTCAGCAAGCAAGTTTGAGATAGAGCGCGGAAACAGGCCCTTCAGCCCACCGAGTATGCACCAACCAGCGATCCCTGGACTTTCAGAAAGCCTTTGATAAGGTCCCACATAGGAGATTAGTGGGCAAAATTAGAGCACATGGTATTGGAGGTAGGGTACTGACATGGATAGAAAATTGGTTGGCAGACAGGAAACAAAGAGTAGGGATTAACGGGTCCCTTTCAGAATGGCAGGCAGTGACGAGTGGGGTACCGCAAGGCTCGGTGCTGGGACCGCAACTATTTACAATATACATTAATGACTTGGATGAAGGGATTAAAAGTAACGTTAGCAAATTTGACACAAGCAGATGGCACAAAGCTGGGTGGCAGTGTGAACTGTGAGGAGGATGCTATGAGGATGCAGGGTGACTTGAACAGGTTGTGTGAGTGGGCGGATGCATGGTAGTTGCAGTTTAATGTGGACAAATGTGAGGTGATCCACTTTGGTGGTAAGAATAGGAAGGCAGATTATTATCTGAATGGTGTCAAGTTAGGAAAAGGGGAAGTACAGAGATCTGGGTGTCCTTGTTCATCGGCCACTTAAAGTTAGCATGCAGGTACAGCAGGCAGTGAAGAAAGCTAATGGCATGTTGGCCTTCATGACAGGAGGAGTTGAGTATCGAAGCAAATAGGTCCTTCTGCAGTTGTACAGGGCCCTAGTGAAACCGCACCTGGAGTACTGTGTGCAGTTTTGGTCTCCAAATTTGAGGAAGGACATTCTTGCTATTGAGGGAGTGCAGCGTAGGTTCACTAGGTTAATTCCTGGAATGGCGGGACTGTCGTATTTTGAAAGACTGGAGCGACTGGGCTTGTATACACTGGAATTTAGAAGGATGAGAGGGGATCTTATTGAAACATATAAGATTATTAAGGGATTGGACATGCTAGAGGCAGGAAACATGTTCCCGATGTTGGGGGAGTCCAGAACCAGGGGCCACAGTTTAATAATAAGGGGTAGGCCATTTAGAACGGAGATGAGGAAAACCTTTTCACTCAGAGAGTTGTAAATCTGTGGAATTCTCTGCCTCAGAAGGCAGTGGGGGCCAATTCTCTGGATGCTTTCAAGAGAGAGTTAGATAGAGCTCTTAATAATAGCGGAGTCAGGGGGTATGGGGAGAGGGCAGGAACGGTTGTGGATGATCAGCCATGATCACATTGAATGGCGGTGCTGGCTCAAAGGGCCGAATGGCCTACTCCTGCACCTATTGTCTATTAACACTGTCCTACACACGAGGGACAATTTACACTTATACCAAGCCAATTAACCTGTATGTCTTTGGAGTATGGGGGGAAACTGAAGATCTCAGAGAAAACCCACGCGGTCACGGGGAGAATGTACAAACTCCATAAAGACAGCACCCGTAGTTGGGATCGAACCCCGGTCTCCAGCGCTGTAAATGCTGCAGGGCAGCAACTCTACCGCTGCGCCACCTGATTCTGAGAAATGTTCTGAAACTTTTACATGATGCGATATAATTACAAGTTGTTGTTTTTTTTCATATTAATTAAATATAACTGATGGATTAGTAAACTAAATCTGGTTAGCTGACAATATTGGATTAATTGATTACTCGTTTAATGCTGAATTGAAAATACCAACAAACTTTGAAGTGCATTAGTTTTAACTTTAATTTCTCCCCTGTTTTCAAATACCTTTTTTAATTTAATACATTGTGTGTGCTGTTCATGATGATTCTGCAAAGTGACTGAATCCAAATTGGGATGACTATTTGTTTGAACACCTCCATTTAGGCTGGAAACATGAACATGGAGCTTTTGGTTAGCTGTCGAGTTAACTATCTGCCACATTGTGTATTTACCTCATCTCACCTGTTTCAGTGAACCTCAATGTAAGTTCAAGGAAGGATGCCTCACATTTCTATTGTAGAATATGCAGCACTATGTTCAATAATTTCAGATATGAATTCTGGTACTCCCTTGGACATCCCCCCTGGACCCAACTTGTTTCCTTGTCTAATTGTCAACCTCTTTTGCTTTGCACCCTGATCATTCTTACCATTTAGCCTAAATTACCTTCTACCCAATACATTTTTCCTCTCCTCACTCCCATTTGTCTGCAGATCAAAACTTAATTTTTCACAAACTTTTTCTCATTCTGATGAAAGATTAGGAATGTTACTCTCAATTCAGCTGTTGAGCGTTTGTAAGGTTTTCTGTTTTTATTTTTTAAAACACAACCGTAACACTGTGGTGGTGATGTGTGGGGTGTAATGGAAGCAAAGGTAGATTTTAAAATCATGGATCTCTGTTTTCAACCACACTTGGCCACAAGCCATGGACTTGACCAACTAGAGGTCTATGTTTCTCATTACTGACATTGAAAGTTTTCACGAGCGTGGAATGAGATTGCTTCGTGAGTTGGCATGGACTTAATGAATCAATATGGCCTTCCATGATATAAGGAAATTTGAAAATATGAAATGAGACTACAAAAATGGAACCGAAGTCTAAATTATCTCAATTTTGTTCCGATCTGCTCTACCAAAAAATACGCATTCTACAAACTCGAGCATGTAAAAGTGGAAGCGTGTTTAATATTGCTCTACCGTCATCCTGAAGGCATAATTAGAGTACACATTGGAACTGATTAAAGTTACAGAATCATTGTCTCCTTTTGCATTAACAATATATACAATATAAAATAAATACATTTACACAAATGGACATTTGTCAGAGCACACAGTATGATACACGTCACAAAAATATACAGTTGATTGTTTACAGATGTGAAGCACAAAGCTTGTCTAGACCTACAGACATGGTTTTTCACTACAGATTAAACTTCAACTCCTGGTATTTGTAGCTTTTTTAAAACTTTTTTTTCTGCTTTTAAACTTTGCATGTAAGACTGCCGTAAATTGTTTGTAGGCAGGTAAACACAGATGCATTAATAATTGAAATACAACCACCAACACCCAACATTCTCTTCTATATAAGAAAAATAACTGTTTATAATTTTTTCATATTATTTTAAAACTTGTCTTTTTTTTAATGCAAATAGTGGAATAAATATTTGTTCTGATTGAAATGCAAGTGCAACTGTAAGGAGTCACACAATCATATTGCCATAATTAAGCAGAAAAAAAGATAAATATAAAGAAAAGAAAGGAGAAAAAATAGATACAGCTTCAAACGTAGAACCATTTTAAATATCTCAGTTTTCTGCTCTGAGTACTGGTAAATGAGACTTTGCTGCTGGTTCTAACAATAAGCATGAACAAAATAAATCTTAAATTCTTCCCTTGCACTCCACAGACCTAAGCTCCTATTACTCAAAATCAGCACCTTACTCCCAGGAGTTGGATTTTTTTTAAGGGTCGTGCCAGCTTCTTAGTTCCCTATTACAGCTATAAGCTTCAAGTTATTGACCACCTGAACGAGCTGCTAATGATGAATAAAGTCTAGAATCACAGTACAGTCAATTCTCTACTGAGAAACCACAATCTACTATATAGTCTCGTACAGCTAATGATACACAGTATTTATAGCACAAGGTTGATGCATACCGCCAACCTTTTTGTCTTTTTCTTTTTTTTTTGTTCAAAGCGCACAATGTAGCAGCAGTTTGTGGGGAACTTGTATGCACCAAAAACTTGTAACGACACAAAGCTGGTTTTAACAACCATTTGAGATGTTTGAACATAGCTATATTTACAGCATTTAAAAATTAGACATTTACCTATTGATTGGAAATATTCAAATTCTTTTCTAAGATATACATTGTTATTCTACAATAAACTGTTACACAAAATATCCCTTTTTAAATTAATGATTTAAATGTGTATTGTCGGAAGAGATATTTGTTCTGATTCTTAAACTATTTGTTCTTATTATTAATAGGAGCAATCTTATCACCAGTAAGGAATAGAATACACTATCTCCTGAGGAATTTTACATCCATTACTGTCTCTAATTCTACCCTGTGTCTAATGCGTACAATCACAAGAATCTAACACCACAATAAGAACAAGACAACAGTCTTTGAATTCAACTAAAATTAGAAGAACACAGCAAACATGAAACATTGCAAGCTGAACTACGACATTTTTTTTGTTTCCAATACATGACCTCAGGTTGGGCTCACAATCTTTGATTACATATGTGTACACTGAAGAGGATGTCACATGGTACAACAGGGAGCAGCTACTAATACTGACATTTGAGTACTTGGTACAGGTTAGCGCCTTTGTTTATTTTTTTTAAATGTAGCAAATGTAGCCTTTAAAGGGGAGGAAAACATCTGATTAGTTGCTAAATCAAATTTACACCTTAACAGTCATGTTTTGAACGGTTAATAAATATGCCTGTCAAGTACATTATTTTACATTAGTACCATATTTCCAAAGTACGCTGGGACAAGCTAGTGTATAATCTTGTTGCATTGGATTCAATAGTCAGATTGACTAATCTATCAATAAAGGTGTAATCTAATTTCAGTAGTGATCTTCAAGCTATGTATTACCTTGTGTTAAAGAAGTCGAGGATTTTGACTGAACTGGCACTCAACATAAATTGCATCCATAAAAAGTATGCACCTACCTTCTCATTCACTATTGCTTAAGATAAATTCACAGATTAATAAAATGGCTGTCGTGGTAAAGCTGGTACAAAAAACCCATAAACAACATCAACAACAAAGGTTTTAAAAAAAGTTTTGTTTGTTCTTCATAACTGTCCATCGTTTTTTCCAGCCAGCAAAGAAATGCAGTATTTTCAGTATTGCGTGACTGAGTAAAGCTTACTATTCCCTGAAATAGACATAGTTCCTAAACTAAGAAATATCTGGAAGACTTGAAAACAATTAAGGAATTAAATGGCTGTAACTGATCTAAGGTGGAAAAAATGCAATGAGGAGAAGCAGCCAATGCAACGCTGCTCCGAAGCCTAATCACAGACTGTTCATATGGAACCTAATACTGCATTCAGTCGATGCGCTGTAGTGTTAGGTAAAACAGTTGTCAGTCTGAATCCTTTGTTGATGGGGATATTTTTCTTCTTATTAATTCAGTGGCATCCATGGTATGGATTCCCATCCTTTGGCAGGGCTGGCTTCCTTCTCTCTCTTTATTTAAGAGACCTCATTAAAAAGTTCAACAGCAAAATCTGCATGAAAAAATCTTAGAAGAATGAGAAGTTGAAAGCTGCTTCACAGTCATACTGCTAAATATCAGTGCAGTTTTTTTTTTCAATTAAACACTACAGTTAACTTGTCTGTTTCAATTCCTACGTTTCTTCCCTTTGATGTGGCCTAACCCCTTCTGTATGTTTTCATGGGAAGGCCTAGGTTCCTCTAGTCAGACCTTGGCCTCAAGCATTTCCAAGAATAGTTTGTGCATGGGAACTTTGCCTTCCAGTTTGACGTTGTAGAAATGCTGCACAGCTTTGGTGGAGGTCTGCCGGAGAAGAGGGAGAGTCATCAGTAGCTTACCAGCACGACGTGGATCTTCCCCGTGCTGCCCGGCCTCGTAGTCCTGCAGGGCCTCATGCAAGACATCTTGCAGCTTCTGCACAGCCTCAACATCCTCTATGTGCATCGAATCTGCAAGACAATAAAAAACCATCAGGAAAAGCTCTTCAACACCGCTGTAATTAAAGGAAAAAAACGCATGTCTGCACGACGACATTTTATGGTTCAAGTGCCCAATGCTTCACATCTGCTTTAAACATCGATCACTCAACTGACACATGCTCAACTGTAGTTTAAATAAAATATCCTCAGATTTCAAATAAAGCAACACCTCTTGGTTGCTTCACTTAACAGCCTGTTAAATAGCTGGTGTAGGAAGGAACTGCAGATACTGATTTAAACCGAAGGTAGATAGATACTCGAAGTAACTCAGTTTGCAAAGCTGCCTGACCCGCTGAATTACTCCAGCTTTCTGTGTGAAATAGCTGGGTTTTGTTCTATGCATTTTGATCGCCGTCCAACTGCATGCATTTTTTAAAAAGCCACGGAATATCTTTTTAACATTTAAATTCTATTAATAGACCATTAATAGATCATGAATTCAAAATGGAGAAAACTTGCAGGAGGATTCTCAATAGACAATTACAATGGTTAAAAGGGGCAACACTGTTATTTATATTCAATTAACATCTCAAAAGAAAATATTAAAATAAATTGAATCCAACAATTTTAGAGCTAAAATAAATATTTTAAAAGGAACAGCTTTTGGTAAAATGGCAGACAGCTAGATTTTATGTGAATATTAAGGGATATTTGTTGGCAATATTTTTTGCTTTCTTTTTTAAATGAGTTATTAAGTTCTGAGTTAATTTCTGAACTATTTATAGCTATCTTATTTCGGTGCAACTGTGTTTTGCTGTTATTTATTTCAGTATTTCTGCTCAGTTTAAAGATCACATTCAGCACCATGGTGAATCACCATCAGAGCCCAGCAAAAATGACTGGGAGCTGAAAGTTTCACTGTCTTTAAAAGAGATGGCATTTTTTTGCAATCTGGTGTTTGCAAAAATATGAAGATTGTTATGATTAATCTTCTTGCAGTACTTTCTTTCAATTGATGCTGCATATCATGTGCAGCACTCCAGAACTTCAGCTTTACAGTCCTTGAAATGCTAAAATTCAGAGGAACAGAAGCCACATTCATTGTTGCACAGCTACAGTGTGATCTTGTTGTGAAGCAGCTTACGTCCTATTTGATGACATCTAAATAGTATTTTAATCCAGCATGCAAGATGGACAATGTGCAAATATACATCGCCACCGGACAAAATCAAATCGAAAGCAAGGAGGTGTATGTAGTAAAGTAAAAAATAAAAGTGGGTCAGTTGTCTGAAAGTGCTGAGTTTGGAAATGTCATTTCCCTCATCAGAGCAGTGAAGTGCCAACAACAGTTACTGAGACAAATAGAAAAAGTGCAACTTTTTGTTGAAACAATTTCCCTCCCATCAGTCTGGGAATTTGCGCATCAATATATGAGATGAACTGTTAATTACAAAATCAATTAAAAAATAATTTTCAAAACAGTCACGCTTTGGTTCTCTGGGGTACAATTTGGCAGAAGGTTCATCTCGGACCCACCAAATCAAGAGCTGTCATCCGAAAATAAGCAAAAGCAATCTGGTTTTTCATTTTTCAGCGTGGCTGAGCCCAGCCTGAGATTGATCAGCACATTTGGCCTCAGAAAACAAACTGTCAATACCATGAATGCTGTTGAATTTGAACAAATGGCTGTCCTCCCATTCAGCTACTCATTGCATTCCATTTAACAGATTTTATTGACAGTTTCCTTCTTGTAATTAAAGAGAAAACTACTGGCCGGCAACCAAGATAAAGTTCAAAGATTAGGTCAAAACAAAAGAAGGTAGGGGGAAACGGAGGGACATGACGTGATTGTCAACAGTACACAACATCAGAGCTGTTATTGACACACAGGTAGCTAACGATCAGCATGTTATTAAAGAGTGATCTATCATGAACTTTATGCAAATGCTAAAGTGCCTAAAGACTGCAATAAAGCATTGGGGAGAAGGGAAAAACAACAAAGCACAAACGATTTTATTCATGATTCATTCCCAGTTGCTCCTCAGCTTTAAATTCAAATGTGCATAATGTACGTGCTGAAAAAGTTAACCTTGTCTGTGCCGGTGCAGACTATATGCAATTCATTAGAGAGAGAGAAAAAACCCCAATGTGTTTCAGATACAGTTGGCATTTCATTGAAAGCAAAAACTTCAACTCAATGAAAACAGGCTTTACTTCCAAAAGCACAGCCTTAAACCTGTTTAGTGGTATAGTTAGTCTCACAGTATATCAGCAACATAATTTAAATTAACAACTTCAAATGTTTCGTATTATACAAGACTGTCAATTTCTCATGCACTTTGTCAGTTGATTTTGTTCAAAACTAAAAGCTTATTTTATGACAGGAGTAAAAGTAAGCCATCACTGACAGATAAAATATTGGAATTTTCATTAGAGAAAAAGAATTTCATATTTAAACTAAAATAAAACATATTTTTTGCTCATTTGAGGGGACTCACCAACACAGAAAGAGTTAAAAGAAAAGGGTCGGGGGACAGGGAAGATAATGACATTGAAACTGTGCCAAATCTGCCAACCTGAATTAGCAAGTGCTATAGCTTTGAGGGTGACAAATTCTTCCTTCTCCAGCTTCATGCTCTTGTATTTTTTTACTAGTTGCAGTATGGCATTATTCAGATCAAGAAGTCCAGCGAGCTTTGACTGGTCTTCATCCATGATGTAGTCTTCAGCATATACCAGCTCATCCTCAAAAGGCAGTGACCTGTACACAATCCCCAAGATCAGAATCTCCATCCAGGCACTCTGGAGAAGGCTCATCTGATCAGCCAAAGATAATGTGGAGAAGCCTGGAAAGAAAAGAGGGACATAACAGTGTTATAGTGTCACAAAGCACGGATGAATGTATAGTTAGGGTGGAATCAGATTACTCTCAATTCACTAATGGAAACACTTTCCCCATCCGTCAAATTAAACCATGAATCAGGCCAATGGACACTGGATAACCACCAGAGAAATAACTTACTTACTCAGTTACGTGAGAGCTTTTTTCTTCGTGGAAAATGGTGAAGGGTTAAGACACAGAGGTGATCACAGCAAAATAATGGGCCTGTATTTGGAGTGGGAATTTGAATGAACTGGGACTGCCATTTCTTTTTTAAATGGTGTAAATCATGGTTTGGCTTGAAGGAGATTGCAAGTCTCTCCACTGTCTTATTTTGCAGCGTCTCAAATTTACTTTTATTACATTATAAAGTTATTGTATTTTCATGCCGCATTAATAGTATGAAATCTAATGTGCAGATATAATTACCCAATTGTATAGCTCTGATTAATTGTTATCAAGACAGCAGAGGTAAGGACAGATAAAAGGTCGAGGGGCAGTTCTCCACTGGCCCCGCCTTCCATGATGAATTGAGGCATTTCTCTTGGCAGGAGCTCTTCCTATTTACCCAGATATGGTTCATGATCAGCATTCAGAATATGCAGACGGCATAAATGAATGAGGTAATAGCACAAATAATCTGACTAGTGCTATCCATTCAAACAAAACTGGTCAAGATTCTATTGAATCTTCAATTTTCAATTTTCTATTGAAAATTTAAAAAATATATATATATATAAAGTGGAATTCTCTGCCACAGAAGGTAGTTGAGGCCAGTTCATTGGCTATATTTAAGAGGGAGTTAGATGTGGCCCTTGTGGCTAAAGGGATCAGGGGGTATGGAGAGAAGGCAGGTACGGGATACTGAGTTGGATGATCAGCCATGATCATATTGAATGGCGGTGCAGGCTCGAAGGGCCGAATGGCCTACTCCTGCACCTATTTTCTATGTTTCTATGTTTCTAAGATGAGGCATGTTTGCTTTGCAGAATATCTACCCAATGCCCAATATTCAGTGGTCCCATGTAAATGAAATTGTAATTTACATTTATTCTTTCTGACAAATAGGTCTTCCACCAAAATTAGTTTCCATTTCACGGCGCTAAAAATACAAGTGACACTGTTTTTACTATTGGTGAGGCAAAGGTATCCACAGCTGTGGTAACAGGGAAGCAAATCCGTCACGAGTTTATCAGGGGAGGGCAAATTTTGAAAACATCTGTTCAGACAAGGCTGTCACAGTGCAGGCTTCGCTACATGAATCAGTTTGCTTCATCCCTGTCTAACTAGACCACTAATGGCAAACAGCTCATTATGTGTCTTTCAGGCTATTGTTTATACCAAGTACAGTACTAATTTATTATCCCCTCACTGTTAAGATCTACAATCTTGTTAACAGGACGAGAATGGTTTACAGCTTTTGAGGTGGTTTTTCTGGCCTGCCAGTGACATGCAATGGAATGCCAGTTGGCACAGGCGACCAAAGGCACTTAATAAAATCATCAAAGGGACTTAACCAAACAATTCTATGTATGTGTGTGTGTATACATAAATATATGCACACACACACAGACATAAACACATGGCTATTATATATATATATACACACGTGTATATGTGTGTGTATACATATTATATATGTATGCATTATATATGTGTTTGTCTTATATTATATACATACACCCACACACACACCTATATACATGTGTGTGTGCACGTTTATGTATGTTTGTGTTCACACACATTTGAAGGGAGTAGGTAAAGGAAGGACATAAACAAATTATGCTTAGCAAGACAGGCAGCCTCTGTGAAGGAGAGAAACAGATGGCATTTCAAGTCAATGGGCTTTCATCAGAACAGGGAATAATTACAGTCATCAAAGACTCAAGATGCAGAGAAAAGAGGAAGAGGAACATACAAAAGCAAAGGATGGAAGGTGGGAAATATTAAAAAGGATGAAAGTGTAAGGTAACAATAGCATAGAGAATTAAAAAATGAATGAAATTACATAGAAACATAGAAAATAGGTGCATGAGGAGGCCATTCATTGTGATCATGGCTGATCATCCACAATCAGTAACCTGTGCCTGCCTTCTCCCCATATCCCTTGATTCCACTAGCCCCTAGAGCTCTATCTAACTCTCTCTTAAATTCATCCAGTGATTTGGCCTCCATTGCCCTCTGTGGCAGAGAATTCCACAAATTCACAACTCTCTGGGTGAAAAAGTTCCTTCTCACCTCAGTTTTAAATGGCCTCCCCTTTATTCTAAGACTGTGGCCCCTGGTTCTGGACTCCCCCAACATTGGGAACATGTTTCCTGCATCTAGCTTGTCTAGTCCTTTTATAATTTGATATGTCTCTATACGATCCCCTCTCATCCTTCTAAACTCCAGTGAATACAAGCCTAGTCTTTTTAATCTTTCCTCATATGACAGTCCCACCATCCCAGGGATCAATCCCGTGAACCTACGCTGCACTGCCTCAAATACAAGGATGTCTTTCCTCAAATTAGGAGACCAAAACTGTACACAATACTTCAGATGTGGTCTTACCAGGGCTCTATACAACTGCAGAAGAACCTCTTTACTCTTATACTGAAATCCTCTCGTTATGATGGTCAACATTCCATTAGCTTTCTTCACTGCCTGCTGTACCTGCACACCAACTTTCAGTGACTGGTGTACAAGGACACCCAGGTCTCGCTGCACTTCCCCCTTACCTAACCTGACACCATTGAGATAATAATCTGCCTCCTTGTTTTTGCCGCCAAAGTGGATAACCTCACATTTATCTATATTATACTGCATCTGCCACGCATCTGCTCACTCACTCAACCTGTCCAGGTCACCTCTTAACATCCTCTTTGTAGTTCACACAGCTTTGTGTCATCTGCAAACTTGCTAGTGTTCTAATTCCTTCGTCCATATCATTAATATATATGGTAAACAGTTGCGGCCCCAACACCGAGCCTTGCGGCACTCCACTCGCCACTGTCTGCCATTCTGAAAAGGACCCGTTTACTCCTACTCTTTGCTTCCTGTCTGCCAACCAATTTTCTATCCATGTCAACACCCTACCCCCAATGTTTATTCCCAGTTGTGAAGAAATGCCATTAACCTGACATATTAAATCTGTCTCCCCCACTAAGTTGTGACTTCACTTGCTGAATATTTCCAAGTTTTCCTACTTTTGCTTCAGGTTTCTAGGATTTGCAGTATTTTATTTTCACAACAAACAATGGCAACAGCAGTCAACAGTTAAATCATCCTCAATAGTAACAGCATTGAATAGGCCTGTGCATATTTTGTAAAATACATTGTTATTTCTGAAAAGTAGAAAGTGCTTAGTTTTAATACAAATATTACAAGCAGCACGAAGGTCACAGGTTTAGCATTCCTTATTTCAGTATAATGAGTGCCTTGAAACAAGCACCATTTTTATCAAAGGTGTGGACACACATCTTTGGAGTGAATCACACATCCAGACCACCGGACACCTCCAGACTCAGGAACAGTTTCTTCCCAGCTGTTATCAGGCAACTGAACCATCCTACCAACAACTAGAATGCAGTCCTGAGCTGGGAATGGACTTTTTTGATTCAATTCATTCTTGGTTGTTAGTTGAAGATACTTGCAATATCATATTGTGTGTCATCAACACTAGTGTAGAGTGGTGAACTGATCACATTTCATTCTCAGAAAGTATCAAGCAGAGATTATTTTGCTTTGATTGTACGCATATCAATTAGTAAACTCTATCAAATATTTGAAACATGAGGGACTCCTTGAATGTTCAGCTTGGGTGTTCCCATATGGTCAACACTGCCATTCTTGCAGCAGTCTGCTCTGCTAGCTTTATTTAAGGCTACAGAAAACAAAACAAAAAACTATCTCCAGATAACATGGCTGGTGACCTCAGTGTAAAATACACACATTTATTCTCAAAAAAAAGCAATGAAATAAATGTTGTTGCTCAAAATCTGACAACTATTATGACAAAATGTTGCATCTGTTGCTTGTACCACTTCAGAAGTGCCCAGTAAAGGTAAGCAATGTGGGATGCAGACTCTCGCCATCAGATTGGGACAGTACTTCCCACTAGTATTCAGAGATGAGATGAGGAAGAGATCCCTGAGTTGGAAGAGGTGGAGAGGAAGACGACGGAAGGAGGAAATCCACTTTCTGCTTGCACTATCCATGAATAACTCTTACAAGTAAAGTGGCAGTATTCTCAACCCAGTGCCAACTCCACAACATTAAAAATTCAATGACTTCTGCACTGATTGTTTCAGTGCTTCACTAATGTGTCAAACCATTGCAAAATAAACAAACCAGACATATTAGCATGAAATATGACATATTCCATGCAAAATATAATTCACCACCAAGGTAGGCGAGTGATGATAATGTGGCAAATTGAGCAATGTCTGAGATTACTTGCTCAATTAGTAAATTACGGCACCCAAAAATACCCTGGCTGACCTTGACTGTATGTATGGGGGTCACTGAAGCTCTTGACGCACAGCAGCTGATTGTGTAGATGGTGCCTCCTAGCATTGGTCTCCAGGCCTACCTGTGTTCACCATTCAAGAGTGTGTCTGGAGGGTCCCTTGGAGGCCTTTCTATCTCCCCCTCTACAAACCCATCCCCACCAACCTCTGGTATGTGAAAACAAAGGAGCCTATACTCTCTATGGCATTCTTCAATGTTTTTCTGGTCCAACACACATGCAGAGCAGTTGTTTCCTCCTTCAGAAGCTACGTGCATCCCTCAAAGCTGAAAGCTAGCTTTAAGCACTGCAAAGCTTACCTTAACTGGTACTAACAGCACAGAGGATTGAATCTCAGTTGAAGCACCCAGTTCATGAATGGAATATTTAATATAGATTAGATGCTACATTCATGGAAATGACCAAACTGCATGAAGTAGGTGCACTCTGGGCATTTTAGAGCCACAGAAAGTCATAGAGTGATACAGAGTGGAAACAGGCCCTTCAGCCCAACTTGCCCACTCCTACCAACATGCCCTATCTACACGTCCCACCTGCTTATGTTTGGCCCATATTATTCCTCTAAACCTGTCCTATCCATGTACCTGTCCAAATATCTCTTAAACATTGCAATACTACCTGCATCAACTACCTCCTCTGGCAGCTCATTCCATACACCCACCACCTTATGTGTGAGTTATTCAATGCTTAATCATGCCTTGTAATCTCCACACCCTTTATCATCACACTGAACACTACCAAAAGAGAAGCGTCTCGACCCAAAAAGTCACCCATTCCTGTTCTCCAGAGATGCTGCCTGTCCTGCTGAGTTACGCCAGCATTTTGTGTCTATCTTCGGTTTAAACCAGCATCTGCAGTTTCTTCCTGCACTACCAAAAGGAGTGTTTGTTAAATTAAATCAGGTGATACCTTAATTCCCCCATCTTTTTCTTTGGACAAATTTGCAGAAATGCTGCTCAAATATGGGTTTTTTTAAACAATATTATAGTGCACTAATAAGAATGTTAGTCTGTGTCTGATTTGCTGGGAAATGGGAAAGGAGCTTGTCTTTTGTTAGACTCCCACAGTAGCCATCCCCATGGAATTACCAGACTGTCAGTCTGTGTGGCCTGCAGCACCTACCCGTATGAGGCTGTTTTTCTTTCCCCCCAACCCCTGCCACTGCTGTTGGTAAATAATTAGATTTACACGTTCCCAATCTGCACACATCTTCTGTGTAATAATTAAAAGCAGGATGATTAGTTTATTGAGTGGAGGGAGGAACTTTTTTTTATTGAGGCCTATCAATGATTTTATCAGGGCAGCACTTTTACGGTTGTCATGTGGGCGCAGGCATCCAATTTTTCTTATCTGACTGATTAATACAAACGCTGTTTCAGGATGCATTAATTAACAGATACAAATCTACGTTCTCATGAAGGGATCAATAAAGAGAAGAAAAGAGGCATCAAAGTGAATTTAGTGCTGATGATGGAGAAGGCACTGTATTGACATTTACGTGTGTGGAAACTCCAACGTCTCTCAACTTGTGCTGCAGGCCTCTGCAGTGATGCTAACGCCAGCAGCACTTGTCCAGCACTTATGGAGAGGTGAAACGATGCACTTCAGTCAGCTGAATGAGCCCAAGCATCTTGTGAGTGCGTGAAGGGCAAATAAATATCATCCGCTGATTCTGAAAAGGACATTTACACGTCGGAAGTGACAATAACTATTTACTTTCCCCCCAAAGTAAACCATTGCCATAATTTAGCTTTGAGGTAGAATGGATGCAGTTTATCTTCATATGTGAAACATTCATTGTTTTTATCTGTTTCTGAGCAGGACACATTACACGTTTGCAATAAATATAGTTTCATTACATCTATGAAATTTAGAATGGAGATGAGGAGGAATTTCTATAGCCAGAGGGTGGTGAATCTGTGGAAGTCATTGCCACAGGCGGCTGTGAAGGACATTGGGTATTTTTAAATCGGAGATTGACTGGTTTGTGTTGTCGAAAGGAACTGCAGATGCTAGTTTACACTGAAGGTAGACACAAAATGCTGGAGTAACTCAGCGGGGCAAGTAGCATCTCTAGATAGAAGGAATGGGTGACGTTTTGGCTCGAGACCCTTCTTCAGACTGACTGGTTCTTGATTAGGAATGGCATCAAAGGATACGGGGAAAGGTCAGGAGAATGGGTTTGCGAGGGAAAATAGATCAGCCAAGATTGAATGGCAGAGTAGACTCAATGGGCTGAATGGTCTCATTCTACTCCTATGTCTTATGGTCTAATGAAATACATTTATGTTATTGATTGTTGGTGGTCAAAGAGTTTTGATGAGTTATTTACAGGAGGTCTGTAAAACAACTGATCTATGGATACCCAAGAGTCTGTAAATGCTGGAATCTGGAGCAATGGACAAATACTTGACCCATGTTCTTTCTATAGAGGGTGCACACTTAATTTTTATTTTCCTGTGATCAGGCAGAAGAGACCAATTTTGACTGCGATTATGCTGCCATTCGTGCCTTAATTCTGAATCCCCAGTTGTATGGCGCGGTAAAGCATGTCCATTGTGAGCAGTCTTGCAGTTGTGTTTTGACCTTCACTAACATCTTTTAGCCCAATTATATATTCTTTCCCAAAAGCTAATCTAGGTGGAGCTTATTTCCACTGTAAAGCAGCACTCAAATGTACAAAGTTAACACAGTATGGGGACGTGAGTGTTTGCTGGATCCAATGCATGACATCAATACAATATCACCTGAACCATCTGAAAGGGACCAAATGAAGCAATGGACTAATGTTGCTCTTGCACACCTTCTGGTGGCCAATTATGCAACTGTAGAAGAAACCCAAAGGGAGATGGCATGCCGTTTCCATCAAAATTAGTAAGTGATTGATTCGAAGAATGTGAAGCTAATAAAAAAAGCCATGAAATGCCATTTCAAACAAGAACCATCTTTTTGAAAATAGAATTTGCAAACTAATTTTATGATGAAAATAAGCTTAAACAGACCAATGTACTTTTTGCATATGACATGCTCACTATGAAAATTAGACACAGCACCTCCTCTTTCCCAGTACACATTTTCATGCAGCTTGTGTCAGTCTAAAATTCATTAGTGAAGCAGCTAATGTTTTGAAAGTTGCCTTTGCAATATCTTTGTCTCAAAAGAGATCTAATCGTTTCCCCATAGGAGAGGTGACATTTCTATTGTGAATTTCAGTTCATCAATTTTGATGGACTTCAATATAGCAATGTTCGTTACTGGCTTTCAAATCCCACCGAAAAACAAAAAATATCTTCAACTATTATCACGATGAAGTCAAGGTGGTACCTAGTGACAGTGCTTTTTTTAAAAACAATTTTAGGACAAGAGAGAGTGCTTTGAGACAAAGTGCCTTTTGGCTAAATGCAATTCTATATTCAAACAAGCTATGGGGGTCAAATATGCTGGGAATGTAATACCAGGTGATTTGTGCATTATCTATATAGATTTAAAAAAATCTACCATAGCCTTCTCCCCAACCCTTTCTCCAAATGGGGCACTGGAAATGTTTAACTCAACGAACTGGTAACATTACAAAAATATATCACTGTATCAGGTGATTTTACAACAATCATTCTTAAAATGAGAATGAAAATTATTTTTTCATGATTGCCAGCTGAGAAAGGCAGCTCTAGTTAAACTAAATGGAATAATATTGCTTCAGTAATATTGTTAAATTATTTGATCATGTGCAACCAAAATACATATAAAAATCAACCTAGTTGTCTAAAATATGCTCATGTACTATAGATGAGTACAGGTAATAAAAACAGGAAATAAGTTTTCCAATCTTTATTAAAAAGGACGGCTGCAACTCATTCGCACAACATGCCCTACTGCATAGGGCCATGAGCAGGCATTTGCCTGCATTAAAATATACGCTGATTTGAAGACATCTGCTTGAACCCTTAACCAAATAATTTTTGAACACTTTGCAAAGATGTGCATCACGAACGTTTGATGAATCGGCCATTTTTTCTGCCTATATTCAAACAGTTTCAATACTCGATAAATATTGAATAATTCTGTTTGCTAAACGATGGTGAATATGGTGAAAATTAGAGAATTTTAACACCCAATTCCCTGACGAGCTACGGAGACATACTGAAACGTAGACTGGTGCCATTGAGCAGACTGAAGTGGTTTCAGCTTTTATCAGGGGCTGCTTTCATCTCACTGAAACAAGGGATGAAACTCTATGCAGCAGCAATGCAGGATGAAAAAAATATCTTAACACTGCCATGTTTATCACAATCCATTTAGTAGCATTATCATTTACTCTTGAGGCAGATATCCCAAAGTCTATACCAGGATGGTAAGCTGCATGATTCTAATACACCTAATTAGGAATGCGCAGACTCTTAATTGCATACATTAAGACAATTCATAGCCAAGATTAATTCTAAATATACCCAAGCAGCTGTTTAAGATGCCTGGATTACAGTATGGACTGTACTTTTCCACTTAATTAGATATCAAAATTAAGCAGGAACAAGCATTTTGACATGACAGGACTGAACTGCTGCTTCATGTCCCAGAGCTGCACTTAAGTGACCACTAAACAGAGCTGCACAGATGGAGCAACATTAAATGCTGTACTGCAAAGTAATTTCAAATAATAAAATATCAATATTTACATTTTAATTACTCCTACTGAGAATCACTCTGTCATTTGACTATTGCTAGGACAGCATGGGGTAGTGAAATGACATTGGGCTTCATACTGGGAGGACTATTTTGTTTCCATTAAGGAATGACAAGTGATCAGAGGCAATGACACTTGGATTTTTGTAAGAACGACACCATTATCCACACAGCATCCACACAGCAATACGCAAGCAAAGCTAGGGGAAGGGGCGGGAGGAGGCACCTGTGCACTCTGCCAGTAATGACTTTAATGGAATCCGATAACTCTGCACTAGTCAAATGTTCTAGCTCGTTACCTCAAAACTGTGTGATTTTTCCTTCTGCCCCTGGTGCAAGCTATTTAGGAGATGGTGAATCCTTCCTCATCATTTCCATGAGCTTACAATGTACAATGCTTTTATAGTAATACACTGCTGAGCATTCACTTCAAATAAGTATTAGTTAAGACCGCCTGATCATGAAGAGGATCATGCCTTATCCATTCTGATGGTGTAACTTCATAATTGTAGAATTTATTACTTGAAATTGAGAAAAATATATTCTCCACCATTTGCTGCTGTTTCTTTCACAAGTGTATTTTAAAATCAGATGCAAATATTAAATATAATAAAAAAGAATTACTGGTATAAAGTGCAGTTTCTGTATTACAGCACTATCGCATGGAAATATTATATTCTCATTTTATTAGCTATTAGGAACTGTATAATAAGCACCTCTGCTTTACCTAAGAGTAATTTTTTTATTAAAATCTAATATTTGGATACTGTCAGTTAAATTCCTGCAATAACAAAAAGGCATTTAGCTATCATTTCAATCTATATTACGTTTTGGATATAAAATGGGGAAAGAGCAGAGGCATGGAACTAACCATGGAGCTCTTTTAAAGAGACTGCTGATGGGCTGAATGGCCTCTCTGTCTGTGGAGTTGGTTTCCGTGAAATACTAGTGTCAGCTGCATGACTGCAATTGGACAAACATTTGACCTTCACTACACACGGCACACGCTGAATTCATTCCAGAAATTTGATTCCACTGTAGTTAATGGAACTAAATTTTGGAAGTAGAGACGATACATAAAGTACTACAACATGTGTTTACTGTGCAGAGCAATTTTGCTCCCTAATTTTGTAATCCCCTGGTAGTTATTTTGATCAAATTGATATCCACATCAAATTTTGTCCAGTTGCACTGTGATTGATATCATGTTGATTATTTATTCAAGGTTCTAATCTAACCTGATCATCTGTTTTCCATTGTGCAGTGCCAGTTTGGGGATTTATTGGACTACTTTCGTAAAAAGACAATGAACAAAAACATATAAAGAAAATTCAATCCTCTACCCTAGTAAATCCAGTCTACATGCCAACCAATTGAGTTACAATCTTTATTTGTTCACATTAAATTGCCTCTTATCTTGACAATTATTACTTTAAATACTGTTCTTCAAATACTACCCTTTACAACATGACGATGTTTTATTCATCGAGCCCTTAAACACATGAATGTTTTGCACTGTGGCATAAAATATCCGCCAACGAGAATGCCAGAGAATATTAAATAAAATTAACAAAATAAACTTTTTTTCCCACCAAAGTTCTTTATTGTGAATCGGTGGGTTCCTATTGTATGCAATTTATTCAGTGTGGAGGCAAGGAAAATCAGATATTTTGATGGATTTTTTCAGTATTATGTTTTTGAAACTGATAAAGCCTTTGGAGAGGAATGCTAAACCAGGGGTAGTTTCTTTTTAAAAAATGCCTGCACTTTACAAGTCACTCAGTTTCTTATCAGCTGCACCAAAAACACTGAATGAGGCAAATGGCTATGGAAAATGGCAGTTGTGACAAGTCTAATCTAGGATGCTATGACACTACATTTTGTACAAAATACTTCATTTATGATTGCTTGAGAGGAATTTTCCCTAGTTCAGTGCATCTTACAAACCTTGGCTCAATACATCACATTCCCTGAACACTCGTCTCCTTCATGCTTTAAAGGAAAGCCACTTCCCCATTTCACAGACTGAGTACCTTTTAATTTCAAAAAAGCCATGGTTCAAAATCTTAATTAATTGTTTCATACTGCTTCAGGATCATTATGCAATGTAATAAAGGACATGTAATTATGAAATTTTACAGCCATTACTGAGGCTGATGGCTCGTATTTCATCATAAGCTTCACCCAATGGCTTTTAGCTACTCCAGTTTCTTTGATGAAGTACAGACAGATCTATCACCCCCAAACAATAACCAGTCCAGGCATCTATAATAGCTACCTACAGATGAAGCAATAGATAAAGATAAACTATAAATCCCTGCACAAATGCAACCACAATACCTTAGATTGACAAAAGAAGAGGATGAGCTAAGGGAGGCAGCAGCTGTGCATGAGGGGCATCCCTCTCCAGATATCTGTTAGCTCTTCAGTCTTGTGTCGTGTTTTACTCTTTCTTCTTCCCTCGGCAGTCCCCAGTAGATTTGTTCTTGAAGTCTACAGCTCTTTTCAGCTAATTCAGCGATTTTTTAAAGGACGATATAGACCCCGTGTGTGTGACAGCGACAAAAGTATTGAGAAATGGTGATCCCTTTTACAAAAGCTAACATTGTCACAAGTGAATGGGACAACTGAATATATATTTTTTTCCCCCATTGTTTTTTCTTCCTCCCCGCCTTTATTAGAAAGTGCACCAAATATTTATCGGTGGGGCATTTCTGTGTATTAGCACAGTAAAAAATATAGACTCTGAAACCCGACATGAACATCACCAATGATGTGCAGATTAAGGGTGCTTCACTGTCTATTTGGGGATATCACGACTAACAGAGGAAAAAGATATATGAAAATATGTTTCTATAAAAGTACTATAAAACTGTGGGGAAAATAATAAGACCGATGGTTCCATTTGCAGTTACATTTTCTGACACTTCCGATATAAATAATTTTGAAATTATGCTGGCAGGGGTGGTTATGAAGGCAGATGTGATAGTGTTGAGTTTAAGAGGCTTTTAGAGGGGCGCATAGATATGTTAGGGAAGGAGGGATATGGATCATGTGCAGACAGAGGACTTTAGTTGAACCTGGCATCATGTTCAGCATGGACATTGTGGACCGAATGGCCTGTTCTTGTGCTGTACAATTCTATGGTGCCTTGCAGCAGCTAGCAACCATTATAGTTACAAAAGACCATCCCTTCATCCCATAGAAAAAAAATCAACGATTGGCTGGGAAATAGACAAAAGCAATTAAATACCTAATATTTACACAATATGCATAGCCTAAACAATGGAAACGTTGGGCGTAGTGGAATAGACAGCTTAATAATAGTCCTTTCCAAAAGGCCATTCATCCCTCTCTCTATGTCTGAGTTATGAAAATCTGGTACCTGTCTTCAGCTGAAAAACCTTTAAGGAAATTGCTCTATGGCATTTCTTAAGCATTGAAGCAGAATTTTGGGTCACCATAACATTGTTTTGAAAATTGCACAAACGGAAACTTAAGAGAACAGCATTGTTGGCTATTCTTGTGCACCAGTGAGCTGAAACCTGTTTTGCCAGTTTCAGAATGGCCGTACCTATTGATGTATAATAAGTTTTGCAACTGTTACAGTGCAACATGACAGGCACGATGTTTGCAACAGTGCCTACAGGAACATTCTGCCATGTACTGTGCATGTAACACTTTTTCAGCTACAGGGAAGTGATCTGAAAATCATAAGACATCGGAGAAGAATTAGGCCATTTGGCCCATTACATCTCCTCCGCCATTCGATCATGGCTGATCTATTTTTCCCTCTCAACCCCATTCTCCAGCCTTCTCCCCATAACCGTACTCATCAAGAACCTACAATTTCTGCTTTAAAAATCCCAATGGATTGGCCTCCACAGCCACAAGGCAGCACAGTGGCAGTGGTAGAGATGCTGCCTTACAGCACCAGAGACCCAGGGTCCTGATTACGGGTGCTTGTCTATACAGAATTTGTACATTCTCCCTGTGACCGCGTGGGTTTTCTCCGGATGCCCTGATTTCCTCCCACACTCAAAAGACGTGCAGATTTGTGGGTTAATTTGCTTCTGCAAATTGTCCTTAATCTGTAGGATAGAACTTGTTGGTCGGTGCGGATACAGTGGGCTGAAGTGCTGCATCTCTAAAAACTAAAACTAAGCCATCTGTGGCAATGAATTCCACAGACTATCATCCTCTGGCTGCAGAAATCCCTCCTCATCTCCATTCCAAAGGAACATTCTTTTTTTCTGAGGCTGTGCTCTCTGGTCGTAGACTCCCCCACTACTGGAAACATCCTCACCACATCTGCTCTACCCAGGCCACTGAATGTAAGGATGCTACATTGATAGGAAGGGGATTAGGAGTTTCTCTCAAGAGGTCAAAGGGATATGAACAAATTGCTGAAGAACAGCACTGAGCAGGGAGCTTAATCTTTGAGCAAGTAGCCACAGAGAGCCTCCCATGTTACTGATGAAAGCCCTTTCACAATTTCTTTTTGCAGGATAATAGAGTCAGTGGAAGGTGGTTGTTCTATGAGTAATTAAAAATGATGATTTCTTAAATGAATTGAATTTTCACTGTAAATGAATTCTGAATGTGGCCATTCCATTTTTGGGAGATTTATGCTGGAATAAAAGTACTGGGAAGAATGAAAATTGCTTTGAAAAAAATAAGCCGAATTTCCCTGAGGTGCGGTGGCTCCCAGAAATAAGCATAAAATACTTCCACTTCGTGTTAATCTGGTTTTCAACGGCAAAACAATTTTGCAGCTGTACGAACAAAGTTTCAGCTGTGTGTGTGTGTGTGTGTGTGTGTTGCTCCTATCTGGGCAATATGCTGCCGTGGAAGATTAGGGTTTATCACCGACGTTCAATTATAATGAGATTTTGGTTCAAAACAAAATATATTTTGTAGAAATACAGTAGTAAAAGAATGTGGTCTATTCTGGAAATTAAGCTATATTAAATGCTAATAATTAATTATTCAGCCACAGGGTAATGCAGAATGGCATCGCTACGCAAACCTTAATTTTACAAAGTCAACGGGCTTTTGACAGAAATGCCAGCTCCTTGTTGTCCCGATGCTGGAATCCCTGCTTAGCCTGATGCATTGCTCCCATCTGCTGATGTGCAGAGGTTACAATCCTTTAGTGGACTCAGACAGCTCGTATCCAATTCCATTTCCAAGGCCTGCCAGCCCTGCCTGCTTGCTTTCTGATGGAAAGGATGGCCCATTTGAACAGTTATTGGGGAAAGAAATGGCCATTTCATGCTTGTCTGTGAACTTTGCATGAACTGTGAGGAATAATGTACTGTGATGACAGCCAAGTTATTCCTTACAGTAAATTTGCTGTCTGGAATGAACTGAAATAGTGTTTGGTTTGTGTAATTACGTCCATCTATCTTTATATTCCAGAGGCATATCGCAAATTGAAAATACTAAAAATTGACTGTTCATTCTGATATTTAATGATTGCCAATGACACACCAATGATTTATTGGTTACTTACCGATGTGACACATTTGCATCTTATTAGAAGAAGATTACCATTCCTTGAATTCTGAACACAGCTGATCACGACTGATGGATTGATTTGATTTGCAAATGTAATCAAACTAATAAGAGGGAAAAATGTGCAATAATACCTTGTTTTTCGTCTGGCAATCACTCCCTGCCAACAGGCTGATATCCCTGACTAAGCAGCCACAGGAAAGCATTTCTTGCCGTTCTGCAGACAAAATGCTCCTCTCATGACAATTTTTTTTTACACCCGCCAGATTCTAACTAACTTGGCAATATACTGTAAACCCAGCTGTGTTTGTTACCGTTTATCAAGACCATCATCAGTAGCTAGGCTGCTCTAATTTCCGAGCTCCGTTTTTTTTATAAATAAGTGACTCTTGGCTGAAAGCAATATTGAATGTGTGAAAAGGCAATGTGTCATTAGTTGCATCTGCTAAAGTCCTTATCGTTATTTTCTATTAAAAAATAATAATTTCATGTCTTCATGTAACTTTTTTTTAAAGTACCGTCTAAATATAAAATAATTCTTTTTGCATTACTCAAGACAGTTCAATTAAAATAAACTGTTAGATTATGCAGTACAGATTTTAAGGCTGTGATGTTAGCTTTTTTTTGCAGGAAGTAACTAACTACTATATGTTGCCTTTCCATTTATCAACACAGACTAAATCTTTGTGCACTGTGGTGTATCCTGAGACTCTTATGCCATTTAGATGTGGCATGTCTATTAGATTGATATAAAAATAATGTGCTTTTTTTGGGAGGGCAAGAAAAAAAGTATTCCTTAAGTATATTCTATCGAAACTACTAAACTTTTCAAGGTTCAACATTATTATATTAGCCATACATCTTGTGTGAAGGACTTTCTGGTCATAAAATCTAGACTGAATTTTCAAAGTACCTGTAGTGCAATATGTACACTGACAGAGGTGGGGTCCAGTGGACTATACATTAAAAGGAGCTGCCCCCCAATCATTACTTTAGCTGTATATAAATGACAGCACTGCTTCCAAAAACATGCAGGTAATTTCTTCCTACTATCCTGACCACTATTTATCACATCTCTAACTTCATTATAACAGACTTGTTATCCCATATGGTTGTTATCCCATAGCTGCTTGAGAGTACCTAGGTGAATTTAGGAGTCATGTTTCTTGCATGATAACAGTACAAAGTGCAGAAACAAAAGACAAAAGTATTTCATTAGCTGCAAAACACTAGTAAACCCGAATTTGTGCAAGCAATCAAACAGAAGTATTTGGCATTTTGTTTTAATCTGTATTTGAACCATTAATTTCTATTAATTTATGAAGTTATCCTTATATGAGGATATGCTTTCCTTAGGTTATCACTGACTGTGGCAGCAGGTTAGATGCGTGCTATTGTAGAGATTAGTTTTGTGGTGTAACTAGCAGCATGCACCTGGCACCTTGGGACCACCCTAGTTGTGGAAAGACCACCAGAGTTGAAGGGAAATTGAATATAAAAGGACTCCTCAACAAATAGAGAATGCATTGCCAGGGATGGTGTTGGAGGCATATATGAGAGTGGTGTTTATAAGGCTTTTAAATAGGTTCATGGAAGTGCAGGGATTATAGAGGGATATGGATCATCTACAGGCAGATGAGATCAGTTTAACTAAGCATCATGTTCGGCACAATCATTGTGGGGCGAAGGGCCCATTCCTATGCTATACCGTGCTGTGCTGTTCCTGGTCTTTTCTCGTCTCCAGCTCTTCACCTTCAACCCCCTCCCCCTACTTCCAGTCTGAAGAAGGGTCCTCACCCGAAAAATCACCCATCCTATTTTCTCCAGAGATGCTGCATGACCCACTGGGTTACTCCAGCACTTTGTGTCTATCTCTGGTAGAAACCAGCATCTGCAGTTCTTTGTCTCTACATAATGCACTGTTCTGTTCTCTCTGAGGATATCAGTAAATTATTGCTGAGAGAGCAGGAATGCCACATATCACCATCTATTTTGGAGGTGATGGGAGAGAAATATTGTGCTGGATTCAGTGAAAAGACCTGCACTTTGGTGAAAAATACCACAGGCTCTTTTACTCTCAGCTAAGTAGACATTTTGTTTTTTATGAAAGCTGCCACTTCCAACAGTGTGGCTCTCAGCACTGGACTGAAGTGACAGCAGAGACCTTGTGCACAAGTCATGCTGACAAATGTTTTCTCACACATTTCTTACCACAACCTGGAAACACTGAACATTTAAGTACCAGTACAGAACCATCAACAGTAACTACTTTGAACATCATAAGTTCTGGATACATATCTCCATGCAGCTGGGAATCTACTGAGAATAAAGTATTACCATAGTGAATATAATGATAAAAGACCAACATTCCAAACTATAATCCCTGCAATCACAACAATTAATCTGATAAATTATTAAAAATAAACAAGATACTTCCAATCACAATATTTTTTATATTTTAAAGGTCCCTTTCGCTATTAAATACACAAATGCCAAAAGTAAATCTCTATATTTGTGTAACTAAAAATATCCATGTAAAATAAGAAAGATCTGCTTGCTAGAAATGCCAGACTATCTGACAAGTTCAGGTTCAATTAACTTTTGTGTTGTCATTGCGGGAGCGGCAAGAAAATGGCCTGCACTATTTTAACTTTGCAAATGATCAAGTTCTTACGGGGGAATTACAGCAGCCAGGTTTAAAACTGCTGACTCCCACTATTTAGTAAAGCCAAGGCTGCTATTAACACCCAGCTATCCTCATTTACCAGGCTTTCTCTAGCCAGGTCAACCTGAGCCTTGCCAGCAATGTGCTGACTCATTTCAACATTGTTCCGTGCTGGTAATTAATCCTTTTTCATGAAGGTTAAGCAGCTGCAGATCCACCTTAGCTATGAAAAGCATTGCTTTAAAGATGCATGGGTATTAACACTTATGGTGTTTAGATAACCAGGTCATGCACTCAAACTCACAGGTATGAATTGACTCCCTAGCTCCTCTGCACTCCTGAAATGGACAGGATCATAACATGAGCTGCAGTTTTTCCTCATTCCCAATGAAAATTTGCTTGGCAGTTGACCAGCAACTTCCCCAATTGCACCTCTGAGATGGGAAATTCCCTGCTTGGGAAAATGAACAAACCCACTTGCTACCACACTATGACACAGCAAACTGGTACCCTATTACATTGTGGCAACGTGTTATCTCATCATTTTAATTACCTACTTTTCCTATTCAACAACACTGAGATCTAAGAGTCTCCGAGGAGTGGATCTGACTTGATTATAAGCGTTATAATAGTAAACACCAGGCTGCTACCAGTTTAGTGAGCGTTATTTTTAAACAAGTGTTTATTTGCTTCCTCCTTACACAGTTATTGGTGGCACTATTTGCATGGTTGATTTCACAGTCTCCAACACAGATTTTGCAGATTTAAAGAACAAAGAAGCTTCTGGGAAAATAAAGCTGACGGCAGCTGTTGTGAATGCAACAATTTAAAGTTTTATTTTCAACTGGATAACCAGATCAATTTGCAGGGAAGATTTTTTTTAAGGAGTCGGTGGAATAGTGAGGAGGGGGAGGGGAATTAAAATAAATAAATCAATGAACAATTCTGCAGGCAAAAAGCAGCTGTGGAACATGGAATAACAATGGACTGTTGGGTAGCAAATGAACACAAGAAATTATTATCATGCACAAAGAGATTCTGCTCTCTTCCTGTGCCAACGAAAAACAAGTTGACTTTTTCCTTCACGTCTCAGATTGGTGACAATACCACTCAGTTTATTAAATTAGTTTTTGTGGGAATAGCAAGTCCTCTGTCATTGATAGGTTCTCGTTAGTCATGTTACTTCTGCATTATATCTTTATTTTTTAATCAACAATGACAATTTTTTTTTGCAAAATCAGATAATCCGGAATCAAGTTGTATTCCCTTTTACCGTTAAAAAGGGCAAAATGCTGTGGTAGGGAGAAAGCAGGCAGTGAGAAAAAGTGCACTTTGAGTGAATGGGACAAGTGAGAGGGCGATATAATAAACAGGGGAGCAATATTTAGAACACTTGCTAAAGAGATTGGGCTGCTTATATTGATGAGCGGCTGATTTAGAAAGGTTTGTTTCAGCTCAGGTGATGACAAGCTCTCTGTGGAATTGAATGTGACTTTACCAGGAACATCCCAGCAGCCACAACCCTCTATAGCAGGGCCTCCATCTGCTTCAACCAATATCCAAATGCATCACTGTCTATCAGGGCTTCAGCTCTGACATCCTGGATGTATTGATTAATAGTTGCCCTAAGCTCCTTTGAGCAAATCAAGTTTTCACATTTTAGCAAGGATTTCGGTTCTGATTTATTCAGTGTAGTGAAATGCATTAAATTGACTTTGACATTCTGGAAAAACGTCTGGAAAACAATACTTTCAAGTGAAGGGGAAATAGATATTTTTAAAAAATGTGTGGCAGCTTGTTTGTTTAGGAGACAATATTACATTTTTATTCAGTGGAATTTAGATCTGTCAAAATTCCAAGCTGCTTTATCTTCCTTTCTAACTCGGGATTCCTAAAATAAAATCATGAGCCAAAGCCTACAAAGAATCTATAGAACAACTTATGTTGCAACAGAGTTCTGCAGCACAGCTGTTTCCGTGATTAAGTAAACTTATTTAACTCTTTAACAAGAAATTGCATACTCGTGCTAACAGGCTTTACGTTAACAGTATGCATAAAGATTTCTGAAATATCTCAGAGAGATATTTACATATTTGAATTTCTAATTTGTGCTTGGGTAAATATAGTGATAATTTCAAATCCTGGAACTGAAATGGAGTAATTTTTTTAAAAGATGTAAAGCAGAATAAAAAAGCTTCCGTAAGAAGTCAGAGGAATAGAGTATAAACAAAATTCATTAGATTTAGTACTGAATGCACCAATATTATTGGTTTGATTCAACTGAACAATGATTACTGTTTACTGTAAGAATGCAATTAATATCGGAAAGAAATGAATGGCACATTCCTCTTCCTGGGGGAAAAAAAGTAGGACTATTGACATGGATGGCAGAGATGAAAACAGGTTTTCAGGAACTGATATCCTTAGAACTGATCACTGTGATTTAAGAACTGCTTCTGGAGTTACCACACTTTAACATTGCTTCAGAAAATTCAGCATTCGATCAATTCTGCAATGGCTGCATCACTATTTGAAAGAGTAATATAACTAATATAAAAGTAATATAATATAACGTTTATGCCCCAGCTATACTGTAAATCTGACACTCTGCAGCTCCGATTCCCTCAATGTACTAATGTTTAATACGGCTTTGTTTTTTTACTGCTGGCAACAACATTTAATAACATCAACTATACTAATAACTGTGGTTAATGCATGGAGAAATTTCCATCGACAGTCTACTGACAAATGCGCTTAAGGTTTCATTGTCTAATGGGGATAATGAGCAACACCATGCATGAATATGACCAAACATCTCCATGAATCTTCCAGAATACATTATTCCATAAGTCCCTGTTTCTTTTCAGCATCTTCACTAATTCCCCCACCCTTCTTCCTAACTGAGAAAATAAAATGGAATGCTCCATTGAAAAATACTTGCAGGAGAAACAACTTGGAGACGTGATTAATGATGGAAGTGATAACAGAATGGAGCTCTGATTTGCACAGTGTGGAAAGGCTACAATGGTGGAATTATCTCCTCTAGAAGGCAGCGAAGCCCAAGTCATTATGTAAATTCAGGGAAGGAGAGAGATGTACTTCTTAATAGTAAAGGGATCAAGGGATTTAGGGAGCGATCAAGAATGGGGCACAAAAGCAAAAATTCATGGTCATACTGAATGATGGAGCAGGTTCCTCTTTTCTATATCGCTAACTATCTGAAGTTACAAATATCTTAAACATTGTGTGACAGTGAATTGAAGACAGAATGGCCAATTTCTGGATGGATATGATTTTACTCATGAATGACTGCTGCCATGATTTTGAAAACCAAAGGACATAGGTTTAAGGTGAAGGGGGAAAGATTTAATAGGAATCTGAGGGATAACTTTTTCACACAAAGGGTGGTGGGTGTATGGAATGAGCTGCCAGAGGAGGTAGTTGAGGCAGGGACTATTGCAACATTTTAGAAACAGTGAGACAGGTACATGGATAAGACAGGTTTAGAGGGATATGGGCCAAATGCAGGCAGGTGGGACATGTTGGTCAGTTTGGGCAAGTTGGGCCGAAGGGCCTGTTTCCACGCTGTATCTCTCTATGATTTAAGTTGAATCAAATCACTTCTACTCGTAATTCACACATGTAAATATGTAGTAATGGATCAAATTTCTTGCCTAGTATACCTTCTCACATTTTATTATTACAACTTTTCTTTGTCAGGAGGATATATTGCCTTCAGTACAGATTTTAAAAGAAAAGTACAAATGAATTGTCTACTAACATCCTTTTGCAATTGGTAATGTTTTGAAAAGACCTACTCAAACTTTTTGTGCATTTATCATTGGGGAAACTGCTGGGAAGAATAATTGTGTGTGGCAGTACAAATGAAGCAAATTAAAATGTACAATTAAAATTATATGCTTACTGAAGCACCCCGGGTAAACTACTCTACACAGTGGTGATAAATGAACTCCTTCATGTGGTTGAGCTCAACTATGTCTCAAAGCCAGCTCGTGATGATATCACATGCAATCATAATTTAAACAAAAAAATATTAAAAGGAGACAAAAGCCACACGTGATAGAACGTCTAGGTTTATCATAATACTATTCAATTGCTTCCATTTTAAACATACTACTTATGGGAATGCTTCATTTCCCAGTCTCTGGCGCTGCATTTCCCACAATTTAAAAACAATGCTACTCATTCATCATATGTGTTGGTTGTGGGTAATGCAACTTCATCCATTTACATACATAACAACAGTTATTCATTAGCTATGAAGCATTTGGGACTTTGTGAGGTAGTGAAGAAGTACTCAGTACCTGCAAGGGGCAGGAATTCATCTCAGACGGACATCTAGCATACTCTGAACACATGCCTGAAGATGCCAGTCTGACACCCAAATGGAATTAGGCCTTGGGTTCATTTGGATTAAATAGGAAATCTAGAAACATCAATCAAGCAAGCCAATGAAGCATACTGGCAAGTGCCTGACACTCTCTGATCGAGGCATGGCTCGCAGTAATTTCCAAAACCCTGAATGATCCTTTAGACCACAGAAATTATTGTGGCACAGAGACACAGTCGTACAGCACAGAAACAGCCGTTTGGCCTACCACGTCCGTGCTGAGCTTTTTTGCCCATCTATTCTAATCTCATCAACTTTATGCCAATCGCACAAGTGAAATATTTGATGACACTATTTTGAGCATTTTCCAGTAGCCTATTTGAATACATGAGACTTGATCCAACAGATCATGATGGGATATGTTTTGGTCTCCTAATTTGAGGAAGGACATCCTTGTAATTGAGGCAGTGCAGCGTAGGTTCACGAGATTGATTCCTGCGATGGCGGGACTGTCATATGAGGAAAGATTGAAAAGACTCGGCTTGTATTCACTGGAGTTTAGAAGGATGAGAGGGGATCTTATAGAGACATATAAAATTATAAAAGGACTGGACAAGCTAGATGCAGGAAAAATGTTCCCAATGTTGGGTGAGTCCAGAACCAGGAGCCACAGTCTTAGAATAAAGGGGAGGCCATTTAAAACTGAGGTGAGAAGGAACTTTTTCACCCAGACAGTTGTGAATTTGTGGAATTCTCTGCCACAGGGGGCAGAGATATGGGGAGAAGGGTTATTGATTGTGGATCATCAGCCATGATCACAATGAATGGCGGTGCTGGCCTCCTCCTGCACCTATTTTCTATGTTTCTATGAGTGAAGCAAGCTCAATGCAAGTTCACTTATTTCCCATCTGACTTGGACTGGGAGCCAAAATGAATTGGGCATGTAAATATTAGTTACTTAATGCCTGCTATAGAGAAGGCCCTGCACACCAGGATACAAGGAATACCTCAGCTTTCAATTTGAAAGTCAGCTTACTGCCTTTGGAGGGGACAGAATTTAATTCAGGGGATCATAACCTGATATCCAGGATCCAACTCTCAAATATTGGGTACAAGACAGTGTTTCTTTCCCTGCAGTTACATTTTATATTATTTTTTAGCAAATGTAATGATCTGGGTGAAAAATTTATAGAAATGGTAAAGATATTCTACTGAAGAACATTGAGAACATGCAAGTTCCACAAACTAAAAATGTAGAGAGTACTTGTAGGCGGATGTCAAACAAGCATTGTGCTGAATGTAGCTAATACACAGAGAAAGAAGATATAATAAATCTTATAATATTGGGATGAAGTGCAGTGTGTCTTCCAAGCAATGCCTGAATAAGCACCTCCAGTATTTTACTAATGTGGTAACACAGGAATATTCTAATCCAACACAAAGTCTAACAATACGTCTGACTGCTGTATTGATAATCTTTTTATCGTATGTGTGAAACCTAGCTGCAATATTTGATTCAGCCTGCATTACTCCCCAGTCCAATCTGACTCACAATAGACTGGATGAAGCAGAGTGTGGAAGTACCACAGTATCTACATAAAAGAGATTAAAGCCGACAGGATTCCATTTTACAGCTCAATCATATTGTGTTAGCACGTGCTTATCCAAGCACATACAAAATTGAAAGAGAGAGAGAGAAAAAAAAAGACAGACAGATATGAGCCAGAATAGAGAGCAGGGGCAATTTCCGAGAACATAAAAGGATGGTAATGGTGGGGGCCTTGTCAGAGTAAAGGACTATTAGGGCACAACCTCTGTCTCTTGTACCCACTCATTCCACTTTAACTTAAAATAACTGAAGTCAAGTACTGTCTAATTTCATTGTGCTCTTTGTCAGATAAGGACTGTTCAAATTTCATAACGTCCCGCTTTCTGTTCAGCTGCTTTATTAGCATGGGTAGCCTAATTCTATTTGCTGATAAAGTCATTCTATATTTTCTTTAAATATTTGCCTCTGTTGTGGACACAGCTGAGTTAAATGCTTTGTGATACAGAATTAATGAAAGCAACGTCTTTGGTCTCTTTCTGCACATCAGAAAAGCTGATGTTATCAAAACCCTATTTCTTAATTCACTATCACCATTAAATAATGCTTCAGACGCTATGTGGCACACAAATTCGTCTCTTCTGTGGAACAGATTACTAAATTGAACTGTTTTTTTCAGCTGAAAGTCCTAACTGGACTTGCCAAAGAAAAAACGCAGCCATTGCCGAGAAAAAGTCTCAATCGTGCATTTAAATTTTACCCACTTTGAGGAAGGATGTTAGAGGTTGGATCTTTGCAAGCTTCAGCCTAAATCAGTTTTAAAGTCAAGGTTTTTTCACCGTGGTCAAAGCTGACATTATTAGAAAGTGAAAGAGCTTGCAGACAATCGCTCCTCAGGAAAGTTGTAATCACAGTAAATTTAGGATCATATTGTTAAATTCATTTAGGGCTGATACAGGTTCTTGACCCAAAATGTCAACCATTCCTACACCCCCACCCCACAGATGCTGTTTGACTTGCTAAATTCCTTTGTTTACTCTTCCAGATTCCACCATCTGCATTTTCTTATGTCTCCGCGTCACATTATCAGCTTGAGATGTGAAGAAATGCAAGGCAGAACTAATTACATTATATTTATGTAATAAATTAACTTCCACAACCCTAAGTGCGCATTGGCAAAAGTTGATAAATAATAAAGAACTAATCAACAGCCAAGATTAGATCAAATGCAATATAAATACACTCCTGGATCAACAGATTATTTCAATTAAGAACTTTGGGGTTTAAATTGGATTGCGGTGGAAAACTGACAGTGGGATCACGATATGAAATTAGCCCTTGGCTTATTATCCAAGTACAGGCAACACATGAAATGTATGCTGCCCACTCATTTTCAATGTTTTCAGCGCACAGCCAATGCTAATCATATTATGGTTGCCTTAATGCATTGCCAATGGCCTTGGCTTTGTAAATGGTTCAAGCTATCCAATGTTGATTAAACTCTGCCTACACCTCTTAAAGGGAGGTGAATCTAAGCAGCATTTGTTGGTAGACATTACTCTTAATGTTTTACACATTGCTATATGAAGTGATAACTTGGTGGAGCACACGTTCAAATATTCTGTGGTCCGTTGGGAGACTTTGGTGAGAGATGTCAAGAAATATGACCTCCATCTGCAGGCCCTCGAGACACGTGAAGAAAGGCAGTGGGAGAAGATAGTTTTGGAGGTGTATTAAGAAGCGCAGTTCTAAGGATATTTTGCAGAGAAGCAAAACATTCAATGAATCCACACATGACATTGGTCACAGAGTTTCAATGTGGCATTCAATGAAATGCACCCCTATCATCAGAACAACTCACTCCACAAAAGACAATGGCATGATTTTCCAAATCCATCTTCTCAGATCTCACTTCCCCACAGCCCAATTCCTCATGTTATATACAAATTGCAGATGGTGTAAGTATGCACTTAATTTTCCCCCTCTACCCTGATGTATCTTATCTTTCAGACCTGACTATGGGTGAAGCGTAAGAGAATGAAAATGAAGGCACACTGTCATTCAGTTTGATAGTAACAGCCATCAGTTCAGATACAGAGCTTGGTGTATGGTGCAGGCTATCTGAGACCCCAGATCTATGGTTAGTCACTGGGCAAAATGCGGCCTTCAGTTCAGGCAACAGGAAAGGGTAGTTTAGTGGATTGCCCCTCAGAGAGCAGATAACATCCGAGTTCTGCAAGGACATGGCTGGGAATTTCATCAGAAGAGATCTCAGTTTTTTGATGCAGAACTATTGCTGTGATCCTAAAGTGTTAATCCATTTCTGATCTTGCTTCTTTACAAATGACCAAAAGAAAATATAAATAAAACCACATGTCCATTAATCCATTATTTGAGTCATGTAATAGCAGTGAAAGCTGATGGCTTTTCACTGGAGAAAACACCTCTTAATAAAGACATTTTTGTCGTTTCTTGCTGGTTGAATGGTCAGCATCAAACACTTAAAGACACTTTTATTCATCTTCATGACTTGCTTAGCAATGTGTATGCTTGATTTTTTTTTTTTACCTGGAATATGCTTTGCCCATCCAATGATGACCACCAGTTCTCGATCAGCCAGATCACATAGGGTAGTAAGGGCCTTGATGTCACTGTCAGGAACGGTGGGATCAGGCATGGCATAGATCTTCTCTGGCTCAGCCACAAGCAGGTGTGAGACAATCTTGTTGACTAGAATAGAAAGGCCAGGCAAGAGAAAGCAAGAAACGTTTGCATCAGTTTAGACAGCCTCATCACTCAGGGAATTGAGTAGCTGCAAGCGGTATCTCTTGGTAAATCTTATTTAATGTTGCCTTAATTAGAATCAATACAACCCAATTTTCATCAGAACGGCTTTGTAATGCACAAATAATCAATCAGGAACTAGAAAATCTCTTAGACTCAAAGCACAACACATGCCGTACTTCCTGACACAAGTTAAAAAATGACCATGTATTTAATCAACACTTATTTTTTAAATAAAAAGATTAATTACTAAATGAACAACATAAAATTAACAGTTATTATTTAGCAAATAATGAATGACAAGTGGTAAGACTATCCAAAATCAGTGACACAAACAACAATGGAGTCTTATTAAAATTCAAAGATTCTGTAGCTTGGAAAAGATTCTAAATGAGTCATGATAAATTAGAAACTTAGAGAAAACAAATGGGCATAGCAAAGCAATTTTAAAACAGAGAAAGGATGGTGTGTCTCAAATACTCAAAACACCTGTCGTTAAATATGAATATAGACATCTCTGATCTGTAGGACCATGCACAATATAACCAGTTGAGTCATTCAGTCAAGTGATATAAGAGACAAATAGACATTACTACTAACTAGTGGGCTGGAAACACAAGTGTTAGGGAAATGATCAGATTTTTAAGGCATCATGGTGGCACAGGAAAACATAATATGATGTGAATCAGCCCTTATCTGCAATAGTTATTATTTGTCAGGAAATATCATTATGGGAAGCATATGTTTAGGAAACAAATTCACAGCTTGCTTCTAGTCCCTTTGAAAAAAAATTCTATATAAAAAAAATTTAGAGTATTAAAATGGCATCACCTCAAGCAAAGTACTGTAAATGGCAAATCTTTTATATGTCACTTTTATTAACTTAGTATTGTTTCCTCCAGGGTTCACAAAATTACACTGCTGTATATTTTAGGCAGGAGTTGTAAAAGATGGAGTATGCATCTTTAGCAAATTAGATACATTTGCTTTTTGGATTTAAAAAAAATGAATAATTTAATTTTAATTTTAAGGGGAGATGCAAACCAAAGTCTGAAGAAGGGTCTCGACCCGAAACTTCACTCCTTCCTTCTCTCCTGAGATGCTGCCTGACCTGCTGAGTTTCTCCAGCATTTTGTGAATAAAAAGGTTTTATAAATACTCATTTGAGGATATCAAAAACTGAATAGATGTGATCTAGATACATTGTGTTCTTTGGATATGTGTATTAAAGACTGAACTTTGATAGAATGAGCTTCATTGCAAAATTCTAACATAATGTGACTTACAGAACTTTAAACGTTTCATCAATATAGTATATTACGTACCATACAGCCCTCCCTTAAAAGTGTGAGGTCCAGTCTGATTAACGTAGAAATTCCATGAATTGCTTTCAGCTATACTTAATTATTTATTATTTAATAGAAAGAATATGTTGGAAAATACAAACAATTTCAGTCTTGAATATGCCTGTGCATCACTATGCTCAAAAAAGGACAGAGCCATGCATTAAAATTATGGTATTGTTCGCTCCACATTTACCAATATTCTAGATGCAATGTTAAAGTATTTGCCAATATAAAATATCATCAGTTTGAAAAAAATATATTTTCAATTAGAACGCTATTGCAACCTCAGTAAGAAAAATAATTACTGGTATAAAATGACTGCGTTTGCAACAACCCCAAAATTGAAGGGAGGGAACAACACCTAAAATGTAACATTTACTCTCTTTATGGCAAAGTCTCCTGATAAAAGCTTAAAGATTTAAAAAAAGGCAATATCCAGCTTATGCAGATCTGTAATCTTCATTCTAGTATTTTGAGTTTAACACGATGGTTAGCTTCGAGCTCAGGAAAATACACACCTCAGAAATGTTTAATAATATCAATGTTCAACGTTGTTTAATAATCTTCATTTAAAATCAGTCAAGGGGTACAAATAAAAGCAAAATAAAAATTTATGCGGGACTTAGAAATTTTCAAAATAACAAACTTAAACATCTTTAGTATTCAAATTGTAATTTAAGATAAAATGTTGTGGCAGCATTGCCACTGCAGACTTCACGTTTAATTGGACTGCCCGGAAAAAATATATGGACATTTCAAAATATTTCCACATGACTGTACATCATTTTTCATAAAGTACATCATGCTATCCTTGATGAAAAACAAACTCTGGTGATTTATAAAATGGAGACTGGATTAGTTCTGCACTATCATCACTCCCATCTGTTTACAAACTCCTTAACTAGATGTGGGTGCAGGGTGAATACACTGAAGTAGATAAGACATGCTATTGTTTTACAGTGTGTAATTTGTAAATTAACATGCTATTAGTTTTATATGCTAATAGCTAATGCACGATATAATATTTAAAAAACATCTTTGTCCTTACATGGCTTTTTGGCTGGTTGGACCAGCTGAGGATTCAAGTAAGGGCTGTTCTCTGCATCTATCCTGCGCTTGTACTTCTGCCGTCCTCCTCGCACCCTGTCAAGGCGCACACCTGAAAAAGGAGGAAAACAGCATCTTAAAATGGAAAAGTACAAATGGTCCTTGCCAAATCTTTGGTTCACCTTTATTGTCAGCATGGATTAATATCGCATTTAAAAAAAATTCAGAGACTGCAGGATTGGTCTACAATTTATAAATGATTTAATAGCACTATTAACGTGACAATATTCAATAACTACTTGTGCATTTGTATCTCTGCAAAACAGATCAAAACAGAGTTAGAATTGTGATAGTATGAAGAAGCATCACGATCAATAAATTGTCAGCATATATGACACAAATTCAACAGAACATTTTAATGACAAAATATTACACATAGTAAATGTATTTGTATTTTCCTTGCCCAATCTACTGGAAAATACACCAATTAAAAACCAAATTTCCAGGAATGTTTTCTATTTTATAAAGGGATGTACATAACTACTGATTAACACAACAATAAACTTTAGATGGATATTAATGATCAAACCATGAAAACATAAAAGCATATTGATGAGAAAGAGTTTCTATTGGTCATGCTTCAAACCAAATTATGATTTCATATTATAAAGTTTAGATTTTATTAAATAAATAGAAATGATTAAAGTATTTCTGTTGTTTCCAGAAGGAAGCAACATTTTGTGGATAACTTTATCCATTTTAAATTAATTTCGAAACAGGATCAAAATATATTGCCATATCCTTGCCAATCTTCAATTAATTTCCAATGAAATACTAACTTCTATACCTATAGACAGGACAATATAAATGTGAATTTATGGCAAAGTAATTTTAAGTCAATTTTATTTGGCGTACTCTACGACTATTAAAAGAGAAACATGAACTAGTAGTTATAGTAAATCCAAGAGGGATCATTGCCTTAAGGACAATCTATCCTTTTAATTTATTGACATCAAAAGAAGCCTAATTTAATTATATCAAATTTCTCCTGGGAATGTGCATCACCATGGAAACCAGCTAACAGGAAGTGTCAATTATTTTTTTTGTTGCTTTGAATATAACAGCAATGTTAAAAAAAATACTGCATGGTTCCAAACTGTCTAAATTTTGCCAATCACTCACATCACCAGCATGAAATGGGCTTTCTCCTCGAGCCCACAACAGGTCAGAGGTTTTAATTGAACAACATCTCTTTCTGTCGTTCCGACAAAAGCCAAGCAGGAAAAACGACTCTGGCAAGATAGCTCAGTCTAGCAATGTCCAATTTCCCAATTTCTCATTAGGTCTAAGCAGCTATCTAGCTGCTAATGCTGACAAGCCTTGAACCTTTTATTTTTGCTCAGAAATTACTTTGGCAGGAACAGCAATACAGCTTCATCACAGACGCCTGGCTGCTGTTGCATTAACCCGAATGAGACCTCATAGACTGGCGATTCGGTGTGGTGGAAATGTGCCCAAATGCAACACGTACAAATCTTTTGTTATCCTGGCAGATGCTTGGAGCAAAAGGAAGGCAACACAAAGGTGTGCACATTAATAACCTGATTATTTGTGTCTCTGCACACTTGTATCAATTGGGAAAAGCACAGGGGGAAAACAACCATGCACTAAGCTGAAAACAAAAGACAATTACCAAGCAAGTGGGTTAATAAACAAGATAGTGCGTGTGCCAAGCTTACACACAAGCTTCAAGGAAAGTAAAGCACTGAAGTGAGAAAATACCAAAATGTTCCAACCTGATCTGTTTAGATCTATTTTCTCGGTGCCCCATAACACTGGATCCTGTGTCACATTTCTGATGTGACGCAGGGAAATACACCTCAAGGAAAAAACATCTCAAGCTTTCACAGCAAAGAGGACATGTGGAAAACTAAAGTCAAGTACTCAGGAACAGTGCTGAGTGGACTACCTGCAAAGAGCTGACTGCATCAGGTACCACATGTAATCTTGCTTTGTACTCAGAGTCCCCACTGAACTTTTTCCTTCATCTACTGTGATCACAAGTTGGGTGACTTATGAAAACTTTCAATACTATTTTACAATTGATAATTTTCCCCAAGCAGTTGAAAATTGCACTGTTCGTCAGCCTGGCCCAATAATAGACAGAAGAATGGAATGAAGTCCACTTATCAAAATTCTGCATCTGCACTGGAATCTAAAGCTCTACCCTAACAAGCTGAAAGCTGCACTGTTTATCACCAAGAGTTTATTCTGGGATTAATCGACATTGAATATGTGGTCTCTCCAGTGTTTGCAGGTCTGGAAACCATCAAAAACCACCCCCAAAATACCACTAGTGAGGAGACCAACTCTGCCAGCACACTAAGCCAAAACCACTATACATTAGAACATAGAACAGTAAAGCACAGGAACTGGCCCATCGGCCCACAATGACCATGCCAAACATGATGCCACGTTAAACTAATCTCATCTGCTTGTGTGTGATTCATATCCCTCCACTCCCAACATGTACGTGTGCCTCTTAAATACCTCTATCGTATCTGTCTTCACCACCAACTCTGGGAGCATATTCCAGACACCCACCACTCTCAATGTAAAAAACCTTGCTCCGCACATCTCCTTTAAACTTTGCCCCTCTAGTACTTGACATTTCACCCTGGGAAAAATGTTCAGACTTTCTACCCTGTTAATCAGCAAAGTTTAAGAAATAAAAGTGGGATAGGCCATTTGGCTGCTTATACCTGCTCTAAAAGCATCATGGCTGACTCTTACTGCTTTTCCTGTGCTAACACCTCTATTCCTTAAACTCTTCAATGGCCAGTTATCGATCAAGCTATACACTGAACATATTCAGTGGTTGAGCTTCCATTACCATCTTGTCGAGAGGATTCCAAAAATTCATCACCCTCTGGTTGTAGAAATTTCTTCTCATCCTTGTCCTGAGTGGATGACTCCTTACATTAAGATCACGGCCTCTTCGGTCTCTATAGCCCAGCCAGCGGCAACATCACTGAGTCTATCTTATCTTCTACCTTTCCTTATTGTAGAGATTGGAAGGGGTGAGATCCTGGTCATGGTAAATGATAAAGCTTGCAGAGTTACTGCTGAGGGATTTTCCTCTTTTCTTTTACTGGAGCAATGTTTCTCAGGGTTGTAGTGCAAGCTCATACGGGACCCATCTACTCACGAGCATCCAAATTCAGAACATTTGGTCCACCAACCAAACAAGGATCCTTTTTTAAAATATATCATTCCCTGCTTTAAGGAGGCAGAAATACTTAGAGAGAAAATGATCCAATATCATATCATATCATATCATATCATATCATATCATATATATACAGCCGGAAACAGGCCTTTTCGGCCCACCAAGTCCGTGCCGCCCAGCGATCCCCGCACATTAACACTATCCTACACCCACTAGGGACAATTTTTACATTTACCCAGCCAATTAACCTACATACCTGTATGTCTTTGGAGTGTGGGAGGAAACCGAAGATCTCGGAGAAAACCCACGCAGGTCACGGGGAGAACGTACAAACTCCTTACAGTGCAGCACCCGTAGTCAGGAAAGCGTATGGCCTCTGTCATATTAATGGCGTGTGGGCATGGCAGGCAAAGCCAACATTTATTACCTAACTAGACCAAGTGGACCCGTTGGGCCCAAACCTCTCCTGCATTGGTGCAGCACACTCTCCTCCTCCCCTCCCCTCCCCTCCCCATCCCTTCCCCATCCCTTCCCCTCCTCTCTCCCCTCCTACCCTCCCTTCCCCCCTCCCTCACCCCCTCCCCTCCTCCCCATTCCATTCCCCTCAACCCCCCTTATACTCCCCCTCCCTCCCTCCCCCTCCCTCCCTCCCTAGGAGATAGATTTAAACTTTAAAATGTGAATAACTTAAAAAATATAACACCGATTTCAATGAAACTTCTTACATTAGCACCAAAGGGACGACAGTGAGTAAGGTGGGCCTAAAATTATCATGCTATCGTGTGCCGCTTTGCCTGTAGTTCAGGAACAAACAAACAAACAAACAAACAAACAAACGAGAGTCACTTTACGGTGACTTTGCTTTTGGTAGGGAGCTCCAGGATTCAGACCTTGCATCAATGAAAGGTCAACAACAAAGTCCAGAGTCAGGATAGTGTACGACTTTGAGGGAAATCAGCAGGTGTTCGCATGTGTTGCCCTTGTTATTCTTAGAGGGAAAGACTGCATGCTTATAAGGCTACTTAGAAATGGCCGAAGAAAGTTCTTACAGGTAATGGTTTAAAACTGTTTGATGAAGGAACATAGGCATTTTACCAAGATAGGTAACTTTACCAAGATTTATCCCTATTTTGTTCACTTACATAGGTGCTTAGTTTGGAGAAAAAACATCTCGCAACTTGGTAAATATTGAGAAGCATCTAGAAACAATTTTCAAATCCAATTAAACATAGAAAATAGGTGCAGGAGGAGACCATTCGGCCCTTCGCACCAGCACCGCCATTCATTGTGATCATGGCTGATCGTCCCCAATCAATAACCTGCACCTGCCTTCTCCCCATATCCCTTGATTCCACTAGCCCCTAGAGCTTTATCTAACTCTCTCTTAAATCCTTCCAGTGATTTGGCTTCCACTGCCCTCTGTGGCAGAGAATTCCACAAATTCACAACTCTCTGGGTGAAAAAGTTTTTTCTCACCTCAGTTTTAAATGGCCTCCCCTTTATTCTAAGATTATGGCCCCTGGTTCTGGACTCCCCCAACATTGGGAACATTTTTCCTGCATCTAGCTTGTCCAGTCCTTTTATAATTTTATATGTTTCTATAAGATCCCCTCTCATCCTTCTAAACTCCAGTGAACACAAGCCTAGTCTTTTCAATCGTTCCTCATATGTCAGTCCCGCCATCCCAGGGATCAATCTCGTGAACCTACGCTGCACTGCCTCAATTACAAGGATGCCCTTCCTCAAATTAGGAGACCAAAACTGTACACAATACTCCAGATGTGGTCTTACCAATTCTGAGGATTTCAAGACCATCACTTCAGCGATAAGTGATATCTGATCCTATACAACATATCCGCATCAGTTTATATTTGCATATTTGAACGATTAATATATTTTTATGCATGGTGAGATTACGTGACTAATCCACTAGTTGTGCGTAGACTACCCAAGCCCTGTCCAACTCTTTCCCTACAGCATCAGCATTTCTGTAGATCTGTCAGTCCATGTAACATCATCAAACCAGAGAACTGGTCAGTCAATAACCCTCTGAGGCTTGTGATGGTTATTACTGGAGCTGCTGGGTGAATTGGCCCACGCACAACTTGAGTAGACTGATGATCATTTGAATAAATCTGTGTTAAATCTACTAGACTAAAGAGGTGATTTAATGCTTTGAATGCACTGACCTACTTTTACTACGAACGCAGACTATATTGTTTTTAAAAGTAATGGTTAACCTTCTGCCCTCGGTGAAAGGGATACCTCTTTTTCTCATTCCTCTTCTAAAAAGTACATCTTCCACTTAATTGTGAGGTTTCTTTCTGATAAGGCCAAATGGTTAGTATTTATCAGTGCAGTACAATACAATTCACTTACAGAGGTCTTAACCATTATAGGTTAGAATATAGTGTTGGCTGTATTAGTGAACAATCATGTGCACTCATAAGAGAGCCCTCTTTTGTTATTATGAGAGGTCATGCAATGTGCAACATTGTACAAAAGCTTTATACATTTGCCCATTATTAGTCTTTTATTTTGGCTTGTGTTTCATTTACCCTGGTTTTTATTTGCATCACCACTGATTTACTATTTCACTGCAGATTAGGAACAAAGCAAATGATTATGAGCTGCTTTCAAATGGTTAAATATTTGTATGGCTGTTTGCATAAACAGATCCTAATAATAAATCAGGCACCAAAAAAAGCTGCAGAGCACAGATAATGGCATGTGCTGCAGGATGCCACTCACAAGGGTTAGTTCATTCCCAATTTCACTTAGTTGAAGGGCAAGACTTGCAGTTCACTATAGTATGTTTCCACCTCTGCTTTCAATCTTCATTTCTTTTTCTACCTCCTGCAACTTCCAATATAAGGTGTTATTTTATAGTTCTCCCTGACTAAATTTCAAGAAAACAAACTATCCAACATTTTTTTACTTTTATTGTATAGTCTACCTGATTAAGTTCAAATCAATACGGGTTACCCGCACCACGGCTGCTGTCTGTATGGAGTTTGTACGTTCTCCCCGTGTCCGCATGGTTTTCCCCGGGTGCTCCTGTTTCCTCCTACACTCCAAAGATGTACGGGTTTGCAGGTTAATTTGGCTTCGGTAAAAATTGTAAATTTCCCTTAGTGTGTAGGATAGTGTTAGTGTACGGGTATCGCTGGTTGGTGATGACTCGGTGGGCCGAAGGGCCTGTTTCTGTGCTATATCTCTAAACTAAACTAATATCTTTCAATAGAAAAATACTTTTAAAGATGAAAAAAAAAGTCCATTAGTATGAGGATAAAATGAATATTATTAAAATCATTAGAAGGACTAAAACAACTCAGTGTATATTGCTATCAGTATGGCACTTATTAGACAATAGACAATAAACAATAGGTGCAGGAGGAGGCCATTCGGCCCTTTGAGCCAGCACCGCCATTCAATGTGATCATGGCTGATCATTCTCAATCAGTACCCCGTTCCTGCCTTCTCCCCACACCCCCTGACTCCGCTATCCTTAAGAGCTCTATCCAGCTCTCTCTTGAATGCATTCAGAGAATTGGCCTCCACTGCCTTCTGAGGCAGAGAATTCCACAGATTCACAACTCTCTGACTGAAAAAGTTTTTCCTCATTCTCTCCATCTTCATAAATTAGGATCTAAAAGGAGTCAGGAGCAAAGAGTGTATTATTGCTGTATGTTCCTGCACAGAACAATTACATTCTTATTAATGTTCCACAAAATGTTCACTTAAAAAATAAAAGAAATACTTCAGGTCAAGCTAAAATATTTTCAGTAGTTCAAAATCCTCTGCCTGAAATGCTAACTGCTGCACAGCAGTAAAGTATTCAATCGGCATCATTACTGATTAGAGCATGTTATTAACAACCTGGTAAAAGCTACTTCCTATTGGGAAAGATTAACAGATCTTTAATATTCTATTATGTGCACTGACTTTTATTGACAAATCTTGTTAAAATGGAGCTGGAATCACAAAGCACCTGACATGTGGGAAGAAATCTGTATGATCATGTTTGGACCAGAACTATCCAGACATTTGACACGCAAAACTTTCTAATGATCCTCAAAGTCAAAGAGGGTAAAACTGGATTAGGCAACGCCCATAGACCCATGACAGCCCAAATGACTGTTGCGACATGTGGGCACACATTTGGCACAAGTTGTGCTGAACACCACATTGTTAAGAGCATTAATATGCATGTACTGTATGTTCATTGAAAGCATGCAGTAGAGGCAGCTCGTAGCATCAATCAACATGCCACACAGATCTTCTGCCAGCACACATTTTATATGTCAATGCTCCAACTAACAGCCTCTCTTAAACAGGTATCCCTGAACATGCAACAGCATGACCCACCCCCTCAGTCCTATTTTTTAAAAAAATTTGGAGGCCAACTCACAGGATGTTTTTAAGAGAGTTAGATATAGCTCTTTGGGCTAACGGAATCAAAGGATATGGGGAAAAAGCAGGAACAGGGTACTGATTTTGGATGATCAGCCATGATCATATTGAATGGCTGTGCTGGCTCGAAGGGGCGAATGGCCTACTCCTGCACCTATTTTCTATGTTTCTATATTTCTAAAAGCGACCAAGCATTGAAATGTTTTTTTCCTTGCCATTACTGCAATCCTACAAGTGTTTGATGTTTTGATGTGCTCTGTCTGCAGTGAATGTTGCTGAAATCTTAGTTTGCTGCCCTCAAGCTTTGCAATTACTCTGTGGGCAATAGCAATCTACGTGCAGCAGGACTGGGAGAATGAGCAGAAGCCTAAAGAACTTGGCAAATCTCGATAACAACAAGGAAGCTGATAGATTTTATTTTCATATGTGAAGGAAATGGCAAAAGCTGGCATGAGCAATTGCTTTTATTACCATTTCAAATTTGTTGGTGGCGCAGCGGTAGAGTTGCAGCCTTAGAGCGCCAGGGACCCGGGTTCGCTCCTGACTATGGGTGTACGGGTGTTAACTGTACAATTTGTTCATTTTCCCTGTGACCGCGTGGGTTTTCCCTGAGTCCAGGAACTCACCACCTTCATATTTATATGCATCTTGACTTACGGAGATTGTTAGTAGGCGGTACTACTATAGAGGAGTGCCTGAGGCTATTGTTGCAGTTTGTTGAATATGACATTTGGATATAGAACATAAAACAATACAATAAAACGGGCCCTTTGGCCCACAATGTTTGTGCCAGTTCAAACTGATCTCATCTGCCTACACATGACCCATATCCTTCTACTCCCTGTACTTCCATCTGTCTATCCGAAAGCTTCTTAAACGCCACTATTGTATATACATCCACCACCACCCCTGGCAATGCGTTCCAGACCCTCACCATTCGCTCTGTGAAAAACTTGCCCCACACAGCTCCATTGAAGATTAAAGATCTTGACCACTACACTAAGGTCATGAAAATGTCAACATGCCCCATTCAGGACTTTGGGTTTGAATCTTGGGATTAACCTGCAGGTCTATCTGTCCCCATTATATTTTCTTTTTGTGTCTGGTAACCCTCCTAACCCTCTGCCAAAATATAATTTCCAACTCCTCTGCCTATGCTATCTTTGAAAGACTGTACGCAAACCTCGGAGAGCCCGCTCTCTCCAAAGCTGCACTGGTCCTCACTGTTTCCCAGAACGCATCCATTGTTGAAGACCTGCTCACATTTACTCCAGAAACAAAGCACATTTCCTTTAGGAGGGTAGATGAGCTTCAAGCACTGCAAGTTCGTTTTAAATAGTGCTTAGAGCCTTGCAGAAGCATTCTCCTATTGAATAGCTTAGTTAACAGACTATTTGAGGCAGGCATACCACCTGCAATATATTGACCAGGCTTGAACCAAGTACATTGTGATTCACCTTCCATCTTCATACCCAAACTCAACTTTACTCATTGGCTTTCAAAAACAGTTTTCTAAATATTTATTAAGATTTCATAACTTTAGGAATCATTCTTATTTTGTTATAAAAGATACTGTTTAAAAAATATATAATTTTTGGCAGTGTATTGTGATTTGACTTTATGAATATTCTTCTCCATGCAAATGTTGTGACTTTCAAGTTTTAATACAGTAGGTCTTGGCTTTTCATCAGTTTTTAGATCATGCATTGTCTTTCTGCTGTTTGGATAGCATGCAACAAATGTTTTTCACTGTACCTCGGTACACGTGACAATAAACTAAATTGAAACTAGATCTACTATATTAAAACTTGACAGTCACAACAACATTTGCACGGAGAAAAATATTATATATATATTTCATAAAAAATGCCACCCTGTCAAACAGGCAAAATGAACAGGAAGATTTGGAAGCAAATAGGTTTTAGCAGGCAACTTTATTTTAACATATTTGTTTAAATGGTGTCACATAACTCCTTTGATCTGATACCGCAGAGTAAAAAAAGCACATCTGGTTTATTTTTTAAATTATCCATTTTACAGGAGATGACAGTAAAAATGAAACAAGGCTTTTTTTAAATTTCATAGGTCACATGGAATCCTGCAAGGCATCTCGTGCAATTTATAATCAACAAGCACCACCAGATTCTGCTCCGTGCCCAACTAATACGCTACCTTGCGTGTTGTTATTTTGCACATGGAATAATGCAACATTATACATGTGTGTTATCATTTTTAACTTACTTATTTTTCAAATGGACCAATTTAGCAAATCTAGCATCTTCCGTCTCTTTGTTAATTTTTTCCTCATTTCCCTTCCCCAGAGGGTGATCATCTCCCTTTGGGAAAAAATCTATGGATGGCAGAAACAGCTTGCCTCTGTGACCTGGGGCTTTACTGCAGTGACTTTGGAAGTACCAGATGTCAGCCCTATCCCACCTTCTGAAATGACTATTCCTTTTTTTTTTTAAATCCTTTTCTATTTTTATTCAATTCACCTCACATGAATTCTTTCAGGATTGTGGCCAACTTGTGTCTGTCAACAAATATATCTTACTTCTCAATGAATAATATATATATATTTCTTCCTTTTTTTAAATCTCCCAATTTGTTATTTTTTTCCCCATTTACATACAACAGTATGAGGGACATTTTAAGAATACTGCAGCACAATCAATAATTAGAACATTTCAATGTATTATCCCTCACCAACAAAGCAAAACACCACCTCCCATGTTGCCTGTTCAAGCAGAGATGGCTAAACATTCCCCAGTGACATGATGAAGTTTATGGTCATACATTTCAGGTTAAAATGTGTGCTATGTTGAACTAGAATACTCAACAATAAAACCTTCAATTTACTTTGGACGATAAAGCATCAGAGACTTATCACTCTCTCTCACATTGTTGGAGGCAAAGGCTATTAAAAATTGTATTATGTTCTACAGTTGATTCAAACTGTAGATTTTAAATATTGCATTTTAATTTTACAGAATACGAGTCTGATGGCACGACAGACTGGGATGGTACCTGCAGACTGAAAAGAAAGTCAACTACGACAGGAAAAATGTATATTGCACGATATGTACATGTTTTTTACCCAAGGGTAGACATAGGAAGCCTAAAACCCTTTTAGGCTTCCTATGTCTACCCTTGAGTAAAAAACATGTACATATCGTGCAATATACATTGACCTAGAAGTTCACCTGCCCTGTATCTCCAACATTAAAATGATGCTCACAGTCTCCTCGATATTATTTTAAATAGCTTAAAATCATGATGAGCTTTGTCAGTCCCAGTTCCAAAATGGCACAAGTGGATCCTGTCATGCTGCTCTACTTAATAGGTTAGTGGTCAAATTTCTGATGTTGGAAACACTCTTCCTCATAGCTCTCACCTCAATACAACCAACCTACTTGCAGCTTGTGGAGAGAGTTGGCAAGGAATAAACGTGGGTGTGGTGGCAGAGTCCCCCTGGGAGCTCAGGAATTTAGACATGTTTCTGAAGAACAATGTGGAGCTTCCTTGCAGCAAGGATACCTATAACAAAGGTAGGGAGTGCCTGCATGGCATGAGTGATCAATAGGAGTGTCTGCCGTTGGGAAGCCTGTATGTAATTCAACCAAATTTTGACCAACATTTGCAGGTTCTCCAAAGAAAGGTTGACCTTTTTTTGTGATTTCTCCAATGCAGCAGTGATTGGAAAACCTATATGTGGCACGTCTCAGTGGAAATAACTTGTAAGAAGTTGGAAGCAAGATTCCTGGAAGTGAGAATGAACTGGATCTTGAGAACATGGTGGCGCCAGCAATGGCTGTCTCGCCAACAGTCTGTCTGAGCCTTCCTTATTTATTGTTTGTTTGTATGTGTTAAATGTATGTTTTTAGTGTTATTTAGCTTGTTTTATGTTGGGGGTGGGGGAGAATTGGGGGAATCTTTTTCTAATCTCTTACCTCGACGGAGATGCGACTTTGTTCCATATCGTATCTCCGTCCACACTGCAGCCTAATATCAAGGAATTGGCGGCCTTTGCTGGAGACCGACTTCAAGAGCTTCACCGCAGGTGCCTGTGGACTTACCATCGTGGAGCCCGCAATCCCTTTGCCAGGGATAGACCTTTGGGGCTCCAACCGTGAGTGCCTATGGACTTTAACATCATGGAGCTCACGGTCTCTGGTCAGAGACTGACTTCGGGAGCTTGAAGCCGCAGGAGCTTCGACCGCTGGTTGCGGGAGCTTCGACCGCCCCGACGGATGGTTCGACTGCCCCGACTGTGGGAGAATAAAGAGGAAGAAGATTGGACTTTAATGCCTTCCATCACAGTGAGGGGAATCCGCTGTGGTGGATGTTTATGTTAACTTTTATCTAGTTGTGCGTCTTGTTGCTTTTATTTTAGTATGGCTGTATGTTCATTTGCATATCACTGTACCTTAATTGGTACACGTGACAATAAAAGACCTTTGAAACCTTTAGAGCACATTTGTGAATGAGATTCATAGTCATACAGCATGGAAAAAAAGTTCCTTCATCTCATCTCATCCAAGCCAACCAAGATGTCCATCTAAGTTATGCCCATATCTCTCTAAAACTCTCCTTTCCATGTGCCTATCCAAATGTCTTTTAAACATTGTAATTGTACTCGACTCTACCACCTCCCCTGCAACTTGGTCCATATACCCACCATCCGAAGTGTGATAAGATGACCTTCAGATTCACTCTAAATCTTTCCCTCCTCACCTTAAAACTATGTCCTCCAGGATGCATATCCTGCATTGACATTATTGTTGCAGTAATCATTGATTAGTGATTTGTCCCTATGAAGTCTGGGTGGAGAAGGGTATTGGTGGCACCTCTTCTGTCAGATGTCCTTTTCCTGGGGGGTTTTCCGCACACAGTACATCAGACTGATCAGCTACATTCTTTTTGCAGGATTTCTTTGAGAATTTCTGGCTACTGAATTCTGAGGGGAATCTGCTAAAATCAACTTAAAAGACATTTGGATAGGTACATGGATCGGAAAGGTTTAGAGGGATATGGGTCAAACGCAGACAAGTGGGACTAGTGTAGATAGGATATTTTGGTCAGTATGGGCAAGTAGGACTGAAGGGCCTTTTTCCATGCTGTATGACTGACATAAGAGTCTGGGATTGCAGTTTGGGGAAATAACTGTGATCCCAGTCATTGACTGTGATCCCGGTTTGGGGATGTCTATTTTAGATTTGTTTTTGTAGTGAGATGAACTGTACGCTACCCGTGTCTGTGGGAGAAATGTTTTTGACCATTTAAATTATATTCATGTTCAACCTTCAGCATTATTAAAAGCTGTTATTCCTAGGAATTAATAAAAGCAGTCACTATTAAATTCGATGTGATGCAATGTCTCACCAAGAACAAATTTGGAGGTTGCACTGTTATTGCCGTCACTTGAGTGAGCTGGACAGCAGAAAACAAAAAGAGGTCTAGGTACATAAAATTCTCAAGAAGTTTACACGCTTTTAAGGATTGATGTTAAATCTCTGACAAATATATCCAAAGTTGGTTAATATCACAACACAATTTTTTTTCCTGCACATCAGTTATTCTGTTGCTGTGCATTCAAATTTATATGCCATTGTATTTATTTCAATCCCACTGTGGTCTCAAATTCAAATATTTTTGAGCATGCATTTTACAAAGTTTGCAGTTCTGTTGCCTGAAACGACTTTTGCTTTGAACTTTCTGGTGTACTATCATGGGAGTCCCAGCAGGGAGTGAGATTTACATTGCTCTCTTGAATTATACTGGGGCTTAGGGTGTCAGGGCAGTGTGCATGCAGCAAGGGTCACTTAGCATATATCATATTGCTGAGTCTTCCACTTAATGCAAACAGTTGCCACCAGAGCTTCACTTTACAGTTTGTTGAAAATGGAAAGCTTGCCTCTTTAACCGTCGAGCTTTAAAAAAAAAAACTGCATTAAGTTGGATGTCACACTGACAGTACTTACATCGCAAGTAGTGTGAAGCACCAGCAATATACTGTATATAGTCACTTGGACTGCTGTTGTTTCAATACAGCACCAATAAAAAAAGGTGGGATATTACTTGTTTTAGCATTATAAGGGAATTAAATTTTTATAGCAAGAAAATAAAAATGCAATTTGAACAGCATTTCCTAATTCAAGAAGCAATTTTAGACAGAAAGTCGAGCGGAAAAGTTATGAACGTAAATACCATCGAATTTAAAACAGTTAGCTATATGAAATGGAAAGAAAAACCATGGCAAAAATTAGTGAGGTGCAGTTCATGTTGTAATTTTGTGTTTTTGTAATCTAACATGTTATAAGGTGGACTTCTACCAGGACTAAATTCTCGGAAATGGTTCTCTCTAGTTAAAACCCCATTTCCTGCTAGATTTGAAAGTGATTACGCATGTAGTTTGTCTTGAATCCATTGGGTACATATCACCTGTCTCCACTCTAACACTGTTTACATGATACATTATTGCCCAGGGTAATAGAGACTTCTGCTAGAGTAAATTCCTTCATCTTACTGTCACATTCTCCTTTCCAGGTAATGCTGTCATTTTCACCAGCAGTAGATTATCTCACTCTACCATTTGGGTATAAATAAAACTAAAGGATTCCCACACAGAGGGCAGAATCAGCCAGGATTAGATTTTAACCAGTCCGCTCCATGATGCAGTACTTGTTTCAAATAAACTGTCTTTTGTGAGAAATAGATACTGGAAATTATACCAAGTACACGTCCAATATTTCTCAAAGAAAAAACACAAAATGCTGGAGTAACTCAGCGGGTCTAGCAGTAACCCTAAAGAACATGGATATTTGAAAATTTGACTTGTGACCCTTCTATAGACACTTCAGACTCGTCATCAATATGTTCCAGATATTGTACAAGGTGATACATTAATGAAAATTGGCTGCACAGTTTGGGCATTTACTCTAACAAAATACTGTTGCATTTAGAATGTTTTAGCAATGGCAGATAAAACAGGAAGTTATTGTAAAACAATCAAAGGACATTATTGCGGATGAGCAATTGTTTGACTGAAGGACTTAAACGTACCAAAGGGTTATATATTGTTTGACTGAAGGACTTAAACGTACCAAAGGGTTGTATATGTTATGATGCTGATTAGATCAAGGAAAATCTGTTTTTTAAAAAATCTGTTTTATTGACACCAATGCATGTATCATCCCTTCGTGAGAAGGCACGAAACTGACAGTTACAGCTTACCACAGGGACCTGATGATAAAGCCGTTATCCAGTACCACTGGCTCAGGCACTTACATATATACATATAAGGAGCCTCAGATATCCCCTGTCCTTCATTGCAACAAGAGGTATTTTTAACTGCCACCCAGCTCTGTGGTAATATTGCATTGGTGTCACTAGTCTAGGGTAGAGTGATAGAGTGCCATGGTGTCATGTAGTATGGAAACAGACCCTTCGGCCCATCTTGCCCAGGCCGACCAACCACATTAATCTTACCTGCCTGCGATACAGTCACAGCTATTAAAAAAATGAAAGCAGGTCAGGAAATCAGGAAAATATAAAATGAGGAACAAAACATGGTATTAAATATAACCATGGAAGCTTGAAATGTGGTTTGTTTAAATAATGACCAAGAAGGTAAAAGAGTATCTTATAGAAATCCCGTGCTGAGGGAAATCAGTGGGTCAGGTAGCATCTGTGAATGGGATGCTCAGAGCAATCTGAAGATGGGTCCTGACATGAAATGTCACCCGTCCATTCTCTCCACAGATACTGCCTGATGTGCTGAGTTCCACCAGCATCTTGCGATTTGCACAAGATTACAGCATTTGCTGTTCTTTGTGTCTTCCTTTTAAAAAAATCCAACTGGCTCACTAACATCCTCAACGGTCCTGTGCTGTAAGTGACTCCAACCCCATACCATTGTCAAGTTAGGAGGAGGGGGAGTTCAACGAGATCTGGGTGTCCTAGTGCATCAGTCAATGAAAGGAAGCATGCAGGTACAGCAGGCAGTGAAGAAAGCCAATGGAATGTTGGCCTTCGTAACAAGAGGAGTTGAGTATAGGAGCAAAGAGGTCCTTCTACAGTTGTACCGGGCCCTGGTGAGACCGCACCTGGAGTACTGTGTGCAGTTTTGGTCTCCAAATTTGAGGAAGGATATTCTTGCTATGGAGGGCGTGCAGCAGGTTCACTAGGTTAATTCACGGAATGGCGGGACTGTCGTATGTTGAAAGGCTGGAGCGATTGGGCTTGTATACACTGGAATTTAGAAGGATGAGGGGGGATCTTATTGAAACATATAAGATAATTAGGGGATTGGACACATTAGAGGCAGGAAACATGTTCTCAATGTTGGGGGAGTCCAAAACAAGGGGCCACAGTTTAAGAATAAGGGGTAGGCCATTTAGAACGGAGATGAGGAAGAACTTTTTCAGTCAGAGAGTGGTGAAGGTGTGGAATTCTCTGCCTCAGAAGGCAGTGGAGGCCAGTTCGTTGGATGCTTTCAAGAGAGAGCTGGATAGAGCTCTTAAGGATAGCGGAGTGAGGGGGTATGGGGAGAAGGCAGGAACGGGGTACTGATTGAGAGTGCTCAGCCATGATCGCATTGAATGGCGGTGCTGGCTCGAAGGGCTGAATGGCCTACTCCTGCACCTATTGTCTATTGTCTATTGTTGCCGACTCTTGACTGTGAAGTGACGTTGAAGTCATTCAGCGGTTTAGCATTTTTTTCAGGACAACTATTGTAATGCATGCTGATTCCACCAGTGACACACACTTCCTAAGGACAAATGGGAATAAAAAAATAATCTGGCAGAAGGGTGAAGGGACTCATTGCAAAAATTCCCTTGACAAATTATGGAGGAGCCTGTAAATGGACGCACATTCTGTCGGCACAAAGAAGCTGTGCACTGTTCAAAAGAAGCCTCTGCAAATCCATGTGCCCCTGGCCGGGCTCGGCCATCAAAGGATATTGAAGGGCTGGTAATATAAAGATTGCACAAACTAATTTGCAATTGTCAGATAAAATGAATGAACTAAGTAGTGTGGTCCATATAATAGAACACCACTAAAATGGGAAATTTTGTTAAGTTAGAAAAGCAATCTGGTATTGCAGCTCATCATCAACTTGTGGATTGACACCATGATGAGCTTCCATATCTTCACCACAGACCTCTGGGTCAATTTGCTCAAGCCAATAAATCCAGAATACTTGGGAGCTATCTCAAGCTATGCAGAAGAAGTCTACATCTGAAAATGATTTAATCCTTGCAGCATTGGTTTCCTGAAGTCACTCACCCAATCTATTTTGAAAGCGAGTTCAACTCATCAATTCATCTGAAGATGATGTGGGGAAAGATTTAATCGGAACCTGAGGGGCAACTTTCTCACACAGAGGGTGGTGAGTATATGGATTGAGCTGCTAGAGTACGTAGTTGAGGCAGAAATTAGAACATCATTTAAAAGACATTTGAACTGGTGCATTGATCGGAAAGGTTTGGAGGGATATGGGCCAAATGCAGACAGGTGAAACTAGTGCAGATGGGGCAACTTGGTTGGCATGGACAAGCTGGACCAAATGGCCTGTTTCCACGCTAGATGACTTTATGACACTAAATGGCTCCAAGTCAACTAAATTGCTTTCTCTCTACATCCGCAATATGAAATCAGTCGGTTTTGGGAGATAAACATCACTTATTTTAAGTTGTAATTATATTTTGATGAGTGGCTGCTCTTCTAGATGAAGACTGCTCTTATTGTGTCCATTACACATAACCCTTTGAGCAGGTGCCCCTAATTTGTTTGTGTTCAGCAGGGTTAGGGTAAATAGATTTCAACATACACACAAAGTGGTTCAATTAATACTAATGAAGAGTGCAATTATTTCAATTTACACCACTGATTAATTGTGAAACACAATGAATACCAATACAATAAACAAGCATGACAGTCAAACCTTTAAACAAGTGGATGATCATTAGTCAATTAACATGTTATCAATTAATAAATAGTTAGTTGAGCACCTCTTCGCACACCAAAAGACATCGTCTGTTTGAGAATTTGGCTGTAGGGATTTTTACTAATTATAGTTTTATCAGATAAAAGGCCAGCAAAAATCTCACCTAAATCTAATGAAAACTGCCATGAAATTCATCCCTGGTTGGCAGTATTGCCTACCATGTCAGCATATGTAGAAACAAGGAACTGCAGGTGCTGGTTAATATACAAAAGGAAACAAAGTGTGAGAGTAACTCAGCAGGTTAGGCAGCATATCTGGAGAACATGGATAGGTGATCTTTTGGGTTGAGAACCTTCTTCGGATTAAATTGTACAGGGGGAGGGGAAGAAAGCTGGAAGATGGGAGTGGGTCCCATGTCCAGTGGGTCAATCAAATAGTGACAGTGGAGTGAAGTCCTAGTCAAGAACATTGTTTTTATTACTTTCCATGATCTTTGTTTAAATCTAAATGTAATTTTACAGAAAAAGGTCATAATGTACAAAGAAATGAACTGTGTGAATTGACAAGCAGATCTTCAGGAGTATTGCTTTCGGTGGCAAAGATAAGCATTCACAGAGGCAGAAGTCAGCTGTTCTCATCTCACCATCCATCAGTTCAATGAGTCTCTGATGATTGTGAAACATGTTAAAAAAATCTATCCGCAGAGTCCTCTATTTTATGTCGTGCCGCAGAGATGAAACTTTTAACATCTTGTGTGAGTTTTTGCTCACTGCACATTCATGCTGACTTTCCTACATTGAGAGTGGAATCTACCTATGTGACTTGCCTCACCCTAATTGTACCTTTAGTCAGCCTTCTTCATCCCTTAGTTTGTAAATCAGCAGGACAATTGTTGACAAATGGGGGATTAGGGTAATGTGTTTATTGTCTCTCCTCAGACATTGTGAAGCTGTGTTTCTCGTAGCCCTGACAGAAACTGACAAAATGCATCACACTTGAAGCTGAGGAAATTCAAGTGTCAGGTGGCCCCAGGGCTCTAACCTGCAACCTCTAAATTCTTATCACTCGACCACTGGGTTGTTGTGGCCATTATTCTCAATATGTCTTCCCCAATCAATATTTACTAATTCTGTTACAGCAAGGTTGTCCATTAATGTATGGGTGGGAAGCATTAAACAGAAATGCACTTGTGGACTATTTATCATCCTGTAAAGCTTGAACTTTAATGCTCCAAATGTAAAACATATAATATTTCCAATAATTCTAGGCAAGGAATAGGCATATAAAAGTCACAATGCTTAATATGTGGCCATCAACCTAACTTCTGTTTCACTTTATATTTTGGGGAGGGGTTGTTGGGAACTAGGCGACTGTATAAATCCTAAGTGGCTGTGGACACAGACACCATTAAAGCTAAAGTGAATTGGATAAAGAGCTGTACAAAATGATTATCCAAAGCTTATTCTGCTGTCACTATTCAGTTTAAATAGCACTTTCAGAATTAACATAGAAATAGCCTTTGGAATGTTAATCTTCCAATATGATTCTTTATGAACTCAACATAGATTCAAAATGCTTCTTTTCATTACTTGCACAGCATTTCAGAAAATAAAACAGTGGTCAATATTTTGTTGCATGTCTTTACTAGGTGTTGCCGCTATTATAAAATGGCAGTGTGAGAACAATTATTTGTTAATGCTTCCCTGAAGCGAATAGAACTACCATAGAAAGAAAAAACTGTGCACAAGAAAAAAAGCTTAGTGTGTATTGCCTCGACAACTTCAACAATGGTCTGAAACACGTGCACAGACCTCTTTCCTGGGCAAAGAAACTGAAGTTGCAGTCAGACAGATCTCCAAACATGCCAGCTAGCCAAAATGAAAACAGTTGCCACTGATCTGATACGAGTGGCAACGGTCTGATTTCAGTATTAAGGAGGCATGACTGTTCTGCTCATGAGATGATCGGTTCAACTAACAGTCTGTGGAGATAGCAATGTTGACAGTACAATTCAATGCAGTGAGCTTGTTGTAACCTTTGGCAGAATTTAGCCCAATCAAATTTTTTTTTAAAGAAATACTTTAAAACTGACTACAGCAGCTGCAACTGTGTAGGAAGCCTGAGTATCAGAAATTGTTCTTTCTGTTCACATATTTCGGCTGTATTGTACATTGTACACTGACGACATGGTGATTTGACAAATCATTCCTTGACGCAAACCTGTAAACTAACCTACTCCTCTTGGGTTAAAGCATAGTTACCAAATCCTGCACATCATTATCCATTAGAGAGCCAACTTTTATTCATAATGAAACAAATGTATTGAAAGTGTAATCTATTGTTGTGATATTACTCAATATAACCTTATCCAGTCTTATGAGTCTGAAGAAGGGTCTCGACCTGAAACGTCACCCATTCCTTCTCTCCAGGGATGCTGCTGCCTGTCCCGCTGAGTTACTCCAGCATTTTGTATCTATAACCTTATCCAAAGTACACCACCACAATGACACCATCTGGCATTTTTCTAGGATGGGTGACTGCAGAGGCATTGACAGAAGATGCTATATTTAGTCATCACCAAGTTTAACAACGTCTGCCCGTGTTTGTGTCGGCTTATTTTCTGTCACTTACACCTCCCTCAAAGTAAACTTAATAAAGCTAACCCTTCCTGCTCAGTTTATTTTCTAGAAAATTAACTCTAAGCTAATTAATGATTTAATCAAATTGAATCAAATTAAAAATTGTAAATTATATTTCAAAAGCCTGGAAAAATTGACCATTTACAAAGAACAAATATCCCTTTCAAATACTAGAGAATGACCATGAAGTGCTTCTGATGATAATGAAAGCTGTCTAGCCCTCCTGCTTATCAAGGATTCACCAAAGAAAAAGTACACATTGTTAACATTAAATCCCTATAGGGGACCTGAAATAGCTTTCACTTAGCATTCCATTTTAATTGCTCGGCTGAAATAATTCAAATCTGTTTTTTTGGCGTGCCACTAATTAAAACTGCAAGATTACACAGAGAAAAATAAATACATCATCTCCGCTTGAAAATGAAAGTTTTCTTGAATGACAAATATTTTTAATCAGACCCATATGCACAGGAGCTTGGAGGGCGAGCTTAATCTCAAAACCACTCCAGCAGCATAAAACAATTCAGTGGGTTATAATTAATGTCACAGTCATAACAGCAAGCTCAAGCCACTGTTTTTCTTTCTACTTAAGGAGAAATAACTAGCTGTTATCTCTGTGCCTGCAGAGCCTCCCCATTGTAGATTCAATAATACAAGAGGTTTCTTATCACCATTCGAGGTGAATGATTGTAACTGTGATATGTTTAGACAATGTGTTGTATTTAACCCAATTTACAGGTGCCCCAGCTTGGCCACAGCAGTAAACACTGGGGACTAATAGGGAATTAAACATGTACAATAGACTAACTCCATTTACTCTCAAAACTGAAATGCATTTAGTAAACTCACTTAAAGAGACAGTAGCCTCCTTCAGGGCATGTGCTGTCATTTGTTATTTTCATCATGGGGGAGGGTTGAATTTATCTTATCTGTTACAGTGACCAAGTTTGCAAGTGCAGCACTCCCCGAGTGCCGCAGTTTATTTCATTCTTCAAATTTGCCGATTCAAGCTGCTGTCTCTTTAATGTGCGTGGGCTGTTTATTCCACGAGTCCAGTAAAATAATCTGTGTAATTCACTTACATCGCACCGCTCAGGAGATTCCATGCAATTGCCACAACCTGAGCCAGGCACGATGTCCATCACTTTGTCAAGAAATAACAATATCACTAATATTCTCCGAATCCCAACGGTTTGGTCACCACATTTGGGTTCTCTGGGATTTAAATAAAGATTACGGAGGCCTTCAAAAAATGCATTTTCTAACACAGCAACATCACTGAGAGGGAAAAAAAAACTGTACTGCTGGAGGAATCAAAGGAGACGATTTATGATTTCATTCCGATTGACGGCCGATTAAATTAAAACAGATCAGTGTTGCAATTCTTGGGCAGGTGGCTCTAGCCTGGTGACAGCCTCAGAACTATTAAATTGGTGCTGAGATGGAAAGCCTTCCGCTTGCATTCACGCACTTACTGATCAAACTGTGACAAATGAGATGTTACTGCTCTTGTAAAGCAAGGCTACAATCTGTCAAACCTGAACATAATTTGTGACCCTCAGTGACATCTTTTTTTTTCTCTTTCTTACTTTGAAAGTGGGAACAGTTGCAGAATTCCTCAATACCACATGTTTTTGAACGCAGAGAGCTAAACCGGTACAAAATGCTAATGGAAACTCGAAACCATGTATAACAATGTTGATAATTTGATCAAGTTCAGCGAAGTGGCCTTCAATAAATTATTATGTATCAGTACAGCAGTCATCTAGCTGAAATTTCTAATCACCAGTAATTCTATAGTGGGAGGGTCTCAATTTTCATTAACAGCTGTCATCTTGCTCCATTCTGAAATGGATTTAGAGCACTTTAACCTTAAAGCAGTTCTTCTTTCCTTAACTTTTCCTTGTGAGATTTTGACTGGTAATTCTGACAATTCCTACCCGGGTAATAAACGTAGAGGGCAGATACAAAAGAAATAGAAATGCTGGGATATAAATTCTAATAGCTGGATTTATTGTGCCAGATAAAAACAAAACTGTACAGGACAAACTGTTGGTTCCGGGTGCAGCTCGCATTTGATGTAAAATGGATAATGGTAACATGCATAGAAAAACTAGTATGATGTGGCATCCATATTTGGCAAATGGTGCGGCAATGTGCACTAATCCAGTCTATCACGATGAACTTTTGAGGCAGCTTTTGAAATGCCCAGACATCAGGAGCTGTCATCGGTCTTTGTTCTTCTCTTAATGCAATAGGGGCACTGGTCAATGCACTGAGAAAAGACCTGCACCCTGCTAACCTTGCCTATTAAAGGCAGGGTCTTAACAGCTGTCTAGAGTGCTAAGAGGTCACAAACACAGTTTGCTATGCCAACAACTACCACTCATCCTTGGTGAGTATGCCACGAGACGCGGTCTGGCTGATGTCAAGAGTGCATTGCAGGCATTTGCAGTTGTTAATACTTTAAGAGGAAAGGAAGACCTATTGTGCTAACAAGCTATTGTATTAAGAGATAAAGTATAGCTTTTATTCTCGCAGCCTATCTAACTAAATGGTGGTCATCAATATCATATTAACTCACGACCATTTGTCTGCTTTTCAGCTTCCTACTGTTACACTTAGTAAAACTACTTAAGAAGGTTAGTTAAGAAACTGTGGAATATATTACAGTTGATTCTGATTAAAACAGGCATGTAATAACAAGCAACAAAAGCAAAGTTAAGTCTCCATACAATTCTCAGTAAAAATGGAAGAATATTATCTTTTCTTTTGGGGTGGTAAACCAAATAGGGAGTTGCAGAGAAATATTGTGCCATCTTTGAAGAAAATGCTTCCTGCATTGAAATGTTGTCGTTAGTTCAATGCAAGTCAAAAGAGTTATTGCCTCCTCATTATTTTCCCCAGAGGTAATTGGAGTATTCGTTTCAAACTATTCCTCGTTAAGACCACCATTCAGAGATCGCTACATTCCATTTGTGACTTGTGACAACATTTTGACACTAGGAATGCAGAACTGGAGGTCTTAGCCATAGCTGTCACTTGTCTGTGTATGATTAATCTTATCTCTACACTTTAGCAACTCCCAAATATAGCCCAAATTAGACATTTAAACAGCTTGTGGGCTTAGGTGAATATTTTAGGCACTGATATGGCTGCTTCACTTTCACAAACCAGTTAAGACTTTCTGAGTGCCTTTATAAATCAGTGCAAGTATATAACATGTATATGTGTATAAAATTTGAAAGTTAAAGAATATAAGCATACACCTGGTTTTGAAGTTATAAGATTTTTGATATCTTGGGATTCAGTTAAAGATGGAATACCGATGATACCATTTTAACTTTTGAACATTACCTCAGTTATATCGTGGATTTAAGATCACCCTTTTTTATAAAACGATTGTCATACTTTAAATAGTAAATAGTCGATCATATAATAAAGACCAATAATAGTTATTTGAGTCTTACTTTTGAATTTTGTTATTTTGTTAATTGATGCTCAAACTGAATAAGTAATTTAACAATTTCAATTTATTTAATATAATTTGATATGAAAAACAAAACAAGAGTGAAGCATTTAAATAATATGGAAGATCTATATCTTGAAATTATTTGATGATTTGCTCTGAAGCTTTTGAATCTATTCTGACATTATTAGATTTAAAAAAAAAACATTAATAAAGAACAGAATGTTCAATTATACATCTAAACTCAGAATCAAATCCATTCATAAAACACAATTTAATGCACTGCTTTTGCCTATTGAAAAATACAAAAAAATAATTTTTCTTAAAGTTTTAGTGTTTCACAAAATGTGAATGCTTTGTCCCTTTGGAAATTAGAAATATAAAAACAATAGATTGTGTATGAATAAAGTCTATAATATTTGAAGGATATAATAGCCACGTGCCTAAAAATAAAAATATTGATATTAACAGGAGGGGAAATCTTGTAAGATTAACAGGGAATCAATACAAATGCGATTCTAAGCTTTTATTTGCAATGCTATTCGGCTTCTGTTTGTCGTGGGTTCATGAACCAGAAACGACAATCTACATAAATGAAAGTAAACAGGGTGATGTGGGAAACCTTCTGTCCATTTGTCACCAAGATACATTCAGAATCTAATTGACTTTTATAATCTGGTAGATGGATAGTAACTACAACAATGACAACATTTGGTTCAAAATCTGTTCACTGCAATACACTCTCCTTCTCTCTCTCACTATTTCCTTTCAAACTACAAATGAAACAATTAAAGTGGTTGATTTAAGAAAAAAAAATAATGCTTCTAGCCTTGGGTGAAAGCATTGATACTATCCCAATCCAGATTTAAGCATTGCTCTACGCTGGCCATGAATCAATGACGAGAATTCAAAAAAACTTGTTTTTAAATAGGTGTAAGTTTGGGCTGAATAAATTGCTTATTCTGCAAAAGATTAGTTGAGGAAATTTAAGAACATTAAAGTAATGGATCTATTTCAATAAAAGAAGGCATTCAAAGAAATGAGGAAATGGATTTAAACCCTGCGCAAGTTCAAAAGATAAATGTTCTAAGGATATAATCAACTGACTTCACATTTGACATGAAATATAAAAATATCTTTAGGCAGGGAAATAGCATGAGGGGATTAATTCTCAATTTCTGCATTCAAATGAGGATCCTGTTTTGGAAGGCAGCCAGTCAGAAGCAGGTTTGTTTTCTATCTTTTGAAAAAAACTACTTGTGGAAAGCATAGTACAGCTGGAAATGTCTTGTGTCCCTTGCTAGTTCCTCCCTTGAGACCCTCCAAAGGGTATGAAAATATTCACCAACACTTACCCCTTAATTGTATTCAAGCTCCCAGAAGGCAACACTTGACAAAAATCACCATTAGCTCCTGACAGTACAACATGTTCAGGAAATGCTTACCTGATCAATAGAAAGTCCATGGGGACTTACTTTACAACTTTGGAATGGTATAAAAAAATCTTCCTTTTGTCCGATATTATAAAGTATGTGGTAGTATTTGTTGTCTTATTCTCCCTTTGTTTTTTTTTGTCTGCCAGAAATGCTAAAGGCCAGGAGCATATTACAGAAAGCTTTTGACAAATTAATAAGTAAATGTCAGTGCAAGAGAAGTGAAAAATGCTCTTATTAAAAAACTTGTTTATATCTTGATTCCGGAGTTTTATTAAGTCAATCATCTTTCCGGCATCATAATGAGGACAAAACAAATAGATTAACTTTAAATAGACAAAGTGAAGCATTAGATTGGATTTCAGTCTGGAGGGAAAAATTAGGCTGGGCTGCTGTGAGATTATGATTTCCTCGGTTTTCTCAACTATTCCTGCAAAATTATACTAAAGAACTTCTTCAAGAGAAGTTCCCAGCCACAAGCAGTCTGAGTGATAGGGTGGGGGACCATCGGCTGGAAGCCCGGTTCAGAAGGTCATAGGCTATGAGAGGAGGTTGGTGCATTGGGGACTGAGAGACACTGTGGCAGGGGAATTTGTTCCAATCAATTGAAGAATCCGAGTCATGGATAGAACCATATCTTGAGGCACCATGTGCTGGTCACAAGTAATCGTGAATGATAGTTGCGGATTCTATTGTTGGCATTTGAGAGCTGGCTAGAGCTGGGGCTAAATGGCAGCTATGGGCTGAATGGTACAGGCAGTTTGTTTAGTAGGAGATATGGTGCACTCAATTATAACACAACACGCTGGTGGAACTCAGCGGGTCAGGCAATGTCTGTGGATGGAATGGACAAGCAACGTTATTGGTCAGAACCTTTCTTTAGACTGATAGTAGTGGGGGGGGATAAAGCTGGAACAGAGAGGTAGAGCCTGGCAGATGATAGATGAATACAGGTGAGGGGGGTTTTGTTTGGCACATGGTTGGAGTAAGCGATAAGAACTAGATGTGAAAAGGAGACAACAGGTTTTAGATAAGGAGAGAAGAAGAGCGAAATGTCAAGTCAAAGGAAGGAAAATGTAAAACCAAAGGGGTGGAAATGGACTGGGAGGGGAGAGAAGAGAAGGAGTAAAAGGGAAATGAGGGACTCGGGGATGTGAAATTATGTAGGAAGGAGGGGAAATGAGCAGGATGAGGATGACTGGGAGGGTGGGAGATAGACACAAAATGCTGGAGTAACTCAGCAGGACAGGCAGCATCTCTGGAGAGAAGGAATGGGTGATGTATCAGGTCTGTGTGCGCACAGAGTTTGAAGGATGCACATTGGAAACATTCCTGCTCCTTCTAGTCAACAAAGGGTGCTGTAAAATTAACTCCTTCATGATTAAGTGACCACCACCCATTTTCAACTAACAGATTTTCAGTGTTGATGAGCTACAGCTCAGCTATTTTGGGGAATTCAGCCGCATGATGTGTGAATGAATGGCATCATAAAACTTTATGGGGGAAATTTTTTTTTTATAAACGATGAAGTAAAGTTGACCAGAAATATTGAACTGATACTTCTCACTCACGATATAATTCCCATACCTTGATTTGCAAATCTGACTTCGCGAATTGTTCCAATGGCTGATGTTTTTATCAAATTGTAGTAAAATTTTGGAGGTTGTGATTCATAGAAATTTCTAAAGTATCGATTGAAATGCCTTTTTAGTGAAATAGAGTCTGTGCATGTTTGGTAATACAGTCTAAATGAAAAATTTAATCAAATATAGAGGTTTAACTTACACTAAGTTGAATCAGAATTTGTATTCATTCTTTAAAGTATGCTATCTGAATGACACCAGCTGCATTTTCAAATAAAGCTCACCACTCTCAGCGATGCATGTGACAGGGCCATAAAAAAGATCCAGCACCCAAACTGGTCACAACAGTCCCGATTTTAACCAGGATGGATAGAATGTAAGGTGAGAATGTAAGATCACTCCACTGTACTGATCTCAGCAGCTGATACTACGTGACTTTATTTCCAAAATACCATCTACATCTAAAAACAATGAAAAGGGTTTGCACAGGTCCTGTCTGAGGAGGAGAAGCCTTGATCAACAGAGAAAGTGTGAAGAAAATATACTTATTTGGACTATGGTCATCTCCCCATTGGCTTGACAGCAAAACACACAGCAGTTCCGCCACTCCGACCAGAGTTAACATTTCAGTCCAGGCTAACATAATGAAAGTTTAGTTTAGTTAGTTTAGTTTTGTGTATTGTCAGATGTACCGAGGTGCAGTGAAAAGCTTTTGTTGCGTGCTGACCAGTCAGCAGAAAGACAAAACATGATTACAATCGAGCTATTTACAGATAGATTTGCTCTTTAATTGAAGGTCCAGGATGCAGGGTCCAGGGTCCTTTGCTGTCAGATCAGCAGTGCAGGTGGAAAATGGTGCGCAGGACCAAGAAAGAAACTAAATCACTAGGCCAATTTTAACTAGCTACTACCGAAACGTCCAATGAATAAACTGAAAATGACCACACAAATGTTTGAATTATCTTAAAATATAAAGTATCAAATAACTATACGGGCAGACAGTAATATTAATGTCCACTGATTAATATGGTCAGGAATTGCAACAGTGCATTTAAAGGCAATTATTAGTTTGGATATTTATATAAATATTGGCTCATTTAGTTTCAGTAATCATAGTACTGTCCTAAATTGAAGCTTTGACCACAAAACAAGAGGTGACAATGTTAAAATGTGGAAAAAAGAAACCTTTTGTATGATGGTCATTATTTATCTTCATGTTCTAGAGCTTTGCATGAATTTAGGCATTGCATAATACGAAAACCAAGAACTAGTGACAGGACGATGATTTATGTCTTGAGCCAGGAAGATTCGGAGGGCCCGCAGAGGGTAAAGTGCAATAGGGGGAGGCTAGACAGCTGCTCTCAGTAGGCTTGCTTTGGCAGCCAGTCTGTAGTTACCTCTTGTGAAACCTGTACCTGCAGACGAGCTGATCCACAACCACTCTCCACTAGCAGATGGGGCAAGGAAGAAGCAGAAGATGAATATTAAAGCAACACAACAGTTCTTCTATCAAGCAACAGATTTGAACACTGGCAAATGAACGAACAGCCACTACAGAAACACATGCTGGCATCAACATGACAAGATAGTGCAGATTTTCTTCCTTGTCACCGTGAAGCAAAACTAAAATCTGAGAGCAGTTTATAAAAATATATATATATATATAAAGGAGGAGTATCCGTGCAGTATGATTGCTCCCAATGGCAATCTTCTTCCCAGAGGGCAATCCAAACTTCGAATACCTTCATGTTCTACATCCAAATTTGTGCTTCATTAGGCTACAGAGTGTTCAAGGTTTCCATTGTGGACACCCTAATTGCCTATTTGAAGCAGTAATTCCAGCGCGGGGAAGGACCCCAGTATCAAACTGAGCCACATCACAACAAATGGGAGTGCCATGTTGATATATGTGTATATGGGTGGCTGGGAGTAGAACAAAAGGCTGCTATTTGTCTGAAGGCTCCTGGGGAAAGATGCCATATCAAAACTAGCACAACATCCGTCAGGCCTGTCTCCAACTTCCCTTATCAATTACTGAGCTGTCATCTAAACTCTTGCACATAAGCAAATGTTAAAACATTTAAAACAAGCCTGCATAATGCGTTTCTGCCACGTAAAGCAGAGATCTATCTTGGCAGATGTGAACAAACAGTGGCTACCCAAGGTGCTCAATCCGGCAACGCTGCAAGAATGAAGCAAACCATTCCATTACTGGGTTTTATTTTTGTAAAAGGAAAGGGATATGAAACATTGTTTATTAAACACAGCGCATCAGAAATTTTTGGTTTTCAGAAGAGAACACCTCCAAGGTTATTCTGCACTTGCTGATGCAAAGCTGGCACCATATGTGTACGGTGCATGTGTAAAGCACACAGTTATAAAGCTTGATTACCTGTTTTTGAAATTTGTGGATGGAAAGAGAGATGGAAAGGGCTGGGCAGCATTGCAAACTTCTGTGCATGCCAATTCTACTTTTAACATCATTATTTTCTATCACTTAGAACTAAACCAATGTGATTCAAAAAATTGTTTTAAATTGTAATTTAAAATGGGGCCATAAGCTGTGTTTGTTTGAAGGTAAAATTCTCAGAACCTAGTTTTGGAGTAAGCTTCATGCACGGCAATAACTTTGAGATTGAAGTAACATCATGTTATTTTAGGTAGCAACACAGAGTGAGCCTTGATGCAGAGATCAGCGTAACAATGACATTACAATGACAGTGTCCTTTTAGCTGTGTCAGCATATCACAACAATTTTGTTTTGCAAATTCCTGACATTAAACATTTCAAGATACATTAATAAATTGAATTATGTTGTAAAATGATCCATCTTCTCAGTCCAATGTGGTATCTGAAGTGGATTAGCTCAATTTCATATTTATTTATTCCGTGAAAGATGGCCACATTTGTAAAGGTAGGTCATGTGCATTTGATTTGTGGTGGTTTTAAAATGCAGTGTAGTAGAAGGTGATAAAGGGGATTCTCTCTCTTTCAAGAGCCATTACTATTAACATTTAATTACAAAGTACCATGAGTGCTCCTCTTGGAGAGGTCAGGCTTCCGACTCTTGCAAAACGCGCAGAAATCCTTCCAAAGCCCATGCATTATTTCACTATTTAATTCGATGGTCTGTTTTTAAAATTGAAATTGTCTCCCTGTGTACTTTTGTTCTATATTTTGCTTGCTTTTTGAAGATACAGGATCATGTATTCTGAGACAGCTTGCAAGCTGGGCTAGTCAATGGTTGTGACAAACACACAGTTTTCAAAACAGGTAAGGTAAAAGTGTGATTAAACTTGGAGAATCCGCACAGACTCAGTTCCCTTCTTAACCTCCACAACACCTTTGCACCCCCACAAGCTCAAGATTGAATCACCAATTTCATGTAATCTTCTACTTGGTGACTCTGTGATGAAATGAAATGCTTGTTGAAATAGAACTTTGGAATTTGAACTCTTGTAATCAGAAGAAGAAATTATTTACATGAAGCTTCTTTACTCACGTAGTTGCAATACTTGAATATACATGTGGGGGAAAAACTCAAATAATTGGCTTTCATAAATCCTATTGTTGAGATAATTGCAAAAGTTTAGTGAAATTGTTGGCCACTGTGGACAACAATCATAATTAGTTATACCTCCTACATTTTATGCACATCACATTATTATTAACACCTCTCAAAAATAAATTGAAAACAATGAAAGTCATGAAATGAGCTTGTTAAGACTTACAGAATTAGCTACCAGAATGTAATAAATACAAAACAGATGTGTATTTATTTCACCTACCTCTGCAGATTTATCAATGAAACATATAATATTGACACTTATATTATGTGTGCTTATATTATTTCAGTCACATAAAAATGATTAGAGGGATCACAATGTAATATGAGTGCATTTGTTTACACCATACTTTGCAGGGCATTTTAAAGGTAAATCTATTAAGGATTTTCCTTACCTTTATGCTGGTATAAAATGTGATGCCCATAAGAGGAAAAACATAAAGTAAAACAGCTGGAGATTTAAAGACACACAACGAAGCATCTTACCTTCTTTGAGCATGCCTACTTTTAGGCATTTCATGAAACGGCAAGCCTGGCAAGATTTGCGTCTACGCTTTGTGATTTCACATTCATTTGTCGCCGGGCAGCTGTACTCAATGTTACCTGCAGTAACATAAAGACAGAGGATAAGTCACGGAAAAATTCTGATGAAGCATTTTCACTTAAAGGAGATATGGCTGGATATCTGATTTCTTACATCAGTTCCACCTCTTTCTCCCTCTGTGCTGTCTCCCCTACCCTCCTCCCCAACCTTCCATGGTCCTCTGTGGTTAAATACATTAGTGTCTTAATGAAAATGCATTTTGTTTATTGTCCTCTGGAGAGGAGGGTCATCGCACAGAGTGCATAAATTGCTAGTGCAGACAAGGCAGGTTGGCAGTGAGTGTAATTGTAACCTTGATACTTCATGTTAGCAGCACTCAGGGTCCATCACATTCCCCTAGAAACATATGCAACTCCCTGTAATTAGCACCACATCCACCTGGGACAGCAGCTCTGATGAAATATTTCAGAGTTAATCACACTTTGTAAACACTGATTTATATTGACTACCCTTCTCTGAGCCGACGCTTCCTCATTAAATAACAGATTAGTGGAACACTAAGAGACTAAATACTAAAAACTCCTCACTCAATGCAAAACCTTGTGTAAAACAACTGGTCTGGGAAAGAAATCTATTCGCACATATACATCCTTTCAGGCCATTGCTTAATGGAGATTATAATTTACCTTGTATTCAGGACGGCATACATTATACAAACTCTGCTTTCGTAAAGAAAAATTGATTGTTGAAATTCCTAATTCCGTTTACATATACAAAAAAAGTGTACATTTCTAACCATGCATTTATATTTATTAGAACAGAGACTGGTAAATTTGGTAGCATATAACTTGAACATGTGGACCTGAAGTGTTTTTTTTTGGAATGAAATTCTTGGTCTTGTCTATATTTACTTAATTGAAGATATTAAAAATGAAAAATAAAACCTACTGGGGTCCATTTATGGAAACATTTCTTGCTATGTGCAATCTGTAACTTGCTGTAAAAGTGTCCTCACAGCCACATAAATGAAAACAGGGATTGATTGACATAATGTACCAGATGAGGCGATGATGGTGCATGTATCAGGCCAGTATCATTCGGTACAGCAGCCTTTGATGCTGAATGAAACAAACTGCTGGGCAACAAACAGAGTCAGTGACCAAATACTGAATCCATTATAACCTAATTACCTATTGAAGCTCTTGGAAATTAAATGGTTGCAGTAATGTAATAGGTTCAGGTAGGACAGGAGAGAGGAGCTTTGATGCAATGACTATATTGTGCATTATATTGCCATATAAACTCCAAGTTTTCAAAGTTGCGAAAGAATACACACTCCCATTTTCTCAGATGCACCTCATGATATCAGATACAAAATCGTACCTTAATCTAAACAAGAATTGTGATTTGATTCCGAATCAATTGACACTTTATAGAGGATGGAAGCTGAACATAAGCCATTGAAAGCCAGCTCCCTGTTGGATCTCACATCTATCTTTCAACCTTCTCACTGTATCATAATTTATATGAATGCTTTGTACAGATGTTACACAAACAGATATAAATGAAATGGGTCATTGTGGTTAATAGAGACATTTACTTCTGGGAAAAAGCTTGAGAAAAATGTTGTCAAAAGTTATTTACAAGTTTTTAATCTCCCTTCACATTAATTAATTACTATATGCACCATTAACCAGGCATTAATGTCATTCACATCAACTATTCATTTCATTTTAGATATTATGAAAATCTGTAAGTTCTATGATAAAATGAAGGTATTTAATTCTAATTTAGAACTATTCACTAATTTAAGGTGAATTATCTTCTAAATTGAAACTAAATACCTTCGTAATATATTTGAATGAATGAAAACCTGACCATTTAAGTAAAAAAGAACAATGATTGTTTTTAGAGTACCATACATTTAGCCAAAGCTTAGTTATACCCAGTATTTTAAGAGCAAAAAATAAAGGAACGTTGCCAACCAACATTTTATCTTTGAAATAATGCAATTTTTTCAGAATTACACATTTTATTAATTTGTCATTCTAAATGAAAATAATTGTGAACAATCAGACCATCCCTTGTAAGGACTATGAAGTAGACTAAAAGGAATTAACAGAACAGGAGGGCTACACGCGTGTAGCGGGTTGCACTGATGTGTTGTAGTTTCAGTGACCTGGGTGCGAACCTGACCTTGGGTGATGTGTGCATGGAATTTGTATCTTCTTCCTTGGGCCTGTGTAGGTTTTCTCTAGTTGTTGAGGTTTCCTCCTACCTCCCGAGGATATGCAGGTTATTAGGTTGATTGGTATCTATAAATTTCCAAACATGTGGAAGAAAGGTAGGTAAAACCAAGGTGTTGTTATGGCTTGCTTGAAAGAATAGGTAGAGGAGGTGGGGAAATGGGATTTATCTGAGACCTGGCACTGACTCAATGGGCCAGATCTCCTATATTTGAAATTACCTGGCAAAGACAACTGCTGACCTCTTTGCCTCATCTGGGGAAAGTTTGTAAAACCAAGTTTGATCTGTTCAAAAGTGCTTTATCTTCAGATAACCTACTAGCTCAAAATTTATTTTGTCAGCTGATAACCACAACCACAAATGTAGCTTGATCGATTAATCAAATTCGAGAGATAGCAGGAGGAGTGGCATGGCGGTAAAGCTGCTGCTTCAAGGCGACAGAGACATGCGGGTTTGTACATTAATTGATAATTTCCCCCAGTGTGCAAGACGCAAAAGTGGGATAACATGGACTAGTGTGTAATGGTCGGCATGGACCTGGTGGGCCAAAGTGCCTGTTTCCATGCTGTATCTCTAAACTAAACTAAATAGAAGCTGACTGAAGCAAAGTTGTGCTAAAACTCAATTGGTTTTATATTTTACGGGGCTTTATGTTTTGCCTTCATTACAAATATTGCAAGGATACTTCATAGAATATGAAGGAGACATTACCTTGTATAGTGCGCTTGAAGAACGCTTTGCATGCCTCGCATGAAGCCACACCATAGTGATATCCTGAAGCTATGTCGCCGCAGACCAAACATAATCTTTTAGGTATGGAGTTCAACATGTACTCGCACTTGGTCTGCGAGTCTTCGGCTATAGTGCTTGAACAGTCGTCGTATCGTTTAAGAGAGCTGCCGTTGGTACCCAGGGTGGTGGTGGTGTAGAGCGGGGGTGAGTCCAGGCCATTCTGGTGTCCATTCATAGTGGAGCTGTAGCTCCCACTGGCGTCCGACGAGCCACCTGGACTGTGGTGATTGATACTGTCTGTCAGTGAGGCAGGGCTGGACGGCTCTGTCTTAATGTATGATGAGCAGGTCGAATCAATGTGTCGATCCTTTGCTGACATTCTGCAGAGAAGCCTGTGGGAAGAGCGTTGAATTAAAAATAACATTCTTTAGGGCCTTCTTGAGAGGCAAGGGACCAGGCATCATTCATTCGTTAGTCAATACAAGTTGTTCTACACGAACATAATCAGCATAAGGGCACGACAGAGGTTTATCAAAACTGGAGACAGGTGGTAAACAAAACATAAAGCAGGGGAGGGGGTTGCGTGGAGGAGGGGCAGAAAGAACAGAAATGATCCACGCACACTATTCCCAAGATCGTTTCTTCCACTCAAATTCTACCCGAGCAATGACTTCTCGCATTCGCTACGAACAGTTCAGAGAAAGACAGGCTATCTGCGTATAATCGTCCCTGGATTATGGCAGAAAGACTTACAAGATTTTTTTTTTTTTAAATACTCATACACTGGACAAAACCAGCAGGGCAAGATTTAAAAGCAATGACTGCAGTTAACACGTTGAGATTTAAATGTGGGTTGTCTAAAAATGCTAATAGAAAAGTTGTAACAAAAAAAGTACAAAGGCACAATTCCCCAAAGATTGATTTAATAATTTTTCAATTGACACAAATTAACCCCCATTTGAAAAACACAACCGAATCTTTGCCTTCAGTGCAGAGTGATATCAAATTTTGCATTGACAGCACAAAATGGAAAGAAGTCAATTCTTCACTCACAAAAGGATAAGATCATAACCTCCCAAATAGCTTTTTTTCCTGACAGAAAAGGTTTTCTTTGTTAAATATAGTTTTTTGAATTCCATTGCTCGCGTGGCTAATGTGAATTTTAGTGCCTCTAATTTTAAATTCAACTGCAGATCAGAATAAAAACTAGCACCTGACAACTGAATTTATAGATAGTTGTGCATGTTCCAGTTCCACGTTAATAGTGCCATGGAATTTCAAGGGGAGAGAGGAAGAGTGCACTAATAATTTCCAACTGAAGCCTGTGAACATAATGTATTGGAGAGCAGTAATTACAATGTAATAAGTGGAAGAGTAAGTACTCTAAATTAGAGGAATTCACAGAGCTGTTGTAAGTCAATGCACATTCTGCTCTCTCTAATGTTGACTTGGGAAAAATTTAATCCCCACTCTTTGCCCCGAGTGGTAGTCAAGGGATGGGAGAGATATCAATTAATTACTGCTCTCATTAACAGCACTGGCTGCAAGGAAAATTTGTTGCAGGCAGGGTCCTTGACTCCTACAGTCTGGTGAAAGAATGTCTCTCTGAAACCATACTGAGCTGGACAGAAAGAGCATTTACCTGCTCGACACTTTAACCCCTTTCTATAATAACAAAGAGAAATGTGTAGTGCACTGCCAAATAGTAGACGACAACCGATAAGCCGTTGAAGCCAATTTTTTTTTTAAAGCTGCAGTTAAATGAATGACCAAATGCAATTAAGCAACTATAAAGTATAAAGCGGGAAACTTACCAGTCAAAAGGGATTAGTCTGTTTCCTTATTTATACTAGTTAGTTCACTGATTTCATTTAGCTAATAGCAAGGTACAAGTATTAATGTTACTACTTATTTCCTTCAATTGCTGGGGGTCTCCAGTGTGCTTATAAGTCAGGTAGCTGACTTATGCTGCCTCCAGAGTTAAATAAATCTCCAGGTATTTGAAAACAATGTAGTGAAAGAAAGCAACAGGGATGAGGCAAAACAAAATTTAAATCCCTTGTTGGTTTTAGTCATTTGATGCATTGGCAAGACACAGCAATCTGTGCATTACTTCCACTACCTCTAGAGAATATCTGGGTTTGTCAGTAGGATTTCTGTCCATTCAGAAAATTCTGTGAACATATTTACTGCAGTGCAGGCTTGATAAGACATTTGGAATGGACCAATGCTTCTGTGGCCTCAGCAGCATTCTGTGATCCTTATCTATTCTAGAGTATTATGAACAGATATCTAAGAGTATTACAGTCATATTTTTCAGAGGACACTTTGCAAGCTAAGGCGTCACAGCATCTGGCCTTTGACCTGCCGCCAAACGAAGAGATGGTCAGTAGTTGGACTTGAATTCTCCTGCCTCGGCTAAGTGAGTTTTGTCACTTCTTTGTTGGGCTTTGAAGAGGAGAAAATGACATCACTCAGCTCATTGCACTCCAGTGATTTCCAAAGCTAACACAGAACCCTACGATGCCGACTATGACACCTTGTAAGGCAGCAAGCCATCCATTATGAGAAAAACATAAAAGTTCCCCCTTCCATCTTCATATCAAAGGAATATACAGGCACCAAAATACGGCACCATATTTGTTAGACCGGATGGACCATTAATTTCAACAACAATATTGAATTTTGTTAAAATTATTTGAATATTGGCATCCTTACATATCAGTAATTCCTTTGTCCAAAACAGTGCCTAACTAGTACTGCTGCAGTTACGTATTTAACTCTATTTACAAACTATTCAATGTAATTGTTATTGTGGAAATGATAATAGCTGCATCAATTTCCGATCCTTCCACATTCTGGCAAGATTCAGCATGGCTGTATTTCTTGCTTATAAATCACAAGCTCTGGATAACATTGTGCCTTTTTTAAGTGTCAAGTAATTTATTAACTGGTCTGTCCTGGATATAAGTTAGTAATTAAATTCAACAGAATATCAGCCATTTAAAAAAATCCTGAGCTACTCATTTTTGCAAATACTATATTCAAGTTATTGATACATACATTAGGTTTTGAAAAGTATTGAATTTAATCTTGAACTTGTGGCAGCTGACAGTAAAGTTATTTTATCGGAACAGAATATTATTTTAAGCCATTTATGAATCAATTTTCTTTTCATTCTCATATTTCCCTCTTGCTTTGAAGAAGTTGTCCAAACCAAAGAAGCAGGCTTCTCTGAATTTTAGATTAGCAGTTTAGAAAGTACCACTGTAATTCTTTTGTGCTTCAGTGAAAGAATCCAGTTATGATGTTAACTCTTCTCCCTTGGAGAACACGCTGTGATTCACTTTTCTGCCTGAACTAATTGTACTCTCCACACAAGGTGCCAAAATATGGATCGGTCAATAGGAAAAATGGAAACAAAATGCATACATTGTGGAAAGGGGTAAAAAAAAAGCACATTCAGTATGTTGGGAATCAACACTGTAATGTATGATTTGGAAAACATGACTATTTCAACGTGACAAGGTGTCATTATGGAATCTAAATGATACAATAGCTTGTCAGCTGCCGGAGCAAACATATCATCATTGCATTAAGGCATTGTACTGAGGAGAGAATGCTTCTTTTTAGTCAGCAACAGCAGCATTTCATAAGTACACCAGAGATTTCCACAGGTACAGATTAAAATCCCGAGTCCAGTCAAATGAAAGTCAGTCAGATTGGGGAACAATATGGAATGTGTGCTATTCTAGAGATTTTCTTTTGTTTTTGTTTTAATTAGTGTATGTAAGTTCTAAATTACCACCATAAAGATTGTGAATTTCTACAGCAAAGGGCAGAAAGTAGAATATTCTGTGAATGGACGTGCTGGAGATTGGGGAGTTAAAAATGGCAGGCAGCAGATATTATAACAGGAAGAGTTAAGAGGAAAATGAGAAGCTTCACATTGAAACTACTCATCAGAGTTTGACATTATGTCACACAATCCTCTCAATAGCAGTCTTTTACTCTCCTGGCAAGAACGTGGCCATTGAAATACAACAATAAAGCAAACTACATTTGTTATAATGGAGCTAACACATTGTCTGAAAAGGGTAAATTTAAAAAGGGTCAAATGCGCACTGAAGGTACTTTGCATGAAAGACAAGATCCCTTCAACCTTGGTGCTTGCCAAGATATGCATTTTACTTATTCGGAATGAGAACAATTATTTGAGCAAAATTATCAACCTATTTCAATTTATTTGCGATTTTATTTTAGTTTAATTTTATTACTGCTCATATGTTAATTAAAATATTGTAAATTCTTTATGATGCTTTATGCATAGGTTTTCCCCAATATGCATAAAACTGCAACAATCTATATATTTCTGTTAAATCATGCAGCACACCAGAGAAGATAAATAATTTAAACACTTTTTAATGCTGGACTGGTATCGTGGCTGTGGTGTTACTTTCACTTTTGACTACACACAGTCAAACAATGCAGTGATCCAATTTCTTCAATAATAATGTTATTATATAAAAGGCTGGAAGAACTGCAGGAAAAACTTTAATTAAGCTGACTATAAAGAATAGCAAATTGAAACATTGCTTAAAACACTCTTTTCAATATCCTCACTAAATCTAATATAAACCAGGGCGATTTGATTAAGTAATTGTTGTAAAATTCCATTGCTTCTTGAATTTTATGAATCCTGATATATTTATCTCTTTTCCCTTTTCACTAAGTGTTCCTCCTCCTCCATTTTTGCAGTAACTCAATTATGCAACTTCTTTCAGTTGATCGAAAGATATCAAATGGTCAGCCTGTTACCCATCACTTACAATAAAGTTCACAAGTCTTTATCTATTATACCTGCCAGTTTGCAGAATGCAGCCATGTTCAATTATATAAATCAGTTGTGTTGTAACTTCTATAAATGCAACTGCATTTTTATATATTTTTTTAAACAACATGGAAAAGGGTACACTGAGAATTTATTGCATAGGAAAAAAAATCAAAGTTTCTAACCAAAAAATATGTTTTCCACTTCCCCCATGCATTAATTCTTTGCCTTATTCATCTTTCATGCCGCAGTCAATCTCACCTTATTTTTCTTTTACAGAACTTGAAGAGTATGAAATGTAACCTTCTGATATTAAAACACATTGGTCACAGTTTCAAAATCTCAGCACTGACAAGAGAGGCACCCAAATGAAATATATCCAACCACCTCCTAACCCGAGGTTTTCAAATTATTTAGAGCAAGGATTAGGAACAATGTTCATGAAGTAACTGTTCAAATATTCCCACTACTGTTGGTCACTAATTAAGTTGCTCCATACACCTGCAGCCTCAATGCTCAGCACCCTCACCATAACTCCAAAGCAGACACCTATGATCCCAAATTTATGACCTTCACTTTTTACAAATGGGCTGGTGGCTCAGGTCCAGAATTTCTTCCAAATATGAGAAAATTTGAAAAGAGAAGGTTGGTGGGAAAGATGCAGCAAATAGTTGGCAACAATCTAGGCCTTTGATTTTACGATGAAAAGGAAATTGAGGGAGATAAATAGTTAAATTCTGAGAACAGAGGACAAAACGTTTACAGGAAGGCTAAATGTCAGAGCAATGTACAGCTTGTATGCCTAAAGAAATTCCTGTCATGGCAGTTAGCTTATTTACAGCCATTAACATTCATATTTATATCAGCAAAATAAGCCAGGAAAGTACTCCTTTACATTGGTGCTGATATTTTAACGTTGTCTTCTCTGTCATTATTTTATTGCGCAGATTACTTCCAAAGCATTGACGCTCATTACAGGACTGAATTTAATGCAAGGGATATTCCAATAAAAATGAAATTATGCCCTATGTCCTATCATCCTCATTAAACAGAGATTGTGCACTGATTTTGATACATAGAAATCAATTGTTGTCTGGGAGAACAGACTTTGAAAAAAAAACTCATGAGAAATACATTCCCATTCAATTCAAGTAAATCCCTATTCACAAATTTTGAGAAAAAAATTGGACCTAAAATATACTGCAATCATGCAGCAGATTTTAATAAATGTGCATATGACTTGCTGCACAGCTTGGTGCAAATATTCATTTACACTAGACTCATTTGCACTTACCTTGAAAATAAAATGCACAGAATATGTTTTCACTGTGATGCTCCTGCAGTTTTCAACAAAAAAAAGGCCCACACGTTACACCTGTTCGGTTCCTTTGCTAAGCACAGAATGGCATTTCATCACAATCACTGTTTAACTGAATGTTTAGCCTTCGCGTCTTGCACCATGCTGTCAGCTCACTGCGGGGAGTCATGGAGTTGTTGGCACATTTGATCTTACTGCCATTAAGAAACTGACTTTACACACTGATTGTCCCAGCTCCCGTTTCAGATACTCCACAGTAACCACCTTTGCTTTTTTTTTTATGATGACACTGTGACAAGGTGATTTTATACACTTGGATTTAGTAATAAAGACGTCAATCAGTCTAAGAACCATCACAGCTGCTAATGAAGTTGCGTGGGTCGGTGGGGATGGGGATGGGAATGTAGTTGGGAGGGAACCTAGATCTGTAAAAAATATATGTACATTTAAAAGGGGTCACAGTGAGCTGAAACAAAAGTGTAATTAAAACCTATTTAATTAAGATGTAGATCTTGATTAAATATAACAAGACCGTTTAAAAAAAAAGCCAGTTTCCTCTGGCTTCGGTATGAAAGTCATGTCTTTAACCAGATCAGATTCTATAAATTGGTTGTCAGGAAAGGATTGTTGAGATTTATACCCATCTATCAACCTACAGAGGTAGTTGTGGCTGAGCAGGCTGCTGTGACTCCCATCTGCAAAGCATCTTAAACGTGAAGAAGGCCATTTGCTAAAGTCAGTGGCACAAGATCACATTTGAATGATTGTATATTTACTTTGGAACAAAAATGCAAACTGCAGATTCTAAGTCGGTGAGTAATCTTGAGAAGATTCCAAATAAAAACTTTAAATGTGACCATAAAAGACTGATACGGTAATGCTACTGCATTACTTACAGCTTGATTTGTTCTGCTCAGTACATTATATCTGTACTTCATTGTAACCCCAGATGAAATAGCTTAATGTGCATGTATAAGTCCTGTATACGGCGTACAGCCTTTAACCCGAGTCCTGATGTTATACCATTTTGCACAAGGTTCAGCCCACAGCTAATTGATCACATCCAGTCCTCTTAACTAGCATTTCCTATTGCATCCTCTCAGCTGCTGAAATGAAGTGACAGAGCAGAAGGAAAAATGGCAGCATCCAGACAATGTAGGCAAGGTAGAGTTTGATTAGCAAAGATCATCACTGTTTACCAACATTAAACTACGAACAGGTGCTCAGGTTATGATACAGAAAAGTGTTTTGAAGTAGACATTGTCTAAGATATTTTTGATTGACTGCATGATCTGGCATGGAAACAGGCCTTTGGCCCACCGAGTCCACGATGCCCATTGAATGCACTAGTTCTATGTTATCCCACTTTCTCATCCGCTCCCTACCCACGAGGAGCAATTTACAAAGACCAATTAACCTACAAACCCGAAAGTCTTTGGGATGTGGGAGGAAACTGGAGCATCCGGAGGAAACCCACACAGGGCCACAGGCAAATGTTCAAACTCCACACAGACAGCACCTGAGGTCATGATCAAACCCAGATTTCTGGCACCCTGAGGCAGCAGTTTTACCACTGCACCACTATAGATGAATATTATGGTGCCAGGAACAGCAACTTTAATGTTAATGGCACATAATATTTGTACTAAATGGCATGGTGCGTGCACATTCTCACCCTTCACTTAAACGTATAAGATGGACTTCATTGTTAATTCATGGCCAATCTTTTGAGGGGAGTTATTTACTATTCCTGGGCATGAGAATTGATCCAAACATTGTGCAAGCTGTGTGCTGTTTCCTATATGCTCATTGACATTAAATGTCAAGTCTCAGGTCAGCCTCTCAAATGCCTACTGAGAGTTGTCTGTGGTCAAATAAATCAAGAGGGGATGAATGCTGGGGCAGATCAGCCATAATCATATTGAATGGCAGGGCAGGCTTGAAGGTCCAAATGGCCTCTCCTGCTCCTATCTTCCAATGCATTATAGACTCAAACTGCTGGAGTAATGCAGCAGGTCAGGCAGCATCGCTGGAGGAAAAGGATAGGTGATGTTTCGGGTCGAGACATCGCCTACTCTTTTCCTCCAGAAATGCTGCGTTACTCCAGCAGTTTGTGTCTATCTTTGGTATAAACCATCATCTGCAGGTCTTTGTTTCTACATTCCAGTGCATTATGTTCCCCAGTGCTACCCACTCTCCTGGCCTGACTTCAAGCCACATGTCCCTAGTCCACCTCTAAACTACACGGTTTGAGAGCTGGAGGCTGTGAGTGTGAAATGTTGTGATAGTGTATCTGCAACAACACTGTACTTTTACTTTTATGCTTGGCCTCACCTTGGGTATCTGAAATTTAGAAAAGCACAGGGATAAGGTAGTGGAGCGGGAAGCGAGAGAATGTAAGAGGTTCAGGCGTACACCATTTGCAGCTTGTAAATCAGAAAGGAATGTTGAGGTAGGGTTTGGATGGTGAGAATGAGAACAGGTTTGAGAACATCAGCACTAAGGATAGCTTCAGTCCTCCTGTGGTCACAGGTATGAACATCTTCATGATGGTGATTACTATCTAATGCCGGGGGGGAGGTTGGCAAAGTCTGCTGTGTCTGGGTGTCCACGATCTTTACGCACACGAGAAGGGGGTGTGTATCAGCACGTGTGGTGCAATATGTTTGAGTGCTGATTAAAATGCTGCTATTATGAATGACCTGTGCGTACGAGGCTTTCAATTGTACTTTGTATGTTCAGTGAGCCTACGTATGTTAGCTTTCAGTCCTGATTGATAAATGATGCTAGCCAGTGTATCGTGGAGTTACAGTAAATTGTAAAGTACCTGAACCTAAGATATACCACTAAAGATGTGCTTCCTGACCTTAACAATTAGCATGGTCACCGAACTTTTTAATCACACTTTTTCTAGATTCCCCACACTCTAGCATTGATCTCAGGGTTATTTATTCCCTTACCTTCTGATGTGGACCTGGTTGCTCTCCTGGCTCCCTATGAGTTCAAAACATCCCTCTTGCCTCCTATCTTCTCCATCAAAGCCTTTGGTTACTATAACTGAAAATTGGTCCATTTTCTCCTCGGTGTCCAAAGTCAGATTGATTGTGGAATGCCCACCCACACCCGTCCCATTTCTCGAGTGCTGCCTGTAAGCAGCGCAGGCCGGCTTTAATTGGTGTTAGCCACTTGCAGCTTTGGGCTCCGCTGAAGGAATAGCAAATGAACAGCATGACTGGCACTAGCTGGAGGCAGAAATCACAGAAATGAGCAAGCAGCAAAAAGCTGGCGTGCTGGCTGCCTTCCAGTGAACAGGCAAGGGTTAATCATACATCTCAAACTCTGCAGCCATTTCATGGGCTGTTGGATTCTGCCTCTGCCACTTCTAAAAATGTCTGTATGTAAGAAGAAATATGTTCCATATTAATACAAGATTCCAGTACAAGTACGACCCATGGAGTTTGTCTCCAACAATTTCATAAACGTTCCTGTGTTTCCTTCCAACACTATGCATGCTACAGATCGACCATCTGATGAAAGGGAGAAAGAGACTACATTGGGTTCAGTCACCATGAGCAGACATTGAGTTTTTATTTGGTTTTATAGGGACAACGCGGAAGCAGGCCCTTTGGCCCACTGAGTCCGCACCGACCAACGATCCCTGCACATTAACTATCCTACACAAATTAGGGACAATTTACATTTATACAAAGCCAATTAACCTGCAAACCTGTACATCTTTGGAGTGTGGGAGGAAACAGAAGATCTCGGAGGAAACCCATGCGGTCACAGGGAGAACGTACAAACTCCATACAGACAGCACCTTTAGTCGAGATCGAACCCAGATCTCTGCCGCTGCAAGCGCTGTAAAGCAGCAACTCTACTATTGTGTCACTGTGCCATCCTGTAGTGCCTGATATCACTGCATCAACCAAACTGATTTCCATCTTGTCTCCCACGGAAACTATTTGTTCATGTTGCCGCTACTGTGCTAAAGTTCCTCAAGCTGCTTTTTTAAAGGTGATTGTAATTGGGGAACAGTTGTCCAAAAATCAAACAGAATTATATATTTTTAAGACTCAATAATGGTCAGCATCAACAACTCATGGGAGGTTGGATCAGTAATTGGTCAATCTAAATTTCTGATTAAACTGTGGGTTATATAAACAGTGGAAATCAGGCAACAATGTGCATGTTACAAAAGATACATGTTCTACTGTTAATCAAGTGCAGCAATGGATATTCTTTACTGTGAGATTTTATTGTAATACACTTCTTTTTAATCACTATTAGTGCTACGGAGTTGATTTTTAATTTTTTCCCCATATTTCCAACATTATTTTAACTATAAATTTTATAAATTTCAAATAGATCATACTTTAATGCAATCTTTTTAATCTTGTTGGTTGCAAGCTGTATAAAAATGCAGTTAACTTATCAGCTATATAAAAAAATTATTTTAATACACATCAATTTAACTGTGAAATATGACTCCTGTAATTGCATTACATTTTTTAAGATCCAAACTAAATTTTTCATGTTGAGTTTAATAGATTAGTATTAGATTGCAGCATATTTAAAACCCGATCACAAATTCATAGTTATATATTCTTTTCATCCTCAAGCACAAAAGTCCTTTCCAAATTTTTGTTAAAAAGTTGCTCTTTTAATTTGCTTTGAGCGGGTGCCGCGATTATTTCGATTCTGTTTGTCCCTGTGTTTGACTGTGATTTGGTAGAACTACATGTTGGTTGTTGAGTCTTTTTCAACAGAACATGTTAACATGAAGATGGGAAACAAAAGCAGGAAGAATAACTGAATGCAGTTGGCCATGAAAAGTTAGGAAACTAAACCCTGGTGGGTAACCTGGAATGTTTAAACAGTCAGTCATTAAACAAAAAAAAGGCCTTTAACATATAAAAGTGTAGGGTGAAAAATGTATATACAGAAGTTTACAAATCTTTCTCACAGCACCAGCTCACCAACAGGTAACGCCCCATGTAAGGACCTGTTGTATGCAAGTTGCTTGCTCTGTCTGCCTATATTACACAGTGGTTGTGCTTAAAACATCCGAGTTGTGAACCGCTTTGGTCTCAAGGACATGGGAGGCATTTTTCTCTCTTTCTTCTTATCAACAATTCCAAATGTCACTTTATACTCACTTAAAGAGATACAATTGCATGTCGTTGGTGGAATGTGAAACCCTAGAATAACGTACAGATTCTCACCAGGTAACGGACACTGGGCATGTCCAGCTCGTACATGCGATCGAGTGTTTGGCAGACCGGCGGCATGAATCTGACGGGTACTGCAGGGCTGCAAGCATCATCTGCTGCGTGAGAACTCAGTTTGCAGCAATATCTGAATAGCTGAGTTAAACGCCCCGGTTTACCTGCACTTTGCCCTTGTTTGGCCTTTGGTTTCATTTAAATATATTGCTGGAAAGCCGCATATCCAAATTATAAAGTCTTTGAGTCACAAACAGTTTTCAGGAACGGAAACCTTTCATAACCTGCCTGAGGAGGACCTGCAGTACACAAACAAAATAAATGTATACTTCCTCCACGACAGAGTATAAAAAAAAAAAAATTGGCAACATTTTTATATATTTACTGCAGTCTACGTATAACCTTGTGGTCTGCTCCCTCCCCTGCCACTGACTGCATACGAGTTATTCAAAGCAAAGGGTTAGAAGCAATTATACAGGCACAATTCTTCACTTCCATATTTCTATAGGGTATAAAAGTAAACCATTTTGGTCTGCCGAGTCCATGTTGGATCAAAGCGTTGTCCTCCAATCCCTGCTGGCAATTTACACTGGCCAATTAACCTATCAACCTGTACATCGCTGAGACGTGGGAGAAAACCGGGGTCAGCCCATGTAGGCCCACAAAGGATGCGCAAACTCCACACAGACAGCCACAGAGGTCGGGACTGGAGCTGGGCCGCTGGAGCTGTGAGGCAGCTGGGGTCTAGTACCTGTGCCACTGTGCTGCCCATTTATGAGGCCAGGTGAAACCTTGAGAAATGGCAGCAGAATGAACTTGCTCAAGCTAAGAAAACACGCTGCATTGCGACTGCTACATTTCACGGACCTGTTATAAATGCTAATTCACAATTCTATATTTATCTGAAGTAAAACAAAATGCTTTCTAAAAAATGAACTTGTGTTAGAACATTTAGTGAATCTCTGTCTCTTCATTAGTCACTGCCTCTTTGTTCCACCATCTGGGTAGCAGCAATACACTTATTACAGTTTCAGTAAATTTACAGTAACAAGACATTCCCTTGACAAATTAATCACTTTCCAAGCATTTTATCATATAAATAAAATATCACCTCTGGTGGGAAATCAGTTAAATCAGTTGATTTAACCCATCTATCAGCTAGGCCTAATATCTTCCTATTTTTTTATATAACAGATGGACCTTCCTGCTGACCAGAGGCGATATTAACCCACTTCAGAATTGAAGAATGCCTTCAGATGCGAGGAGGATAGATTGCTGAATATATAGTGAATTAGAGTAGATCATGGGTGATGTAGATATTACCTTGTGTCACTAAAATATGCACAACACTGTACTGACCACAGCAGGACTTTTCAACTGAATTGATCTTAATAGGTTTGACGGGAACAACCTAAGGGAGAAGCCAATCAAGGACTGCTTCTTTCACAGCTGGTCTGCATGGCAATAAGGCACCATAACCCTTCATTGAAGACGAGCTGATTTTATTTCCATATCATGACAACTAATTGATATTCTGAACTAATGTGCATACAAAAAGGAGTTAATTTAAAGAGACTCCATTTCCATGAGCTGAGGGCTAAGATACTCTCTTCCATGGCTGGATTGGCACAACTGTTGGTCCTAAATGTTAAAAAATATATAAATACAGAAAATACAGTAAAAATTAAGAAAGTACCTGCAAGCAAACAGCAGCCTTGGCAGTATTGCAAAGGGCAAAGTTCATGTGGAGGATGAAGTCTCTTTGCAGCAGCATGAATCTATGTTTTCTCTTGCAGATGCTAATGGTTCATCTGTGTATTAAATTGTTCTATCCGTTGATAGAGTGTGCTCTACACTCCCAAACTACACTGCGTACCAAGTGTTACAACCGTAAAATAACGATATGGTAAAACAGGTTTGCTGCAGATTGTTCTCGAGGAACATTTGAACCGAGCACTTAAACTAACATTTCTCCCCTTTGATCAGCTTACACGGAGAATTATTGTACAGCATTGTTCCCCATTTTTATGAATATTCATAAATCCATTCAGATGTTTCGTTGAATCTTAGGAAATCTGCATACATCGTTTTATAGCATCTCATGGTTTTTTTCAGTTAATGCTTGAATTATAATTTTCTAAACCACTTGCATTCATTGTGAAATGCTTTACTGGTTCTGTTTTCTACCAGAGCAGCATCGGCAATTGGTCTCGGTTATTTAAGGCTAAAAGGCAAAATGGTGATGTGGATGCAGTTGAGGAACTCGAACAATTGTGGTGTCAGTAAGGTCCAGATTTGGATGAGTTGTGACGCCTCTCGTGGTTGATTAGCCCACCACACTTAGGCTTCTGAATGAAGAAGGGCAACTTGAGCATGGTGCTGAATGAAGCCAGATCCTCTGCTCATGTGACCCACTGGGCATCTCAGCCCCAGCAAAGGGACCTTATTTTAACTTGACCAACAAGTCGTGATAGGTGTTCCAATTAAGTCATTACTAGTTAGTGACACAAAAATGAGCTAGCAGCCTCTAGTGGTGTGTACGGTTCCAGCACTGCAGCACAACATATTTTCATTTGGCTCGAAGCGGGGTATCGACATTATGCTCTCTACTAGTATGAAATATAAAGAGATCTCTGAATTCACAATTGTGGCAGCCTCCACATTTGCTTGAGCAGGTTTTAGTCATCCTAAAGCGTTTTTTAATTTTCCTCAACGGGGTGCCCAATGTCCGAGAAACAACATTCAAGAACAAATGGTTGGTGCTTTCTCAAGGGATTCTCAGTTTCTCCTTTTGAGGGGTCAGGAGAAGCATCAACTCTCGACCTACTTCAGGAATATTAAACATTGGTGATTCACCCACAAATTCCATGTCCAAAATAAGCAAGTCTCAGAGATCGGACAGTTTGCATTCTTGGGTCCCATTATAAGATAGATACTGCTGACAATTTAATGTGCATTTAAAAATCCATGGAAGTTTAGTCAAAGTCATGCAGAAATGTAACTTTACAAGCACTATATTAGTTTGAAATTGTTTTGTAATTGAGTCAGCAGAAGAACTTTGACATCCTTATCTCTTAAAAGGTAAAGTTTCTATCTTCCTCTGTCCTGTGAAGTAATAAAAATATCAAAAGTTGTTTTTGTTAAAGTATTCAGAGGTAATGTTATTTCACGTGGCTGATATTATAATTGATAAAACTAAATAACCGCCATGCCTTACCTGGTTAGTTTTCAACAACAAATATCCACTCAAATTGATGGGAATACAGTTGTTTTGGGGGGAAATTCAAAATAGATCTTTTAACCAATAATAAAATATTAAAATACTCAAAATACTCTGCTTTGCATTTTTCTGTGAACTACCTGGAACATAAACAAATGGGCGAGATAGATCTGTTGTATTTGAAATCCTTGTTTGATGTATTCCCCCTCTTTTACAGTGCCCTCCATAATGTATGGGACAAAGACCCATCATTTATTTATTTGCCTCTGTACTCCACAATTTGAGATTTGTAATAGAAAAAATCACATGTGGTTAAAGTGCACATTGTCAGGTTTTATTAAAGGCAACTTTTATACATTTTGGTTTCACCATGTAGAAATTACAACTCTATTTATACATAGTCCCCTCGTTTCAGGGCACCGTAATGTTTGGGACACATGGCTTCACAGGCATTTGTAATTGCTCAGGTGTATTTAATTGCCTCCTGAATGCAGGTACAAGAGAGCTCTCAGCACCTAGTCTTTCCTCCAGTCTTTCCATACCTTTGGAAACTCTTATTGCTGATTATCAACATGAGGACCAAAGTTGTGCCAATGAAAGTCAAAGAAGCCATTACGAGACTGAGAAACAAGAATAAAACTGTTGGAGACATCAGCCAAACTTTAGGGTTCCCAAAATCAACTGTTTTGAACATCATTAAGAAGAAAGAGCACTGGTGAGCTTACTAATCACAAAGGGACTGGCAGGCCAAGGAAGACCTCCATAGCTGATGACAGAAGAATTCTCTCTATAATAAAGAACAATCCCCAAACACTTGTCTGACCCGACAGATCAGAAACACTCTTCAGGAGTCAGGTGTGGATTTGTCAATGACCACTGTCCGCAGAAGACTTCATGAACAGAAACACAGAGGCTACACTGCAAGATGCAAACCACTGGTTTGCCGCAAAAATAGGATGGCCAGGTTACAGTTTGCCAAGAAGTACTTAAAAGAGCAACCACAGTTCTGGAAAAAGGGTCTTGTGGACAGATGAAGATTAACTTATATCAGAGCAAGAGCAAAGTATGGAGGAGACAAGGAACTGTCCAAGATCCAAAGCATACCACCTCATCTGTGAAACATGGTGGTGGGGGTGTTATGGCCTGGGCATGTATGGCTGCTGAAGGTACTGGCTCACATCTTCATTGATGATACAACTGCTGATGGTAGTAGCATAATGAATTCTGAAGTGTATAGACACATCCTATCTGCTCGTTCAAACAAATGCCTCAAAACTCATTGGCCGATGGTTCATTCTACAGCAAGACAATGATCCCAAACATACTGCTGAAGCAACAAATTAGTTTTTCTAAGCTAAAAAATGGTCAGTTCTTGTGTGGCCAAGTCAATCATCCGATCTGAACCCAATTGAGCATGCCTTTTATATGCTGAAGAGAAAACTGAAAGGGACTAGCCCCCCAAAAAAGCATAAGCTAAAGATGGCTGCAATACAGGCATGGCAGAGCATCACCAGAGAAGACACCCAGCAACTGGAGATGTCCATAAATCACAGACTTCAAGCAGTCATTGCATGCAAAGGGCATGCAACAAAATACTAAACATGACTACTTTCTTTTACATTACATTGCTGTGTCCCAAACATTAGGGTGCCCTGAAACGGGGGGACTATGTATAAACACCGCTGTAATTTCGACACGGTGAAACCAAAATGTATAAAAATGGCCTTTATTAAAATCTGACCGTGCACTTTAACCCACATATGATTTTTTCGATGACAAATATCAAATTGTGGAGTACAGAGGCAAATAAATAAATGATGGGTCTTTGTCCCAAACATTATGGAGGGCACTGTAGTTCTATGTTTTCCATTTGTGTTGTTTTTTCATTTGAAATCCCATATCAGATTTGCAAAGACTGCTCAGCAAGTAAGTTGATGACAGGGAATAATAAAATGCACAGTCTTGTTCTAAAGAGGTTTGAGCATATTTGCTAATGCTTAGTGCTCTACTAAAGGGGCTGCAACCCTGCAAATATTTCACCTTCATCTTCCTCGCAAACCACAAACAAAAATATTCCAGAAATATTCCTATTCTTGCCTGACACAGAAAAGAAAAATGTCCTGTAACAATCTAGATAAAGATAATTTGGTTGCTATCTCTTCTATGATCTATATACAGTATCTAAATCTATATGCAAATAGAAGCTTTCAAGCATTTAACACAATCCCCAGCATCCAGGGTGAGAGCTTTCAGTTTACATTGGCTGCTTAAATAATTTACTCTGCTTGCTTGCCTATTGGCACTGAAGCTGCTCCGGTAAAACCCACAAAGCACATTTTGAATAACCAGATGGACTAACTATGCAGCAGGTGGGGCAGATGGCACACAGCCCTGTCTGACGCTGGATGCTTCAGCACGAACTAGCTTCCTTCCAGGTATATTAGCATCAATCCAGCAGAAACCAATTTTCATCTGAAATTCCGTGGCTTATTTATGGTCTCGTCCACCTCGTCTTGAAAACCATGTGTTCACAAAAGACCTGCAATACTGTTCTATTTTGTCACGGGAAGGTTGAGTAACAAAATATGATTATCTCCAGGAATAAAATGATAGCCAACCTTAATAAATAGGCTTTAAATTTAAACACCGGCAAACATGACTTAAGGTCTGTACTGGAGTAAAGATGGGAGCAGAGACACATGGAGGCAGAGTGAACACCTGCAAATGGGAACAACTTCTCAAAACTGAGATTTAGCTTCACCTTAGTAGACTCATACTGACTATGAATTAGTACATCTGTTTGCCCACATACCTCTACAGAATGTGAAGTCTTAGTGTAAGTCACCCATCAATAGTAATCTAATTCCCTTCCTTATTATGAATCTCGAAGCATTGTTGAAAAAGAACTTTGTCCTCCAATTTTAAATAGATATGCTCTGGTTCCCTTATTTTTTTTCTCTCAAAAGTTGTATTAAATTGTCAGACTTAGATCCGTAACTGTGAAATATGCTGGTTAGGCTAAAGTTATACGGTAGGCTGCAATTCGCATTTTGCATGCTGAGTTAAATAAAGGCTGTTCTCCTAGTGTTGTACTGGTGAGGGAGTCAAATAAAGCATCCACTTGTTCCCAATATTTAAAAAATGCCGTGCGATGATCTTGTGGAGGTTTATAACATCATGAAGAGTATAGATGAGGTGAACAGCCACAACTTTTTAGCCCAGGGTAATGGAGTCAAAAACCTTGAGGAGATATGTTTGAGGTGAGACGGGAACTATTTGAAAAGAACCCGACGGGCAAACTTTTCACACGGATTGTGGTCCGTGCGTGGAATGAGCTGCCAGTGGATGTGGTGGAGGCGGCTACAATTATAACATTTTTAAAAGATACTCGGACAGGTACATAGATAGGAAAGGATTGGAGGGATATGGGGCAGGCCCAAGCAAGTGTGACTAGTTTGGCTCATCAACTGGGTCGAGCTGGACTGAAGGGCCTGTCTCTATGCTGTATGCTTTAATGACACAATTCAATTAAATAGTTTAAAGGAGCTAAATCTTCCAATGGACCATCTTGGCATTTCAAAAATCCAGGCTCATGTCCATTTGGGACTGCAATGCGCATGGTGTTCAGCCCTGTGTTATAACATTTGGTTTTTAAAAGTCCAATTGTCACCTGACACGTAAGTTATAGTACGGCTTCGCAAAGGGAACGATGTCTACAATCCAAATGAACAAAGAGCACTTTGAAAAACATACCAGCAACCAAATTCACAAATTCAAGTACACTTTGATTTGGTAATATAATTTTAGCACTGTGGAAAACTTGAAAGATTCAAACAATCAGAAAAAAAAAAAAAAAAAGATTTTTGGACTATGTGTTCATTAACTGGAAGGGTGTAGAGCTCTCGACGGCACCCTGTTCTTTGTTTAGAAAATAAACCCAACCCAGCGGAAGACGACTTCAAGCTTTGGTTTGGTCTGTTTGGGTTGCCAACAGTTTTCTGGAGTGAGCCTGTTTTTTGCATTGTGCACACCAGCTGATGACTAGATATTAACCAAACTGTTTTGTTTTAGGGAGTGACCTGTATCATGCACACAAACAACCTCACCTGGGTGCGACTTACCATCCTCCATCTCAAAGGAAGAGAGGGGGGGAAATAAAAGGAGAGAGATAAGGGGCTGACCTGCCATAATCCGCAAGGATGAAAGTTGCAACCTATGGCACAGAATAGCAACATTCCCGCACTCTGTCAAGGCTAACTAGCGTCTGCCTTTATCAGTGCTCGGCGCAATGGGTTTTGGTGACATGCTACTGAACACCAGCATCATTCTGTCAGGTCAAATTTGAGGCACAAAGAAGGGACTAAATTGCAATTTGTGATGCTGATTAAAGAGAATAAAGATCGCTGAAGTGGTTCCTGTTCCTTTAAAACGTGCTAACAAAATATAGTCGTAGACTAGTCTAATGTGGCTAGAATCGAAGATTACATTTGCTCAATATAAAATTTAATTCTGGCTTCCTAACCAAGCAGGAGCTGAGGAATTTAGAAAAAGAACTTGACAAAAAGGTCCATATATTAATTACAAAATCCCCAGGGACTATCCTGGAGTTCAGCAGCAGCAACCAGCTGAGGCTTTATTGAATTACTCTAACTGATAAGGGGTTTACATGCAAAATCTTTACAAAAAAAAATCTTTAAAAATAAAATAACCTTTAACTGTTTGAAATAACTTTTAAACTTTTTTGAGGGTGTATAAAAATAAATCCAGTGCTTAAAAAATGTATTCTTCAATATTCTTACTGTAACAAATTGAAAAAACTAACCCTCTAGATTGCTTGCTTGCCTAAAGCAGCCTGAATGAAAATGAAATAGCTGCACTAAATCGACTTTGGGAAAAGGTAGTCATTTTACTAAGGTCTCCTCGGTTGAATTATCCAACACTGTCGCAAGGAGAAAAAAAATGCAAACATTGAGATGCCACAGCATGGCTTACCGCTGTTTGATTTGAAATCCAAAGTATGAATCATTGAGTTTCACTGATGTAAAACTTGGCATTTTATTCACACTGGGTAACAAGCTGCCTCCAGTAATGATTGCTCGTGCCTATTCAAAATATATCAATATTTCAAAGCCCTCATCGTTCTACCGAGTAGCTGAACAGAACAATTACAACAGTTAAAAACATTTTCTATGTTATCTGAGGCTACATCGTGATATAAAAAAAGTATTACAAATAGAAATGCTGCCACAATTAATTAGCCTTTACTCGGTTAGCCATTTAGCGCATGCTTTACTTACATTTTTGAACTGGACATTAAAAACTGGATGTTATTGCTAATTTCAGAATTTCTGATCATCGTTTTAAAATCCTGCGCAAGAATATTTAAAATAGACAAAGGTAATTTCCAGGCCAATGATAATGCATGAAGTGGCAGCATAACCGAAGAAAAGACAAAGTAGTAAGACGAACCCTGAGCAGTAGGAGGGTATAAAATGACCCTTTAATTTATCTGCTTGAGAATTTGCAGACTGGACAATTGGTCAGCCGTAGCACTGGGCCTCAAGTGAAACTGGACATATACTTGTTCTGAAATCTCTTATCTGTCTAACCTGCTGGGATTAGTTTAACACAGTAAATCCAATTATAGCACTTGCCATTACGCCAGCTATCTACAAAGCACCCACCCATCTCCATACACGCACTTTAAGACTGAGCGCTGTCCATAAGTGTGGAATGAATATTTCCTCTTGATTTCCGGAAAGGATAACAATATGAAATAAGACAACTATGTGCCATGATTTAGTAGCATTTTTAAGCAGGCAAGACCCATTCCATCTGTGGAGCTCTGGCCAGATGATTGATTGGACAGGTGTCATTCATACTAATGTTAAAACCTGACAGTGCTGATCTGTAAGGCTCTACTGACTAATACAATCTGAAGCCAATTACATAGCTCCATATGGGTACAGTAAAGCAGCTACTGCAATGAACAACTGCACCTGGCTCGCGCCTACAGTGGTCATTTACGAGAAGGCCATTTTGTCCAGCAAGAGCTGAATCCGGCCACCACGCCACCCTTTAATGTGCCGTTTTATGAATTTATATTTTGCTTCCATCTGAGATGAGTCCCCCTTGAAGAACAAACAGGCACTTCAAAGGAAACAAAGCAGGGAAAGTAACGTTGGGAATCTGACGCGCCACTTTTTTTTTTAACTGTGGCGTGAAGTCCAGGGAGGTGAAAGCAAAGGAAGAAGCTGTAAGTGAGCATCAAACCAGCAAGATTGTTGGTGTCAGAGTCACGCCATCAAACATGCGTGAAGTATGATTGGGGACACAAGAGGGTAAATATTTCACTGTCTGGCAGTATTGAAAACTGCAATTCATTTCTTTCTTGGTTTAGGACAATGACAATTTAATACAAGGCGAGTGAATGTAAAAGAGATAATACTGCACAAACTGCTCCAGTGTAATCGCCTATTTCCTCCAGAGAGCTTAACCATAGGCACAGATACACATTCCGTGCAGATCAAAAATATATTGCTTTTTGCCACAGTCTCGCCAATTAAAATATTATTTGTAGCATTCTAATCTTTGTAATGTATAGCGAGCACAAAGCCAGGGAATAAATATATTTTTTAAAAATCTTTGTGTGGGAATGAAATCAGGAGTCGCAAGGGTTTTATTTTTACTGCAGGTTAATTACTATAGCACAGGAGGCTCTGACAACAAAAGAGGTGCAGCAAAAAGCATTCAAATTAACGCACTAAATAGCCCCTTCCCTCTGAATACAAGGTTGTCATAGAATACATCTTACATCTTTCAAACGGAGCATCTGACCTCTTGCAATATTTAGAGCTCCGTGCAAATATGCAAAACCTGCCGAACAGCGGGAGAAAACTCTATTTGAAGCATTTCAAGATGTGAAGGTATTTTCATACAGGTTTGTGACGTTTTTCCCATAGCCCGTGCCTGTTGCTCCTTGAACAGGGACGATCATTTAAAGGGACAATCGTTTAAATAGTACATTGAAAAGTGAGAGAACTTGATACAAGTTGTCAGCTAGATTTTATTCTCCCTTTCCTCGTTTGCGGCAAGCTGTCTGTTAAAAAAAAATCTCTGCTTAGAATCAGTAACAAAAGCTATGTTGTACAAATTTCATTTGGATACATCTACATCAAGTGCATTATAAAAGACAATCATAGTAATTAGCTTTGAGAATAAAATAAAACATCATTTTAAAAAAAGGTGATATCTGCTTCTCTCTCACTCACACAAACACATACACACAGGCACAGACACACTCACAGACACATACACACAGCAGAGACCTTGTCCATTCCGATGGCTTTTTCACATCTTTGGCTACATTACAAATAGCAGCACAATATGCAGTAACAGTAGACTGCTTCTGGGAATCTGGAGATAATTCAGAGAACATCCGTTACACAGAAGAGTAGGACATAATCCTGGCACAAAACATGCAAGCAGGCAGCACAGACACGCAGGGACAGACACATATACAACAAATCCCCAGTAGCCCTGTAAAACAAAAAAAAGCCCAGAATGGAAAGAAAAGGGTACCTACTCTTCGTTGTAGCGGAGAGAAAAAGATTCAGGGAGACAAAGTTCTACAAAATCCATGTGCGCTCAGCACCATTATTCGAGCCCACACTCCTGGCAATAAATCAAAGTTCCCTGACAGAGTGGCGCAATTAACACAAATGTTCTCTGGTGACAGCCTATAGGCAAAGCCAGCTGGGACCAAGCTCGCAGTCTCCTAATCAAGGTCTTAAAGTCCCGATTGTAGCTTATTAATATGAAGCAGGTCTTTACATATGCAATCCCCGACCTCACCAGTCTTCGCATTGGTGGGATCGTAGCCACTCAGAGCAAAGCACTGCAGACAGGACAATTCCTACACTGACGAAGGGAAGCAATGCAGGTACAGTAGGCGGGAAATCAGTAAACTGGGAGGAGAGAGACAAAATTCCACAACCATATAGAGTGCAGCATTTAAAGCACAATTTTTATTAGTCTTAAAGCAGTGCAAAAAAAAACTTAAAGGGACGGTGTTCATAAACCTCTGCAAAAGTTTCTGTGAAAATGACAGCTTGAGCTGACAAATAATTTTACAAGTTTCGATCATTACTTTGCCTCAGTTTCTCAATATCATTTTATAACTTTTATTACTGAAAGTACAACGGCAAATTCTTTTTAGCATTATTTATTTCAAAAAATGCAATGGCATTTTTATTCCTTTTTGAACTGAATGGTCTTTCCTAAAAGTCAGATTCATGTGGCTCGGTTAAATATTTAATAAGTTATACACTTTTTAGAAATGTATTAAACATAATACAATAGAGTGAAATCTATATTTTAGTTCATTTTGAAGGGAAGGCTTACGATTTTTACCTCTTTGAAATTTAAGTTTGTATTGGATAATAGGTCTCACATATTATTTCATTTTGCTGAAGTGTTGCAAGCCGACAGCTTTTTTTAAATGCCACTTGCAAATTTAGCACGAAGCTGAGAGTTCAGGAATGGCAATGAGAGAAAAACTCATCGGGGCGTTTCACGTCTTCGTACCCAATTTGAAAACTCTGGATGCTCCAAAAGTATGATGACAAATGCTTCCCCTGTGCAAACACCGATATCTTTACTGCGTTTACATGAATTGCTTGCTACAGAGCAATACGACAATGTGGCTCGAAGCAATTGTGGAAAGGCTAACCGGCGTCGTCAAAGCCATTGCAGGAACTGTTCTGAAATACAGCTCCTACAATCATGGTCTCCTTCAAATAAAGCGAGCTCCAACAGCTGGCTGTCCCTCTGCATTCCGTTAACCCAATGTAAACCCTTTTTAGTGTCCAAAAACAAGGCTGTCTCAGAATTGCTTCTGATGTTAAATTAACCATTCAGCAGGCACAGTGTTGCTGGCAGTTGCTTTCCTGAAAGGGTTTCATAAAGGTCTGGTAATCAGTCAGGACAAGTTGAAAATATTTAAAACAGAAATTCTGCCTAATTATCGAATGGCTGATGACCAGATTCAAGTACATTTGTAGATTTCATCAATATCTGATTGCATTATCTCTGATATATTTTTTTTTAAATGTCTATGTATATTTATCATGCGATTAAAGACTGCTGGTGGGGTCGACTAAACTAGTGCCTATTATTAATAAACAATAATTCAGAAATGAAACATCAATGTTTTGAGGTTCCATACTTCCTTATTTTATAATTTAAATTCCACTTATCCAATTACTAAATTAAATGTAGTAAATTAATATTATTGGATTTCACCTCGCACACACAACCCCGCACACCAACACACAAAAATGGCACACATTAAATCTATATTATGCTGTCTTATTAGGAGATCTTAGCATTTAATAATCAGTAAAAGCATAGTCCTTTCCACAGTTCAGAAACACATTATTCCTCAACCACATTTTGCTTCTTTAGATAAAACGCCACATGACTGCACCCAGCCCCTTTGACTTTCAAATCACCCAAGAGAACATTTTAAATAGAAACAAGATGTTTGTCTTCTTCAGACCCTTCCCTTTAAAGAGCCATTACACATAGTTACGGACAAGTTTTATTTAATCCTTTCTGGCTACAAACAGAAGGAACAACAGTGCACCTAGCTCCATCAATCGCACATGACCGCCCCTTGATATCGTTATATTTTGTACTGACAGTACACACCTCAATCCATTTTGTCTATGATTTGTTGCTTAGAAGAAATGTTATCATGTGCAATGGCCTTGATCATATGGTATTGACCAGCCCGACACATTTCACGTTTATTTGTGTCGAATCCTGATTTTTGGTGGGGTTGAGTCAACTAACCACAACAGGTACAAACAGAGCCTGCAAAAATCTGCCTCAGCTCAGACTCAACCGCTTTGCACTTGTCAGCATCAGAATTCCGCATCCTTTCTGAATACAAACTTTGCATTAACCCAATGTTTGGCAATAAGCATGGATGAAAGCGCTAGCAATGTGCTGTGTATTTGTATACAGAATGCTTCACAAAGCCTGTGCACACAAAACACCGATCAACAGAGCTACAATGAAAGTAGCCCACTGATCACAGCAATGTCTCCTGTGCTCAGAACAACTCCTTTAAGGGAATGGGGAGGTGGTGGCGGGGAGGAGGTCACAAAGCATTTTAACACAATGCCACAAGAACAGTGCAATTTACCAAATAAAACAGTGCAGCATTTCACACAACTTTCCAAACCAGGGATCCAGACATCTTTACAAAACTCTCTAAAAACAAGATTTCAGAAATGTGTTGGCATTTCCTTGCATTTTTATTTTTCCAAATGTTATCAGCGTGGTATGATATCAGTATCATTCTTACGTCCAAGCATCCAGAATACTCGTTCATACCGAGAAGTGGGTTGCAAATTCTACAAATATGATATTTCTCTGGTGTTCATAGGTTATTAAGTTCTAAATTTATTCAGATTAATTTTGATTGTTCCATTAATGGCAGTCATCATAACAGGTAATGTACTGAATGTTCTTTGAAGAAATTAACTTCGCTTCTTTGCTCCTGTGCCCTACTGATGCGTAAATTCAAATGCCTAACACGGAGCAAAGCATTAACTACATACAATAATCGCTCAAATATAACAAAATTTCATTCCAATGGATGTAAATACAATGCTTTGTCTTGTAAATCTCCTGCAGTCATTCTTGCTGCAGATTAGAATAGACGCAGAACTATTCATAGGTGCCCATGGTTCCCTCTGCAACATTAATGCAAAGTATTCAGTGCGATGCAATGCAATTCTGAAAAATATTTTAACTTGGTGATATACTGTAGATCATTGCAACCAAGCAAGAAAAATATTAAATGCTATGTAAATTTACATTTTGGAGAGCATTTACTAACTCTGTTTTTACTGTTGCAAGATCAAAGGCATTTAGGTTTGAGAAACAATCTACACACGCCTCATGTTAAGACTGTGATAGACATGTACGAAGATTAAGATCACTTCCACCTATTGCACGGGTAAACATGACCCGACCATTGAAAAGAAATACGGAGGTATTTCATCTGGCAAAATTAGGTATTTTAAACATTTTGTTCCTTACATTTTATCCTCACGTGCAGTAAAATATTGGAAATATTGGAAGAAAAATATTATTTTGGGTACTCTCTTGATGTAATTTCATCAGGACTTTGAAGCATTTTGGGAAGTTATCAATGCACAAAAAAAGACTTGATATCTAAAATAGTGCTTTTGAAAAATACTTTCAACTTGCTTTGTAATCAGTAGATTTGTGGAATGTTTCTGGTTGATGACAGAGCGTTCTCGAAAGAGTCTGTCGTTGGATGTCAGTATTGTTGGCAAATTTGTATTCATATCCATTTTACTCGCAATGCTAGAGTTGTCATCAGAAATTTTGATCTACACCTTGTAATCTCTGTAGCTATTAAACAGGTGACTAAGTAAGCCATACATCTTTTTAATAATCACCAATAATTAGGTCTCACGTGATGCTCTTAAATGTTTTGTATCTTATTGATGAAAAGTAATAGGAACTATTTGGTCAAAGGCATTATGAGCACTATTGTTTTTTTAATTTCAGGGGAAAAAACAGCAGCAGGCATTCCAGGAACGTTGTGCTGGGAAACATCGTGGGGAATTTTAATACTGGTCGTTAAAATGGCCTGCTGTTCCATTTCTGGCAATAGAGGGCAGTGGTGACTCTATGCTTCTTTCCAGGGCACAATGAATTTACACAATGTTTCATGCCGCAACCAAGACTCTGCCAACATGCACTTGTATTTAGAAAGTGGAAAGAATTAAAGGAAGCCCGCAAGCATCAAATACTCAGCCTACCCTCAGAAGACACATTGCTGCCCAACTGTTATGAGCAACTGATAAAATAATCTCCATGTGCATCAGGCAATGCAATTGTCACATTGCAAAAAAAAAGGTGGCAGGTCTCAGGCACCCTACCATTTTGATATGTTAATAGCTCTTTGTGGACTGTGGGTGGTCTGCTTTTGATGCTATTAACAACTTCAACACTAAATCAAGTGACGGGTATGTTCAGGGGAATAGATTCAAAAACCTTCACCCCATTTAAACCCCAATGATAACACTAAAATAATAGGGAAAACAATCTACATATATTTAGGGTAAAAGTAATGTGCAACTTTCTTTAATTTGACTCTATAGAGATATCCCCACAAATCATGATGATTTGATAAACCAGCATTATGGAACTATAGAAGGCAGCAAAGGGATTTCAGAAATCGACTTGCTATTATTCAGTCTTGCATAGCATGTTAATTTAATTTTAGGATTTTCATAAAAAAGTGATTTCTCAAACCGACCATGGAGTATTTGCAGGGTTAATGCAGTGCACTCCTCACACTGCATTTGTATGCAGTATATCAGTACACTATACATCACCTTTATATATGCATCATTTAGCTTCTTTAAACTGGCAAAGTGAATTGTGGTTTCCCATTTCATATCAGCTAATCATGAGACATAACTCTTTAACCACTACAATACATTTAATTCCGGACTCCATACGCGCTCCAAATAATGCATAGCATGCGGGTAATTAAAAAAGTCAATTAATTAGGAATCAAGCAGAGCCCCAGCACCCTCTCTCCCAGGCCACATTTCACAGATCATTTTATTTGCGTGTCCCTGATCTAAACGTCTGTTGCAGTTGAGGATTTTGAAAGAGATGTTACTTCTGACACGTTATAGAAACATGTTTAAGATGGAAAGTGCTAGATTTCATTTACAGAGGGTAACCAAATCTTTCTGCTTTCTGTAATTTCCTTTGCTGCATTTCCATGAATTACTAAGAGTACAAACTAAACGTTTTTGTACCCTACTTCACCATCTGGATATAGTTTTTTTTTAATTCACGTTTACATAGAAACATAGAAAATAGGTGCAGGAGTAGGCCATTCGGCCCTTCGAGCCTGCACCACCATTCAATATGATCATGGCTGATCATCCAACTCAGTATCCCGTACCTGCCTTCTCTCCATACCCCCTGATCCCTTTAGCCACAAGGGCCACATCTAACTCCCTCTTAAATATAGCCAATGAACTGGCCTTACAAAATAACCTCATTCATAAATAATATATAATTCAAATAAAATATGGAAATATACAAATTTGAAAGCTTAAGTCAGAGGTACTTTTTTAAATATGTAGTAGGAAGGAACTGCAGATGCTGGTTTACACCGAAGATAGACACAAAATGCTGGAGTAACTCAGTAGGTCAGGCAGTATCTTTGGAGAAGATGAATAGGTGACGTTTCAGGTCAAGACCCTTCTTCAGACTTGGGTCTCGACCGAAACATCACCTATTCCTTTTGTCCAGAGATGCTGCCTGACCCGCTGAGTTATTCCAGCATTTTCCTTTTAATATCTTTATGATTATCTTCAGGAAGGTAGTTTTGGATTTGCCCCAGCTCCTATCCAATGTTCTCAACCTTCTCAAGTCTGAGCGGGCATCAAAACCATCATGATGATATTCGCCCATTAATTACTGTATGTTATAAACTCATCGTGATCCCCAATCCCACACAAAACCTATGTTTACACTGTCCTCGACCCTGTTTACTGCTGCACGACAGTCACAACCTATTTAAAACTGGCACGCTCACGAGACTGGATTTAAAATTGTGAAGTTCTTTCTCAAATGGAGCGGTACATCAGATTTAACCTAATGGATAAAATCAGTTCAGACATTGTTATCTCTTGGGACCCGAGGGGAAAAAATGCTGTAATGTTCAACTTAAATTAAATTTAAAAGATTTTATTAGTTGTACATGTGTATATATTTTTTATTTTCTGGGAAGAGAAGCAATGGACAATCATCAAATAATAATTGAATAGCAGATTAAAACATACATTGGGCATAATAATTGGTATTTCTATGGCATTTCGTATGTAGATAAAGGCTCAGAACAATTTTTAAACTGTACTGTGCCCATAAAAGGAAAGTGGAATACACCATCTGCCCAACTCACTTAAACAACTGAAGAATATTTTGCATCAGGTACGAGTCTACAAAAGGGTCCCGAAGCAAAACGTCACCTATCCATTTTCTCCAAGGATGCTGCCTGACCCGCTGAGTTACTCAGCATTTTGTGTCTAAGTTCATTTAAGCAACTGGTCAGTCACTAAGTACCTAGCTGAGTTGAAGAAAGCAGATGATAACACGGCAGCTAAGCTAATGACCGTGGTTATCAGAGCAGAAGAAGTTGAGATAGAAAGGGTGGTGAGGGAAAAGTGATGTAAATCAGGTCAATTCAGCAGACTTGAAGTTAGTTTAGAACTAGAAATTCTGCACATTCAAGAAGTCTGCTCTACCATTCTCCAAAACCCTGCGTGTAGTGTGGTGATGCTGGCAGGATGGCTTGCCTGAATGTGGCTGTAGAGGGGCACTCTGTATACACGCACATACACGCGCACACACGCACATAGACACACTCACATACAGACACACAGACCATCCGACACACGGACACACACACAGGCACACATACACAACCCCAAGAAATCATGATGCATTACAGTACAGCACTTGCAAATAAATGTGGTCTACTGAGATATGGTCCTTCTAATTCTTATCTAAATTGCAATTAACACTTCACAGCTACAGATATCTCCACAAACCCAAGCTGTGTGTTCTGTTATATTTTTGTTATTGGACGAAAATCAAATCAATCTTCAAATAGGATTGGAATGAAAAAGGCTGATCTCTAATTGCAAGAGCGGATAACAATTTCATACTTTTTACCCAAATACAGCCATCAGGCTACAGGAGGAGCAAAAAAAAAAAGAAATTAGCCGGGAAACATTGCTGCTGTATAGAATTTCATTATATTCCTCGTCATCTGCTAGATAACACAGGGTAAATATTTGAAAAAATAAACAAAGACCTATAACGCTGAAAGAAACAGAGCATTGTGTTTTGTGTGTAGGTCTGCTTTCTTCAAATAATTTGTCACCCGAGATAGTCACAAAATGAAGTCATGAGGGCTTCATAAAAGAGTGTTTATGAATTTCTTATCAAAATCTCTTGTGGCGCCATCCCAATTATCAGGTAAGAACAATCATATTAGAAAACACATTGGCTGTTTAATGTAATTTGCAATTGTTAAAAAAACAAACAGACGTACAGTAATTCTATTGCAATTAATCTCCAATCTAAACATGGCAGCACATAGAGGGAGAATAAAATACAGTCTGTGTTAACTGATGCAGGCCTCTTAATCTGCCATTACTGAATGCGCTTATCATCTCTGCTACACTTAGCTAAGTTATTTCTTTGTCCAAACATTAAGGGGGAAAAAAATCAATTCAGCTCAGGTTTTCCCACATCTTCATATCACTTCTCATCTGAACTCTATGGAGGTAGAATTTCAATTACCTTGGAGAACTCCCAGCGAGCCTGGATGAACACGGTCCTCCTGGTCACAGCCAGTAATTGTAGAGGGGTCTGCATCTTACATTTGATGATATGGCTTACAAAAATAGATATTCTCGTTACTTGATAACAGTATAGGTCTTCATAGGAACCTTGCCACTATTTCTCTGCTCTATCAGGCAGCACATAAACAACTAATTCCGTTACTTTGTAAATGTAATGATTAACATATATACAATGTGAAAAAAAATACTGACTTTAATTGTAGCTGCAAAAAGGTTCCCTGGGGAAGATAAATGAACTGAATATTCACTATTTGGTTGAAAAAATAATTAGCTTGGTATCTCATTCTCCCCTTTCCCAATGAGATCGTTCTTTTTAAAAAACATTTTCCTTCATTACAAAATATGAAAACGATACTTAATTCACTCTGAAACAATCTCCAAATCTTTTGCTAGGGTAATGTTCAGCATCTTCGTTGCATGGAACAAGCAACAACTGCAAATACAATATACAACATACAATAAATGTAAGTGCATTTTGTTGACACAAGAGACGGCAGATGCGGGAATCCTGAGCACAAATCAAAGTGCTGGAGGAACTGAGTGCGTCACGCAGCATCTGTGGAGGGAAATGGATAGGTGACGTTTCAGGCCAGGACCCTACCCCATGCTGAAATGCCACCTGTCCATTTCCCTCCACAGATGTTGCCTAATCAGTTGAATTCCTCTAGTGTTTTGCTTATTGTTTTTGGTGCACATTGTTATTCTCTTACTGATTATAGCCACTTTGCGAAGTTCAGTTTAAGGGTAAAACAAGACTGAAAGGAGATTCTGGATATGGATTTACCTCCATCCCTCCAGCAAATTACAACAGATACAATTCCACTCGTTACTGCAAAGCAACACCACAATGCCATGGAAGCATATCACCTACATTTCCTTGTGAAATCATACATTTTCCATTACAGATTTACTATTGATTCAATTTTCAGAGCACCAGTCTTCCAAACAAAAAGTCTATGTAGCTCCATAAATTAAGGAAGAGCAGTGTCCAATTTCCTGGGTGAATCTGTAGCACCATTGACCCATATCATCCACTGCCTGTGCATCAATGAAACCTACAATGACCATTCTATTTGTGTTTGCAACACGATACCCAAGTACCAATAGTTATCCTTTAAGTATCACTTTATTTTCCACTTATTTATAACATTGTTCGAAATGTCTGATGATATTCACCACTTTTTAACAAGGAACTTTACAATGTTATACTTTAATATCAGGAGATAATTAGCATGCACCATTGTTCTTGAGAAACGCAAGGGCCAAGTCTGCTGCAAAGACCATGTTGCTGTTAATATATTGAAAGGGAAATTGCAATATACTCATAACAAATGAGATAAGATGTTCCAAATCAATCTGGGGTTTTAGTTACAGTGATTTCATACAAAAGCAGCATACTGCCATCCACTGGGATTAAGTGTCTCCTCTTCACTGTTAAATACTTTAGGCTGAAATCTATGATGGTGCACATTTTTGTGCTATTTTAACTTGAAAATCAGAAATTACAGAAATAAACTGAAAACCAATTTTCATCCTACTATTTTGCATCTTAATCCGATTAGTACATCATTTCCAAATGTCAACCCATTTTCAAAAGACAGTATTTTGAAATGACTTATTCTTTTTTTCATCATGGCTGGGTCTCATCAAATGTCACAATACACTAGTTGTGACTTAAAACCTCAATGCACAGAAACACGCTAAACCGTTTTCTGCTTCTAGTTGACAGTAGGTGTGAACTGTCCTATCATTAGTGCCATGAATATACTAGAAGTGAATAGCCCTGATCCCGAAGTTAATCCTTAAACCTTTCACATCTGTTTGGCAACATTTCTGCAATCTTTTCTGACAACTTATTTTTTACATTGTTAAGAATCAACTGGTCTTACTTTGTTATATATTCAGTGTTTTCTATAAACTTCATTTAACGTCATTTCACATCCAACACATTATAAAATGTAAGCTGCACAATAGTCACAATACCTACAATGAATCCACATCTGGCATGGTTTAAATACCATGGTAAAAACACAATTACATTTACTGAGGAATGTGGATCGATGTATTGATGACACATTGTATAACTACGAAGGTATTTATTCACAAAATGCTGGAGTAACTCAGCAGGTCAGGCAGCATCTCAGGAGAGAAGAAATGGGTGACGTTTCGGGTCGAGACCCTTCTTCAGACTGATGTCAGGGGGCGGGATAAAGGAAGGATATAGGTGGAGACAGGAAGACAGTGGGAGATCTGGGGAGGGGAGGGGAAGAGAGGGACAGAGGAACTATCTAAAGTTGGAGAAATAATGTTCATACCGCTGGGCTGCAAGCTGCCCAGGCGAAATATGAGGTGCTGTTCCTCCAATTTCCGGTGGGCCTCACTATGGCACTGGAGGATGCCCATGACAGAAAGGTCAGACTGGGAGTGTGAGGGGGAGTTGAAGTGCTCAGCCACCGGGAGATCAGGTTGGTTAAGGCGGACTGAGCATAGGTGTTGAGCGAAGCGATCGCCGAGGTTGCGTTTGGTTTCGCCGATGTAAAGAAGTTGACATCTAGAGGGGCGGATGCAATAGATGAGGTTGGAGGAAGTGCAGGTGAACCCTGGAAAGACTGTTTGGGTCCTTGTGTAACTACTACCTGTTAACTACTGGCTGTTAACAAGTGCTAACAGTGGCAGTTAAATCGTTTTCGTCTGAGTTGAATAAAGTGATAAACGACTCAAATCTTTCTGCAGTACTGATTAAACCCGAGCTGGAAATTGAAAACTAGAGGAACGCCATCCCCCTGCGTACCCCCCCCCCCCCCCCCCTATTTCCATCACTGCAGTATTGTGAAACGACTTATTCCTTTTCTCATTATGGCTGGGTCTCATTAAATGTCACAATACACTAGTTGTGACTTAAAACCTCAATGCACAGAAACACGCTAAACCGATTTCTGCTTCTAGTTGACAGTAGGTGTGAACTGTCCTATCATTAGTGCCATGAATATATTAGCAAGTGAATAGCCCTGACCCCGAAGTTAATCCTTTAATCCTTTCTCATCTGTTTGGCAACATTTCTACAATCTTTTCTGACAACTTATTTTATACATTGTTAAGAATCAACTGGTCTTACTTTGTTATATATTCAGTGAGTTCTATAAACTTCATTTAACGTCATTTCACATCCAACACATTATAAAATGTAAGCTGCACAATAGTCACAATACCTACAATGAATCCACATCTGGCATGGTTTAAATACTAACTAGATACACTAAGAGATGCAAAAAATGAAATGTCCAAATGCAATAGCAGTAATGGGTTAATTACTATAACTCTTCACCACCTTTCCCCAATGAAGGGTAGCTTTATCCTGCCAGTTTGAAACTGCCAGATTTATGGATGCACTTTAAAATGATTTATTCATCCTATGTTGCACTTTCAGTCTCAAAATATATTTATAATTCAAATTGAAAATACATGTACTGTACAATAAACAATATCACAATAGTTACTCGCCAATAAAATTTATATTTACCAGATCTAAAGAGAAAAAGAGAAAGTACTAAAGAATACAAATATGTTTTCCAAAATTGGAAGAATCCCTGGGTTTTAAACTGAATTCTACACTGCAATCTGGAAGTGGCTTTCAAGGTTCGTTAAAAAAAATGTTGTCATTTAAATGATCTTCAATTAAAAAATAAAAGAATGAGAAACATTCTTTGTTGCACTACCATAAATATTTTTTAAACGATAACATATGAAGAGTTTGAATGCTGTTCTGGCAAATTATGCTTTCGAAACATATTACAACAAATGCAAATAAGTTGAGAAATAAATCTGGCAGTTGATTAACTTTCTCACAGGATTTTGCTCGCAAAATTCCACATAAATACAGCAATCACTTCAGAATTTTGAAAAGTATCACCATCTGACACAAGCACAGATAAATAGCACTCACAAGGAGGATTAGACTTGGGAAGCAGGAGAAATAAAATGCCCACAACAAAGATTTAGTGCTAAGGAAGTGGCAGAGATGCATAAAAATATGCCATCATTGATCACAAAGTGGTTGAGGAACATCAATAGTTAGGAGGAGATGGATTGAAAGCCATTTTATATTTACTGTTTAATTTTTTTACACACTGAATACACCGATCAGCCAAAACATTATGACCTGATGATCCAAAACATTATGACCACCTGCCTAATATGCTGTTGGTCCTCCGTGTGCAGCCCCATACGCAGCAGGGTGTGATGCACTGTGTATTGTGACACATTCCTCCCGTGACCACCATTAAAAAAAATTGGGAGTTGTGCCACAGTAGACCTTTTGTCGGTTCGGACCAGACAGGATAGTCTTCATTGCTCTCGCGCATCGATGAGCCCTGGGCGCCCAACACCCTGTCGCTGGTTTGTGGTTTGTCCCTCCTCGGGCCACTGTCGGTAGGTACTCACCACTGCTGACCGGGAGCACCCCACAAGCCTTGCCGTTTCAGAGATGCTCTGACCCAGTCGTCTGGCCATAACAATTTGGCCCTTGTCAAAGTCGCTCAGGTCTTTACTCCTGCCCATTTCTCCTGCATCCAACACATCAACTTCAAGAACTGACTGTTCACTTGCTGCCTAATATATCCCACCCTTTGACAGGTGCCATTGTAACAAGATAATCAATGTTATTCACTTCGCCTGTCAGTGGTCATAATGTTTTGGTTCATCGGTGTAAATGTGTGGAAGACTCAATTAGACTCAATCTGTCTTTTAAAAAATGTTGCACATTTCCTATTGTTGAGTCCTGAGATCTGCTTAACCAAAGGTGGGTGGGAGTTTCCACTGGTGGAAGAGTCTAGGACCAGAGGCCATAGCCTCAGAATTAAAGGGCCCTCTTTTAGAAAGGAGGTGAGGAGGAACTTTTTTAGTCAGACTGTAGGTAATCTGTGGAACTCATTGCCACAGAGAGCTGTGGAAGCCAAGTCAGTGGATATTTTTAAGGCAGAAATAAACAAATTCTTGATTAGAACGGTGCCAAGGGTTATGGGGAGAAGGCAGGAAAATGGGATTAGGAAGCAGAGATCAGCCATGATTGACTGGCAGAGTAGACTCGATGGGCCGAATGGCCTAATTCTACTCCTATAACTTGTGAACTTGTGAAAGCAAAAATGCTCTCACGTTTAGAAGAAAGGATATATTAAATATATAGTTTTGATATTTCACTCTTATTATGTACGTCATGATTCTCTATAAACAGTGGTGAATTTGTGACCAGTGGTTGGAGGCAAAATAAGTTTTACACTCAGATGGAAGTCGGTAAAAAGATATGCAAAATGTGAAATAGGGTGGGTGTGGGCAAGACAACATATAACACCCATTAGTGGAAGGAAGGAATGCAGAAGAAAATACAATAGTTTCCGACTTGGATCACCTTGTATATATTTATTGAAGAAATCAATTAACCTTTTCAACTTCTTTGGATGTATTAAATGACAATCTTTTTACAGTTGTAATGTGAGGCGGAAAGAAGGAAAGCAGAAAAGAAAGTTTTATTAAGTCACCTGGTACAAAATAAAAATCAATTTTTAGGTAGCTTTAATGTAGTCACTGACATTTTAAGTGGTTTCAAAGGGCAACTTACTTCATTCTAATACAACTGCATGTTTTTTTTTTCCTATGGCCTTGTACTCATTACTATATGTTCAAAGGCCCCACTTGTCTGACAATACAAATCTATGTAAGGTGGCAATGGCCAATAACAGAGTTGACCAATTCTCCACTGTGCTTACCTTCTAGAACAAAGAAAATCTAAATTATGTGTGAAATACATAAGATATGAAGATAAGAGAGTGCAGATTTTAACTTTCAACACAAAATAGCATCGCTGTAACTGAACATTTAAAAATCTGTTTGAGGAATTTTACTATGCACTGCAGAGAAATGCACAGAATACATATATAACTCTCCCAAGGATATGCTGGAGTCTTTAAATATAGAGCACTCATTTATGGATCAATGCTATTGATGGTGATGCGACTTCACATCGATTACTTAAAACGTACACCGCAGAAAAACACTCTGCCCCACTGGCTCATTGCCCCACTCCCATCCTTCCTCACCTACCTCTATCATAGTTTCAAAATAAAAGAGAAAATGCAGATGCTGGATATCTGAAATAAAAAGAGAAAAATGCTTAAAGAAAAGCTCAGCAAGTCCAGCAGCATCTGTGGAAAGAGAAACTCTGACGCTTCAGGTTTGGGATTCTTGATCAGGACTGGAAAGGAGAGAAAACAGGTTTGTTTTCAGTGGCAGAGGGTGAGGCAGTGTTGCAGGAAGGGGGTGGGAGGGGGTGGGCAAGTAGAACAAAGAGAATATCTTGAAAGAATAAGAACAAAATTAGTTCATTGGTCACTCTATCAGATATATTCCCTTTGTTCTCACCATTCCTCCCCACCTCCTCTGCGAGTGAAAACTACATGCTTTGCCTCCTTCCCAGTTCTGATGAAGTCCCAGATTTAAAATGTGTTTTTTTTCTCACATAGGCTACATGGCCTGCTGAGTGTTTGCTGCGTTTTCTGAATCTATCACCATTTCTTTCCATTCCCTTCTCTTTTATAACCTTAAAATCAACAACTCCTTTGAATTGTGTGTTTTGTATTTTCACCATTTTCAGAATAAAAATGATTTTTTCCCAGATACCTGATATTTTTGCTGTGTGATGCCTGATTTCAACTGACACCTGCACACAGTTGCATTAAAGAAAGTAAGGAGTTAAACAGGTGAAAGGGTATAATAGCTTGCTGCTTGAGCAGCTGCCCCATCCAATAATGAAGATCCATAATCAGGGCACAGGGAAACAATGATAACTTCCATAGCGCAGGAGTGACCTCTCAGTTAAGTGTTGATCAATATCCCTCCAATGTGCCAGAGAGCCTTCAGTTGACTGAGGAAAATGGTGTTCAATGACTAAAACCTTAAACATTCTAATGGATACCTCAAAGAATTGGAGAGGTATCACCAGTGTTGTCTCTGTACAATCCTCCAAATGAATTGGCAGGATAGATAAATGAAGTAATGCCTGTTTCCTCACACATGCTGATGTATAGGCCACATGCCTAATATGGTCCACATGCCTAATACAAGCACACTACTCCATGCTCCATCATGGCAAGAGATTTCCGGGAGGACAGAGAAAACACTTCAAGGATGTTCTTAAAGTCTCAATGAAAAACTGAAAGATCCTTACTCATTCTGATGAATCCCTTGCCTGTGCATTTAGAATGTAGGAGTATCTTGTGTCTCTATTGATTGATTGATACAGCATGGAAACAGACGTTTCGGCCCACTGAGTCCATGCTGACCATCGATCACCCATTCACACCAGTTCTATATTATCCCACTTTCGCAGCCACTCCCAACACACATGAGAAATGTACAAACCTGCACATCTTTGGGATGTGGGAGGAAATCCACACAGTCACAAGGAGAACGTACAAACACTGTACAGACAGCATGTGTAGTCAGGATCGAGCCAGGATCTCTGGTGCTGTGAGGCAGCAGGTCTACAATTGCACCACGACACCTCTGATCAGAGGAAGTTTTTGAAATCAGGGTTAAGGCACACAGTTTATAGGAATTTAATTTCTCAGGCATTTAATTCTTGCCTGAGAAATGTTCAAATCCGAGAAAAATATATTTCCAGATCTCAACTTTGGCATAACTCATCTCAATAATAAGCACAAAACAATTGGAAAGAACATAGATGTGCAAATATTCCTGACCTGGGGCTTAAACCTTTAACTGATTTTTCCCAAAGTATTTTCCATTATAATCCAATTTTAATATCTAAAATCTCACATGATCACAATGCTGACCAAAGCAAAACAGCAATTTAATAACATTAGTTGTCATTATTAAAGTGTGAACATTTTCAAATCAAGTTTAATTGTTCACTCCCTTCTTTTTCTCTTTATCTCCTCTTTCCCCCTTCATCTCACTCTTTCTCCTCTCATCTCTAAAATCGCGCTCTCTCTCTCTCTCTCTCTCTCTCTCTCTCCTTTATCCATCCCCACACTATTATCTTCCTTCAAAATTCCTTGTTGTCCTCCTTTCTTTCTCTCCACTTATTTCTGCTCCTTCTCCTTTCCACCTCTCCTTCCCCCATCGGCTTCATTAACATTTCTCTCAACCTCCTGCCCTAGCTTCCCTGGTTTCACTCTTCACCTTTTCTCTCTTCCTCATTCTTCCCCATGGGAACTCTTGCAGTCTAGCACATAGAAAAGCATCACAAGGTAGAGAAGAGCATCATTGTCTTCAGTCAACTGGTATCAGTAAGACATTAGGCCAGTGTTGTCTTCACTCCTGTGTCTTGAGATTATATGTGTGTCATTGAAGTAGCATGGATAGGGATGGGGTATCTGACAGAGTGGGCAATTAGGAGTAGTCAGCCTGTTGTTTTTCACTGGATGGGGTGGGATGTGTGGCCAATATCCGAGGCCAAATGTGGGCCCTGGAAGGTAGCTTGTTTGATAACTTTGGATTTTTTTCTTTAAATGGTTATGTTGCAACTACAGTTGGGAACTCCTGGTGTAAGTGAAACCATTGGATACTCAGGATAACATAAACTTGTTTGGGCTGCCTTCAATATATGGGTGTAAACTGGGTGTAAAGCATATTAACTGGGACGGCTCATACTAATTTGCAAAGTTGTTGATCCCACTGTCAAATTAATGGTCTGATGAGTCCGGGGGGGGGGGAGCTAAAACAAGCTCCTTTACTATGTTGCTTGAGATCCAAAATGCACCATCAGGTCTGTCACCTCATGAATACAACACTGCACCCCTTGAATTCTTGAATAGACCCATAGCCACCAACCAAAGGAAAGTGTTAAAATTTTGTTTTTTTTCCTCCTGCTGGATCTAGGGACAATTATCCAATCTTCCCACACTCTATTCCAACTCTAACTTCCCCAATCTGTGGAGAGTGGTGAAGTCAGGTCAACATTTTTCCCGAATGAGGTTTACGGACTAACTTCTGTCAGCTTTAGACCTCTTAGATTGGAGTGCATTTACAATACGTCCAGCCAAACAAATATGTACATCATGATTTCCTATTACCCGCTGATATGTTGCAAACTGTTGCCTAGTACCTGGCTTCAGCAATCAAAAACACTTTTTCTTTAGAAAATACTTGTATCTCTTGGGCAATAACATTTCACTGACTCCAAGTTGTTGACTGCAGTTGCTAAACTTTTCCCTCTGGTTTATGGAAGTGACCTCAAGTGTGGAGAAATGCCCTCGTTCTTTGGCACTAGATGTTAAAACTATCTTGGCACCTTCCTGTAACCTTTGGGTCAATAATCAAGAGCCTCCCAAACAGCAGCCAATGTTTGTATTGTCAATGGAGATTTGGGCATGACTAAGAAAGGTGAAACAGGTTTGAAAGGTGCAACATGAACTCTTAATGTGCTGGAAGCAAAACATTCCTTTATTTGCCATTCATGGTTAACTTGATGGGTCACACATCAAAGGAAATGATGGTAAGTCAGGCCAAATTTTAACTTACCATAATGTAGACCATTTTTTAATTTTTTTATTTGTCCGTTGTACAAATTAGATTTACGATTTTTTAAAAGCTTATCTAAAGTTTATTTAAAAAAATTAAATACTTGGAGTAATTTGTTATTTCAAAGCCACAATTGTTTGATCAGCAATTAATATTTATATAATGAATCATTTTTAAGATAAATGTTTACAGGGAAAGGTATTAAAAAAATATACTTTGCCCATTTTGAAATTGTACGAAGATGGATAAGGGGAGAGGATCACATCAGCTCACAGAAAAACCACCGTTGTTTAAGTTGTTCGAGTTATGACTTTTCATGATCACTGAAGCTCCATCAATACACAATTTATTGTAGGAAAATATAGAAAACAAGCAACAATTGAAACAAAAAAACACAAAATAATGCCTCATAGATTGTGAGTAATTTTCATTACGTTCAATTTTTCATTTAAAGTAATACAATTAAAATGTCTTTAATTAGTTCGGCCAACATAAGTTGTTTCTCGCTAGTTCAATTCAGTGAGTGCATCCATTGTACAATGGGATAAATATAGAAAGGCCACTGTATAAACAGCTCAAGCAGCTCCAATCGACCAGAATGAAAAGGTATCTGCCCTGAAAAAGGAGTTTCAGGTTTAGCAGCAAATCTGAAAAGTCATACTGTAGTTTTGATTTAAAAGCTATTTTTGCAACTTGGCTTGCAATATTAAACAGGCATTTATCTGTACACCACAGAGCCTGATTGCATCACATAACAATATGCACTGAATGGGCCAATGTAGAAGATCATACAATGAAGTGTTTTGGCATTACAGTGACTGCAGAATTAAGAATGAGAGAATTCTGGAAAAAGATCAAGCAAATCCAAATTAACCCTAATTCCCCACAACAATGAAGATTACTGCATTTGACTCTTTTTAAACGATAAACAACACTCAAATTCTAGGGTTTCTCTGTTAATCCCGTATAAAGCTTGTCGGTTCAATACTCACAGCCGAACTGCAGAGCATTCATGCAGTCACCCATGCTCCACCCACTGAATAAGTGTTCGACAAGAAAATGCCATTAAAGTTTCTTGCTCAGTGCTCTAACTTTAACCTTTTATGCTTTCGATCGTTTATACAGGTCTATTCAATGCAAGGGAGAATGCATGGAATTTCATCCTCCAGCCCAAAAAGCAATTGTCTTAAGCAATAAGCATTTTCAAAAGTTTTGAAATGTATTAATATTTCTTATTATTACTGACCTTCAACAATGTCAAAATGCCCAGCAAATAATTATTGGTGCAAAGGCTCACTTATGAGTTGCAAAATATCCTTTTTTAATACATTGAACGTTACAGCTTTAAAAAAAAAAGTATTTCAAAGAAATAATGTGCATTTTTATCAAAGTAGTCACCTTTCTTCAAAAAAATGAAGACATAATGGTTTTCCGAAATCCTGGCATTGAAACTGTACACGTATTTTTAAGTGTAATTATCGACAGTGGCTGTGTATTGTAGAACTTCACTGTGCATGTGAATACTCTTACTTGACAATTCTAATTGCGTGTTTTTTTCTGACGGTGCAGATTTCCATCCAGAGTCCTTGCTGGCTCCTGTATCTCACACAAGTCCATTTTTTTGTCCACGGTGTGATAGTCAGCCTTTTTGTAACCAACTCTGGGCATATCATGCATTATTCTCAAGCAATACTCATATTTATTTTCGAGTTTCTAGATCAAGAAACAGCAATTCAAATAGTCTCCTCTATTTGGGTGGGTCTGCAAGATTGATAGTTTATAAGAGTCCCATAATTTTATATCTAGGCAGAAGCCGACTTTGCATCATATTTAGAGAAACACCAAATTGCCGATTATTTCAGTGAGACGCAGGGGGAACGATGACTTAATTTTGCGGCTTTAATTCCTAGATTTACAATAAACCAGAAAATCACTTTGTTTCCAATAACGTTAAGAGATTACCTATTAGAGGAACTCCAGTGGTGATCTTCAAAAGTAACAGCCAATTACATTTCTTGAGGGGGACTAATATTTATAGTTAACTGTATGATTATATGTATTTGGCTTGCAGGGAGTCAAAAGCAGCTGAAAGTGCCAACTATTTGGTAAATGTTTTTGCTTACATCCATACAATCAATTATTATTAATAAAGCTCACATTAACATATATATTATTGTCCATGTTACTATTTGTAGTACGGATGATTTTGATAGAAATACGCATGCTCCTTTTGAGAGGTTTTAAACGATAACTACATTTATTGAAATCACTATAAAACCACCGCTAACTTTTGAAACTATTGTAGAGAATGAACGGAATTTCAAACTGGCAATTCAGCAGCAATACAAAGCGGTTATAAGTGCATGCTAACACAATAGTGCCGACATTACTCAGGACACGGATTAGCACCTGATTCACAGTCAGATGGAAGAAAAAGATGTGAAATCAGAACCAATGAGTAACCACGCTTTATTTGAATTTCACACTCGCTGAAGTGAAGCTCCAGTTACGAGCAAAGTGTCATTTTTGATATGCTCAGGGAGTCCATTGGAACCTCTGAGTACTATGTTTACATATCTGTGCAAAAAGGAACCGCAGATGCTGGTTTAAACCGACGATGAACACAAAAAGCTGGAGTAACTCAGTGGGACAGGCAGCATCTCTGGAGAGAAGGAATGGGTGACGTTTCGGGTCGAGACCATTCTGAAGAATGACCCTACTGATGCTGCCTGTCCCACTGAGTTACTCCACCTCTTTGTGTCTATCATGTAAACATAAGATAGACACAAAAAGGTGGAGTAACTGAGTGGGACAGTGGGATATGTAAACATATCTGTTGTGCTGGCTGCAAGTAAGAATTTTACTGTTCCGTTTCGGGACATATGTCTGTGAAACACCCTCGACTCTTGATCTTAAATTTATATATCATTGTTTTCGATATTAGAAGAAAATAAGCATTCCCGTGTGTGTATCGTTGGTGTGAAGAACTGACATTCCTGTGAAAACAGATAAATAGAGCTCCGTTGTCATTAAGTGCAAAATGCAGTTAGGAACATGATTTGTGTCTGCCAGTTGTTCTTCGGATCCAACCAAAAGCCTTAATTTGAGATCCCTGACCTGGGTCAACTAAAAATACACAAACTCTTAAACACTTTAAAGACCAAAGTCTGGAAATAACATAGTTAAGCTATGTTGTCTTCTGTTGAAGCTATTTAATACTCAAAACATAAGATTCTTTTTGGACTTAAAATTGGATATTTTTGGAATTTTTTATTTAATCCTATAATCAGAACAACCATAAGGCCTGCTCTGACCTATGGCTCTCTACTATAAAGCAGGAGTAAGCAGGGTTTAAAGACTTCTTAACCGTTCTGGTGCTGATATGTGAAAGCTATTCATAAGTTACTGACAGTCATGGGCTCTGATTGGAAATCAACATGAATTGGAGGAGAAGTTGAAATGAAACAATCAATTATTATTGGATTAAGTTTGTATGCTAGAAATTGAATTTCTCCCTTTATTGGTGCACTAAACACATGCTGTTTACGGTGCTACTCCTCAACTAGATCACCTGCAAAAATTCCCGATAATGGCCAATGGAAATAGTGCCATGCTAGTTTGCACCCGGAATTAATGCATTAAATCAGGATCTGTAATGGACCTCATTTCCTATTTTGTGCAAAATAAAACAGAGTAGGGGCTCATCCCTTAAAGGCACATGCCCCTTCACAGCCTTCAACTGCAACACACTTAAGGCAGCTCTGGTGCAAGCAAAAGGGAGACAGCTTGGTGATATTCACATTAGGCTTTGGTGGCTGTGAGAAAAAAGGGGGTCCCAGCCAAGAGATATTTCAGGGGGCAACATTAAAGAATGTGGCAGAAGGTGGTTACAGTATTCTCCAGAATAACAAAATCCATAAACCAGATCTCGAGGAAACTTGATTATCTGACAATTCATTTCATGGTAAGGTTCAGTCTAACAGAAATGCTAGTCTTTCATTCTCACAAAGCTATGAGCAGATAAGGTTAGAGGGATGCAGGACACAAGAAGATAAACCAGGCACCAGTGACTACAGTCTGTTGCATGGTGCAGGGAATCTGATATCAGCACTCACACTGCGTGCATTCATCTGACCTGAACGCAATCAGGTGAGGTTCATGATTGGGTTGTTTAAATGACACGGCTGATGCACAAGTACGGGTGGAAATGGTCAGTGAGCTGACAGTTGTGCTGGCCTAATGCAAGAGGCATTAAGAACTTGGAGGACACAGTCTTCAATTTCTCACAGAGGGTTCTGCATTGCCAAGAGACCATTTCCTTCACTCTGGACCTAATGACCTCCACTTTTTTAAAACACAAAGTGATGGAGTCTGAAGAAAGGTCCCTAACTGAAGTGTAGAATCAAGGAATTGCAGATGCAGGTTAATACACAAAAGGACAGAAAGTGTTGGAGTAACTCAGCAGAACAGGCAGCATCTCTAGACAACATCTCGGGAGCATTTTGTGCCCTTTTGTGCATTCATGTTTTCCAGAGATACTGCTTGATCTGCTGAGTTATTCCAGCACTTTGTGTCCTTTCCCGACCTGAAAAGTTGTTTGTCCATGTTCTCCGGAATTGCTGCCTGACTCACTGGGTTACTCCAACACTGTGTTTTACTCATCATTCCAGCAACGCAGCTGCTTGTCTCCATGCACACTTCTTTGCTGGGTATCAACAACAGTCATGTCCTACTGTGCCTATCTGAATGCAGGGATGAAAGCCACACACAATTTGGCTGATTCGATGCAGTCTCATTCTGATCCATTAGAGGTCTGGTCCCAGACACCCGGAAGCATCTTGACACTCAATAAGACACCAGCGAACTGCTTGATGACTTCATTGAGCAAAGAGATGTCAGGAGTAAGCAGATTGCAGCATCAAAGATCAGAAGGTCGTTACCTGTGAGCAGCTTACAGTTCCACAGGAGCGAAAGGATGCTGCACATGAACAGCTAGTTCTCTTGACAGAGCAGAGAGATGCTTATGCAGACGTAGCACAGACTCCTTCCGGAAACAGAGACATGTCATAGAGTAATAGAGTCATAGAGCCTTATAGCTTGCAAACCGACCCTTCGGCCCAACTTGCCCACACTGGAAAACATGTATCATCTACACTAGTCCCACCTGCCTGCGTTTGGCCCATATCTCTCTAAATGTGTACCTGTCTAAATGTTTCTTAAACATTGCCTCAACTACCTCCTCCGGCAGCTCATTCCTTACCACCATTTGCGTGAAAAAGTTACCCCTCAGATTCCTATTAAGTGTTGCACCCCTCACCTTAAGTCTATGTCCTCTGGTTCTTGATTCCCCTACTCTGGGCAAGAGACTCTGTGCGTCTACCTGATCTATTCCTCTCATGTCACGCACCCTTCTCACACTACACTTCAATGTGAGCACAATGTATGCTCGGGATGTGTAGGAAAATAACTGCAGATGCTGGTTCAAATTGAAGGTAGACGCAAAATGCTGGAGTAACTCAGCGGGTCAGGCAGCATCTCAGGAGAGAAGGAATGGGTGATGTTTCGGGTCGAGGCCCTTCTTTAGACTGAAAAGGGTCTCGACCCGAAACGTCACCCATTCCTTCTCTCCTGAGATGCTGCCTAACCCGCTGAGTTACTCCAGCATTTTGTGTCTACCTACAGTGTATGCTCACGTTCAGAATGCATAAGGAGCTGAATACAAGGAGAAGTATAAGGTTGAAGGGACCTATGGCTGGGAAATGTGCAGATTCAGGCCAGTGACAACCTCTCTCATGAGAAAACCAAGTCAATTCCCATCGTGTAATTGAAAATCCAATGAAAAACTGCAGATGCTGAAAACCCAAAATTTTAAAAACCCCAGAAAATCCTGAAAACATTCAGAAGTTTAGGCTGCATCAGTGGAAGAGAGACAATGTTAATGTTTCAGGTGGAAGTCCCTTCATCAGAACAAGGGTGAGGAAGGATTTTATTCCTGAAACATTACCTTTATTACTCTTCCCACAGATGTGGGCTGACCTGCTGAGTATTTCCAGCATTTCCTGTACTCATTCTAGTCCACACCCTTTAGAAAGAATATGCACCCATACCCAATAGCCAGCCACCCCAGACCTCAACCTGCCCAGGGCAATAGTCTGAAGCCTGGACACGGTACAAGAGCCTTCAAGGACTATTAAATACATCTGTGTAGGCCAAAGTGAAAGGGGCAGCTTTTCAATAGTCGGCCTGAAGATATCCAGAATCCAGGACATTGCAGACATGGTGCCTGGACCTCAGAACCCTCACCTGAAATAATGTTGCATTAAAGGCATTAAAATACAAATATTGGAAACCATTATATAGTAACTCAGCGGTTCAGGCAGCATCCTTGCAGAACAGGAATAGGTGATATTTTGGGTCGGGACTCTTCTTCAGACTTTGTTCTTTTCTTTGGTAAACCAGTTTCTACAATCTGCAGTTTCTTGTTTCTACATTATGAATCCCTACATTTGGGGGTTGTTTCTGCCTTTAATTAATTCTAAATTCTAGTATGGTTGAAATGGGTTTTTATTCATGTTAAAATTACATTCTTCTATGTGCAGATATAAACTAACCACTGTACAGATGTTTGAATGAGTATCTCAGCACTAAATGCTGAAAAAACAAACACACCCTGTTGGATTAACCACATTCTGCAGACTTTGGAAGCTGCTTGAAGAGCCTGCAGTGAGCCCTGAAATTGCCCAGTTAGATCTCCGGCAGTCTGCAGAGTGCCCTTTGCAAATGGAGACAAATGCTACAAAGCACCACAATGTAATTTTAGTTGCATTGCAAGTGTTCATCGCAAATTATAGGCTGCAGCCAGGAGCTTCAATTGATGTCGACAATGGAGGAAACTCTTCTTGTGATGTTATTAGATGACTAACTGACAGAGGAAAAGATCAGCTGTGCTAGGGTGAATTGTGCGCAAATGTACCTTCCCCAAGTTTCTGGTGTACACAATTTCACCTGGAAATGATTGTTGAAGTGATCTTTTAAAAAAGACACAAATCTGCTGGAGTAACTCAGCAAGTCAAGCAGCATCTTGGAAAACGTGGGTAAGCAATGGTTTGGAATGGGACACTGGCGCGGCGGTAGAGTTGTTGCCTTATAGTGCCAGAGACCCGGGTTCGATCCTGGCTACAGGTGCCCTCTGTACGGAGTTTGTACTTTCTCCCTGTGACCATGTGGGTTTTTCTCCGGGTGCTCCAGTTTCCCCCCCCAAGCTCCAAGGATGTACAGGTTTGTAGGTTAATTGGCTTTGTTAAAAAAAATATATTCCCCTTAGTGTATATGATAGTGCTAGTTTATCGATGCTAGATCAGTGGTTCATGCAGACCTGATGGGCTGAAGGGCCTATATCTTTAAAGTCCAAAGTGTAAAGATGCTTCTTCAGACTGATTTTGGTGGTGGGGGAGAGACTAGAATAATAGTGGGGATGGGACAAATCCTGACAAGTGATAGGTGGATACACGTCAGGGCGGGGGTGGTTGATTGGCAACTGGGAGAACAAAGGCCAGAGATGAAAAGACAAAAGGCTTTGAGGTAAGGAGAGAAGGGGTGCCAAATGTGAAGCCAGAGGAAGGGCTACAGGTGGATTTGGAGGGGAGAAGGGGAAAAGGGGTGTGAGATAGTGGGAGAAATGGATGTGCTTCATAGTGGGACAAAGGGAAAAGAGGGGAGAAAAAGGGAGGAGGGTTATAGTTGATTAGGTACCTAAAGTCGGAGAATTCAATGTTTTTACTGTTAAGTTGTAAACTGCCCAAGTTAAGGTAATCTTCCCTGGTTTAAAACAACTTTGTGCACACTTTTGTCCGACAAACAAGTGCTAATGGATCCAACGCAAAAAAAAAACAGACTGCTGGAGGAACATTTTCCTGCACAAAAGCTGCCGAACCACTGAGTTTGTCCAGCAGCCTATTTTTGTGCAAAATTCCAGTATCTGCAATCTCTTATGTCTCCAAAGGGGTGGTTAACTCTTTACATATAAACAGGGATAGGGAAGCAGATTTCAGAACCTGATTCCCCTCCTTAATGCCCCATTGGGAATGTGCTAATAGTGGGGTTAAGACATGCATTTGGACATCAGCACACTATGTTCATGTAGCAAGGATTTGACCAGGGCCCGCTCTGCAGTACTACCGACCATGGACCATGATCAAGGACCATGAAGACTTTGTTACAACAGGCAGAAATGCTACACTAAAGTCCATGCTTATGGAAGATTCAGCCCCTGTGCCTATTTTTCTTCCACAATTGTGATGGAGCTAATCAGTAAAGATTATTTTCTGAGACTGTGGAATCATTCACGAAGTGATCAATAATTTGAAAATGACAGCAAATGAATGAAGCGAACAGGCAGAAGTTCTTTACACAGAGACGACACACTCTGCTGCAGTGAGTAGTTAGAAGAAACTACTGAAACTTTGAAGGGAAAATTGGGGAAAAAAAATGTTTTGAAGCACCAGAACAAATCGGACTGTGGAAAGAGAGATTTGTCTTTGGATTGTTGAAGCCAACAAACCGACACAAAGCCAACAGGCAAAAGCAGCTGAGTGGGCTTATGTGCTGTAAATCGCAACAGTTCTGGAGGATGTTTGAAGCGATCTTAGAAGGTTTGCCAGTTCCCTTCACTCAAATTCATTTTATATATTTAACTTTAGAATCAAGTCTCAAGCCAAATATTAGATACTCCAAATCTTCACTAATCCGAGTACTTCTAAATTTACAAATTTAAGTAACATATTATGGAATTTGTATGTCCTCAGCTTTGGATTTAGTTACTTTCACTATTTTGTACTTCAATCGACAGACAAAACATTCGGATTTTAAACCAGTAGATATATATTAAACCCACAAAATTAAAACCATGGCAAAATTAATAAAAAGAAACGCAATCACACTTAACGTGATTGAAAATGAGTTCTGAGCGAGTACTGTTAAATTATAACCTGCACCATACACCGTATCAAAGTTCAACACAGTGTTAATTTATTGGCCTGAAAAGTGCCATCTGCCAAATTTAATCATACAGACAAGACAGAGCAAGGCAGGGCACTGTAGAAATAATACAAAAGGTAAACTGTCAAAATAACCAGGGTGGATTGATGGAGCTTCATCCATGTCAATGCATACTGACCTCAGAGGTGGAACATGGATACTGCAACCCATTCAATGTGTTAGAGCTTCGAGGTTGCCCACAGTGATGCAAGGATATTCATGTTTAAGCTTTAAAAACTCGCTTCATTACTGGCCAAATGGAGATAAGATTTTATGATTAATTTCTTTCTATGACAGAGCTAATCAGAGCTAAACAGTAAAATATTTTACAATATATCTATCTTCTTTGCAATAAGAACAAACGCGATCCAGATTCAGGGACGGTTTCTTCCAGCTATTATCAGGCAACTCAACCATCCTACTGACAACTAGAGAGCGGTCCTGAGCTACTATCTACCTCATTGAAGCCCCACGGGTTATCTTCAATTGGACGTTACTGGATTTTATCTTGCACTAAACGTTATTCCCTTTATCATGTATCTGTACACTGTGGATGGCCCAATTGCAATCTTGTATTCTTTTTCTGCTGACTGGTTAGCACACAACCCTGGTACAGGTGACAATAAACAAATAAACGAAACTAAGTTAAGCATTTCCATACAAAGGATTGTGGTCTGTATTGGAAACTCAATTCTAGAATACTGGTTTCTTCTCCTAGAGGATTATGAGTTCAGTTTTATCCCTTGTAAAGGTTAATGCTAATTCCTGACCAGGTTCAAACAGCAAAATCTTTAGAGAAGAGAATCATTTATATATGTTTTTATGTCTTTACTCCAACTAACTAGGTGGCACAGCTAGTAGAGCTGCTAACACACAGCACCAGTGACCTGGGTTCAATCCTGACCAAGGGTGCTGGCTGTGTGGAGTTTGCATGTTCTCTCGGTGTGTGTATTTCCCCCAGATGCTTCTGATTCCTACCATCTTCCAAAGACGTGCGAGTCAGTAGGTTTATTGGCCAATGCAAATTGACTTTACAGTCTGGACAAGTTGTAGAAATCATGGTACAGCTGGTAAGAAATCCCGGTTCGATCCCGACCTCGGGTGCTGTCTGTGTGGAGTTTGCATGTTCTCCCTGTGACCCCATGGGTTTCCTCCGGGTGCTCTGGTTAACTCCCACATCCCAAGGATGTGTGGGTAGGTTACATGGTCTGTGTAGAATTGTCCCTAATGTATAAGAGAGTGGATGAGAAAGTGTGGTAAAATAGTTTGAACGGGGGATTGATGGTCGACGTGGACTCGGTGGGCTGAAGGGCCTATTTCCACGCTGCATTTCTAGACCAAACTAACATTTTTTTAAATAGGATTCATTAGCATAATTTTGAGTGTTTGATTGTGGTTGCATGCACGCTGGGTTATAGGGCCTGATTCTGTGCTGTATTTCATAAGTCTATGACTATATTGAGCTGAAGGATCATGATTCAGATTACCAGCTTGCATTGACCGCTATCAGTCTTATGCAAGCGTGAAGTAAGAAAAGTAGAGCCTGCAAGTTTAACGCAAAGAGCAAGGCCATTTGTATATCACGGATATACTAATTTTATTTTACAGCAATCCACAACTAATCCCACTGTCCCCAAACCACGTTATCTTCCTTTGCATCATAAGTTTGACTTTATAATATCAGGAAGCAATTTTTACCAATGCTATCAAGTGGGAAGCCAACGGGAAGCAGACCAAACAACCTGTCGATCTTATTCACGGTGAAACCCGAGGTAATCCGACTTGGGTTAAATTTAAGAAAAATAAACAAAAAAGTTATGGTGATAGGGTTGTGCACGGTTTTGTTCAAAAATTCATCTACTACAGGAGGATAGGGTGAAATAAAAGAGACTATGGAAAGTAAACTAAGGTGTGAAAATATCGAAAACTTTCATAGACACTATTCATGTCATTTAATTGACATTCCATTGATGTTTATGCAAAATTTACAGCGCATTTGCCGAGGCATGAATTCATTCCCCGGTCCATTCTGATATTTGATCGACAAAGATGATTCGATAAGGGAAGTTTTTGCTTGCTACAGTGCTTTCCAATTAAAAAATTTCCTGGCGTGAAGCCGCAATATTGCACATGAAAGCAAGGGATAATACATTAATTATACAACAATTCTTCCGATTGTTTCTATTTCAAATTTAGATGCCTGTTGTAACTTTTAAAGAGCCAACCCCACCTTTCATACAGTAAATTTAAAGGCACTATGCACGTCCGAGGCAGAGCTTGTCACTATTGCACGCTTGTTTTGGGGAAGGCGAGATGCTTGAAATGCTTTTCATTCTTTTTGTTTAGTTGTGACTAAAAATGTCGGCAAATGTGTTATCATGGAATAAGCTGCTAGATAAGCAACTCTGAAGAGATGCAGCACATGCCGAGTACTGACCTTTAAAAACACAATAAAGTTGCCGTAACCCAATCCTAGAGACCAGGTGCTTCAGATATATAGGGTTGCTCAGCTGTTCTGAATTTACAAGAGGGCAGGAAATTGTGCCACACCCAGATAGGGTTTGTCTTTCTGCTAATCAACACTTTGATGCTTCCTAGGATACTGTGTGAGGCTGGAAACGCCACTTCAGAATTATTATTTTTTAAATGGTAGTCCCTCATGCAAAAAAATAGTCATCTCAATATACCAGCATCTGCAGTTTTTTTCCTACTCATCTCAATGGTGGCTCACCTCAAGAAAAGAAAGCAATGTTGAATAAAATCGAGAAAAGTGTACAAATGTTGGAATACAGGGCTGGAAGGACAGTGCTCACACAAGCAAAATTAACCTTAACATGGCAACCCCTCTGGAGGCCACAGGCTTTGAAATCCACAAGCTTTGTTATTCCATAACCATTTAATTATCAAATCTTTTTTTCCCCCTATGTTATTTGGAGATGTTCAGGTAACAAAGCTCCGTCAATATTTCATTCAGGTGAAGTTTCAAAAGCCTAACAAAGCTGGGCTGTTGGCCAAGCCTTTTGAAAGTGCAACAGTGACTGAGGCTCACTTAACTGAGCAAAGATTTGCTCTGCTCAGTGCAGGAACTTGACTACAGCAGAACCAGTACTGACAGCAAAGGTGTAGACCTGAATTCTAACAATGCTGCATCCAGCCTGTGTGCAGGCAACTGGAACTGGCACTCACACTGCATGCAAAGGGGGCCATAGCCTCACTCCTCTTCAGGCTCGGCTTGTTCTGAAGGCTAACATCAAGCAATTAGTATAATTAATCTGAGACAATGAGATGTGTTACCACTTATCAAATTGATTGTTCTTCCATCAAAACAAACTAAAGAAGCTTCTTTCTGAAAGGTACTGTATAATTTTACCAGATGATTCAAAATGTCACGTTGCAGCAAGCCAATTAAAAGCAAATAGCCACTATCTAAAATGTATGATTTAGATTGGTTTGACCATTCAGCTTAGTGCTTACTACAAGTGATTTTATGTCTTGCATCTTTAAAGAAAAGGACACATCTGAGGCTACAATAGATTTGTGTATTGTAGAGAGTTTCGGACAGATTTTAAATGGCAAAAGTAACCAAGTTTTTTTAATGTCAGATCTTAAATTATTCAACACATTCGAACACTGACCCATTTCCAATTTACATAAATAAATTTAAAAATCCTCTCTTACAATTTTTGGTAGCTTATTTCTTGACTTTTATATCATAACAGATTACTATAAAATGTGACCACTTAAAACTGACTCCAAACAATTTCTCTAGTTTAAAAGGCACAAAGAAATACAATAAAGCTCTCCCGGTTATATTTTCATAACTTATTTATTTGGATTCAATATGCTTAATATACATCAGCTGAGTTTTGACGAGTATTCTAGGCTAGATTTTCCCTCCAGAGAGAAACAAAATATTGGAATAATTTCAGGCCTTACAAGTGGTTGGAAATGGATATCTGCATGCACCCGTATAAGGAAATAAGACTCTTAAAACAAAACTAGCATGTGACATACACACTACAGCACTGTGGTTGAAAGGTTGTGTAGCCCCGAGGTATTCAACTGATCGCTCCTTACACACACTTAACTTTCTATTGTAAACTGGGAGAGAGAAACCTGTACTGACTGATCAAATCTGAATCAGTTCGACTTGAATTTAGCGCGATTCTCAAAAGAAACAAAGTACAGAATCTCGTGCGGCATTGGTGCTCTCTAAATTATCAGGATTGCACGTTCACTGTTTTCCCTGTGAATTCTCAGCACAGCGAGGTGTTAAATTCCAGGAATTTTTTTTCTCCGCTAAAATCCACGGGTCTGTTGATATTTAGCCGCAGAGATCAAACAGCACTCATGCAGGACATGGTGAGAATATGAAAGGACATGTGGCGAACTGGCCCGGCAGACACACTGTTCAGTTGTCAGTCAGACAGAGCCCACCACCACTGCCACCCTCTCTCACAAAGCTAAACATGTCTTTATGTCACAACAAATTGGGCGATCTTCAAATCATCCCCCCCCCCCCCCCCCCCCCCCACCCTTACGACAAAAAAGGGGATTCAGAGCAAGAAACAGAGTGTGGAAATGACTGCGAAAAGATAGGTCAGTTCCCAGGGAATCGCGGGGCCGCGGTGACATCGTGAACTGGCAATGATCACTACTCAGCTCCAATACAAACCAGTTTATTCTGTGGGCATGGCTGATCACTTCACTGCCTTGAGGGACCATCATTTCATAAGTGTACAAATCAAAAAATAACTCCCGCATGTGAAACACTTAAGTGTCAGCAGCAGCATGCTGCACTATTAAATTTAAACGGAAAAGCTTACATCTTTGAAAAGAACAGTGTGCCCACAGAATAAAAAGGTCCTCTCAGCGGGGAGGTGGGAAAGGTGGGAGCCCCAGGAGTTTCTCCCACTTGCACCACGCACTGCCAGCGCTTACATGTACCCACGGCGCTTGTGAGGGAGAAGCCACCGTCACTGGTGCCGGTAAAATACCCACATGTTTTCACACACACATTTGCATCTGCGCACGTGTCTCAGATGTGCATTTGCTTTTCAGTGATTCGAGTTGTCTTTAATTCTTTTAATAACAGAGCATATTTTGGCAACATTTTTGCAAAGAGTTGCTTCTTTTTATTTTTTCGACTTGCTTTGGTGAGAAAAGGGATCTCGGCAGTCAGTCACCTTACACCAAATGCTCATTCAGAAATCTTATCCAGATTTCCAACCATCAGTTGTGAAAAAAGCTGGCAGAAATAAAGGAAACCTGCCCTGCCAGATGGAAAAGATATGGATTTGATAACACAATCTTTTACTAATTAGGGCCAAAAGCAAAAAAAAAAAGATGTTAACGATATATCAAAATATTTAGGTTTATTTTTCCAATCAGTTATTTTTTTTAAAACTTATATTTAATATTGTGCCAAAAAATGTGTTCTACAGCTGGCTGCCGAATAAGCCTGAGTAACAGAGAAGTAATACTGCATTTGTCTTTGTGACGTTGATTCCCAAGGCTCACATCCACCTGCTTCCATCAAGTTTCATCAGTTCTTGGCCTCTCCACTAGATGAAGTGGAAAGCTTCAACCGTTCCATCTCCGGGTCACAGACAGGACACGAGGAAACATGAATAAGAAAACAACAAAAGAGGAAAGTTTCACACAAAATCAAAGTTGAAGGGGATGTCGGTGTGTGGGAGCAGAGTGGGTGCTTGTTTCTGAAGGCACACTATCGCTCAATTTCACATTCCCAGTTACCGACTGTATATTTGGGAAGATGAGATCTGCGTATGGTGTGATTCCCAGCACAAATAACCCATGGACAATCCAGGAAAAATAACACGAACTGTGCTGGCTTAGAGCGGAGGTGAAACTGTGATCCAGAGGGCTCATCTTAGTGCTTCCATGGGCGATGTGTGTGCTGATCAACACCTGGTAGTCTGCCTGACGCCTGCATTCATTGTCAGGGAGCACAGTGGAATTCAAAATCGTCAGGGTATCAAGTCTCATGCACTGTTGGTAAGGTGTGGACTGTTGGTAAGGTGTGGTCAATAAAAATTTGAAGGAAGCAATGTGGTATAAACAAGAAATATATTAGCTAAAACAAGGGGCATAATTTCAAGAGAAAACTTGAAAGGCAAGATCAAAAGAAGGGATGAGGGAAACACAAATAAGCACGTAGGTAAAATAGAGCAATGTGTGTACATGCACACAGACCCACACACACATACATACACCCAAATGCAGATGCGTGCACACAGACACGCACCCACACTCACACACATGCAGGCACACACAGGCACGTGCACATGCACACACACTTGCACACATTCACACAAGCACAGACACGCACACACACACAGATGCAGGCACACAGACACGCGCACATGCACACATACGTGCACACACCCACACAAGCACAGAGACGTGCACACACAGTCCTGCGCGCACACACATACACAGATGCAGGCATACACATATGCGCACATGCACACATACTTGCACACACCCACACAAACACACACACACAGAGACGTGCACACACAGTCATGCGCACACACACAGATGCATGCACACACACAAAGCACAGACACGCACAGAGAAGCGCACACGCACAGATGCATGCTCACACACAAGCACAGACACGCAAACACAGACACGTGCACACAAAGATGCAGGCACACACACATGCATACACACCTGCACACACCCACACAAGTACACACACACAGACGCGTGCACACAGATGCAGGCACACACACATGCTCACGTGCACTCATATTTGCACCCACCCACACAAGCGCAGACACGCACACACAGACGCGTGCACACACACATGCGCACGTGCACACACACATGCGCACGTGCACACATACATGCACACACCCACACAAGCACAGACACGCACAGAGATACACACACGCACAGACGTGTGCACACACGGTCATGCGCACACACACGCACTAGTTCACTGCTGATGGCTCGTGCCTTTCATAAACTATTTACAGACTGAGCCTGACAATTGACAGAGGCACCGGTGGCCTTGAGTGTTTGCAGCTTAGCTGTCCCAACCTTTCAGCTACATTAAGAAACATTTATTGTATAGAACTAAATAGAGTGATACATTATGTTGCCCTTGCCTCTATTTTCCTTTGACATTCTCTCTCTTTAAAGATCTCCTCATAATGTGTATGTGATCAAATAATAAACTGCTGGAAGAGGTCAGCGAGTCAGGCAGCATCTGTGGAGAGAAATGGACAGTTGGGCTTTCAGGTTGAGACCACTCCAGTCCTGAGAACGGGTCTTGATCCAAACCATTGACTATCCATTTAGATGCAGATGTGAAAGAATCATTTTAGAGACATTGGGTTAGGCACATGGATATACAGGGAAAGGAGGGGCATGGATCACCTGCGGGCAGAGGGGATTAGTTTAACTTAGCATCAGTGTTCGGCGAAGATATTGTGGGCCAAAGGGCATGTCCCTATGCTGCACTGTTCTATGTTATAAGTTCCCTCCATGTTGCTGCCTGACCTGTTGAGCTCCTCCAGCAGTTTATTGTTTGCTCTGGATTCCAGCATCTGCTGACTTTTGTGTCTCCATTGTATATTATCTAATCTTGTTAAAAGAAACACACCCAAATCATTGATTTAACTTTCATTATCTGCAGGGGTGCAGTGCTGCCGGAGCTCACCGGAGCACCGCTCCAGCACCTCTGTTAAAAAAAAAAAGCCAAAATAAACCGGGGAAGTTTAACTAGCGGGGTATTTAACAGCGGCCGCTCTGGCACCAGTGACAGCTCCGGCACCTAAAAAATTAGCACTGCAACACTGATTATCTGTACCGAGTTATTCAAGCAAACCTTTTACTGATAATAAATGCACAAATTCTTTGAAACTACTCCAAACACTCAGAAGACTATTTAGCAGTGAGCCCGTTAATGCCTCATCAATAATGCTTAAAGCAATCCAGTCTTGTTCATTGCATATTGGTGAAGACTTTCAATAATTCACTACATTTAATTGGTACTTCCCCAATTCCTTCAGTCGGCAAGATCCTGATCAGTGTAGAACTGAGACATATGAAACAAGTAGGTCAGAGAGTCAAACAATCTTGTCTCTCTGTCAGAAGGAATGTTATAATTTGCTACAAGACTACCCTGATACCTTTTGCCTTACAGACACACAAGGACTATTGGCAGAGCTACAAAAGAAAGCAAGCAGTGAATCTGAAGGCACACTGTCTCACTAGTTCACATTCCCAGTCATCGACTGCATATTTGGGATGATGAGGTCTGCGTATGGTGTGATTTCCAGCACAAATGACCCATGGACAAAACAGGAAAAATAACACGAACTGTGCTGGCTTAGAGCGGGGGTGAAACTGTGATCCAGAGGGTTCAGCTTTGTGCTTCCATGGGCGAAGTGTGTGCTGAACAACACCTGGTAGTCTGCCTGATGCCTGCATTCATTGTCAGGGAGCACAGTGGGGTTCAAAATGGTCATGGCATCAAGCCTCAAGCTCATCTTACTGTAAGGAAGTGGTGTGAAACAAGAAACGGCAGATGCTGGTTTCCACAGAAAGGACACAGTGTTGGAGTGGGTAACGCAGCATCTCTGGAAATCTCTTGCAGCTTTCCTACTCCCCTCTCTTTCCCACCTCCCCCCACCCCCCACATTCATCTGAAGGGTCCTGACTTTAAAACGTCGTCACCTTTAGTTTTAGTTTTTCATTTTTGAGATACAGCGTGGACACTGGCCCTTCAGCCCCACCGAGTCCACACCAACCAGCGATCGATCACCCTGTACACTAATTCTATCCTGCAAACTAGGGACAATTTACTGAAGCCAATTGACCTACAAACCTGTACGTGTTTGGAATGTGGAAAAAACGGAGCACTTGGGGAAAACCCACGTGGTCTCAGAGAGAACGTGCAAACTGCGTTCACCGCACCTATAGTCAGGATTGAACCCAGGCCTTTGGTACAGTAAAGCAGCAGCAATGTTCCAGTGGTCTTCTTGTTCATGGTTTGACAGATCAGCTTTCATGATACGCTTGTTGAGCAAATTGCACATTGTTTAACCATGTTGTCTATGGATTGCATTTGTTAGCTACAGTATCTTACAGCTTTCCGAGAAGGCTCGAATACAGCCACTGTGGTGCATAACGGTCAAATCAAAGCACCATGACTCTGCCAGGATAATGACTATAGAGACAGAACAGCTGGAATCTAAAAGAGTGCCATCCCTTTCAGTAAAGGGCCTGTCCCACTTAGGCGATTTTTTAGGCGACTGCCGGCGACTGTCAAAGACGTAGCAGATCGTCAAAATTTTCTTTTACCCTACGACAATGACCACGACAATGCCGAATCAGGTCGAGATTACACCGTTTATCAATGCTTCTCCGGCGTCCTAATTTTCGCTGAAATCACTGACAAGTCTGTAATTACTTGAGAGTTTTGAAATATAACATCTTGCCCAGGTTACTTGAAAACCCAGCTTCACGGTTACAAGGCATAAACTGCATTGATTTCTAGTTTACTAATAGCAGTATTAAGAAATTTAATTTTAAACGTTGTTAAATGGATTTTTGTGCAGAGTGTGGGCATTCTTTGAAAATGTACGGGAGATGCATATCTGGTTTCTGGGTTGCATATCTGGGTTGGGAGCCTACTTTAAAAGTAATCGCTGATGGCCATAAACAACGCAAAATTCCCACACTTACTTGACCATCAAACTGTCGCCTCCAATCTACCTGTCAAATGTCCTGACAGTAAATAAATTGGTTAAACACAAGTATTTTATGGTATCTTCAAATTACTTTACTTAATTTGATATTACGTGCTTCTAAATGCATCTAAGACAACCTAGCAAACCTGGGGACAGCATGCGACAGCGCCCACAATAAGCAACGATACTTGGCGACAAGCCAGCTGTCGCCGAGAAATTTCAATCCGGTTGATTTCTCAGCGACACCCCAGCGAACTGTTGGCGACAGCCTAGTCGCCGGCAGTCGCCTTAAAAAAGTCTAAAGTGGGAAAGGCCCTTAAAGATAGACACAAAATGCTAGAGTAACTCAGCAGGTCAGGCAGCATCCATGGAGAGCATGGATAGGCGATGTTTCAGGTCAGAACCCTCCTTCAGAATGGGTGGGAAAGAAAGCTGGGAGAGAGGAGGGGAAGGACAGGGTATGGCTGGTAATAGGTGAGGACAGGCGAGGGGATTAATTGATAGGCATGTTGTTGGACAAAGGCCATAGATGAAGAGATAGGAGTCCAACCCAAAAAGTCCACTATGCATGTTCTCCAGGGATGCTGCCTGACCCATTGAGTTACTCCAGCATTTTGTTTATATCTTTGGTATGAACCAGCATCTGCAGTTCCTTGTTATTCCTTCCCTTTCAGTTCCAGAAAAGGATGGGGTTGACATGGCATGAGTGCAAATCAACGTGCATGCAGCCCGTAGGACCCTAAACCAAGAAACAACTTGTAACATTAGCAAATCAATTGCCACACATTGGTTTCCAGCTGAAGAGAATGCCTTACAACCAGCTCTCGCTATCCCTTACACCACAGTAGATGCCAAACTGCAAGAACCAGTGAATATCTCCAGCACCAGCTGGAAGACAAGAGTTCACTGCCCAACTCACATTGATAGTCCCGTGAAACACAGCGCATGTCCTCTTCTGACGTCTCAATTGTGGCTGCAGTATGGAAGCCATCAATAAAGACCCTCCTCAACAAAGCTTACATGTGGTAATGCATTCGTGTTGGTGACTTGTTCCTCAGACTCACTCTGTGAAAAAGATTCTTGCACCTCTTTCTCTTCCATCTCTTGCTCTTGCGTCTTCCTGGAGCTAGACCTGATCTGCCTGCCCGTCATTCATTCTCCTTGTCATGCGGCAATGCGAGGGGATTATTTACTAATGTACTCATACCTCTGAGCAACTCATTTGTACGAAAGGCTTGAAGCCAGCAAAATCACTCAGTGCCGCATTGCTCCCTGTAGACTTTGCAACTTGAAATCATGAAAGACAGCATCAAATGCTTGCGGAATCAAATCAGCTACCAGAAGAAATAAACTAGCAACTGACCCGTAAGTAGCTTATCATCTTTTTTAAATGGCGTGGTAAGGTGGGGTCACTGTGGGGTTGAGAGTCTTCCTTCTGTTTACTGCAAATTAAGCAGTGCACCATTATGAGATGGTATTAGCTGGAGCACTGTGTTTCAAAATGGCTGCACTATAAATCAGCATTTGACATTGTAATATTCCTTTGCTGCAAAGTTCCAATGAGCATTTTAGTTTAGTTTAGTTTAGTACTTTAGTTTACTCCAGTTCAGAGGGAGCATGGAATAAGGTCCCTTGGTCTACCAAGTCCATGCCGACTATCGATCAGCCGTTCACACTGGTTCTATGTTAGCCCACTTTCCCCCTCCCTGCACACTGGGGACAATTTACAGAGACAAATTAACATGCAAACCCACATATCTGTAGGATGTGGGAAGAAACCCACAGTCACAGGGAGAAAATGCAAACTCCACACAGGCAGCATCCAAGGTCAGGATCGAACCTGGGTCTCTGGCAATGTGAGGCAGCAGGTCTACCAGCTGCACCAAGGACTATTCATGAATTCTATAATAATATGTCAAAAATACTATGATCTGATCCTCAAATTAGCTTGCAAACAGTGCATATTTTGGATAACTAAAGATTGTTAACTAGCGCATAAATTGGAGGATAAAGATCTGAACACAATGTTTGATGCAGTTATTTAGCCACATGAATTCAACAGGTTTTATCAGTCTTTTGGCTTGCGAAGAAAAAGCAGATTGATCGGGAGGACCGGCTCCCGTCCCGGCATGCCACGCGTCTGACCTTCCTCCCATGGTGCAGTGCGGCGGCAGAGGGTCAAAGAAGATTGCCGTCGCCGTCGAGCTGCCGCTGCAGGAGAGGTTTCCACCCAACGGGTCCACGACTCGACGTGGCCGACCCGATGGCCGCCTGTGGCCAGGGTGAGTGGCTCCCTCTCCCTTTTCCTCTCCCCCCTCGCCTGCCCATGGCCCCAGGGGAGACTCCCCGGCCGGTAACGGGTCCATGGGTCATCAGTTGGGGGAGGGTTGCTGGGCCCGCAGGAGAGATTTGCACCCAATGGGGGTTGCCGGGCCCGCAGGAGGGGTTTTGACCCAACGGGTCCACGCCCGTCTAGTAACATCACAAAATCCTTTCCTTGTTAATCAAAAATTGAATGACGAAGGCAGTTGCCATGAAGATGGCCGCAAAGAAAAGGAGTGGGTTGAAGTAGAGGTTGATAAAAATGTCAATAGAAACATCTAGTTCGGCCTAAATTTCAACAATGGTATCATTTACCATTAAGGTGGTTCCCGCTGCTTTTTGTTGGTGATTAAACTCTTGATAATTGCCACATTTATGGAAGATTGCACTAAATGTTATAATATGGAGTAACCTCCACAAACATCAAATGTTGCAAAAAAGCAGTATCTTTGCAGTGGATCGGCAGTATTGAAACTAATGGACTTAGGTTACTGATCCCTTTTTCTGTTAATATACAAAAGTCTTTGGTCTAAAATTATTTGTCCTGGAGTTTTATTGTAACAATCATATTAGTCCTTAGTATCATACTAGTCCTTACTAGAAGAATAGTATCAGAGCGGCCAAAAGCAAATGAGCAGACAGTACCAGTCCAGATCTGCACCAGCTTGCTCAATAACAAGTCAATTAATTGATTAAATTTCTGTTGATTAAAATGTTTCAATCAATTATAATCAATTAATCACCACAGACCTGCTCAAGATAACCTATGGATCAGGAATGCATAATAAACGCGAGGAATGTATATGTGCGTAAAATACAAATAAAGACATTTCAACCCATGCTCACGCACAAAGTCTAAAAGCAAATAAGATTAACTTTTTTTTTCTAAACCACAAGACCAATGGGCTTAAAGGCTACAGAAAAACACCAATGTGGGAACTACACAATACTTAATCATCTTTTGTGATTACTCAATAAGGATTAACACTAAAGAAAGGTTCAATATTACATTTCCTTCTATTCTGCATTATTATTTACTTTTGGTAATAACTGACATCTTTAATATCCAGAAATATTGAAGTAGTGTTTTAAAGAAAGTTAACAAGTGCAAATTCAGGCACAATAAGATGCCCCAGCACGCAAATAATACAATATCAAGTGCTTTACACACAGTCAAAATTACTGTCTAAGATGGAAAGGCTAAATTCCTTGCAGATTTTGTTTTAACATAAAGTCCCAATAAGAAGATCAGCTCAATATACTGAAATAATGGAATATTCATCCTCCTAATCCATATGCAATTTTTCAGGAGCTGTTGAGCAATGAATTTGAGGCATGCCTGTATTCAGGATTTAAATAAGATGTCTTTCTAAAACATACAGTTATCATTTCCGCACCATTGCATCCAATATGACAAGGTTAGCATTTTTTTTTCTCCAGCTGAAATGAAGGGACCACAATGCAGCATTGGCTTAAACAAAAAAAATATTAAGAAACATTATGTTTGTCAGTGAATTCAAGATCTAAAATAACATTTGGTCCCCCATCCGTTTTCACTTCAGGGAAAAACAACATATTGAATATCAATATCAGGTACAGATGTTTGCCAGGATATTGTCTGCTATTGAGCTAGATCATTCACTGTGCTGTTGCACCTTTAATCCTTTCTGGTTAAATCAGGCCACAATCAGCTCGACTGCTACTACTGAAAATAATGGAAAATTCTCAGATTCTTTAAAAATGAAACAGATTAACAAATAATTGCAATATTACATTAAGGGTACTGCGGCAAAATTATCTGGTCAAGTTTGAATTCCTAATTCTGTTCATTTACTTACAGTTTATTTAAGTTAAATATCTGATGTATAATGTAGAAAGCCGTCTCCCAGGTGCCCTGGTAATGATTCACTTAAAATTCTTGTGAAGTCGGATTTCATGTTTGTTTTCACTTTTGGAAGGTTTATACATTACATGGTAACTACTGCATTTACACAATGCACATACATTAGGAAACAGCCATTTGTGCGCTGAAGCTCATTTAAATGCAGGGCCGTAACAAAAAAATATATTTTTTTCTGCATACCAAATTGTGCCCAGGCCTCTCAAAGTTTTTGATCCACTGCTCAGCTGTCCTCTGCATATTTCAGTGAAGGCCATTTTAGCTCCGCCACAGTCAAACAAATTAATGGAACATACCAGAACTTCTTTACCTTCCCCCCACTGAAATGGCAATCACTGATTGCATCTGAGAATTTATAAGCACCCAACAAAAATTTCAAATGTCAAAGTGGGCACATGCGCCCCCAGCACCCAGTAGGTAATACAGATCTTACTGTTTCAGAAGCACCATGATACATGGCCACTTGAGATTAATAAGCAGAGCACTGGGCAGTAATTTAGATAATCCCTTCCTGTTCTACATACGTTAAGATATTTATTTTAAAAAAGTGTTTCAAGCTGTACATTACAAGATAGATGCTGTCCATGAGAAATTCTGTTCTGAAAGGCTTGAGGATTAGATGCCTTTTGAAAAATGGGAAATGGATTTCTATTATATTGCTGTTTCTATTGTGACAGTATGAATTCAAAAGTGGGCTTGATCAGGGAAATCTTTAACTGCTAAAGAAAAAATGCTAATTCTATAATGACTGAAACAAAAGAAAACAAGAATGCATGCCTGAGAGATATCCGAAGAAAATGCATCACTTAGACAAATGAACCATCAGCATTATCGATCCATCTGCATAGCCCTCGTCTACATGATAAAAATTACAAACTGAAAAACTACATGTGAACAAATAGATCAAGTGCACTGGCAAGAAAATGCAAAGAATATTAGCCAAGAATAATGACTCGTACATAATAATATAGTTAATATAAATTGTTTAGAGCCCTTTGGTGCTGACAAATATAGCTGTGCTGAATTTCTGAACCATTGAAGCCGCTGAGGAACAATTTTGTAGATTTCATCAACAGCTCTAATTATGTTCCTGTCAAGTCTAGAACAAAGTAATCCATAACTGGGGAGCCCATTCAGAGACAGTAACGCACAGAGGTAATTTATGCCCAAGACACAAGGCACTTTTGTATTTAGTGTACACAACACTTTGCTAACAAGAGGATGTACAGAATTTATGAGGAGAACCACAAACAGGCAGCTCTTGATGATTTTAACAAATTAAAGGCAGTGGGAAAGCTCTAGAGTGAAAAACAACTGTTCAACAACTGCTTTAGTCAGCCCTTGAACCACAACAACTGCAATGAATGTGGCTGATTGCTAGGGCATTAATCTGAATTGATTTAACCCTATCATGTACTGAATTTCCTTTCCATAGTTCTCACTCAAAATAATGAGAAAAAGGAATTAGCTGGATAGGATATGGTCTTTACAAGTGAGTATTATAGTAAAACACATACTCTTGCCATCAGCGTATGCGTTATTTACATAGCACCTTCAACACAGTTAAATGCCCCAAAGTGCCCCATAGGAAAATTATAAGACAAAATTGAACATCAAGCCACAAAATTGATGTTAGGACTGATGATCAAAAGCTTGGTTAATAAGGTTGTACTTTTAAAAGGCAGAAACACTGATACTCTGGGAGGGAATTCCTAAATCAGGGCCTTGACAGCAAATAGCACAGCTGCCCACAGTGGAGCAATTAACCACAAATACATAAGAAAGCAAAATTTAAGGAGAAGAGAGACTTCAGGGATTTGTTGGACTGGAAGATGCAACAGAGCCAGAGCCAGTAACATCTAAAATGTTTATGATTATTACACAGGATCGATGCTATAATGACAATATACTTAAGATTATAGTATAGGACAAGTAAGTTAAAAAACTTATTGCAATATTTATTCTCAATTAGCATTCTCTAGCCATGTGAGGAAAGCTGATGAGATCACTCTGAAAATAATCAGTCTAAAGCTGTTCACTTACTTTGCCTGTAAGTAAAAGTTTCTGTAATATAATCCCTACAACGGGGGGTGGCACAATGTCGCAGCGGTAGAGTTTCTGCTTCACAGTGCCAGAGACTTCATCCTGACTATGGGTGCTGTCTGGACGGAGTTTGCACGTTCTCTCTGTAACTGGCCGGGTTTCCCCCGGATGCCCCAGTTTCCTCCCACACTCCAAAGACGCACATGCTTGTAGGTTAATTGGCTTCGGTTAAATTTGTAAATTGTCCCTAGAGCGCAGGATAGTGCTGGTGTACAGGGTGACTGTTGGTCAGCGTGGACTCGGTGGGCCGAAGGACCTGTTTCTGCGCTGTGTCTCTAAAGTCTAATATTTGAGATGACTGTGTCCAAGGAAGAATGTAAAACACAAAATTCTGTGCAGAAGGGTGATAACCAAACAATGCAAGCAATAAGCCAGAAACACGTCTAATTTGTTTTCGGGTGAGAAGTTGAGATGCAATGTATTCTGCGATAACTACGCAGCTGTTAGCATTGGGGAGCTTTATGGTACATAAATCTTCATAACCAGAAATAATCATTCAGTTCATAGTCAGTTTATTGATTCAGCTCATGTAGCAATTCATTCTTGTCCTCCAATTAGTTCATGTGGAAGACTATACTCTGTTACACCACTATCTTGTCTAGAAATTGGCAATTTATCTGCAACAAAAATCTATCCAGTACCTTTCTGAAAACTTCCATAAATCAATCTGAAATGAGACATTTCCTTTCACTCCCCTCTAATAAGTAATTTTGAAACCATATATTTACTTAAATCTCAATCTTGATTTATTTTAAAACCATATTTACCAGCTGTAACCTTTATCACTAGAAGAAAACAAGAGTTGCATTTACACCAGTCTTTGCTGCCAAATGTTTTGTTTCAAAAGGAAATTTAGAAATTTGCACATAAAGTCTGCATGAGGTATTGAGTTGAATAATTTCAATGTTCAAGAACTTAGCATCAGAGTCATAAAGTTACACAGAATGGAAATAGCCCCGACAGCTTAACTCATCCATGTTGACCAACGTAACTCCCTGAGTGTCCCATCGACTTGCATTTGGCCCATATCACTCTAAATCTTTCCTATCTGAAGAAAGGTCTGAAGAAAGGTCCCGATCCAAAATGTCACCCTATCCAAGTTCCCCACAGATGCTGCCTGACCTATTGAGTTACTCCAGCACTTTACAGTATGCCTTCTATCCACATGCTTAAAAACTGTTTTAACACATTATGATCGCAACTGCTTCTAGCACTTCTGACAGCTTGTTCCATGTACAAACTATCCTCTGCATGAAAACTTGCCTATAAGATTTCCTTTAAATATTTCCCCTCTCACATTAAACATATGTTCTCCAGTTTTAGACTTCCTTACCCCAGGAAGAAGACTGTGACAATCCATCTTATGATTTTATACAGCTCTATAAGGTCACCCCTCAGCCCCATTGACTCCAGAGAAAACAGTCCCGACCTATCTTGTCTCTCTTAATAACTCATGCCCTCACATTTTGGCAACATCTTTGTGAATCGTTTCTGCACCCTCTCTAACAGCAGAACTTATCCTCATTGTTGAGCCATTTACAGCACGCTTCTAATTTGATAAGACCTCAAACTTCCCACAAGAACAGAACAAATTACTTTTCAAAATACCTTTTGCAAGGCAAATTGAAGAAAAAAACTTTGATGATCTCAAAGGATTGTTATAGCTTTTATGTAAACACTTCTATTAAAAATGTAATTGGACACTAACAAGTTTATAATTTCCCAAATTATGCCTTAAAGAACATGGGACCCATGAATAGCGCAGCACAGGATCAGGCCCTTCAGCCAACATAGTTCATGCCGAACATGATGTCAGCCTAATCTAATCTCTGCCTGCACATGATCCATATCCCTCCATTCCCTACATATACCTATCTAAAGGCCTCTTAAATGCCACAATAATATCTGTCTCCTCACCATCTCTGGCAGTACGTTCCAGACATTCACCACTCTGTGTAAAAAAACTTGCCCTGCACATACCCTTTAAACTTTAGATACACGGAACTGCAGATGCTGGTTTTCAATAAAAGACACAAAGTGCTAGAGTGACTCAACGGGCCAGGCAGTATCTCTGGAGAACATGGATAGGTGGCGTTTCCACCTGAAGAAGGGTCCCAACCCAAAACATTATCTGCCCATGTTATCCAGAGATGCTGAGTTACTCAAATAGTTTGTGTACTTTTGCCTTCAGAATTTGTCCCTCTGACCTTAACGTTATGCTCACTAGTCTTTGACATTTCCACCCTAGGTAAAAGGTTCTGACTGTCTATCCTATCTATGCCTCTCAAAATTGTACATACTTCTATCAGGTCTCCCCTCACACTCTGATGCTCCAGAGAAAACAATCCAAGTTTGTCCAACCTGTCCTTATACCTAATACCCTCGAATCCAGGCAGTATTCTCGTAATAGCCTCTTCCATAGCCTCCACACCCTTCCTGTAATAGGGTGACCAGAACTACACAATACTCCAAATGCCTCCTTAACGAAATCTTATAAAGCTGCATTGTGACTTCCTGACTTTTATACTCAATGCCCTGATTTTTGTGAAAAGAACAATGACTAATTAATTGACAGATAATATTAAGGAAAATTATAAGAGATTTTATAAGTACAGTAAAGGAAAGAGGGTGACTAGAGAAAGAAACTAGTGGTCACCTCTGTATGGAGCCGCAGGTGATGGACAAGGTCCTCCAAGTTTTTTCTCCTCCACTTCTGCCGTGGAGAAGGACATGAAGACTGGGGAACTTGGGACAGTTAATGGAGATGTCTTGAGGACAGTCCATATTACGGCTGAGGAGGTGCTGCACATCCTTAGGCGAATAAAGATAGATAAATCTCCTGGGCCTGATCAGATGTATCTGAGCACATTGTGGAAGGCTGGAGAAGAAAGACTCCATCTGTGACTCCCACAGGGAAATAACTCCAGCACACTTTATTCAGAGTTCCAAATACTGAATTACAATCTTCAATTGGCCGATGTCAATTATAGTTAACTAGTGTTTTTGAAAAATACTTCCATTGTTATTTAGTGTCACACAAAAGGTGGTGGATGTATAAAACAAGCTGCAAGAGGAAGTAGTTGAGGCAGGGGTTATCCCAACATTTAAGAAACAGTTAGACAGGTACATGGATAGGACAGGTTTAAGGGATATGGACCAAACGCAGGCAGGTGGGACTCGTGTAGCTGGGACATGTCAGCTGGTGGGGTGAGTGGACTGTTTCCATACTGTATCACTCTATGACTGTGACTCTATAACCGGTTTTGGAGTTAAGAAAGACAAGTTTAAATTGGGAAATAATAATGATGTATCAAGATTCATTGTGCTAGACAATGACTGTGCGGTAAATAATGATAAGATGCATGTAGAAGAAATAATTAGGACACACCAACCATGATTGTAAAAACTGAGAATTGTAGTGCCAAGCCAGAATTAGGAGCTACTAATTTCTAGCATGCAAAATAATAACTAAGAATAGGTCATATTGTTGTATATTAAGGATTAATTTCAATGAAATGAGAATCTATGTTACAGATTATGTAGAATGGCAGATCTAGAAGTTAGATTGAGCAAGAAAGAAAAACACAAACCAACTGGCGACAGCATAAATTAATGTCAGAATCACGGGATATATGTGAATGAAAGTAAAATCAGAGGACAAGCAGCGGAGATTAAATGACTTGTCAGGACGCTCGATAATTTTCCTTATGATGATCATCCTTTAGGAAGTAAGTGGTGCTAACGCTAAACGTTTTGGAGAAATTCCAACTAATTCAAGGGCATACTAAAAAGCAGTCATGGTGAACTGGTGATGTCGGTGGAAGATTACAAGTCCTGCAGGTGCAGGTTTCTAATATATTGAACGACAGCAAAGAGCACATTGCTTCTTTTCTTGGTCAATCAAAGTGCCAGACCCACCATTCTACATGCACTGTTACGCAGTCAATTCTTAACACTAGGACGTAATCTTACTTATTGCTTCCATGCTGGAACTTGGTAGCTTGCAACACCTCACTTGGCTCCTACAATTCTAGAGCAAGCGTAAAAAGACAAAAACCTACTTACTATGTTCCAAGAACAACTCCCTTTGGCTGAACAGTGTTGTACTGTCAATAGCTCGAAAATGACTCGGAACCAATTTTATCCCAAGCTCTCAAGAAAATAACTTCCTTAGTGATTAACCCAATTACCTAAAATCTGGGATAAAAAATGTACATTAAAGTAACTGTTCAGTTCAAAATTGAATATCAAATGAAGAAAATCTGCCTGCCAGTTTTATAAACTCTATCAATCATATTTTATTGACTAAATAGCTTGACCATTGGACTTCAAAGGTGACACTTTTAGTTTAGTTTATTTTGTTTAGTTTAGAGATACAGCATGAAAACAGGCCTCTCGGCCCACCGAGCGTGCCGACCAGCGATCCCTGCACAGTAACACTATCCTACACATACTGGGGACAATTTACACTTATACCAAGTATAAAAACCCAAGCCAATTAACCTACAAACCTGTATGTCTGGAGTGTGGGGAGGAAATCGAGGATCTCAGAGAAAACCCACGCAGTCACAGGGAGAACATACAAACTCTGTACAGACAGCACCCATAGTGGGGATCGAACCTGCGTCTCTGGCGCTGCAAGCGTTGTAAGGCAGCAACTCTACCCCTGCGCCACCGTGCTGCCCAGCGATGTTCTAAGAGTTGAGGCGAGTCAGTGTATATAGTCAGATTACTATTGTTAACTCCACTTTAGGTTTGACTTCAATTGAACCTGTATCTTCCTTCAAAGTCTCCTAGTCCACAACAGCAGCCAAGTGAGAGTTAGGTGTAAATAAACTGGAAGTGAATCAAGAAACAATATTGAAGCTTACTAACTCCCAGGGAGACGAGTCTGTAATAAAACTGACTCGCAAACAGGCGGCTGATTTGTCTGCAAACACATATTCTTGTATCCTTGTATTGCTGGTTGAAGTATAGTTTGGCAATGAGGAAAGGAGGTAATTTTAAATAACTGGCTATATACTCTTAATACAAAACAAATGTTGCTAGTTCTGAACCGTGGTCAAATTATTGGCTAGTGGCTTTCTGAAAAACCAAATTTCAAATAAATCTGCCACATAAAATCAACATTCTGCTGACTATTATCTTTCTTTGGCTTTGGCTACTGAAGTTTGTTCAATTGTATAAGCGACCGATATAGTGCATATTTATGAATTATTTATCAGTGCATTGTAGACTTTTGCATTTATTGTCAGCAAGATTTTTTTTTTTAAATGACCACCTTCGATTGCAATGAATTTTCCTGTACTTAACATAAGAACAATTTTACATCTTTTCCAATGAAATGTGCATTTTCCCCACCAGTTTAAAAATCACAATAATAGCCTTGATAAATGGTCTGTCTCCTGAAAACAGTGGTGCAGGTATTGAAATTAGTGGCACGTTTGTAAAAGCCATTTGAATCAAAATTCAAAGGAACTACCCACCGTAGCCAAGCTTTAATCACATGGCAGGATGCTGGCAACAACACAATAAGACAAGCAGTAAGGCAGCAAAAAAAAGGAAAGGAATTTTCCTTGTTTTTAACTGGGAAAACCTGAATGAATAAAGGTGTCAGCCGTTAGCAATTTCTTATTCTTTCAGCGTAATCATCAATTTGTGCGTCGAGTGGTTCAACAGATCTACAGCTATCCGTGGCAGCACAGGAAGCCCTGCATGGTAACGCCCCTGCTAATTTAAAGCTCTTGTGTTGCTGAATCAAACTTGACAAGGCACCAGCAAAACAGAAACTATTATGACACGTGAGAATTGGCAGAGGGTTGGAATACTTTGAGTGATAGAGACAAAGGAGATTGTCAAAGGTGAAAGTGATTTTGCAAATCTAAGAGAAAAGAGTTGTAAAATTATTTTTGAGTTATATTCTTGCAGCAACTTTAATCTAAGAGGTCTCAGACAACTCCACAGAAGCAACATTCTTCCCAGAGTATGTTCAACCAAAGGATTTGGACTTGCATTCCTTTGATAAGTCTGCTCAGTACTCAGTTCCTTGCTTTTTACCATATCTGTTAATGATTTGGTCCTAAATATAGGAGCAGCGATAATGAAGATTGCAGTACAGAAATTGTCTCTAAGATTGACAATGATAATGAAAGATGGCAAAAATGTAACAGTCATTTGGACAGAAAAATGGCAAATATAATTTAACTCAGGGTAGTGTAAGGCAGTGTAGGTATGTGGAGATGTGAAAGAACAATAAATAAGGAGGATATTGAGTGATCTAAAAATGTGTCACCCAGAGATCTTTAAAAATGAAAGAGATAAGGTCAAGAAGGTGATTAGAAAGCAAATGAAATTCTGAGGAATAGAATATTTGAGCAGGGTGATCATGCCAGCGTGGCATAGAACTCTAGTCAGAGCCCAACTTGAGTAATATGTATGGGTCTGATCTCTACACTACAGGAAATATATGATTACATTGGAGAGAATGGTGATGAGATTTATAAGGATGTTGCCAGCACCAAAAAAAAATGAGCTCTGAGGAAAGGTGATAAGCTAGGGCTGCTTATTTGGAACAGAGAAGGGTAATTTGGAGTCGTTACAATGAAGGCAGCACAGGATAGAATTAATGAGGAAATATTTATCTTAGCAGGGTGATCAAAAAGGGGGCATAGATTTCAATTAACCGATGAATGCGAAAGGAGATGAGTGAAAATATTTTCACTCAGAGAGTGATATAGATTGGAATCTGGAACTCACTGCCTGAAATAGAGATAGACAGAAACCTCCAACTACATTTCAAAAGTACTTGGGTATGTACAGTGCCCTCCATAATGTTTGGGACAAAGACCCATCATTTATTTATTTGCCTCTGTACTCCACAATTTGAGATTTGTAACAGAAAAAAATTCACATGTAGTTAAAGTGCACATTGGCAGATTTTATTAAAAAGGTATTTTTATACATGTAGAAATTACAGCTGTGTTGATACATAGTCCCCCCATTTCAGGGTACCATAATGTTTGGGACAAATGGCTGCACAGGTGTGTTTAACTGCCTCCTTAATGTAGGTTTAAGACACCTCTCAGCACCTAGTTTTTCCTCCATTCTTTCCATCACCTTTGGAAACTTTTATTGCTGTTTATCAACATGAGGACCAAAGTTGTTCCAATGAAAGTCAAAGAAGCCATTATGGGACTGAGAAACAAGAATAAAACTGTTGGGAGACATCAGCCAAACCTTAGGCTTACCAAAATCAACTGTTTGGAACATCATTAAGAAGAAAGAGAGCACTGGTATCACAAAGGGACTGGCAGGCCAAGGAAGACCTCCACAGCTGATGACAGAAGAATTCTCTCAATAGTAAGGAAAAATTCCCGAACACCTGTCCGACAGATCAGAAACACTCTTCAGGAGTCAGGTGTGAATTTGTCAATGACCACTGTCCGCAGAAGACTTCATGAACAGAAATATAGAGGCTACGCTGCAAGATGCAAACAACTGGTTAGCTGCAAAAATAGGATGGCCAGGTTACAGTTTACCAAGAAGTACTTAAAAGAGCAATCACAGTTCTGGAAAAAGGTCTTGTGGACAGACGAGACGAAGATTAACTTTTATCAGAGTGATGGCAAGAGCCAAGTATAAAGGAGAGAAGGAACTGCCCAAGATCCAAAGCATACCACCTCATCTGTGAAACACAGTGGTGGGGGTGTTATGGCCTGGGCATGTATGGCTGAAGGTACTGGCTCACTTAACTTCACTGATGATACAACTGCTGATGATGGTAGCATAATGATTCTGAAGTGTATAGACACATCCTATCTGCTCAAGTTCAAACAAATGCCTCAAAACTCATTAGCCAACGGTTCATTCTACAGCAAGACAATGTCCCAAACATACCTCTAAAGCAATAAAGTAGTTTTTCAAAGCCAAAAATGGTTAGTTCTTGAGTGGCCAAGTCAATCACCTGATCTGAACCCATTTGAGCATGCCTTTTATATGCTGAAGAGAAAACTGAAGGGGACTAGCCCCCAAGACAAGCATAAGCTAAAGATGGCTGCAATACAGGCCTGGCAGAGCATCACGAGAGAAGACACCCAGCAACTGGTGATGTCCATGAATCGCAATCTTCAAGCAGTCATTGCATGCAAAGGATATACAACAAAATGCTAAACATGATTACTTTCATTTAGATGACATTGCTGTGTTCCAAACATTATGGTGTCCTGAAATGAGGGGACTATGTATAACCACTGCTGTAATTTCTAGATGGTGAAACCAAAATGTATAAAAATGGCCTTTATTAAAATCTGACAATGTGCACTTTAATCACATGTGATTTTTTTCTATTACAAATCTCAAATTGTGGAGTACAGAGGCAAATAAATAAATGATGGGTCTTTGTCCCAAACATTATGGAGGGCACTGTACATGAAGAGCTGTGATCTGCATTATTATTGCTGGAAGATGGGATTAGTCAGTGTAATTATGTTTAGAGTAGCATGGAGATGGATCAAATGGCCTTCTTTACTGTAAATTTTCTTAGATTTTATAAAATGCCAATCAGTATTTTCTTTTCATGGATTGATGTCTGCAACAGAATACTTTATATTTGCAGTTTCCAAAGAACGCATTGAGCATAAAATATATTATAGTTTCATCCATCTAAAAAAAGGTGCAATCATTACATCTTTAAATATTATATAAATTAATTTACATTCTTAACTCAAACAAATTACTGTGCTGAAATAATTAAATAAACCAATAATGGCAATGCCATTGTTTTATTCATCCCAAATTAATTTGAAAATAAAAACAGAAAACCAAATTTTAAATATGAAAATGTATTACATGCTATGACACATTTAAGGAAAAAAAATCCTCTCTGAATTATCTGGTTAATAGTTTATTAGTCCAATTTAAACTACTTAGCACAATCATTTTAGTAGAATCATTTTTCTACATAAATTTAGTTGGTGAGATCAGTCATGTTCCTCATATCATAGTATAAGTTAATAAGTTCAAAGATTTATTTCTGTAGCAGACCATGACAAGGAAATTTGCATATTTTTCATCTAGAATGACCATAAAATAATTATGTAATTATTTAGTGCGATTTATAATGTTTCAAAGAAATCAGGGATTCTCCTTCTGCAGGAAAATGGCGACCCTGGCTTGGGTTAGCAATAGCTTCATTCACATTCTGAGTCTTCTACTCTGCAGGCCTAATGGCAAGGAAAAAAACCTCACTTTTATTTCCACAGCTTTAACATTTTACCTCGTTAAAAAAGTTTATATATAATCTGGAAAGGAGTTGAAGTCTGCTACTGGATTCAGATCAAAGCACAAACTGCTGGGGTAACTCGGCAAGTCAGGCAGTATCTCTGGACAATACACACAAAATGCTGAAGTAACTCAGTGGGACAGGCAGCATCTCTGGAGAGAAGGAATGGTGTTTTGGGTTGTGACCCTTCTTCGGACTGATCTCTGGAGGACATGGATAGGAGACGCTTCGAGTCATGGCCCTTCTTCAGACTAATTGTAGAAGGGAGGGAGAAAACTGGAAAAGAGACGGGGTGGGACAAAGCCCATTTTTAGATGTTACAGGGATACATGAGATTTGTTTTCACGTGTGGCAAATCTGAAATATCCAATGGATTATTGATCATTTAGTTGTTGACATTACAATTGAATGAATGGTACCTTACTCACCAGAGAATAAAGTTGCATTTAATTGATAACAAACTGATTCAGACCTAATATGATCTGCATTTTATCAAAATGTGAGTGCCCTTTCTGTTAAAAAAAAGTATTTGAACACCTGTACTTAGTGACTACCTGTTAGTTTGATGACAGGCAAATTAATTGATTTAGCATTAATTAATTGATAGAATATCTATATTTATATTATATAACTAATTAATCTGCAAAAAACAATAAAACTGCTTTTGAGTGAAAACATGGAAAAATTGTAAGAATTGTAAGAACAAGAAAAAATAGATCAGGAATATTTGTAAAATCCTCATATGAACCAAAAAAGAAAAAGAGAACTTTTATTGTTTAAGTAATGGATAAGTTACAAAACCACAAAGCTATATATTTACTGCAAAAAGAAACAGATGATTACTCTCTGTAACACAATCAAGAGCTTGCACATCCTTCTAAATTAAAAAAAAAAGGTGAGGTGATTCGTAAACCCAAGGGCAACCCATTCATCCTGTCCCGTTATCACATTTGCCATAAGGGGAAGCCATTAAGAAGGGAGGTCTAAAATCTTAAAGATAAGCCTTCAGACACCAAGTTACATATGGATCACACCAGGAATATCCATTTTACCCAGTATGTTGATGGACTAAAATACCTCACAACAAAACTCAACTATCCAAGATATTTGCTGCTACAAAATCAGCAGCCGAGCTGAGCTTCACACAGCTTCTACGGTATTTGTCGGATGTATTTTCTAATATTTGGGCAGAATTGGTCTCCTCTCTCTTCAGCTTTATATCAAATAACATTAAATTATACCATCCTTTGAAGATCTGATAACAAGCTGCCTTTTTCTTCTGTTTCTACCTTTTGACCATTCTGCACTTTTGCTCATAATATTGCAAAGTCTTTGCTAGACCTGGGGCAGGATGAAGGAAAGGTAGTAAATAAGGTCCACATCCATCATTTGGACACCATCGAAGGCATTCCTAGCACACCTTTTGCAACCTCATGTGACTCAATGTGCATTGCCCTTGATGTTGGTGCACTGTATATACAACAGGCCGGCGTTGAGAAAGTTCAGTCAACTATCACCACCTGGCTCCCCAGATTATTTAATCACGTTATTATAACAGTGCCTAATTTCAAGGGTAAGGAGTCAAATCATATCAATATTTTTAATGGAATACATTTTATGAGGGATTGGAACCTGATAACAATTATGCATCTTAGATTAAGTCTACAGCTAACTTGATTGCTGCAGACTTAATCTAAGATGCAAATTTGCCGTCTATTAATTTTAAAGTGGCCTTAAAATAATAAAGTACCTGGTACTCTTATGTGGACCTGTTGCCAAAGACAGTTTGAATGGACAAGACTATCTCAGCAATCTGGACTACACTTCTTCCCACCCTGTCTCCTGCAAAAAGTCTATCCTCTACTCCCAATTCCTCCGTCTACGCCGCATCTGCGCCCGGGATGAGGTGTTTCACACTTGGCAATCAGAGATGTCCTCATTCTTCAGGAAACGGGGCTTCCCCTCTTCCATTATAAATGAGGCTCTCACTAGGGTCTCTTCTACATCCCGCAGCTCCGCTCTTGCTCCTCCTCCCCCATTTGTAACAAGGACAGAATCCCCCTCGTTCTCACCTTCCACCCCACCAGCCAGCGTATCCAGCAAATCATCCACCAACATTTCCGTCACCTACAACGGAACCCCACCACTGGCCACATCTTCCCATCCCCTCCCCTTTCTGCGTTCCGCAGAGACCGCTCCCTCCGTAACTCCCTGGTCCACTCGTCCCTTCCTACCCAAACCACCCCATCCCCGGGCACTTTCCCCTGCAACCGCAGGAGATGCAACACCTGTCCCTTTACCACCCCCCTCAACTCCATCCAAGGACCCAAACAGTCTTTCCAGATGAGACAGAGGTTCACCTGCACCTCCTCCAACCTCATCTATTGCATTCGCTGCACTAGATGTCAACTTCTTTACATCAGCGAAACCAAATGCAGGCTCGGCGATCGTTTCGCTCAACACCTTCACTCAGTCCGCCTTAACCAACCTGAGCACTTCAACTCCCCCTCCCACTCCCAGTCTGACCTTTCTGACATGGGCCTCCTCCAGTGCCATAGTGAGGCCCACCAAAAATTGGAGGAACCTCATATTTCACTTGGGCAGCCTGCAGCCCAGCGGTATGAACATTGACTTCTCCAACTTTAGATAGTGCCTCTGTCCCTCTCTTCCCCTCCCCCTTCCCAGTTCTCCGTCTATCTTCCTGTCTCCACCTATATCCTTCCATTGTCTCGCCCCCCTGACATCAGTCTGATGGGTCTCAACCCGAAACGTCGCCCATTCCTTCTCTCCTGAGATGCTACCTGGCCTGCTGAGTTACTCCAGCATTTTGTGAAAAAAGACGAAATAACATATTCCTTTCAGTTTGGAGTACAATCTCATTGTTATTTATTCTCTTCAAAGTTTTTCAGAATTGTGCGACATTAAATGTTATTTTTGAGCAATTTTTATTCACAGAAATATAGGATTGTTTAGGCAGAGAAAAAGGCAATTTGGCCCATTGGGGCTATGCCAGCCCTTGAGTAAACCTATCAGTTCTATCCATCTTCTCTTTCTCATGGCTGTAAATAGTTCCAAATAAGCATGACACTTGCATGTTCATTCTTGGTATTTCATAATGAAACTCACTGTTAAATGAACATTTTCACATTCACAATTCCAGCAGTGATGTTTTCTTAGTTCTTCAAAATTCTATTAACAAGCAGTAACTTTTGTTTCAGACACTGGAACGTTGCTCTGTTCAAACATGGTGATCGGCAAGGTGATCCGGCTCGAACAAAACTACATAAGACATGAAACAAATCTAACTCTGACACCGATCGTATACTTTATGACTAGTTATGCTGTGGGGGTGATATTAATAATAGCTGGACATATGTTGTCCTTTTGGGCATGATGTAAGAAAATCAATATAGCTTATAAACTAAACCAAATACCACATATGATACCATAAATATGTCATTGCTATAAATCCACTTTCAGGACAATTTAAAAATGGATTAATAAACAGTTCATCTCAGAATCTGTTGGGCTGATCTATGGCAGTTCTGCGTAGCAATGGTATTAAATTAAAGAAATGAAAATTAAGTTAAAGGTCCTACACAAGATGGACACTGTCTTTTTTAAGCAGTTTTTCCAAGGATCTATGTGGACAGATTTGCAAATACCACTTATCTACATTAAGGGTCAGAATATCCATCAATTCAGCAGCTGTTTTAGGCTGTCACAACAAAGTCACAGTCTTACATAATCTTAAAACCAAAATACAGATCACATTCCAGTGATCCAATTAAGATAGAAATGCTTGCAATCAGCCAGGAAGCAAGTCCGGCAACAGATTGTACGCTGTAACATCAATTTCCTAAGTGCATTTAAAGGATTACAATTGTTTCTTCTGGCATGCTGCAGAAACACCTATCTACGTACTGCATACCACATTACTGTAATTGGGTACCTGAACAAATGCCTCTATTGCAGTAGGAGGTATTGCAAAAACGAGTTGCCAATATTTTTGCATTTGAACTCCATGCCCTGCTATTTGAGTTGCTTCTACAATTTCTGCTGTGTAGCTGTAACGTGCACATTGGTGGACAATAAATAAAGAATAAAGCTAATAAAGAATAGCTTGGGAAATAAGCCTCTTAATTTGCGTTGACATAGGAACTGCATTCAGTTCAAATCATATCATCCTAAATAACTTAACAGTGCAGGGCATGATACTGGGCTCCGTAACGTCCATTGTCCGGGCATCACAGATACTGCTTTGGATCAGTTTTAAACACAACGTGCACATTTGGCTGCTTCCCGTCCCAACCACATTTATTGATGTGAGCAGTAACTGATGTGCATTGTAGGCAGAGTGTGAATGTGATCAGATTGGATCTAATTATATAGCTAAAGCACGGTGTTCATTTGGTTGCAGAAAGGCACCCCCACTTGTTCTAGTTAAATGGATCCCGAATTATTGGAGTGTGGTAAAGATAGACACCAAGTGCTGGAGTAGCTCAGCGGGTCAGGCAGCATCTCTGGTGAAAAAGGATGGCTGATATTTCGAGTTGGGACCCTTCTTCAGACTTGCTGACAGACCTGAAGGAGGGTTTGTGGCAGGGAAATATTATTTAATCGTTGGAGGACTTGTCAGAGTTGCACAGACTAATGAAGCGGGAGTTGGGATGGTATCTCAAACAAACTGCAAAGTGTTCGTTAAACAAGGTGCAATTTCAAAAAAATAGAAACTCAATTCTTTCTGTCTTACCATTGTCTATTACCGATCATCTTAGCATCTGCTTGATATCATTGAAAGAAAACCCATTCTAAATAAACATTTCAAATCATGTCTAAAAAATCCAACTTCAACAAAACTGATACAAATATCAACTAATTGCCTTAATTGTCATCATATGGAAAAGATGGGTTGGAAAGAAATGCCTAGTAATTCATTGCAGAATCTCTCCAATATATGCAGGTGACAGCTGGAAGCCACATGGATTACAAAGAAGGAGACAGCAGGTGGATTTGGAGGAAGACCACAAGCTGCCCTGTAGGTAGGCAGCCCTTATGTCATGGCGGCAGCTATTTGGACTGTCTGGTTAACTGGCTGCAACAAAAGGCAGTGGAGATGTTCTAGGATCACAAACGTCATCACCCGAATGAAGAACAGTCAATTCATGACCCACAAAGGCATTGTCTTTCCCCTAAAGTAGCCTTTTTGCAATCTCTGGAGGTTAGGTTGCTGAACTGTTGTGTCACGCCACCCCCATCCTCCCATCCCAAGATCACATTGAGCCCTGTGCCCTGGGTTATGGGTTATGGGGGAAGAACATTGAACTTGCACTGCAGATAGATTGTGCTTCTCCTGCTATGGGAGCTGAGACATTGTCCACAGGTCACTTCATGATAAATAAGCATGGAACAGAAGTGACCACCACCTCTGCACTTTAGTTTAGTTTAGAGATACAGCATGGAAGCAGACCCTTTGGCATACCGAGTCCACACCGACCATCGATCAACTGGACACTAGTTCTATCCTACACACTGGGGACAATTTACAGAAACCAATTAACCCACAAACCTGTGCGCCTTTGGAATGCGAGACAAAACCGGAGCACCCAGAGAAAACCCACGCAGTCACAGGGAGATTGTAAAACTCCGTACAGATAGCACCCATAGTCAGGATCGAACCCAGGTCTCTGGCGATGTAAGGTGCCACTGTGCCCCCCTTGAAAGGATGGGTCCTGGATTCCATGCAAACTTCAGAGCATGGTTAGAGTTGTATGTTTCCCTTCCACCTTGAGAACACATACAGCGTTTCTGGCAGGCCTGCTACTGTATCAAGGCAGCAGTCATTTGAGTATCCACCACTTTTACAGCTATCCGTGTTGCATTGAGGCATACACTATTATTCATTGATAAGAACAGGATTATTAATTAAACCCCTGTCGTTTGTGTGAGGAAAATAATATTTTTAACAAAGGGAGGAGGTTGAACAAAAATATCAAACTCCCTATAAAAAAAAGGAGTGATGTCTGAAATGTTTTCTTTCTTCTTTCGGAGGAATTTTTAATCAAGCTAACTCTGAGAAGAGGAATCTCTCCCGCCTTTGCAGGCTTTGATGCAAAGTGAATTTAGGAAACCTAATTTCTGTTCTGATCTTTTGCAAGTCCATACGGAAAAGTGTCCATAATCTGCGGCTTATCACTATTAAGTTGACCAAAATTGGCAATATGGAAGGTCAGAAAGATCGCTGCAAAACATGGAATAATTCATTATGAGGAAGAGAAGGCTATCTTCAGTTTGGTAGCAAAACAGCAGGGCTGAGAAATTCAATCAAGTATGTGTTATGCAGTTGAATTGCAGCACAGCAACAATTGCTAAACAGTTTTGTCGTGACCAAATTGTGCGTTTTGATCACACACAAAGATGTACAGTCAAAAAGCATGTGTTCATCCTTGCAAACCAATCATATGAGCAAATAACAGTGAGTGAGCACAGCTCTGGGCTTCCAGGACCCTGATTCTGACCGCGCTATCTCATTATGAGCGGCAGCAGTCTGGGCAAATTGACTGTTGGACTTGCAGCTTTGGGAGCATGTGTGCCATTACCCTGAGAGGGGAGAGCAAGGTTGATTTCCACTGGTGCTCTTTGGCATTCTCCAAGGCTTTCAGGTGGATGGTTCAGTGCCCCAAGCATCTCTATTTGAAGGCTCATCAATCTGCATCTGTAGGTTGCCCCAAAGTGGGACTCATCTGATTCGTAAAGACCAGAACTGGAAGATGACCTTGTTCCCGTGGGAACCACCATGCAAGCTACCTTCTCTTCTGCTTTGTCTGCCATCCACTCATGCATGGTGATATATTCATTTCAGCTGATTTACCACATGCAGCCTCTGCCTCAACCTGTCCTCTATGTTCAGTCAGTGTCAGGATCCGAGATGGTGGATGCAAATTGTGGATGCACTGAATGCGGGATACACTTCCTCCTCCAAATACCACAGTTCTGCTGCCAGGGTAGGACAGCTCCTACATCTCGAGTGTTCAAAGTGAGAAGGGTACAAATAGATGGTGGAACAGGCAGGCAGGAGTGCTAGATGCAGGAAAAATGGTCCCCATGTTGGGGGAGTCCAGAACCAGGCGTCACTGTTTAAAAATAAGGGGTAGGCCATTTAGGACTGAGATGAGGAAAAACTTTTTCACCCAGAGTTGTGAATCTGTGAAATTCTCTGCCACAGAAGGCAGTGGAGGTCAATCCACTGGATGTTTTCAAGATAGTTAGATTTAGCTCTTAGGGCTAACGGAATCAAGGGATTTGGGAAAAGGCAGGAATGGGTTACTGATTTTGGATGATCAGCCATTTTGGATTTTGGATGGCCTACTCCTGCGCCTATTTTCTATGTATACTTGAATCAAGTAGATATCATAAACCCTAAGAAATTGTGGGATGAGTGGGATGTAGAGTATGAGGGGGATTAAATAAGAGCATACTGCGATCCTCAATATTATTCAACGTGCCACTAGCGGCATGACAACTGAGCCAATGGCCACTACACTCTTTGCCAAATAAGGGGGCCTGTGACCATGATAAGGTTCCCAACCCCATACGTGCTGTTGCAGCCTGTGGTTGCAAGCAACCTTGCCCAGCAAGAGAGAAGCGGAGGTATTAGTGACTGTGCTACAATGTGTTCCTACGATATACCTAGCAAAAATGACTAATGATAGGTGTGGTTAAGATGAGAGATGTATGTAAATGTACCAAAATAGTGGCCGTGTCTGAGTGTTCATTTAGTGAGTAATTCACATTTAATGGAGGGGATTTGTTGCTAATTTCATTGTTTCTTGACCAAGCACAAGGTTATTTTCAAAAGCTAGTGGCACTATGAATACTATTGAGGATCACGCTATGCTCTTACTTAAGATAGACACAAAGTGCTGGAGTAAGTCAGGCAGCATCTCTGGATAGGAGTGGATGACGTTTTGGGTCGAGACCCTTCTTCAGACTGAGTCTTCAGACTGAGACTGCTCTTACTTAATCCTTCACACATCCTATTTCCCCCTCATCCCCTGGGCATCTCTGCAAGCTGCGATCTCTCTGATATATTCTCCCACTGTAGCTTTATTCAATCCTCAGTGGCTTCTCGAACCACCTCATTTGCCGGACCTCCAATCTCTTCCACCAGGTTCTCGAGGATTGGCATCTGCGAGTAGGGTTCTGGTGTATGTTCAGCTATCAAGTGAGAATTTCATTGTTCCCTTTCGGGACATATGACAATAAAACACTTGACTCTAGACTGTTTTATCAAGCCACACAATAACCTAGCTGTCGTGGGATACAGTAGCTGATTTCAGTTTAAGAGGTGCAGGCAACATGTCAGCCTGTTTGGGTTACTTTCAGCTGAATGCACAGGGCTCCTGGGCATGCTAATGGGGGAATCTTCACAATCAGTACCTTCTAAGTGCATAAGGTGCATGAAAGAGATTCACACAATAAGGGCACTAGAACAAACTGGCACATATTGCTATTTTAGCAGATTTGAATCTTGAGGGGACTTTTTTTTTTATTAGCTCATACTGATTTGAATGCTTGGAACAGAGAATAATTGTCCTTGTTTTGCAGCTGTACCCCTTAATAGCCATAAGCATGGAATCAGAAAAAAGATTAATACAAGTTCTGAATGTACATAACATATAGACGCATTCTTACCTGATCCCTCAAAAACAATATCCTTAACCATTCTTTAATTTGAAATAAAGTCAAGGTTAAATTGTCTTACAGGTATTTAATAGTTAACTAGCTCATGTTTGCCAGTTTTGTTTGGAAATAAGATTATTGAAGGATATGGAGCAAAGGTAGGAATCAGGGTTTAAAACAATAGATCGTTTGCGGTTCACAAAATGAAGGAAAGGGCTTAGTTGGTCAAATAGTCATCTTTTTTACATGCTGATTTTATATGTAATTAATTTTCCTTGCTAACTTTTGTTTGTTTTTGCTGCTTGCATCCCATTTCCAATGGATCATCAATGCACTTGTCTCTATTTTGCATTTTCGTAGTTTGATAAAAGACTACATCTATGACTATTAAGGGTCTTGGATATGTCAAGCATTATCCTTGTTTTCTTCTGTGGGAAGTTAGCTTTGTTTTGATTTTCTATTCCTTGACGAGGTTTTTTTTTGTGTGTAAACATTATCTTTATGACTTTTTCATTTGAGAATATAGCTCATCTCATGAGGGGGACAAACTCACCGATCCTTCATTAATTAATTCACCCACAATATTTAGCAGAATACAGAATTCATGATTTTGCTTCTGCGCATAAGGTTATAATTTGCAGTGATCCTCTCTAGGAAGCATAAGTAGGGGAATGCAGCAGAAATTTATCAAGGGGACCAAGGATTGGCGAGTCAAGAATCTGACTCAGAAAAAACCCTCCCAAAAAAAATCAATGTTGATGTCAGAGCAAAATGGAATTTGAAAAATATTTGTTATTCCTCACTGTTTTCCCATTATAAATTAAATTAGTAAGAATTCCTGTGGGTTAAATGGCTTTCGGCAGTAGTTCATAAGTTATAATTTAGCAGAATTAGGCCATTCGGCCCATTAAGTCTACTCCGCCATTCAATCATGGTTAATCGATATTTCCCATTCAACTCTGTTCTCCTGCCTTATCCCCATAACCCTGACACTTTTACAAATCAAGCATCTGGCTATCGCTGCCTTAAAAATATCCATTGATGGCCTCACAGCTGTTTGAGGCAACAAATTCCACAGATTCACTATCCTCTGACTTTCGAAATTCCTCCCCATATCCTTTTTGATTGCTTGTAGTACGAAGTGATCATACATTTTACTCCCCACCTGATCTTGTATTGTATTACCGTCTATGAGTAAAGATGCAAAACAGGTAAATTAGCTTCACCCCTTCACTGTAGTTAATTTGTAAAGTCTACTCCTTTTTTTATACTACTGCCTGCACTAAAAGAACATGGGACATTGAACTGGAACATGGGTAAATCACGTGTTCAATAACAATAGTTTTCTAGGGCATTAAGCTTTGTTTATGATTTTGAATATGGCCTTTGCTATTGCTGCTCATCATTGAGTTGCAGCTACTGCATTATTTTGTTCCTGGAGTCCACAGAGGGATCCATTTTAAACATTCAATCATCTGTTACAGCTCCAGCCAAACTTTTGACTGCCTAGCCATATCTCTCCACTGATGACAAAGATGGGCTCCATCACCAACTTCAACAAGCCCACTGGTCTATTTTCCCAGTGGTTCGTCAATTACCTAAATGTCTAAATATCAAGTATAAAATTACCAGTGCAGGAGAAATGTCTTGACTTGACAAACTTTTGCATACATTATTCACATAGAGCCACTGGCTAATGGAATCAAGGGGGAAAAAAGTAGGAATGGGTTACTGATTTTGGATGATCAGCCATGATCATATTGAATGGTGGTGCTGGCTCGAAGGGCCGAATGGCCTACTCCTGCACCTATTATCTATGTTTTTTATGTTTCTATGTTTCTAGAGCCATAATTGAAAATGCACTTATACATGTGTGGCATGCCACTGTTCCTTTTTAAACTTGTTGAACAAAAAGACAGACAGCAGACTCCAAGTAGTTGGCCTTATCAAAAGTGACTGGTCTTGTGCACCTAATGGCAAAACATGAATGTTATGCAAAAATATAGTTGAAAATATTATCACAAAATTTGTGGAATTGCTTTCAAATGCTGATAAGAAAAGCACACTGATAGCATTCATAGCCTCGATGCAATTAAAGCACTTATCAAATATATAAATAAAATCTCATTTTTCCTATGCACTTATCTAAAATAAACTGTTTTACTATACATGCTTGGAACAGATCAAAAGGATGCACTTTACGACTCACTTGTTATCGTTATCAGTGGAATGTTACTGTTTTAATTTAAATATCAAAAGGTTTATCCAATGCGTAAAAGAATATAAAGTTCTGATTAGGTTTATACTGCAACCCAAGTGACTGAAAAAAAAGTTAAAGAATAAAATTCTGAAATCTTCTGAAGCAGAAAGTATAATCTCCACAAATCTGTATATATTTTATGGAAATAATTAAAAAATATATTGGCAGGCATCATTTTAAGAAAAACAGAGCTTCTTGATAAAATACTAAGAGATATAAAATTGTACTAGCATGCAATTACTAACAACATTTTTGTCAGAAGAATGCAACATTGAATTGGTTATATTCTGGCATGAAAGTGATTCATTCCGGAAAGTGCTCCAGTATTTTGGTAAGTTAGTTGCCAATATAGATGGCACAATGTAGACAACACAAGCCAGCGAGGTGGACAGCAGTTGATTCAATTTAAATGCAATCATTTTGTGTTTTATTTGTACATTTCATTCATAATTCTCTCAGAGTTAAAGAGACGCATGTGAAAATGTCCTTTGTTCAACTAATTTACCTTTACATTTAAAAATTCTCCGAGTTTAAAATAAACCATCAGAAGAAAGTGATCAGTTGGAAAAATTCCATGGAAGGTTAATAGTAAACCAATGCATTAAAGTAAATCTCATATAGACTCGAGCTGAAAGTTTAACACCGGTTCTCTTTTCAAGGACAGTGCATAGAAAATGTTGAAATTTGAAAAGTTCAGTTCTTTACTTCAACTGACTATATTCTTTGGTAGGGTAATTTTAATGGTACAGATTTAGGAGCACGGAAGGCTTGCTGAAATTAAAAAGTCACAATCCAATATGGTCATCAGAGTCATAACATCAGATTAAGATTATGTCAAAGAAGCTTGTTTACTGTATGCGGGTCTGGTCACATCATAAGAAGGACTTGGAGACTTGTGGAGAAGGTGCAGAAGATCGCAGAAGCAGATACAGAATTATTAAGACACATTTTGACAGACACATGAACAAAGAGGGAATAGAGGGATATGGAACATATGCTGGCAGATGGATTAATTAGACAAGAATCATGATTGGCACAATATGAGCTGAAGGGACTGCTCCTGTGTTGATGTACTGTTCTACCTTCTCTGTTCTTAAGGCCTCCACTGTCTGTATCTCCCTCCCAGAGCAGGGAAGATTCAATAGACTAAAACAGGCCATAATGTTTTGTACAATTTGTTTCGGTTAGAACAAATTTTGGCCCATAATGGGAGATCTCATGCCTGATGACAAACAAGTCTCCCCAGTCTCATCTCGCTGGAGTGACTCAGCGGGTCAGGCAGCTTCTATGGAGAAAAGGAATAGGTGACCTTTCGGGTCGATGCCTATCTTCAATCTGAAGGGTCTCGACGTGAAACATCAACCATTCCGTTTCTCCAGAGATGCTGCATGACCCGTTGAGTTACTCCAGCACTTTGTGTCTATCTTTGTGTAAACCAGCATCTGCAGCTCCTTCCTACACACCATCTCCTCCTCACGGGGCCCTCCTGTCTCTGACTATAGGAGTCTCTCCCCACAGATCAATGTTTTTTTTAATTAACTAACATTCAAATAATTTATTTACTTGTCTATCAGAGAGAACACAGCCTGCACTGGATCCATGCATCATTCCAATTCCAATTCCACATAGGTGTGAACTGCAGCCAGTGGGAGTTTTGATTATTAGCTGTTAGGTTGTCCGGTACCTGATTCAACAGACTGACATTGCTTTTGTTCACTCAATCATTTCTGTTTTGTAAACTTGTGGTGATTTTTACCCTCAGGCGCAATTGTTTTCTGCAAATAAGAAATGGAGGTTGATGGGATGCATGAAAGGGGATGAGATACAAAGTTCAAGATTGGTAACCATTAGTTACAAAATTAGGCAAATAGTGATTAGGAGCACAGAAAAACACCCATTTATTGAACTCAATGGGTTTTCACTAGTTTTTCACCATAAACCTTTCTCTAGTGAGGTGTTTAACTCAGCCAATTAAAGGAAGGATTTTCCAAGATGTACCAAGGAAAAGCAATTGAAAGAAAAGCAGATTCTGCTCATCCTGCCAATCTGCATGTATTTACAACCATTTCAATAATAATGTAGAGAAAACGTAGAATAACGAAGATAGACACAAAATGCTGGAGTAACTCAGGAGGTCAGGCAGCATCTCCAGGGAAAAGAAATAGGCGGCGTCGGGTTGAGACCATTCATCAGACCCAAAATGTCACCATTTCTTTTTCTCCAGAGATGCTGCCTGACTCGCTGATTACTTCAGCATTTTGTGTTTATTTTTGTTGTGAACCAGTATCTGTAGTTCCCTTCCTACACACGAACTTAGAATAACTCTCTTAGTTGAACAATTGTGCACTTCCTCCTTTTTGGAGGTTGGAAGAGATGTAGACTAATACTGGAAAATTGCACCAATGCTCCCAATTCCGTTACAACAATCCCAAAAATAAATCAGGGTTCAAGTGGGAAAATGACAGGTTGGTGGAAAATAACTAAGAATTCATCATTTCAATTATGATTAATTACCCAACTGGACATTTAATTTCTGACTTCAAATTAAAAAATGGTTGTCAATGAGTCAGGACGTCCTGCCTCAGTTCTGATCTGTATTGACATTCTGGCCTTCCATCACAGTGAGGAGGGGACTGGAGGAGACTCACTGTGATGGATGTTTCTTTTTTTTTGTGTGTTGGTTGGGGTTGTGTAATTTGCTTATTTTATTTCTTTTTATTGTTGGACTGTGGGTGACTAAATTTCATCCAAAAAACTTGTTTTTTTTGGATGACAAATAAAGATATCTTGAATCTTGAATCTTCAATGAAAACATAAGGAACCTCAATTTGTTTATTAATTTTGCAGTATTTAACAAGGCACTGGACTAATCTAAACTGAACAATGTATGTCTGGCTGTAAAAAAAGAACAAGGCATGACAGGTTCTAGTTTAGAGATGGCCATTTTCATATGTTCAATTGCTGCATCAATTATTGATGGACTTTTCCACCAAAACAATAATTAGGTACGGCCTTAAATTGCCTGGCAATGACAGCAAAACCTCTTCACCATAAATAATTTTAAAGCTCAAGAAAATGACTACTTTCTCCTGAACCCAAAAGATAAAAATAAAGAAGCAAATTTACTCCTCGTCAACTTATATCATGAAAATATCCACATCCTCTGGCCCAATTATTCTGCACCCAAACAAACACATATATGCAGATACCCAACTCACTCCCAGTCTGCTAAGTGGTTCTCACACAACATTGGGACCAATGAGTTTCATGGAGGAGAGAGATAACAACACCATTGGATAACTGTTGACCATTAGGTCAAAATATACTTATCTCCAACAGTTCTCCAACAGTTCGCAAACTGATACCCTGCTTAGAGGTTACTGGAGAAGGATCCTTTGCTGGCCAGCAGGTTTTTTTTAATTGAAAGATATAGCACGGTACAGGCCCTTAGGCCCGCCAAGTCCATGCCGACCATTTGATCACCTGTTCACAGACTAGTTCGGTTATCCCACTTTCTCATTCACTCCCTACAGTCAAGCCAATTTTACAGAGCTCAAGTAACCTACAAACTCACATATCTTTGGAATGTGGGAGGAATCCAGAGCACCCAGAGGAAATCCACAGGGTCACAGGGAGAATGTATAAACTCCCCATGGACAGCACCCAAGATCAGGATCAAACTCTGGTCTCTAGTGCTTTGAGGCAACAGCTCTACCAGCTGTGCCACTATGCATCCCTTTAGGCGACGGAGAGAAAAGATCATGGTTGTACTTGTAGGTGTTGGTGGTGGGGATGTAGGTGAGGTTGTGAGGTTACACATCGTGTATGTGTATGTGACAAATAAATTTGACTTGACTTGACTTGAAGGGTTGGTGGTGGGGATGTAGGTTGGTTAACATACCATAGTACATCTGTACAGTCTGCAGAAACTCAAAAAATGGAATGAAGATTTACGGGCATTCTTTGAAAATTGCAGCTTGGGACAAATGCATGGAGTGTTACAACAACGACAAAAAAGTACTCAATTTCCACACAAAAAGATCTTATCACTACTTACTAACAAGCAGGCAGCCCAGGCATTAACTGTAAGGCCACATCATGTCTATAGCACGAGTTGCAAAATAAACAGGGGAATAAGCCAACACTATTTTAGGATCATTATCACCTTGAACACAATGGCTATATCACCTGAATGTTTGGCGTAGTATATGTACCTTATACATTGCAATAATCGCTACGTACCGTGCAACATTGATCATCCACTTGATTAAGGGAAACAGTAGTAGCACAGCCTCTGCTAAACAGAAATATTTTTTTTATTTTCTGGGAGTGGTAGGAGTTTGTGTGTCCTGTGGAGAGGTCTAATTTCCTGAACCTGAACTCCGTGCCTTGTGTGCTGTCTGCAGCATAGGGGTTGATCAATCTGATCCCACAGCACTGCTGATGTTGCTTGGGCGTGATCGTCCCAAGGATAGGGCAGGGGGCAAGTGCTCTGAGGTGCCTCACTCCAGGCAGAGTTGGCAGAGTTCCCACGCCATCATGCTGCTCGGGGCCCACCATTCAGAGGGAGGGAATGGCAAATCTTCCCCTGGATGCTTCTACCCGGACAAGAAACCATGACCACGGGAAATCTGCCATTTATTTCTTGTGGGGAAGGGTCATCGTCTATATCTCTCGATTCCCTTTTTCCCTAACTAGTCTGAAGGAGGGTCTCGACCCAAAGCGTCACCCATCCTTTTTCTCCAGAAATGCTGCCTGACCTGCTGAGTTACTCAAGCACTTTGTATCTATCTTCATTATTTAATTAGTGGTGAGTATCTCACCACTCTTTCATCAGGGAATTAAGTTTGATATTGCATCTGTTCATTTATGTTTAAATATGGAGTTTAATTTTGTTTCTTCAATGAAGGGCATTAATTTTTGCATTAATTTAGAATTCTGAAAGCCAAAGAGAATGAGCAGTACATCTGTTTCTGGATCATTGGCCACATTGTCGTGCTATCTTCTACTGGAAAACATACAACAACGACTCTCTTACTGACTTGATTGGACTCCTTCCACTGGGAAGATCCTTCTCTTGACAGGAAGACCTTCCTGTATGAAGACAAACATCCTCCTCCATACTGGCACAGCACTTTTATACTCTGTTCCATTTACAGAGCATCGGAAGAGGCCTAGTGGCATCCCAGTAGAGGCACAGACCATCTTAACTCCAGAACAAAGCAAATCTACTTCCACAGCACCCTTCAAGCTTAGGCACCAAAGGGAATGTGCTGGCTGGGGAGTGAACTGAAGCCTGAGTCATCGAGTGATACAGTGTGGAAACAGGCCCTTCAGCCCAAATTGCCAAAACCGGCAAACATGTCGCAGCTATATTAGTCTCACCTGCCAGCATTTGGTCCATATCCCTCCAAACCTGTCCTATCCATGTACCTGTCTAACTTTCGTAAATGTTGGGATAGTCCCAGCCTCAACTGCCTCCTCTGGCAGTTTGTTCTATGCTACCACCACCCTTTGTGTGAAAAAGCTACCCCTCAGATTCCTATTAAATCTTTTCCTCTTCACCTTAAACCTATGTCCTCTGGTCCTCGATTCACCATCTCTGGGCAAGGGAATCTACCTGATCTATTCCTCTCATGATCTTAACCACCTCTATAAGATCAAAATGGATCTTCATATAGAAGTTCATTGAGGTCAATAGCAGGCTTCAATCTCCCAGGGTTTGCAAGAGTATAAAGCTGATGTGAAGACCAGGTACTCGGGCAAACTTATATTTCATGTGTAGTTTCCAAAAACTCTATATCTCATGGATCGTGATGGAAATCTTGTTAATTGGATGAGCATTTGTTGACCATATCATGGGATGTGCAATAAACCAGACTGCAGTGTGGAATAACATTATTTGGAACAACTGGCTTTAATGGGAGAAGGGACCACTGGCGTGGAATACTTAGGAGGGGAAGGAAGGGCAGGAATGATCTTGATCTGCTGACATACAGCTGCAGCATGGACAAGATTGGGGGCCTTAATCATTCTCTGAATCCTGCCATTTTCCTTGCTCTTGCTCCTCAATATCTTATCCTCAACTAGCACCGGCGGCTGCCCCATTTACAGGCCAAATCATTGAACAAAGAAGTGCACAACTGCAAATTCCAAGACCCTCAAAAACCAGTCTACTTAACATGTCCACGCTGTTCAAACAGGGCAACCTCTGATCCAGGGAACTGATGATTTACATAAGTTGAGGTGAAAGGGTGTCATTTGTTTTCCAGCATGAGTTTCCATCAGATAACGTAAACTACACATAGGATACCCTCTCTTCCAGAATACCCAAATTATCAGCCAAAAGCATTGGTGGTGACAGGAAGGGGTAGTAATACAGGATGAAAGAATCAAGGCAACTGGCATGAGCCAGCGCACAGATTACGTGAGATGCTGTGATTAGTTGCATAGCAGCTGAACTGGGAACAAACGGAAGCGCTTCTTGTATCCTCTGGTGTCCGGTTACGAAGCCAGCATGGAAATTATGCCCTGCGTCAAGGGGAAGCTTGTAGTAAACCCGAGAGTCCTGTTTTCCTGCTTTTCTGCATCCAGTGGGTAGGGGATGAACTATTTGGCTTTGGCAATGAGGGTTACCTGCAGCCTGCAGTGAATTCATGTTTCTCAGGGCCACTTTTTGCTTCGAAGCTATAGTTAACAAAGTGTGTGAACTGGTGCTAGACTCCAGCTGGTGACTGAAAAGTATCAGAGCACTGTCGAGGTCTCCCCTACAAGTAAACTGGGGGAGGATGTTTTTATTCTTCAAATGATTTTCTTTAAGACTTCCTCTGACCTGTTCTCCTGCTCTCTACAGCCAAAGGCCACTCCAATATTATTTGCAGCTTATAGTCTTTCAGCCATAAAGACAGACTGAGCAAGATTCCCTCTATGTGCAAACGCTCCAGGTCATACTTTGTCACTGCTCCAATGTAGACAGGAATGGGCAGATTAGAACAGCTATAACTGTTCCTTTAAACAACATTGGTTCCAATTGCCACCATATACGATTTGTTAACAGGTTTTACAGTGGCCAATTTCAACACTGAGAAGATGAAATTGGCACTTTAAATCTTGAAACAAATCATTGTTCCTAATTCAGGCCAGCAATCTTGAACTACTAAAATGCACCTGATTCCAAATGATGTCAGCCACTTCTGCAGAACAATAAGCAAAGCAGATCGACATGTACACCTGGAGGTGTAGCATACCTTTTACCTGACCTTAAATTGAGATTGACTGCAATGGGATCCTAGTATTAATGACATATACAATCTGTTGCAATGCTCACAGAGAGAGAGCTCGTGAGCAAAGCCCATCATGTAGCCTTTAGATAATGGCCATGGCTCCATAAAACACCACAAGGTTTGCTTCCTAGCAGCACGAAGGAGAGGTCCTGTGTGATTCGTGCTAAAATAAAAAATAAAAATATTGAAAATATAGACCCCAAAATGCATTAATATTGCTATGGGTTTGGGGGTGGGTGAAACTCAGATTTTCAAATTTAAAAATTGTAAACGCAATATGTCAGCATGTTAAAATGGTAGTTTGCATAATGTGACTGGGTTAATAGACAGCCTGACTTATTATGACTTCAATCCCTGTAGATTAGTATTAAAACTGAAAGTAAACATGATTGTTTTATAAATAAAGCCAAAAGCACATTAGTAAAATTAATTTAGCAAAATCAGGCATGATGACAAAATTAGCTTAATCTAAAATTATGTGCCCTATGTGATCGGTGCCTTAAACTCTGCAGTAAAACACAGAGATGAGACAGGTTCAACTGATTCCAAGATTGGCTGCTTATGAAACAGTATATTTGATTCCACTAGCATCTCTCTCAATTTCTTTACCAGCCAATGTGGGACACAGACTTTAATAATGTCCATAAATTACCTGGAGTGAGAGGCGTTTGTTACTGACTACAGCCATCACCAATAGTCTTTTGCCAAGGCTTATTTTAAGATTTGTTATTGAGAGAACCCTGCGCTTGAATAAAATGAACTCTAGGTTAATATGAACTGAATCAGTCAGTCTCAATAGAGGTTCTTTGTGTAATGCCTCAAAAATGTGGGACAGTTATGAAGTGTAACTGCCAGAGCAATAAAATGCTTTGCACTTCTACAGTACGGTCACATTTGTTAAGGACCTGCTTACCTTTTTAAGTTGTGGATGGCTTAATCGCTTTAAATGACTTTATCCAACAACTTTGGGAATCACAGTACACATGTCAAGCAAACATGAAACATGGTGAAAGAGTTTATCGTTGCAAGAGGGTGTATGTGTCTTCACACAGGCTTTCAAAAAGAGAAACTGAGAGAAACAATGCAAGGCTTCTCTTGGGGGTTACATGTGAGAAAACGTTTGTGAGGTGCAAAATAAAGCTTTTAATATGACTGCAGAAATACACAGCTAAAACAAAATCAGAAAGGTTTACTGTGTAAATAAAATGCATAATCTGCAGGGAAGCATTTGGAATGAGAAACAAGAGGGCAACTGTTAACTGTGTCAAGGCACTTTTGCTCGGTGTACCATTTTGTTCACATACTACTGATTAGTTACCCGTTTACTGTAAAGAAACTGCCTTGGTCAGAGACCGTCATGCAGTGGTCTAGCGAAATTTGTGGACAACCTTTTTTAAAAAACCTGTGCAAAAATATAATCTAAGAAAAAAGGGCAATACTGTATACTGCAAATGATCTCTGCGGTAAAATATTTCTGTCACATTCAAACATGTTAGAAGTGTCAGTCAGCGTCTTTGAAGAATGTTGCTACTGCTCAGTACTTAGAGAATATGGATTTCCATCTCATTGATTTCAATGCAATGTATAAAATATCTAAAGTATGTACAAAGGCAACTGAGACCAGGTATTTTTTTATCTCAAAATTATAGAACTGTCGGGGACGCCACATTGCTTTCCAGGAGAACGGCATTAATGTGTCTCTCTCCCAGTTTCCCCATTGTAGTTTCAACGTATAGTTTCTTTATGCCATGGCAGACACAAAGGCTTTCTGCCCAGAAGAGACCACTTTGCAGTTAAACACTGCAGATCGGCGCAAAGATGTTAATTTCATGCAACTCACAACCAGCAGTCCATTTAAAGCACAACTGATCCTTACTCTTGGTTGAATATATGAAGCAAATGCAAGTAAAACTAATTTAACCTTTGAAAACTTATCTCCAGGGGGGGAAACAGTCAAAATCCCTTTATAAGATTTTTAAGCACTGCAATTATTGATGAGTACTATATTACTTCAATTTTCTCTGATCAGAAAAGCAAAACCACCAGAGACTGGAGCAGCTGTCAAGTCATTTTCTGACTGGAATGAAGTAGTTTACAGTGGGTCTGTGTTGGTCTCCAAAGACCCAGTTAAGAAGCCTTTTTAAACTGCCTTAAAAAAGCCAACTCATACATTAATCAACTTCAGCCTCTGCCCATACTTGCTGCAATACATCAATTACTACACTTTTCTAATAAATTTCCATTGACGGTGACTGCCTTATTAAAGCCCACTAAAACGATACAATAAAAGTAAAAGGCTATTAATATTACCTTTCCATGCAGCTATCACCTTACCGAGAATTACAGCACAATCTGCTAACGGAATTCATACTGCATTGCAATTAACATCAGTAAAGCTAATTCTAACAACATCCAGCTTGCTAATTTTATACACTAATAATAAAAGACATTGCTATGCAAGATCAGCCTCTTTTATCATGCTTCCATGGCACACCAGAGATCTCCTGCCATTGTACACATGAAAGACAATTATACCAAAGAACATCAAACCCAAAAATGACAATCTGCTAACCAGCACTGGGTATTGCTAGATTCATTTCTCCATTTTCTGAACCAATAGACAACAATTCTCTGTGGACGTGAGGGGAGGAAAGAAAGAAAAGAAATGCCCTCTGTTGATTTATGCTTCTCGCTTCTGCATTCATCAACTGACTGCTGCCATTTTCAGATCAACATTTTTGTAGCCCGAGGTTCAAATGCTGGACACGTTTGAAGAAATGCACCAATAATGATGGCCATATATTTCCATATTTAAAAACAACGCTGCATGTTTGGAAAATGAACTGCAACAATCCACAGGGGAATCGTCGCTGCAACAGGTTGCAATACTAAAAGCTCAGCCCTGGAAGCTGCAATGGCACAGCTTTCCCCCCGCCTACCAAACTAAACAAACACAGCAATACAGGGCCATGGATCTGTTTCACAGGGCCCGGCTACAACACCATATGCTGACCAGTTTGCTTTGGGTAAAGCAGTCAGCTCAGCAAATAGAGTTCATTTTAATTTTGTGAAGATGGATAGGACTCTAAACGTTAAATTACGCGAAATATTTACAAGCTTAGAGTATATTACATTACCCATCGCCTACTTCCGTTTCAACAAACATACCCTACTCGAAGAAAAAGATCATTGTTCCAGAGTAGGTGCTGGCAAATGACCCTAAAGGTAGACGTTGGTAACATACAGGCTCTCTCAGCTCGAACGGTGAAATCTTCAGGACTAAAGTGTTGCATTATAATCTGTACAATATTTTCTGTTAGAATTTAGAAAATTAACTTTTCTTGGTGCAAGTGAAATTTGGGTTGCATTTCCCTTACAAGGTCATCAAGCAGTCAATCCTCATTTGCTGCAGTTTCTGTGTAATCCCATCTTTTGTGTCAAGAGGCCTGCTCATCAGTCTACCATAATCAAAAGGTGTACCATGCATTGTAATATGAACGTAACACATAAACAGTACAGCACAGGAACAGGCCCTTCGGCTCACAATATCTCTGCTGAGCATAATCCTGACAAGCTCTCATCTGCCTTCATATAATCCATAACCCTCCAGTTCCTGTATATCTATGTGTCTATCCAAAAACCGCTTAAACACCACTATTGTTTCTGCCGCCATCACCATCCTTTGGGAAAAAAACTTGCATCGCAAATCTCCTTTAAACCTTACCCCTCTCACCTTATAGCTTTACCCTCAAGTATTTGATATTTCCACCGTGGGTAAAACATTCTGTTGGTTTATCTCAGTGCTTCTTAAACTGGTGAATGGTTCACCCAAGGGTGAATGAAACTAGAGGGGTGCATGAAGGGTGAATGACTTAATATATATAAAATTATACACAATGGAGAATAAGACGAAATACCAAGAAACATAAGAAAATTTGTCGAGGGTGAATGAAATTTTGCGATAAAGACTCAAGGATGAATGAGTTTAAGAAGCACAGGTTTATCCTATAATTTAACTTAGTTTAGTTTAGAGATACAGCACGGAAACAGGCCCTTCAGCCCACCGAGTCCACGCCGACCAGTGATTCCCGCACGCAAACGCAATGGGGACACTTTACAATTATACCAAGACAATTAACCTACAAACCTGTATGTCTTTGGAGTGTGGGAGGAAACCAGAGCACCCAGAGAAAACCCACACAGGTCACAGAGTACAGCCTGGATCAAATCCGGGTCTCTGGCGCTGGAAGAGAGCAACTCTACCGCTGCACCTTTCGAATTTCTTTTGATTTGTTTTCAACTTGGGATACTTAGAACTTTACTAAATTAAGGAACACAACAAACCTATTTTCAGGATTTTGTTAAAATCAGAATTCCATCTGCCTTATCTATACTACTTTGAGCCACACAGAAAAAAAAAAAACAGAAATAAATACTGCAAAAGGAGATTTAAAAAAGATCCACATCGAGGCCATAACATTAATCCAGAGCAAATGTTTTTGTTGACCCAATCTATCTTCGTGTTGATGCTTTCAGCGAGACTTCATTTAATTTTCATTACCAGTGCTGGCATACTGTGTTATAATTCTGAAGTTGCAAATTAAAAGGTCAATTATTGAATCAGATCGCAGAATAAAAGCCAATCATTTCCTAATTTCTTTAAGCGCCACAAGTTATAATAGTTAAATACTCTCAGAAATCTATATGGCAAAGCTATTTATTAAATGTATTAAACTGATGCAAATACCCTTAAGTACAGTCTTACTATGGGATATATCTGTACTGGCTTCCGGAGATGGAGAGGTGAGATATAAAGACTGCCATTGCATATTCATCAAACGTTCCTCCACCTCCCCCCCCCCCCCCCCCCCCCCCCCACCTCCCCCACCTCCCCCACCCCACCCTCCATGTCAATTGAACGGTGCAACTCCAAAGTAGGCTGTCTTTTTAAAGAATTACATTGACGCTCGGTAGTTACTTGAGCAAGAGGAAAGTATGTACTGCAGCAGGCAAGACTCACAACCACTGATTATCCTCTGTAGCTACCTCAAATTCTCATTAAGCAGAAATGCCTTACAAATGGTTTAGAATAGCAGAATAACCCGTGTTGACAAACAGTGTAATAATATTTCTGAAAACAAAAGGGTACATATATATATATATAGATGATAAACTATTTTGAGCAACTATACAAAAAATTGAAGATTAGGTGTAGTATCCATCATGTGGGTAATTATGACACCTTTTTCCATAGAGCACTGAAATTCTAATATTCTCAACACAAAAAATCATTTTGTCTCCGATATACTAATATCTGTAACAAGGCATGAAACCTAATACTACTGTTAGAAATGTGGATGCTGCATCTCATGTGCTATTACATCCTACACAAGAACCACTGAGCCCTTTATTTTGGCTCCTTTCAGTGCTGTATTAAATGCTTCTTCTTCCCTAAAGCAACTGCTTATGAACCTCTGGGGAATCTCAATTTCATTTTTCGAAATATGAACTAGCGTTATTCTAATTTCTCCCTTTGCTGTGCAGCCATGGCCTTTACTTTAATACAAAAATAACCTTTGCAACAAGAAAAAACACACAATTTAACATCTCCGTGGACAAAATCCGATTGGCATTAGGCGCCGTTCTGCGTTTTGAACAACTAAAATGCTGAAACCGAGCTTTCACAGAGACTTTCCCCTCACCCCCAATAATCCATCCGCTGAAAAAAAGGGGACTTACATGACTCTTGATTTATCAAACCACCTGCCATCAAATTAAATTTGTTCTGCACAAGCCTAACTGTATTAGTTTTCAAACAAGCCAAAGCAATCTTCAGGATATGTTTGTGCACAAAATTAGGTTGTGCGGATTTCAGTTAATTACAGTACCACAGAAAGGATAATGAAATCCATCACCGTTTAGTACACTGTAACGCACAGCAAAAATGGAAACTGGAATGACAGGATAAAATGATTAATCCATTCTTTTCAATGCAATTTTTAAGAAAAGCATCTAAATGGTACTCTTTCAGAGCTCCAACAATATGTACCCATACAATTTCCATTTTTCTTTCCACTGGTGTATAATGTTTGAATTTGATAGCATAGTTATGTCTCTTTTAATTTTTAATGTTATTTTTCTTCTGGTAAATTAACTCCAACCTTCCATTGCGCTGCCGTTTATGGTTCTGGTACTGAGAGGTGTAGATCGCTTGTTCCCAGGCATAGTCTATGGTTATTGTCGCTGGTTCTCAGAAAGCAGTGATTTATAATGTTATTTTGTTCTAAGGTAAGGCTGAGGTACGTCTAAAGGTATCCAAAAGTGCAGCAACCTGTATTCTTATTGAATAGCTGCAATTTTTGTGCACATTGGCCCAGCAGAATGAGGCTGGACAAAGAATGTCAGGATACTGCAACACTATAGTCAATAGTAACGCTAGTCCAAATCATGCTGTCTAAAATTTAGAGAAGACAGCATTTTCACAACACTATTGCTCCTGAAATTGGTCAGTTCATAGGTTACAGGAGCAGAATTAGGCCATTCAGCCCATCAAGTCCACTCATGGCTGATCTGTCTTCCCCTCTCAACCCCATTCTCCTGCCTTCTCACCATTACCCCTGACACCAGTACTAATCAAAATCTCAAGAGGTTGAAGATTCTGCCTAGTTCTGCCTACCTCTGCATGCATCCACTATGGATGCATAGGTCTACTCTTTTGCTCAGAGACAAATGGAACAAACACACATTTTGGTCTCGATCGCTTAGAGTATTAGCACACTGACATTAAACGCTGTGGTTCAAGGCCAGAAAACTGCATTGTTGAGTACTTCATTAACGAAAACCTGTAATTGAAATTTGTGCTAACTCTCCAGCTGGATTTCTGGTGTCTGTATATAGTTATCTTAAATTAATAGAAACAACAAAAAAAAAAGTGGTTGTGCCTTTCTTTCCAGCCATGTCCTATGTTCAGTTAAGGGCATTTCTCATTCTGCTGCTCAGTTTACACTGCTATTCGACATATGGCTACAGGTTTCCACTTATTTGCCAGTAAATTACTTTTGCTCTTACATTTGTTGGGATTTGTTGAGATTACGGCAAAACAAAAATTGGGTGTACTTGTTAAAGAGGAGGAAATCGATTACCTTTGACGAATTACCAGTAAAGCAGTGAAAGAAAAATTATTCGATGTTCCCGAGAGCCATAGCTAATAGACAAAACAATTCACCAGAAAAAAAACTACGTAGGACACAACTGGTTAAATTTGATGAAATAGAATATTAAAATGATTATGACATCCCAATGGTGCACTTTAGACGTAACTTAAGCAAGAGTTACTGTAGTAGACCATAAATTTAGTCACCGCAGGGGACAATTCAGGAAGTAGGAAATATAAAGGAAAAGATTGAGATTCAGAGGAAATTTAACTAACAATGGTGCACATGCTGTCTTAACATGCAGAGATATGTGGCCCGGAGAAACAAGGGAGAACAATCAAAAAGGTAATATATTGCCACCCAGGGAGAAAGACAAGGGAAAAAAGAACGTACACTGATACAGTATCGTTCATGACCTCAGGACATTCCAAACTGTTTCACAGTCAATGATGTCCTTTACAAGTCTAGACACTGTTGAACCTATTTCACATTTCCAATTATTAACAGTAGCAGATTGGGACTGAAATTTGGAAATACACCTTAAAGCTCGAGATTCACAAAAATATTTACTTTTCTCATAAATAAAAATTGCTGCTGCTTGATCTCAAAAGTTAGGACACATGCCATTTCAGTATTTTTGTTCTTCCCGAAGCCAGTTTTAAAGCCCCAACGGGAAAATAACAATCACTGCCATACATAAGAATGTTCCAAATAATAAGATGTTCTCTGCATTTGTTACAAATCGAGCAAAGTGAAAGAGAACGACAAAAGAAACACATTTCGAACGTGACACTGGTCTTGTGGTTCCAATTGTTTTTTCACTGTTTTAGGTATCAGTTCAGATTATTTGGAATTTCCTTTACGAATTGCAATCAGACAGTTTTGGTGTGGCTTGTAAACCTCGCCAAGCTGAAATGCACTGTTCCATGAAGGATGTCATTACACATGGAATAACTGTGAAGAAGCAGTCCTGTGCATTTACTGTATACCTCACGCTGCCTCGGCAAGGCCAGCAGCATAATCAAGGATGAGTCGCACCCTGGCCACTCCCTCTAATCCACTTTCCCATCAGGCAAAAGGTATAGAGGTGTGAAAATGCACACCTCCAGATTCAGGGACAGTTTCTTCCCAGCTGTTATCAGGCAACTGAATCATCCTATCACAACCTGAGAGCAGTGCTGAACTACTATCTAACTCTTTGATGACCCTCGGACAATCCTTGATCGGATTTTGCTGGCTTTACCGTGCACTGAATGTTATTCCCTTATCGTGTATCTATACAATGTAAATGGATCGATTATAATTATATATTATCTTTCTGCTGACTGGTTAGCACGCAACAAAATGCTTTTCACTGTATCTCGGTACACATGACAATCAACTAAGCTGAAACTGGGTGATAGTGATTTCATTTCAGGAGGATAGGAGAAGAATTCACGGAAACATTCAAATTTCTGATGGGATGAGGTAGGCTGGATGCGGGGTGGACGTTCCCAGGCTGGGGTTTCATGAACTGGGGGATCTTAGTCTCAAGATACATCTAATTCATTGAGATAAAGTGAAATCTGCTCACACAGAAGGTGGTGAATCTAAGTCCCAGACCGTGTTTAAGAAGGAAGTAAGATTTCCAGACGCAAAAGGCATTGAGGTAGAGGATCAGCCATGATCATGTACAATGATAGTGCAGGCTCAAGATCCACCAATTTGCAGGACAGAACACCACAGGAGAGCCTTCCTCCCTGTGGCTATCAAACTTTACAACTCCTCCCCCTTCTGTCATGGGGTAGACTGAGACTGCCCCCCACCCCCCACCTCCTCAATCTTTGCACATCCCCAAAGCCTTACCAGTCATCACTGTAGTTTCATCTTTCATGTATTTTGTGTTTTTTATGACTGTTGGCAAATTAATTTCCCTCCTGGGATAAATTAAGTTCTATTGTATCGTATCGTAAGAGGCCAAATGGCTGACTCTTGCTCCGATTCTCTACATTTCTATATTTCCCACCTGCTCACCAAATTGGGCTGTATTGAGTCAAGAAAAACTGCAAACCATGCACAGGGAACCTGCTATTAGCAATATGGAACACCATCTACTCGCAATGCATGGAGGCCATTGTTGAGGTCTGCCAGGCAGAGCTCAGTCTAGAGTTTAGAGATACAGTCGGCCCACTGAGTCCGCACCAACCAGCGATCGCCATACACTAGCACTATTCTACACACTAGGGACAATTTACAATCTTTACCAAAGCCAATTAACCGACAAACATGTTTGCCTTTGGAGTGTGGGAGGAAACCAGAGCACCAGGGGAAAACCCACGCGGTCACGGGGAGAACGTACAAACTCCATACAGACAGCACCCATTGTCAGGTTCGAACCCAAGTCTCTGGCACTGTAATGCAGCAACTCGACTGCTGTGTCACCGTGCCACTCCAATGCCGTGCCACTATGCTTTGGCTGCACTGCTGATGGTAGCAAATGCAACAATAACTCCTAAACTTCTTGCCTTCAGATGATTTTAGGGAGACAGCAGTTGTGTTTATCATTCTGCAGCTGCATTCAGGAGCTGATCATTGGGCAGAGAGTAGTGGGCAGCATAGGACATATAACACAGGTGCCAGGAGTGACAGTCAGCATCTGTGTGCAGCACAGGACTCCAGAAATCCATTGTCCCAAAACACATAACTATTCTGAAACCAGAAGCAGATAATCATGATGGTCAAAACTAGCAGCCCAGGGGCTTACATGTGGAGAGGATATTTCCACTAGTGGGAGAGTCTAGGACCAGAGGCCATAACCTCAGATTAAAAGAATGTATAGGAAAGAACTGCAGATGCTGGTTTAAATCGAAGATAGGCACAAAGTGTTGGAGTAACTCAGCAGGACAGGCAGCATCTCTGGAGAGAAGGAATGGGTGACGTTTCAGGTCGAGACCCTTCTTCAGACTGAAAGGATGTACCTTAGAAAGGAGATAAGGAGGAATTTATTTAGTCAGAGGGTGGTGAATTTGTGGAATTCTTTGCCACAGAAGGCTGTGGAGGCTGTCAATTAATATTTTTAAAGCAGAGATAGATTCTTGATTAGTACAGGTGTCAGGTGTTATGGGGAGAAGACAGGAGAATGGGGTTAGGAGGGAGAGATAGATCAGCCATAATTGAATGGCAGAGTAGACTTGATGGGCCAAATGGTCTAATTCTGCTTCTACCCCTTATGATCTTATGAATTTATTTAGTCGGAGGGTGGTGAATCTGTGGAATTCACTGCCACTAACAGCTGTGGAGGCCCTCATTGGATATTTCTAAGATGGAGATTGACAGTTTCTTGATAATTAAGGGTGCCAGGAGTTATGGGACAATGGCAGGAGAATGGGGTTGAGAGGGAGAGATAGATCAGCCATGATTGAATGGCGGAATAGACTTGATGGCCTGAATGGCCTAATTCTGCTCCGTGAACTAATGAACTTATTTTGTTCATGCCAATCCACCCTAAGCCATGCTGAACTATCAGATGCCATCCACCTAATACCATCAAGATTCTATTCACTACACCATCTAAACTCATGGTAAATATGTTCCTCACAACCCACCTAAAGTCATGCAGAAATTACAGTTGGCTGTTCACCACAAAATAATCTAGGTCTACTGTAGTACTCGAGACTAGTACGAGATCAGCCATGAATGTATGACAGGGTATTGATGGGCCAAATGGCCTAATACCGCTCCTAGAACTTATGAACTTATTATATTCATGCAACCATATTGGCCCTTTGGTTTAGGCAGGTCCCAGCTATTTCAAAGGTGTTTTAAATTATATATGCAGCCCTTTGATTGCCATGGTAATCTACCAACTGAGCATTCACTCTCTACAGCATGTGCACTTTGGCTGCTGTATATACCATCCACTTAAACTGAGACAACTCACAAAAGCCTCATCAACCACATCCTAAACCTATGATCCCTTGCACCTGAAAGAACACATGGTAAATCTGCCATTTGCGAGCTCATCGCCACATCGCAGTCTGTCCAAGCTTGGAAATATGTCTGCACATTTCCCTTGCTACTGGTTTTAAAATTCTTCATACCCCGGCCTAAGAGCTCAGTAGGTGTAGCTGCAACACAATCACTGCAATGAGCCTGAAAGATAACTCCTTACCGCCTTCACTGGGGCTCCAAGGGATGATCGTTAAATGCTGAGCTCCCCTTGTTGCCCACATGAGATGAATGAAAAGAGGGAAACAGAATTCCCCTTCGAAACGCAACTCCTAACTTCCCTGCACTGTTACTGAACATCTCATGAATGCAATCCGCAATAATCATGTTCACACACATATTCCAGACGAGGAAACACTACAATCTGGATTATCATAGTCATACAGCCCAACTTGCCCACACCTACCAACATGTCCCATTTACACCAATCCCACCTTCCTGCATTTGGCCCAAATCCCTCTTAAACCTGTCCTATCCATGTACCTGTCCAAATGTTTCTTATATGTTACGATAGCAACTGCCTCAACTACCTCCTCCGGCAGCTCATTCCATCACCCTCTGTGATTTTGTACAGCTGTAGAAGATCATCATCGTGCCTTCCTAGGAATATAGTCCTAGCCTGCACAACCACTTCCTTTACCTCAGGTCCTCGAGTCCTGGCAACATCCTCGTAAATCTTGTCTGCACCTTTTCCAGCTCGATAAACATTTTTCCTACAACACGGTGCCCAGAACTGAACAAAATACACAATCGGCCTCACCAGTTAATTGCCTGTTGTCTCACACAATGGCAAGCCCAGGTGATCTGAACACGTTCAGAGAGTTTTAAAGAACCTATTTGTTGGTTATCAGTCGGCTAGGCAAGACTGCTCCAGCGTATGTGAGGGGGTGCAGTCAAAGTCCAGGCCGGCTCTGCACGGAACGGCGCAAGGTGGTCCTTCAAGATCACCTGTAACCTCAACGCTGCGAACATGCCTTCCAGCAGCTGCACTGCCTGCCAGCCTTGGGAGAACCCTGCAGGGGAGGCAGAAGCAAATGGAAGGCTGACTCAATCGAAACACACAAGTGTAGTTGTAGAAGACGTTGGTGAGGCCGCATTTGGAGTATTGTGTTCATTTCTGGGCACCATGTTATAGAAAAGATGTTGGCCTTCACCCAAAACATCACCCTTTCCTTTTCTCCAGTGATGCTGCCTGACCCGCTGAGTTACTCCAGCATTTTGTGTTTATCTTCGGTGCTGAGATTATGTCCTCGCTTCCATACTGGGAAATATGGCCTCAATGCCCTGTGGACAGCTTTGCACAAGAAGTAGCTCAAGTCCCTATGCACCTTGACAGTTCAAAGAATATTTTGGGCAGGGCCACCAAGCATCTCATGGGACATCATTGGAGCCTGGATCTGAAAACTTGGACTATCTCACTCTCCAGAGAGGTGGCACATGGACCACTTTTACCCCAACCCAGACTGTAGGCTGCCTGAGCCAGGGGATCACAAGGCGCTGTGCAGCTAAGCTCATCCACCTGGAGAGTGCCAGCATCCGAGCTGGTGGCAGGCAGTGAGAGTCAAACTGTCTGAGGAAAAATGGCCATGGCCTTTGGGAGCTCTTGGCCATTGGAAAGTAAAAAAGGCACAATGATGTGGTGTCACAGTCATAGAGAGATAGAGCGGGGGGGGGGGGGGGGGGGGGGGGGATGCAGGCCCTTTGGCCCATCAAATCCCAATGACCACCAACCGCACATTTTTTTATTCTTCTCACATTTTCTCCAACTGCACCCAGACTCTGCCACTCATCTACACGAGGCCACAGGGCGACATGGTGGCGCAGCGGTAGTTGCTGTCTTACAGCGCTTGTAGCGCCGGAGACCCAGGTTTGATCCCGACTACGGGTGCTGTCTGTATGGAGTTTGTACGTTATCCCCGTGACCTGTGAGGGGTTTTCTCCGAGATCCTCGGTTTCCTCCCATGCTCCAAAGACATACAGGTATGTAGGTAAATTGGCTTGGTGTAAAAATTGTCCCTAGTGTGTGCAGGATAGTGTTAATAAGCGGGGATCGCTGGTCGGCGCAGACCCGGTGGGCTGAAGGGCCTGTTTCCGCTCTGTATCTCCAAAATAAAACTATAAACTCACTGTAGCCAATTAACCTAACAACCTGCTTGCCTTTGTGATTTCCTTTGTGATGTGGGAAGGAACCCGAATAACTGGAGGAAACAACACTGTCACAGAGAGAACATGCAAACTGCACGCAGACAGTACCCGAGGTCATGATTGAACCCGGGTGCCTGGCACGATGTGAGCACGATGTGAGCCTGCAAACAGTTACACAATCTCTTTCATCAGTTCTCGGTTCTGCAATGTTGCCATTTCCCTTCTCTTTATTTATGTTAAGCTCTGCAATGTTGGAGACTGATCAATTTGCACACACTACCCAATTTCTGCTGCCTATGATCCCCATTACCCTCGTGACCCAGGAACTCATTCGTACTTATGGGAATTTTGAATAGCTTATTGCACTCAAAATGAGTAACACAGTGGAAAGGATGAAATAATCATACAAGGAATTTGAAAAAAAAATTGACAAAAGTAACAAATCAAAACAGATTGTAAAAATAGCATGTAAAAATGGTTTAAATATCGTGCGAAGACAAATAAATAAGTTGAATGTATTTTGATGCAGTGCCATGGATTTTAATTACTTTTAAATATAAAATAAATAATTTACCAAGAAACTGATTGCAACATTTCAATGAAACTAGTAGATGGTTCTGTGTAAGTTTAAAAAGAATAATTTTCAACTATTAAACCGGTCACTCAAAGATGCTGGACTTTTTACTTATTAAGGATGCTTATGTTTGTGATTAACTCAAAGTTACATCTATTAATAAAAGTGGACAAGGTTACCACTCTTAATATAACCAAGGAATAACGTTCTGAAACATTTCCCCCATTACATGGGTTCTTGGAATATTTTATGCCTACTTAGCATGGAAATTTAATAAGTTCAAAATGAAGAATTGGTGCAATTTTGAGTTCAATTTATGCGAAGATGGCTGGACGCGCACAAGTTAGAAATTTATCCCATCAATACCAAATGAATAAGTAAAAAAGGGTATTCCAACAATAAACTCTGATGAATAAAATAGGGCAGGATCAAAAAGTCATTTTCCATATTTCATTGGCAAAGCCCCATTTGGTTACTTCATCTGCCAGAAGTAGCTCAAATTTTGGAATTTGAGATTAATAAATTGCTGTAGCTCTTTCACCAATAGTCCATCGGAAAGAAAATTAGTGAAACATTTCATTTTTAAAGAACCAACGTATTGGAATGTCCTTAAAATTATTGCAACTCGGTTCCTAAAATTCAGCAAACATTGCGATAAGTAAGACCCCTTATGAGAAAGACTGAAAGTTAAAACCTCATAATTGTCCCCATCATTCCCATATTTTTACTGTTATTAATTTGTAAAACTTGTACAAATCATTTTTTTCCATGCAGTATGCATAAAAAATACATGTAGGAAGGAAATGGAGATGCTGGGTTAAACCAAAGGACATCTATTCCAGTTGGGTCCGGGAGAAGGGACATCCATAATGTATTTTCAAATTCATTCAAGCAGTGTTGAATATGCATCAGTCTGAAATCGGCAAAATGATTAGAAAACTAGAAATTAGTAAAAATTTGGAATTTGATCTTCCAGGAAATCATCTTACATTAATGCCGTGACTGCTAGGTATTGTAAATGCATGTTCTTTGTGAACTATGAAACCAGATTCAACGAAAGTAACTAATCTAAAGAATAGGAATGTGATATTTTACACAAAAGTGCTTTGAGTCTGTTTTGAATCAAAGCGAAATAGCTCACGATAACAAAAGGCTAAAAAGATGGTCCACTGAGTTCATTCTGTATGGCTCTGCAAGATGAAAACTAGAAAAATCAGGATGATTACTTATATCCAACATAGACCTTTACACTTCTACTCAACCCTCTTCCGGTCCACCAAGTTAAACGTTTCTTCATCATCAGTCAAATGTGGAGCTCAACTTCCTTTTATCTCTGGTTAATCACCCTTTTTCACTTTGTCCATTTTGATCAAATTTCCACTGAATTTCCCTTTCTGTCCCACATAATATTTGATACTGTGAGGAGTTCCCTCCCTTCTGCCCTCCTCATGTGAAAGGAAGACCTCACCACTCCATTTTTAAAACTGCAATTTTGTAGAAATATATTTAAAAAACAAGCTTTTATGCCAAACAATGAATATAGAGGGTGATCTGTTTGTTTTACCTCTAAATTTCCTGTGGGTAGGAACAGAAAATGAATTATGTTGAATTGCAGAGATGTATTGTAAACAAGCATCATCACACAATATAAGTTTTGCTTGACTTTGATATGAAATGTTTTCGTTAGGATAGGTATTGTGGGTGCCACTTAATTTTGTACAATTAGTACCAATAATGCCCATTGTGTGTTTTTTCTTTAATGAACACAAATGTTTGCATTCTTTAATCCATATTCAGACAGTAAAATTATATAATTTTAATACTTTCATCAAGAAAAAAAAGGTTTTGAAGAGATTTACTAGAAAATATAATTCACCAAGATGTACTTAATTATCAGATTATGGCTGCACTAAAAATTACATTTGTCTATTTTGCATTAAGACAATTACAGAGAGAGGAGGGCGTACAATAAGATATCTAGCTTTTATTTAAATCTACCCACCACATTGAAAAAAAACTTCTGGCAAAAGCTATGACTGAATGGAAAACCAGAAATAGAGCTGATCGATACTTTTGACTGTGAAAGCAATTGTGTTCTCAGGGGTAGCGCGCATTGTATTTCTAAGTGCCTATGTGATATGATCCTTGGCCACTGTGAATGGAATGGAAACAGAATGCCATCTGAGGGAGATGCAAGTGCTAATGTGGTGAGGTAATGTGGTAAAGAATAGAATCCAACAAGGATAGCAATACTGCAGAGCTCAAAATAAGGTAACTGGTCTCTCTAAAATATTAAAATAAACTTAACATTACCTTCACCAAAAGATTTTTTTGTGACTGCATCCTCAAGAAAAATAAAACCTTAATCATTAATTACCTCATGAACAGGAAGAACCACAAAGGCACAAGGGGAAATAGAACAAATATTTTGTAGGATAAAACCTAGCAACGTTTATCTGTTTTAAACCCTTCAACTGTTCATTTTGCGATTGTTTATTTAATTGGCCTGGAACTATTTCTAAACATAATCTTGGCACAGACTTCGTGAAGGAGCATCCATGTGCTGGAGAGCACTACGGGCACTGTGGAGTGCAGGATGACTCAGTCCAGTAATGAGTACCGTAGGGATGGAAATGGCCATGAATGCCTGACTACAAAGTTATCAGTATTACCAACTTGATAGCTTCAATCTGAGTAAGGGGAACATTTTCCTTTTGATTATTCATTTAGCTGAGTAATGCCACGATTTTTGGAAGCCATCGACATTGAAGAAGCCATTCAATTTGGTTGAAATGGATCAGGGGACCTCGTCTTGACCTAAATCAATGGGCAAATGCACTCGATGAACACTGAAATGTTTGATCAATTAATCACTTGGTTCTTTGTGTTAAATAATTTGTCCTCAAAAGGCCGTGACAGGTCCAAATGTAGTCACAAAAGCATCAGGAAGGAAATGGGATATTTATTTAAAATATCCCATCCCAGCACAGTGGCAGAGCTGGTAGAGCCACTGTCTCACAGCGCCAGAGACACAGGTTCGAACCTCACCTCAGGCCTGTCTGTGTGGAGTTTGCACATTCTCCCTGTAACTGCGTGGGTTTCTTCCGGATACTCCAGTTTCCTCCCACATCCCAAAGACATGCAGGTTTGTAGGTTAATTGGCCTCTGTAAAAAAGATAGCTGTGTGTAGACGATGGATGCAAAAGTGGGATTACGTAGAACTGGTGTGAATATATGGTCGGCGTTGGCTGAAGCGTTTGTTTCCATGCCGTATCTATAAATTAAGGTGGAGGTTGGAGGACAAAGAGGTTCCAGTGCAGCAGCTAGAGCCAACACGGTCATGTAATGGATTTGAAATATCTCATGAATAACATGAGACTTAATATTGTTAGATGGGTCGGTAAGTAGGATGCAAGATTAATTGGGCCACACGTGCTGGGCAGAAGTAAGCGAGACTAATGGTCATCTCTAAAGGCCGAGTGACCTTCATGTACTACTGCATTCTATGAAACAAGTAGGATATTGAGTGTGTTCTGTGTCATTTCCATATTTTCAAGTCCAATGTCAATAAATTATGAAAATGGATTTATTAAGTTAAAATACTCTTCTTCCTCTGTACTTTCAAATATGTTTTTATATTTGAATTCTAACATTTATATGCAATTATGAACTGGTGTTAAGGCCACAATAATATACAAATATGAAAGCTACTTTAAAGCCAGTATGATATTTATCTTCTCTGTTCATTGATGAGACACGGCTGTCATTGAACGCAAGCAAGCTCACACTCGCATGTACACATGCATGCACACAGACACACAGACCAATAGCGTATCCACTGCCAAAATATGGCCATTTTGTTGGTGAAGATGTAAGTATGTCAAATTTCCTTCAGGTAGCTCCATAATAGCAATGTCATAATATTCATAGTTCTGCACAATTAGTAAGTATGCTCAAAATTTCTACTCCAATCACCTCATCACTTTCAAGGTTAACTTATCACCTATTAACACTCAAGCAGTATCACACGTAATGCAAGCAGATAGCCTATGTTTCTATCGGAAGGTAGATTTTTATCCTTACAGAATGAGTTCCTCAGATCGTTTCAAAGTTCTAATAGTCAGTGTCTCGTTGGCCTATCATCACAATGACCCATTTTTTATAGCATTGTTCCATACGGAGCCGCGAACAGGACCAAGGTCGGCCCTTCCCATAAGTTTGTGCTCGAGAGTCAAAGATAAATAAGTGACCAAATGGACAGGATGGTGGAGCTCAGCAAGGAGTCAACACCTTCAGGTAGCCAGAGGAGTGGAGGAAATTAGAGACAGGTGGAAAGCAGATAGGTGAGCAGATTGTTCCAAACACCTTATCCCTTCAAAATGAAGATACTAAATGACAATTTAAAAGATGATATGCGAGGTGCTTTTTAGCAATACAATTAATTTGTTTCTATGCTAATAATATTTTCTTGTACTCTGTGTTTGTTATGTACCATTTAATAAAACCTGTCAACATCAATTTTAAACAGGTGCCCGGGATATTAACCAAAATAAAATACGTTCATGAGCATACCTCTGCTACTCACTAATTTCAAAAGTAATCTTTAAAAATGTTCTGTGAATTTAGGGTTAAAAATCTCTGGTGGGTAAGTGTTATGCTTTAATTCTGTTAGGCTGCCCTTGCCATATCTAGCACATATAAATTCACACATGCTCAGAGATCTTAAAACTAGTCAACCAGTCAGAAAGGAACTGACGTTAATTAGTTATGAAGTGAGGAATGAACAGGCATTAGTACTGAGACTAATCAATGGGAAAATCAGTCCGAGCAGGCAGACTAATGAACTGCTATGCATCTGTTTATTTTTAGATGGTTCCAGCAATTTTACATTATAAATAAATACAACACAGTTCACTTACTGCTAACCATTCTAGTATTGGATCTATTTCAGTATTCCCAATGAAGGAAAATAAGCCAAATTTATATTAGAATTATATACTGCAGTGCAGCATCTTGAAGCATCAACCAGTTTTACAGAAATTTGAATATCAAATTAAAATCAGCATGTGGACAGATCCACCAGCCCACAGACGGCTGGCTACCTGGCTGCCAAGAGTATACACTCAAATGACCAGCATCTTATTGCAAATCCTAGTGCTTCCTGATATCAAATTATTCAACGAATGCATTGAAGACAAAACTACAGGGAAAGGGGTGAAGTGCACACCCCAGTCTGTATCAAATGTGCTGAAGAAGAGAAGATCGAGGGCTTCACGTTCCGAGGTGTAAATATCACTAGCAATTTGTCCGGGATCAATGCAAATGCCACTACGGCCAAGAAAGGCTCACCATTGCCTCCACTTCCTCAGATGACTAAAGAAATTCAGCATGTCTCCAATGACCCTTAACAATTTCTGCAGATGCACCACAGATAGCATCCTCTGGATGCATCACAGCTTGATATGGCAACTGCTCTGCCCAAGACTATGAGAAATTGCAGAGTTGTGAACGCAGCCCAAACTATCACACAAACCAATCTTTCCCACATTGACTCCATCCACACACTTCATGCTGCCTCGGGAAAGCAGTTAAAATAACCAGGACCACTCACACACCAGTCATTCTCTCTCACCTCCTCTCCCGTTAGGCAGAAGATCCAAAAGCTTGTAAACACATACCACCATATTCAAGGATAGCCTCTTCCCAGCTATTATCAGACCCTTGAAAAGAACTCCCATGTGTTAAGGATAAATCCTTGACCATCCAATCTACCTCATAGTGGCCGTTGCACTTTTCTTTTATCTGCAGTTCCTTGGTAGCTATACCACTATATTCAGAACCGTTTCTTTACACTTTTGCGCTGCCTTTTGTACTCCTATAAGGTATGAATTGCTTTGACAACACGGCAAACAAAGCATTTCACCCTCTCGGTACAGGTGACAATAATAAACCAATAGAATAAAGATAAAAATAAAGCACAGTAAAAAAAGATGTTCTTCTATTCCAGATGATATTGGTAGAAATGAAAAGACTGGCTTTGTTTTGAGTTGCAGGAATTTCGCTGCTAAATCGCAAACATATCCAGTGCTGCAAATGCCTTTGTTGCAAATAGGGAATCAAAATATTAAAATAGGAATTTTATTTTCAAACAAATAATTGCTCTCGATGAATGATAAAGGTATTTGAGAAAAAAGGCTATACCGGTCATAATAGTTTAACTGCGCATCCTATTAGTTAAGATTTTTTCTCGTTCAGTGCCAAGTGAAATGGAATATTTTTCACTGTAGAAATGCAATTATCATGGTTGAGGTTATAATAAATAAAAAGCTTAAAGTCAAAACTAATATTTATTTCTTTGGAAATATCCCTTGAATCCACTGAAGTAAAACATGCTTATTTTGTTGTGTTTATTTGCTCATTATAGAAATGCCACTTTGAGACTCTGATGGCCAATCCTGCCAATTTTTCCAAGTCTTACATTTTCATGGTTGCTTAGAGCTGTTAAATGTGAAAGCATATGCAATAAGAAATTTCATGGCCCTAAATTACACTAAGTTATGGGCAAATCAAAATAAAAAGATTTACAGTAATCAACCATACAATTTGGTTCTTAACAAAACTCAGTGTATACCTCAACAGCTTCTGAGTCCTTTTACTGTTTTTAAATAAACACTATCTACCTTAAGCTGCACTGCATTGCTCGTCATACAAGTTCTGCATACTTCTACTCATTTTTATTTGCCTCAAAAGCAGTTTAAAGCTATACATGATTTTTTTAATAAGCCCTCTTTGCTTCTGCAGCTCACCCCCCTCATTATGAACCCATTCTCATTCCCTTCGCACTTCTCCTGCAAACTCCATAAATGTTCTTCAAACAAATCATTTGGAATATAAAACATGGAATATAGAACAGTACAGCACAAAAACAGGCCCTTCAGTCCACAGTGACTGTGCCATGACTATCTCTTATCTATCTGCACTAAATCCATATCCCTCCATTACCTGCATATCCATATATCTATCCAAAAGTCTCATTAATGCAAGTATCGTATCTGCATTAATCACTAAAAGCAGCAACATGTTCTAGGCATTCGCCACCCTCGGTGTAAAAATGTTGTTCATGGGAAAAAGGTTCCGACGGTCTACCCTATCTATACCCTTCATAATTTTATATACTTCTATCTCGTCTCCTTACAACCTTTGGCATTTCAGAGAAAATAATCCAAGTCAGTTCAACCTCTTGCTGTGGCTAATAACCCATAATTTAGGCATCACTCTGGTAAAACTCCTCTGTACCCTTTCCAAAGTCTTCACATTGTTCCTGTTAAGGAGTGACAAGAACTGCATGCAATACTCCAAATGCAGCCTAACCAAAGTCCTATAAAGCTGCATCACAACTTCCTGACACTTATACTCAATGCCCTAACCTATGAAAGCAAGCATACCATACGCCTTCTTTACCACTCTATTGGTTAAGTGTTGCCACTTTCAGGGAGTTATGGACATGGAGCCCAAGATCCCTCTGTACATCAATGCTGTTAAGGGTCATGCCATTAACTGTATATTTTCTCTTTACATTTGACCTCCCACTTCTGTAGCTGATCTCTATCCCGCTGTATACCTTGACAACCTTCCTCACAGACTGCAACCTCAGTAATCTTGGTATCAACTGCAAACTTACTAACCAATCCATCTACGTTACAGCAGAGGTCCCAGCACAGATCCCTGCAAAACTCCACTGGTCACAGACCTCCATCCTGAATATTGTCATTTCTGTCAGAAGGCCCCGAAATGGAAAGGTCTCGAATGCAGGGTCACCGAGAAGTACTGAAGAAAACCCAAAATCCAGACGCGAATGGAACCGAAAGATATAGACCAGGAACCGACAGAACTCAGAACTGCTATCAAACCGACAGAATGCAGAATGGGTTAGTCGGCACCCAATTGGTGATGATCTCAGGTATTTATACTAAGTGATAGATTAGGGGAGTAGATCAAATGCAGGGTTAACTAATAGCTCGGAGAAGGGGTGTGGAAAGAATCTCAAGTGTCTGGAGGCATGGCAAGTATGACAGGAGCCCCCCTCCCACGGATGCCTCCTGGCGTCCTCTTCGGCTGGTCAGGATACTGCTGATTAAAGTCACGGATCAGGGAAGGATCCAGGATGTCACGGGCAGGAACCCAGCTCCTCTCCTCTGGACTGTAGCCCTCCCATTCAACCAGGTACTGGATCCCACTGCCACGCCGCCAGGACTTCAGCAGTTGCTACACCGTCAATGATGCGGGGTAGTGGAGGTAGCAGGGGAGCAGGAGACAGGGAGCTGGAGGACACACAGTTCTCCCGGGATACATGGAAGGTGGGGTGAATCCGCATAGACCAGGGCAGTCCAAGGTGGACAGCAGAGCGGGTAACGATCTTATCATATCATATCATATCATATATATACAGCCGGAAACAGGCCTTTTCGGCCCACCAAGTCCGTGCCGCCCAGTGATCCCCGTACATTAACACTATCCTACACCCACTAGGGACAATTTTTACATTTACCCAGCCAATTAACCTACGAGAATGGGCCAATAAACCAGGGTGCCAACTTATGGGACACAACGCGGAGGGCGAGGTCTCGGGTGGACAGCCATACCCTCTGACCAGGGTGATAGCGAGGGGCAGGGGTCCAGTGACGATTCGCCTGTCGTTTGTACCTGGAAGCGGTGCGGAGCAGGGCAGAACGGGGTTCCTTCCAGGTCCGACGACTGTGGTGCACAAATTCCTGGGCAGAAGGAACAGAGACCTCCTCCTCTTGGTCTGGGAACAGAGGTGGCTGATAACCAAGGGAGCAGTGGAATGGAGACAGACCAATGGCAGAACTGGGCGGAGAATTGTGGGCATTATCGATCCATACCAATTTGCTAGTCCAGGTGGCAGGGTTGGCGGACACCTGGCGACATAGGGTAGTCTCCAGGGCCTGGTTGCCTCTCTTCAACTGACCATTGTATTGTGGATGGAACCCAGATGAGAGGCTAGTGGAGGAGCCAACCAGAGAGCAGAAAGCGTTCCAAAATTGCGAGGTGAACTGCGGACCCTTGTCAGAGACGACGTCTCGAGGGAAACCATGGAGTCTGATGACCTGGTTTACGATGAGGTGAGCGAGTTCTAGAGCAGATGGGAGCTTGGGAAGAGGAATGAAATGAGCAGCCTTTGAGAAATGGTCCACAATGGAAAGATTAACCATATTACCCTTGGACGGGGCAAGCTGGTGATGAAGTCCAGGGCGATGTGGGACCAGGGACGGCGGGGAACAGGCAGGGGATGAAGGAGACCAGAGGGAGGCTGATGGGATGACTTACTCTGTGCACAGGCAGAGCAGGCGGAGGCAAAAGTCCGGGCGTCGACCTCCACGGTGGGCCACCAGAACCGCTGGCGCAGCTGGTAGAGGGTGCGGCCGGCACCATGATGACAGCCAAGATTAGAGGAATGGACCCACTGGAGTACTTCAGAGCGAGCGGAGTCCGGGACAAATAACTTATTGGGGGGTCCAGAACCAGGGTTGGGGGGATGACGCTGGGAATTGCAGACTGTGGTCTCGATCTCCCAGGTGATGGAGCCCACAAGGCAGGTGGGAGGCAGGATGGATTCGTGGGAATGGTTGTCCTGGTCGGGACTGAACTGGCGGGAGAGGGAGTCGGCTTGACATTCTTGGACCCAGGGCGGTATGACAAGGTGAAGTTAAACCGGGTGAAAAACTGGGCCCACTGGGCTTGACGGGGGTTAAGTCGCCTCGCCGAACGCAGGTACTCCAAGTTCTTGTGGTCCGTCCATACTTGGAATGGCTGCTCAGTGCCCTCCAACTAATGCCTCCACTCCTCCAACGCCAGCTTCACTGCCAGCAGTTCTCTTGTCAATGTCATAATTCCTCTCAACCGGGGAGAGGTAACGAGAGAAGAAGGCACAGGGGTGCATCTTCTGGTCCTTGGAGGAGCGTTGGGGAAGCACCCCCCCCCCCCCCCCCCCCAACTCTAACATCAGGGGCGTCAACCTCCACCACAAACTGATGGTCAGACAGAATGCTCCAGGATAGGGGCGGTAGAGAAGCATTGCTTAAGGTCCCGGGTTGCCCCCTCAGCAGCAGGGGACCAGACAAACTTGAAGGAGGTAGACGTGAGAGCAGTAAGAGCAGCCAGGATGCTGTAGTTGTGGATAAAGCAGCGGTAAAGATTGGCGAAGCCGAAGAAATGTTATAGCTCCCTCCGACTGGTAGACGCGGGCCAATCTACCATCGCTCTCACCTTTCCTGGATCCATCTCGACATGGCTGGCAGAGAGGATGCATCCCAGGAAGGACACCATGGGCTGGTGGAACTTACACTTCTCTGCCTTGACCAACAGCTAGTTTTCCCTATAGCCGCTGCAGGGTGAGACGGACATGGCAGGTATGTTCCGATGCAGAGCCAGAATAGACGAGGATGTCATCCAGGTAAATGAAAACAAATCGGTTCTGCATGTCCCGGAGCACATCATTGACCAGAATTGCCTGCCGAGTCCATACTGGCCGATTAATCTGTCAGCAGGCCCCGAAATGGAAAGGACTCGAATGCAGGCTCACCGAGAAGTACTGAAGAAAACCAAATATCCAGACGCGAATGGAACCACAAGATATAGACCAGGAACCAACAAAACTCAGAATCGCTATCAAACCGACAGAATACAGAACTGGTTAGTCAGCACCCAATTGGTGATGATCTCGGGTATTTATACCAAGTGATAGATTTGGGGAGCAGATCAAATGAAGGTGTAACTCCTAATAGCTCAGTGAAGGGGTGTGGAAAGAGTTTTAAATGACTGGAGGCGTGGCAAGTGTGACAATTTCACCACAACCCTTTGTCTGCTATCAGTAAGCCAGTTCTGAATCCATATAACCAAGTTACTGTTAATTCCTTCCATCTTGATCTTCTGGATCAGCCCATTGGAGACTTTATCAAACACAAGACTTAAATCCATGTAGACAACATCCAGCGCCCTACCCTCATCAATCACCTTCTCAAAAAACACGATCAAGTTAGCAAAACATGACCGGCCATGTACAAAGCCATGCTGACTATCACCGATTAGCCCATTCTCTTCCAAATGGGAGTAAAACCTATCCAAAGAATTCTCTCTAATTACTTCCCCAACACTGACGTGAGGCTCATTGGCCTATAATTCCCTGCATGCTCTCTACTTCTGTTCTTAACTAAAGGAACATTAGCTACTCCTCAATCCTCCCAAACCTTTGTCAAGGCTCCTGCAATCTTCTCTCTTGCTTCCCTCAATAAACTGGGATAAATTCCATTAGGTCCCCAGGAGCCCCAACACCTCCTCCTCCATCTTGATCTCAAACTGCCCCTCCTTATCAGTATCCCCAGCGCTGATCTCGCTGTCCTCCATGTCCTTCTCCTTCGTGAAAACAGATGCAAAGTACTTTAGTAACTCGTCTTCATCCCCAGATTCCAAGAACAAATTGCCTCTTGATCCTGGAGCAGTCCTACCTTCTCCCTGATGACCCTCTTGTTTTTAAATATAGGTATAAAAAGCTTTGGGATTTTCTTTAATCTGAATTGCTAAAAGCTATTTCGTGGCCACTTCTTGCCTTTCTAATCGCCCGCTCAAGCTCTTTCCTCCTCGCTTTATATTCCCCAAAGCCCCAGACTGATTCTATCTTCTTAAAACTTTCATGCATCCTCTTTTTCTTTTTGACCAAATTTACTACAACTTCAGTCATTCAAGATTTCCTTACTTTTCCATCCTCCTCACTGAACATGCCTGTTCTGAATTTCGGTCAACTGGTTTTGAAACAATTCCCACACGTCAGGCTGGACTTACCCGATAACAATTTCTCTCAGTGTACCCTCCCAAGCTACCGCTTAATAGAGTTGTAGTTTGCCTTACTCCAATTTACTACTTTCCCACAATGTCCACCCTTCTCCGTGTTCAAAACAATCTTAAAATGTATGGAGTTGTGATCACTGTCCCAAATTGCTCTTCCACTGAAACACTTGCCACCTGGTCAGTCTCATTTCCCAACACAAGGTCCAGTGTGTTCCCGTTTTGGGTTGGACTATCCACTTACTGTTTCAAGAAACCCTCTTCGATACACCTCACAATTTTTGCCCCATCTAAGCCCTTGGCACTGAGCAAGTCCATGTCAACATTGGGAAATTTAAAGTCACCCACTTAGCCAACCCTGTAGCTTTGATATCTTTCGGTAGTGTACATATCTGCTGCTTATCACTTGCTTGCTATTAAGGTGCCTAAAGTACAATCCCAATAGAGTGCTTGTACTTCGTTATTTCTAATCTTCACCCACGTCATCTCAATGGTTAAACCCTCAGGTATGTCCTCTCTAAGTGCCACCATGACACTCTCTTTGATCAGTAGCGCAACCCCTCCACTGCTGTTGCCTTCCTTCCTCTCGATCACGTCAGAAACATTGAAACCCTGGAGCATTAAGCTGCCTGTTATGTACCTCTCACAACCACATTTCGACAATGGCCACAACATCATAGTCCCAAGCATAATCCTTGCATTGAAATAAACACACTTCACCCCATCAGCGTCACTTTATTCCTTCACCTCTCTCTGCTTGTCCTTCCTCTGAGACTTACTCAAAGTCTACCTAACCTCTACCTTCCCATCACTCTTTCCAAATGCTGACCTACGACTCTGGTATCCACCCCTTGCCCCTCTAGTTTAAACCCTCGCGAGTAACACTAGCAAACCCAGCTGCAAGAATTGGGGCTTTTAAAGCTGCATTAAACTGGTGCTGAGCCCATCCTGAAGTGGACCAGTGCCTGTCATTTGATATTTGATATTACTCTAGTATTTGAATCATAATCATTGAAGCATAAGCTTTATGACATAAAATATTAAGGAATACTTTGAATGAATCTCCATATCTGGACATTTAATAAGCACAGAATAAATTATCATGTATGCCCAGGAATCTATGAAGAAATTAACTCATTACTTCAAAGAATATTACTAATTGGTGATTGGTGGCTCACCATTTGATTGGAACTACCTTTTCTACTGTATTTCACAATGCTGGAGTAACTCAGCAGGTCAGGCAGCATCTCAGGAGAGAAGGAATGGGTGACGTTTCGGGTCAAGACCCTTCTTCAGACTGATGTCAGGGGGGTGGGACAAAGGAAGGATATAGGTGGAGACAGGAAGATAGAGGGAGAACTGGGAAGGGGGAGGGGAAGAGAGGGACAGAGGAACTTTTCTCCTGCACTTCAGGATCGGAATCAGAATCATTTTTTGGGACTGTGCAAGATAGATCCTTGACAGATATTCCCTTTGTCTCACCTTCCTCTTTTTCATCTTTTCAGCAAAATTAAATCTGTTGTTTTCTCTCTTTCCCAGTTCATTCACAGGGTCTTTTACCTGAAATGTCAACAGTATTTTTCTTTCCACAGATGCTGCCTGATCTACTATGTATTTCCAAAATTTCTGTGTTTTATTTCATAACTCAAGTTCATTCAAAGGGCTTTTTACCTGAAATGGTAACACTATTTTTCTTTCCACAAATGCTGCCTGATCTACAATGCATTTCCAACATTTTTTTTGTTTTATTTCATAGCTCCAGCATATGGAGTTTGATTTTCATACTCCATTGGGTGTTCAAGGCAGGTAAAATGCTAAAACAAAAATGCACACAGTCCAAATGCGGCAGGTGAAACCTAATGTGCAATGCAATTCCAGGTACAATGCAAGCAGGTACATCTCATGCACCTTTCATTCTTTCTTTCACCTTTGTAAGGTGGAACCACTTCAGTTTCTCACATCTATTATTTCTTTAGCTGGTTGTCATTATTTTGTACCGATCTATGCAGTCAATCAACCATGGTGGTAAACATACAAATCCTTTCTCCATCCGATACCAGGCTGACATTGTGTCAAAACGTGCTTTCCCCATATTGCTAAACTTCCCTACACAGAAACAAAACTGGTCTTTAAATTATTTAAAAATAAGTAAAATCTAATCAATTTTAATTATGTTCATAATAATGAATATCTTCAAATTCCATAAGAATGCTGATGTCCTAAATGTAACACTACAGACACGAACAAATTGACCTTTTTCACCCAAATTATTGAAAAGCTATACAATGAAATCTTACATCTCTGTAAATATTTAATACAAGTTGATAATAATGCATTAATAATATTCCTCCTAAAATATCCATATTATATAGATATATATATTTTTAAACATTATACCGATTTAATCTTTTAACTTTTTGATTCCCTTTGCCTTGTCACTTGGGTCCAGTAGACTTGTTTATTTGAACAATGTATCCATCAATTCTGCATGCTTTGTGGGAAATGATGTCAGGCGACTTGTGGATAGGTCCATGCGGGTCAAGTCATCTTAAAACCAATCATACTCTAAATAGTGGCCCGGATTTTGCTGTACTAATAATGGCAAGGCTGTCAGCACTCTCTGCTATTGCAGCTGAACTGACAGTAAATACAAGCAGCTGCACATGCGCAATTAATATCAATAACTGGCAACTGTAAACAGTGAAGCCTTGCTCCTCTACAAATGCATTGCTGCATTATTTGCTGGTGAAATCTGCACAGGGTTCACCATAATGTCTGAACGGAGGCCAGATTTTTACTATGCCTGCTCCAACGATAGATGGAGAGTGCGTTGGGACATTCTGGCGTAACTTGGTATTTAATACCAAGATAAGTACTGGAAAATAATTAGTTTGCAAGTGTAGACATCCATTTTCTCAGAATGAAGTAAACACTGCAAATTGAAATAAAAAAAATATTTTTATATAGCCTTTTTCTGTTTTTTCCTTTTATTTCATCACCTTAATCGCACGTACACATCCCGATCTTTATTTTGCTTTCTAGTTAATAATTTAAGTGTGCTGCATATTGACTGATATTATTTCCTCTTTTGCTGTCATGATGGCTCATTGAGCATTCACCAGTCTGATTGGTTCAGGAGCCTCTGTGCTGCATTTCACTGATCACTTCTGTCACAAATCCCCTGTAGAGGGAGCCAGATTCAAACACACACAAGACGTCTGGAGAACCAAGGAACCGCAGATGCTGGTTTACAAAAACAAAAGACACAAAGTGTTGGAGTAACTCAGCTTGTCAGGCAGCATCTATGGATAGGTGACATTTCGGATCAGGACCCTTATTTACCCCGAGCAAACTGGAGGAACACCACCTCATAATCCGTTTGGGTAGCTTACAACCTAACAGTATGAAGCAAGGTCTCGACCCGAAACGTCACCCATTCCTTCTCCCAGAGATCCTGCCTGCCCCGCTGAGTTACTCCAGCTTTTTGTGTCTATCTAACAGTATGAAAATTGAATGCTCAAGTCCTAGGTAACTAACCTACTGCATCCTCACCCTTCCCCCCCTTTCCCATCTTCCCTGTGCCCAACCTGGATGCACAACCATTTCTCCCCCTCCATCTATATCGCTACATCAAGCTTCACAATTCTCACCTTTTCCATCCTTATCTCACACCTTCAGTCTTTCCATCTCTGGCTTCTGTGCAACCATCTGCCTCCCATCAAAACTCCCATTGCCTGTATCCACCTATCACTTGTCAAGCATTGTCCTGCCCCTCCACTCTTCTAGCTTTCTCAACATGTCTTCTGCAGCTGGCCTTGCTCTGGGCAACTGTGTGGGATGACAATTCCTGCACTTATTGATTGAAAAGCAAAACACTGCAGATGCTGTAATCCCAATACGTAGGCAGAAAATGCTAGAAATACTCAACGAGGACATCAGCTACTGCTAAATAGAAATGGAATTATGGTTTCATATGTTTCCTTCCATCAATTTTGTGACTTAAAATGGTAACTTGTTGACATAAGTATATATATTTCTTTCCCCATTGGCATAGCCTCACAAGCTGAATATTTCCAATATTTACCGGTTTTTGTTTTCTCTTGCATCTTTGTTATTTGTCCTGAGCTTGTTTTCAAGGTAATAAAAAGGAACTGCAGATACTGGTTTATCCCAAAGATAGACACAAAATGCTGCAGTAACTCAATGGGTTAGGCAGCATCTCTGGAGAACATGGATGTGACATTGTGACATTTTGGGCCGGGATTCTTCGCCAGACTGATAGTGGGGGAGTGGAAGGGGGACTGGAATCAAGAAAAAAACAGGACTAATTAGGGATGGCAACAAATGACCTCGGGCAGAGAAGTTCCCCGATTGCTAGCTAGGGGCGATATGATCCTAAGAGGGATGCATCATTGTGAACTGTGGAACTGATTAACTAGTTATTTTTTCTTGCTTCCATTTTCTATCGTCCGTCCGTCCCCCCCCCCCCGCAATCTGAAGAAGCGTCCTGACCTCTTGTCTTGAAGGTGTTGCTTATCACTTTTTTTTTCTCCCAGATCCATCCGGCTTGGACACACAAAGCCCACTCCATCTCAATGGATTCTGCATAATCTGGCGACAACACCGAAAAAGCTAACTTCTGTGTGAATACTAACATTACTATGGCAACCCTCCCAGATTATGTTCACGATTCTCTCTTAAAAAAAGCACTAAAGCTAACCCTCGAGTTCCAAAGCCTTGGAATCACAGTTGTGAAGATCATTTGTAAACAAAATCTGTTCTACATGAGGATGTCATGTTTATTGACCACCTGAAATGGTAGTCTTATGAAGGCAAAAGTGACACAATGGATTCTGTGCTGAATCAGATATATGTATATACCCCCGGGAGAAGATGGCTGTAAAGGCAGGCAAAGTGTTTGGTATTTTACAGTTTATCATTGTCAATGTAGAATTTCTTAGCTGGGTCTGATGATTGAACAGGAGCAGAAGGGTCGCAAAATTGTGCCTCAGCTGTTCTGTACTTTAGAGTAGTTAAGGGCTCTTTGGAAGCCTGCAACTACTGCACAATCATCTGCAAAATGCTACTTTAGTTCCAGCACACAGGCAAGAGACATTGAACAGGATGCTATCAGTCAATTCAAGAATCCAAAATAACAGGGGCGGGAGTAGACCCCTGGCCATGCGGCCTTATCGAAACGTATAAGATTATTAAGGAGTTGGACACGTTAGAGGCAGGAAACATGTTCCCAATGTTGGGGGAGTCCAGAACAAGGGGCCACAGTTTAAGAATAAGGGGTAGGCCATTTAGAACTGAGATGAGGAAAAACTTTTTCAGTCAGAGAGTTGTGAATCTGTGGAATTCTCTGCCTCAGAAGGCAGTGGAGGCCAATTCTCTGAATGCATTCAAGAGAGAGCTGGATAGAGCTCTTAAGGATAGCGGAGTCAGGGGGTATGGGGAGAAGGCAGGAACGGGGTACTGATTGAGAATGATCAGCCATGATCACATTGAATGGCAGTGCTGGCTCGAAGGGCCGAATGGCCTCCTCCTGCACCTATTGTCTATTGCCCTGCCATTCAATATGATCATGGCTGATCTATCTCAAGGCCTCAATTTCTTCAGTGCAAATTTCCATAACCCAGATCTTTCAAAATGTTACCAAAATCAACTTTAATTGGTCTCATGATTCATAATGCCACCCCCACCCCATAAAGAATTCCAGAGGTTCACTGCCCACTTTGTGAAGACATTTCTACCATCCTGATGGGAGAGGGTGGAGAGATTGACCGGGGTGAGACTGGTCCTTGATTATTCTTAATTAGGTAGAATCTGTTGGAAAACAAATGGAGTGAATGTTTCATTTACCTGAAACGTTAACTCTTTCTCTTCCCACAGATGCAACATGATCTGTTTTTGTTTTTTTTCTGATAATGAGCCTCAACTGCACATCTCATCACACCGAGAGGAATAATGTCAAAGTCGTAGTTCAAGAGTTCTCCAGAGATTATTGCTTTCTGTGTTTGAACCTTTTGCCATTTGAGTTGTTTGATTGTACATGCAAATTCCAATTGTGAGAAAAGTGTGTTTGTGGCCTGCGATGATATTGACTGCGCGATACATGATTATCTCTTCAAGTGAATGACATAATCAGTTTGGGACACCATACGGGCTGCAAGGGATTGTTTCTCCAAAAAAGCCTCTTCAGAAAGGCAGAAAAATGAAATGCAGATGCCGGTTTATTCCAAAGATAGACACAAAATGCTGGAATCAGGTAGCATCTCTGGAGAAAATGGATAGGTGACGTTTCGGATCGGCATACTTTGGGACCCCTCTTTTTGGTTTAGCTCTTTTGTGTCATCCACCCCTTACCTACTGACTGGCCAACTACTCTCCAATTATTCCTCCCCTTTTATACCCACTCTTTACCTCTGAGGATATCTCTCAATTACCTGCAATGCAGCGGCTCCAAATTCAAACCTCATTCATTGATGAGCGTCACCAGCATTTCCAAGAGATGTCTGCAACTCATCAGTCGGACATAATTGAATTTCAAGGGCAAATGTTAGCAGAATGCAAAGCAGAGCCATTCAGCACAAAGATCATTCCCTAACGAAGATAGACACAAAATGCTGGAGTAACTCAGCGGGTCAGGCTGCATCTCTGGAGAGAAGGAATAGGCAACGTTTCAGGTCAGAACCTTTCTTCAAACCAGAACTTCTTCAGTCTGAAGAAGGGTTCCAAGCCGAAATTTCTTGGCCATTGAGTTTTTGTGAACATTTTGCTGTTTCCAACATGTTTATAGCTCAATACATAAAAAACAGACTTTTTCCAATTTATAATAAAAAATAAGACGAGACAGGTCTATGTAAAGGCGAGAAATCCCTTTTATATTGTCCTTGACCATATATCTTAGAATATCCGGAGTTTTACATGAGTCATACAGCCTGGAAATCTGCCGCCCAATCTGCCTCTGTTTGGCGCATCTCCCTCTAAACCTATCCTAATCATGTACCTGCCTCAACCACTTCCTCCAGCAGCTCGTTCCATACAGCCTCCATCCTGTGTGTAAAAAAAGTTGCCCCTCAAGCTTTCTCCCACAGTACGAGTTTAAACCCATAACGTCATGGTTGAGAAGCATAAATGCTACAAACGAAGGCAAATTGAAAAATGTAAAAGGAGTGGGCTGAGAGTGCAGGAATCCTCTGTGACCATTCTACAAAAACAAGTATACCATGTTGGATATTGTTGGGGCAAGAGAGAGAATGACCCATGTCATCCACGTCGCTATTTGGATCCAAGGCCCAGCTGAAGTCAGACACAGCTAATGTGATAGGGGACTTGATAGTTAGGGGGATAGATATGAGATTGTGCAGCTGCAAATGGGACACCAGGGTGCAGTGTTCCCTCTCATGTGCCAGAGCCAAGATGGTCTTTGAATGTTCTCAGAATATCCTCAAGAGAAAGGATGAGCAACCAGAGGTCATGGTAGACATTGGCACAAATGACATGGGTTTCAAAGGGGATGAGGTCCTACAGAATGAATATTGGTAGTTGGGGAAAAGGTTGGAAAGCAGGACCTTGAGGGTTATAATCTCTGGATTACTCCAGGTCCAATGGTCTTGTGAGGGTAGTAATAGGAGGTAGGACAGGTGAATTCATGGCTGAGAGGTTGATGCAGGGGATAAGAAGTCAGGTTTTCAAACCTTTGGGACGTCTTCTGGGGCAGCTGTGACCTGCACACGAGGGAGGGGTTGCACCTGACACTGGTGGGCAGATTTGCTCATGCTACTACGCAGGGTTTCGACTAGATTGGAAGGGGATGGAATTTAAAGCAGTAGTGAGGCAGATGTGGACAAAAGCATGGTAAGGAGTGAGGAAAGATGGTTCGATTAAATTGCATTTATTTAATTGCAAGATGTCTGGACAGGCAAGGTGGATGAACTCTAGGCATGGATAGGTATGTGCGACTGGGATATTATAGGCATTCCAGAAACATTGCCAGACGAATGGCTGCTTAATGCTTCAGGATGCAGAGATAGAGTGGAGGAAAGAGAGGAGGGAGATTTGCATTTTTGACTAGGGAGAACGTCATGGTAGTAATGCAAGTTGTAATTACTAACGGATTATCCTGCAAAGCTTTACAGGTGGAGCTGAGAAACAAGAAGGGGAAGACCGCCTAGTACTTGGGATGGTACTGTAGTCAATGGGAGTTAGAGAAACAAATATGCAAGGAAATTACAGAGAGTGGAAAGGATAAAGGGATTGTCAAAGAAGAGGATTTTAATTTTCCAAATATAGACTGAATTTGTTAAGTGCGTTCAGGAAAGTTTCCTCAGATAATATATAGAGGGCCTGCCAGAGATAGGGTAAAGCTTGACCTACTCTAAGGAAATAGACTAGGGTCATCAGGTGAACAATTGATGATTCTTCTGGGATCAGCGACCACCGTTGTATTAGCTTTAAAATAGTATGGAAAAAGGACAGAACTGGTCCACAAGTTAAATTTTAAATTGAGGCTAGATACATTTTGACAGTATTAGATGTTGATCAGAGTAGGTTGTTTAAAGGCAAAGGAACGTCCAGCATGTGGGAGTTTTTTTAGAAGTGAGATAGGGGAGTTCAAGGTCTGCATGCTCCTGCAGAGTGAAGGGCAAGGCTGGCAAGAGTAGGGAACATTGGAAGACAAGAAATATTGAGGCTCTGGTCAGAAAAAAAAGGAGCATTAGTCAAGTACAGACAGCTGGAATCGACAGAATTCCTGGATCAGTAGTGGGAAGACAGGAAAATAAAGACTGCAATGAAAAACCTGGGAACTATAGACCAGTAAGCCGAACATCTGCGATAGTAAAATTACTGGAGAGGATTCTGAGGGATAAGATATACATGCATTTGGAAAGACAAGAGTAGATTGGGGACAATCAGCATGCTTTGTACATGGGAAATCAATTTGATTGAGTTTTTTTGATGAAGTAACCAAGAAAATCAATGAGGACAGGGCGGTAGACATAGTCTATATAGACTTTAGCAAGGCCTTTGAGATGATTCCACCTGGTACGTAACTCTGGAAGGTTAGATTACTTAGGATCAAGGGAGAGCTAGCTAAATCGGCACATTATTAACTTGATTTAAGGAAGCAGAGGGTGATCATGGAAGGATGTTTTTCAGACCGGAGGTCTGAGGTGTGTTTCAAGGATTGGTGCTGGGCTGAATATAATTTGGCATCTGTACCAACAATCTGAATATACAAGGCATATTTGTTGTTTGCAAATGCCATCAAAATAGGTGGTGCCGTAGAGAGTGAAGGAGGCTATCAATAATTTCAGTAGGATCTTGTTTAGCTGGGTAAGTGGGCTGAGGAATGGTAAATCGAGTTTACTTCAGATTAGTGCGAGAAGTTGCATTTGGGAAGTCAAACCAAGGTAGAACTCTTGCAGTGAATGGTAGGGCTCTGGAAAGTATTATAGAACAGAGGGACTGAGAAGTACAAGTACATAGTTCCCTGAAAGTGGAGCAAGGGGTAGAGAAAGTGGTGAAGAAGGCTTTTGGCATGCTGGCCTTCATCAGTCAGGGCACTGAGCATAGAAGTTAGGATGTTATGTTGCAGTTGTATAAGAAATTGGTGTGGCCGCACTTGGAGTATTTTATTCAGTTTTAGTCACCCTGCAAGAGGAAAGATGCCGATAATCTGGAAAGAATGCAGAATAGACATAAGAATTCATAGGGACTCGAGGGACAGAGTTATAGGGAGAGAGGCAGTGGGATAGGACTTTATTCCTTAGCGAGTTGGAAACTGAGGAGTGATCTTATGGAGTTGTATAAAATCATGAGGGGTTCAGATAGGGTGGAATGCACACAGCTGTTTCCCCAGGATTGGCGAACCAAGAATGAGGGGTCACGGGTTTAAGTTGAAAGGGGAAAATTGAATGGTGAGAGGTAACATATTGAATGGCGGTGCAGGCTCAAAGGGCCGAATGGCCTACTCCTGCACCTATTTTCTATGTCTATGTCTATGTATAAAATACATTGGACAGGTAAATAAATAGGAAAGATTTGAAGGGTCAAACACAGACCACAAAAGAGCCTACTTCTGTGCTATATTAAGCTATGGTTCTTGGTAAACCAAGAGGAAAAATGTTTGAAATGCAAGGATTATAAGGTTAAAAATTACATTCAACTGGATTTAGGTATGTGCATAACCAGCTTCTTAATTCTGCACCATGTGTAGTTGGAACATTCCAAAAGTGTAATTTTCCATTCTGTTTAAGGCTTTGCTCATTCCAGCTCCCCCACTGAGCAATGCAGAAAATAAAGTAGGGATAAACATTGAAACCACAGAAATAACTGAAGAAAATAACTTTGCTAGAAAGGTAAAGATTAAATCGGCTGGGTTTCATACGACAACCTCCATCTCCCCCTCAACCAACACACCATTCTACACCCACGACCCACACATTTTAACCTGCACAGAAACCCTGGAATTTTTCCAAAGCACTAATTAAAAGCGACCATTATAATTCTGTGGAGGCATGTCAAACGACTTTTTCCATTCAACATAAGAAATAAGAACTGGATTCTGCTGGATTTTCGTTTTATATACGAGCAAGATTGCATTATTATTTGGGATAATCTTTCCATGCAACAGCAACATCTAAACATGTTCAGCTGTTGACATAGTAAGCAGCTTGCAAGCAGATGCAGAAACAGATTTGCAATGGGTCAATCAGTGCCTAAATGTTTATATTATATTGACTCAACTATACAACATAGTTCCACATTTCACTAAATATTACTACTCCAGGCAGAAAGGGAATATGTGGATTTTTTTTGTGTGAGGCAGAGACCCACTTAAAAACTCTGCCACCGTGACGGTTACACGTTCTTGATACACACAGGAAGAGTAGTCTTTCTGTGTTCTATATTATTTTTCTGCATTTACAAACTGGTGAAACTTTTTTTTTTTAATTATCAGATGCTATCTGTGGTACACACATGGACCATTGAAGTGATAAAAAAATAAGGTTTGAAATGGAGGATAATGAAAACCCATAAAAAAGTTACAAGGGCACAACTCAAATGAGGAGTTCAAATTACACCAATCTTGGTTGGAAACCTTGTCTGCTTTACAAGAGTCATCTGAACTTCAAGCTCAGATTACAGCTTTAAACTAACTCTTGTTATCTGTTATATTTCATAACATATACCATTACATTTCTACGTGTGTGCACTTTTGCATTTACTTTTCGATAGAGTTATACAAAGAGCAGCTAATATCTCAAATTTCAAACAATGCAGGATAATATTCATAAGTGTGTATGATTGCCCAGTTAAGTCAGCAAAGGTCAGCAAGTATTTAATCTGCTGATTATGGAAATTTACTATAATTAGTATATACTATCAACCAACTGAAAATCACGTGCAGTGCTGATGTTAAATGTATTTTGGTATGAAGGATTTTGTTTTCTCTGTCAAATTAGAATCTGTCTCCAAAATACTTCAAACAATGTTCAAGAAATAGATCGGGTGGACACACACATTCCCTTGCCCGGAGTAGGGGGAATTGAGAACCAGAGAACATAGGTGTATGGTGAAGGGGAATGATTTAATAGGAATCTGAGAGTAACTTTTTCACATAAAGGGTGGTGGGTGTATGGAACAAGCTGCCAGAGGAGGTAATTGAGGCAGGGACTATTACAACGTTTAAGAAACAATTAGACAGGCACATGGATAGGACAGGTTTAGAGGCCTATGGGCCAAATGCAGGCAGGTGGGACTAGTGTAGATGGGACATGCTGGGCGATGTGGGCAAGTTGGGCTGAAGGGCCTGTTTCCACATTCTATGAATCTATGACTCTGTTAAATTTCTTCCCTTGTTCCAGCAGTGTTTGTAATTCGCAAAGACAGTTTACAAGATCAGGTTCTCTTACAAAACCAATTCATGACCAGTATATCTAAACACAATTTTGCAAAGGATAAAGGCATTTGTATCCCTTTCCAAATAAAATTTTCCTTTTCTTTGAGAATTTAATCTTAACATGCTTTCTTTGTGTAGGTACCCCTGCTAAAACACAGGACTTCACAATTGTTGTAGAACACGATGGGGGTTATGGTAACCTCAGAAAACTTTAAAAGGTTCTTTTAAAAATTAATATATCTTCTATTTTCTACTAAATAAGGAACTTTGGAAAATATTCCAACATTAAATCATTGTCTGATAAAAGCATGCTACACAGTTGTGAATTTGCTTTTGAATTATTTTCAAAGTGTTTCTTGCATCTGGGCTTATTTGATCTCCAATGAAAATGTTTGCCATTAAAAGTTACCTCCTGCACACTCCTTGCAAATCTTTGTGGAACACATCTCTACGCTTACAAAACAGTAGCTGGATCACATTCTCCCTAGTGTCTTCTTTGATAACCTACAAGGAGAAATAAAGCCACTGAGCTCAGGCCTTCCAAGCAGTGATGAGCTACGCACTCTGTGCCCGAGAGGACCTGATGATCTCTTTTGGATTTGAACTGAGCCTAATATATATTTTTGTTCAAACATTCAGGTTTCGATTGGCCTGACTCTTTAATTTATCGGGGATGGGATGATTGACCAGTGGGATTTTTATGAAGATAGACACAAAATGCTGTAGTAACTCAGCAGGACAGGCAGCATCTCTGGAGAGAAGGAATGGGTGACGTTTCGGGTCGAGACCCTTCTTCAGACTTATGAAGTTCACCAATCGCCATTTTAGATGAACTAAAGCAGCCGTGTTTCCTTATCTGGCAAATACAGTGACTTCAGACACTGGGGCCATCTCATTGCTTTAAGTATATAACTGTATGTCTGGCCAACCTCCACTGAAAGTCCCAAGGTTTAATTTTAATTTAATCTCTCTGCTGATCTCTCTCTCTCTTTCTCTCTCTCTCATGCACGCTATCCCTCCCCTCAACCAAAAGGGGAAATTGAACTTTAAATTAAAAAGGTAGAATGAATGGACAGAAAGAATGAAAGAAAGAAATTAGATGGCATTTGGCACGATATGCTTTACTGTTCTGACAAACATTGGGGGAATGATCAGACAATCTCATTTTATGTTGTGGGTGAGGAATGACCATTTGCCGGAGCTGGAGATAAACTCCCAAAAGAAGCCTAGCTCACTCTTCTAAATCCTCACCCTCGACAATGACACAGACCTATGGCAAGGCTTCACCTTCAGCCTCTCTGGCTGTTGGGGTGATGGGGGAGGGATAACGGTGACAGGGAGGAACAAGCTAAAGAGATGAAGAAAGAAATCATTAGAAAAAATAATGATCTCCACTAGTGGGAGAGTCTCGGACTAGAGGTCATAGCCTCAGAATTAAAGGGTGTTCTTTTAGGAAGGAGATGAGGAAGAATTTATTAAGTCAGAGGGTGGTGAATCTGTGGAATTCTTTGCCACAGAAGGATGCGGAAGCAAAGTCAGTGGATATTTTTTAAGGCAGAGATAGATAGATTCTTGATTAGTATGGGTGTCAGAGGTTATGGGGAGAAGGCAGGAGAATGGGGTTCGAAGGGAGAGATAAATCAGCCATGATTGAATGGCGGAGTAGACGATGTGCCGAATTGCCTAATTCTGCTATTACTTATGATCTTATGAATAATGAAGGATGAAAATGTTTGGAAATAAGCAATATTCTATGTAGCTGTAAGGCAGTTGTCTCCTATTGTGTTTTTTTTCTATGCATCATTTGCCTTTCTGTTGCAACAAAAAAGGAATGTGCAATGTGGAGCAAAGCCAATCCATTCTAGCAAATAATTAAAAGCGTCCTATTCAGAAACATGAAGGAGAATTCCACCTTGATTTGGCTCAGAGCCATGGAAAATTTCAGGCAGGCGACAACAGAAATAACAGAATACTGAGCAAGCTCGGACCCCTTTGTCCACATTGCTTTGACTATACTGACATTCTTTAAAGCAAACTATTCCAGCAACAACTGACAGAACTGAGAAGGTTTCTGTTCTCTACCGGATGGGATTACACCAATGATAATAAAGGAAAGGAGCACCAACTATGCACCTGCTGGCAAGAAGGCGAATGCATTATAAAGTGACGGAAGATGAAACCAAAACGCACCAGCAAATCATTCCAGCATCTGTGATTAATATAAACACACCCATTGCCCGATGTACATTAGCTGTACAATTAATAACTTCTTAAGGGATGTCAGCTTGGCAAGAGTTGAAGGCAAGCTGTGAACATGCATTATTTGAATCTTAAACTATAATCGTATATTGAACATATTTTTAAAAAAACATGCATATATATCATTTTCTGAGTTTTATTAATATTGGTGTTCCTTTCTTTCTTGCAGTTCCCTTGTTTAAAACCACTTTACTTTCTCTTCCCCCACCATGCCATACATCATTTACCTGCCAAGAATCCAGGCAATTTAATCAAAAACCTTTCCCGTAGCAGTTTTTGTGCTGTGGCAAGAAAGGTACACAGGAGTGTTTCGAGCTTATATACTGGCAAAACAATTCCCTCCTGTGGGGAAAGCTTTTAATCTATGAACCTAAATGGACCAAGAAAAATTGAGGATTTGTCAGGTGAGGAAGCGGCAACATTACTCCTTGGCCCAATGCATTACAGCCCCAATGTACTTGAGCACCAGCAGCTGTTTTGTATCCAAAACAGCACACTGATAGAACAATCACAAAGTAAACATTAAAACATCATTTACTGCAGGGATCTCAGTACAGCTTCTATTTCTTTCTTATTGCATTTCTGTAAATAGGTAAAGATTGTCAGTTTTATTACACAGCAATAGAGGAGAAACAGTGGCACAGTGGAGTTGGTGCCTTACAGCGCCAAAGATCCGGGTTCGATCCTGACCACGGGTGCTGTCTGTATGGAGTTTGTACATTCTCCCTGTGTCTGCGTGGGTTTTCTCCAGGTGCTTCGGTTTCCTCCTGCAATCTAAAGATGTACAGGTTTGTAGGTTAATTGGGTTTGGTAAAGATTGTAAATTGTATCTAGTGCATAGGATAGTGTTAGTGTATGGGGCGATCACTGGTCAGAGCGGACCAGTTTCCACACTGAATCTCTAAAGTCTAAAGTCTAAAGTAAAGCAACTCAATGTATCAGTATCAAAGTTCTCAGTTCTGATCAGGGCTTTTATAGCATATTAGAGTTCCAAATCAGTTTATATGCTTATTAAAATTTCGCAAGGCTTAATGACTCATGATTTTTCAGGTAGGCCAATACAAAAGAAGTGGACAACTTCAGGGAGAGGCTTTGTTGTGATTGAAAGACACGGTTTGGAACCAGGCCTTTTGACCCACAAAATCCATGCCGAACATCGATCACCTATTCACAGTAATTCTATGGTATCCCACTTTCACATCCTAAATAATGGGGGGGGGGGGCAATTTACAGAGGCCAATTGACCCGCAAACCCACGTGTCTTTGGGGTGTGGGAGGAAACCAGAGCACCTGGAAGAAACCCACGTGGTCACAGGAAGATTGTGGGAATTCCACGCAGGGAAACTCCACGCAGACAGCACCTGATGTCGTGTTGGAACCAGGGTCCCTAGAGCTCGGAGGCAGCAGCTCTACCACTGTGCTACCCACAGCTTCTTTTCTTTACGACTGAAGAAAGACAGGTGTGCAAGATGGACTAAAATCATGAGTGGAAATAGTCTAGACACTCCTGAATGTTAATATTACAGGATATACCATATACAACTATTACACCAATAAACACAAAAACTAGCATGAAAGCATCAGCATACCTTACATTAGTACCAGTCTGACGTAAGGTTGGCTGGCACGTAAACCATAAACATCCATTAAGTGGACTAATGTCCAAAGTGGCAACATAATTTAAAGAGAAATGCCATGAGTGGTAACAGCACCACTTTGGCACCTGCAAGAAATAGCATGGAAAATATGATCTTTTCCCAAGATAGCTTGACACGAGCATGATTTAAATGTCTGATTTAAGATGGAGTGCCATTAGTAGTACCAGACTATTTTGTGGTGAACAGACATCTGTAGTTTCTGCATGACTTTAGGTGGGTGGTGATGAACATAATCAGCATGACTTTAGATGGCGTGTAGTGAATCAAATCTCCATGGCATTGGTGGATGGCATCTGATAGTTCAGCATGGCTTAGGGTGGGTTGGCATGAGCAAAATAAGTTCATAAGTTCTAGGAGCAGAATTAGGCTATTGGGCCCATCAAGTCTATTCTGCCATTCAATTGTGGCTGATCTATATTTCCCTCTCAGCCCCATTCGCCTGCCCATCTCATAATCCCTGACACCCGTACTAATCAAGAATCTGTAATTCCCACCTTAAAAATATCTATTGACGCCCTCCACATGTGGCAATGAATTCCACAGATTCACCATCCTCTGACTAAAGAAATTCCTCCTCATCTTTCTAAAGGCAAGTCCCTTTATTCTGAGGTTATGGCCTCTGGTGCTAGACTCCCCCACTAGTGAAAACATCCTTTTCACATTCTATCCAGACATTTCACTAGTTGGTAAGTTTCAATGAGGTCCCCCCTCACCCTCCTGAACTCCAGTGAGTACAAGCCCAGTGCTTAAAATTAAGATGGGCTGGCACAGGCAATATCAGTACACGTTGTTGCGGGTGGATACGAGTAGTATCAGCATGGCATTAAGATGAACATAGAGATCTTAACATGCATCGGCCTGACTAGCATAGGATGACAAGATCAAATTTGCATAGGTAAGGATGGGTGGCATTAGTAGTACGCACAAATTAAGGTGACTTTTCTATAGTATCAGCTGTTCATAGGGTGTTTTAGATAGAGAAATGTCAGCATGCCATGGTATATTGATTTATGCAAGATTAGAAAGTGGATTGGCATAAGTATAATCATCATAATTTCACTCATGCCAATCTGCTTAAAATTATACTGATTGTACATGCCAACCATTTTAACATCTTTTGATGCTGTGCGTGCCAGTTTACCTTGGCATGCTGACAGTTCTGTCCAAGCCACCTTATAAACTGCGTTTTCCACTCTTGACAATCCACCTTAAGTTGTGCCAATACTATTTATGCCATTCCACCTTAAAACAAGCTAATATTTCCTATGCCAATTTGACCTTGTCATATTACGCTAATCAGACCAATCTACCTGTATACGCATCGAGATCTCTCCATTATCTTAATGTGAGGTAGATTGGCATGAGGTGTAGCAGCATGATTTAAGATGAATTGGCGTGCTTACAATTTACTGGCATTGGTAATTTCAGCATGTTTTAAGGTGGATTGATGTAAGAAGCTATAACATGCCTTAAGGTGGGCTGGTACAGGAAATCCCAGCTTTCCAGGATGGATTGGCATGGGCAGTCACTATATGCCTTAAGGTGGACTAGTGGGGAGATGCATCAGCATGCCTTAAGGTAGACTGGCATAGGAAATGTCAGCATAGCCTCGAGGTGCATTGGCATCAGTTTCTAATGACATAAGGTGGATTAGCATGACTGGTATCAGCATGACCTAAGGGGTGCTGGCACAGGAAGTATCAGCATGAATTAAGGTGCACTTGCATGAAAGGAAACTGAATGCCAAGGTGGCTTGGCATGGGTAACATTGGCATGACTGACAATGACTTGGATGAGTATCATCAGCATGACTTAAGGTGAACTGGCATGAGACAAATCAGTGTGTTAAGGTGTATTGACATGAACAGCAACAGCAAGTCGCGGTGAGTTGGTATGATTTGTATCAACACGACTCAAGAATAGTTGGCACAGGAAGTATCAGCATGTGAAGGTGGATTGGCATGAATAGCACCAACATGCCCGAAGACAGATTCATATGACAAACATCAGAATGCCTGAATATAGACTGGTACTGGAAGTAATAGAATTACTAAAGGTGGATTGGCAGTAACACAATTTCAAGGTAGATTGGCATGAAGTGTATTACCCCACAAGGTGGCAATTTGAGACAACAATATCACTCACATTATCTGCAAGAAGTGCAACAATGTTATATAAAATCATAATTTCTCATTTTTGCAACCTACAATGAAATTTTTCATACATAAAAACGTAAGAAATAAAAGCAGGAGCAGGCCATTGGCTCCATATGCATCTTCCACCATTCAATAGGATCTGTTCTCAGCATTATATTCCTGCACTAATCCCATATCCAATTTATTTAATTTCAAAACAAAAATGTTCTCCATCTTCAACATCTCAAATATACTCAGCAATTAAGTCTGCCATAACATTCCAATGAAAAAAAATTCAAAGATTCAGTATGTTTAGGATGAACATACTATACCTGTACATAATATTCCAGGTGCAGTATTAATACAACTCTGTGCTGTTGCAGTAACACAACTAACGTTGAATTCAAATCCTCTTGCAATAAAGAGAAATATACTAATTGCCTTTCAAATTGTCTACTGTGTCAGGATTTTAATATTCTGTGATTTATATACATTGACACCCAAATCTCTCTGAACACCAACGGCTTACATGTAAATAATACACTACCTTACTATTTTTGTTCTACCAGGCTTGATGACCCTATCTTGTTCCACATTATATTCCATCGACATGTCCTCTCCCATTCATTTAACTTGATTTGATCCCCTTGCTATCACTCTGCATCTCCACATAGCCCACAATACCACCCAATCCAGTACCATGGGACAGCAAGTATTTTCTACACAGCCCCTTACCAAAATCACTGGCACAGGTTGTGAGCAGCTGGGCCTTCCGCATTAATCCCTGCAGTGCCCCCCCCCCCCCCCCCCATACCTAGAACCTCTCAAGGCAAAAATAACCTGCATATTCCGACTCTCCATTTTCTGCCCGTTGGATTATCCTCAGTCAACAACAGTATATTATCTTCATTCTCATCAGCACTCATTTTACTTAATAACCTCGAATGGTACTAATCGACAAAGTTCTAAAAGTCCAAAAAATACAATATCCATCAGTTCACTTCCGCATTGCCTTGATTTGTATAGTGAAATAGTTCACTATACTATTTTGCTAGTTACAACTCAAAACACTCATTAGATTTTTAAATATGATTTACCTTTCATGGATGATACTGATCCAATCCAATTCTATAATTATTTTCCAAGCTTTCTGTTATTCCCTCCATTAGAGATCCCCATATTTTCCCTATTACTACCATGATTGGTTAATGCTGCAAGTGACTAACCATTTTATTGTCAGTAAAGTGCAAGAAAACATGGAGGAGTAACTCTCTGACTCATTAAACACACATTCTTTACTGACTGTGTGCAATCTAACATCATTATTCTATCTTGTGGGATATTACCTTGATCTTTGAGTACAAAGGACTGGTAATAGCTTCATCATGCTGACTTTTACAAAACACCACTGGTCCATGGTTATCGTAGTACATCCCTTTATGCCCATTTGTAACAATTATTCGCTGATCAAAATGAAATATTTCAACTCACTCATCTTTCACGTCATTTTGGTCAAGAGGATACCGACCGCACCGCTACTTTATTGAATTTTTTTTTCCTGTGCTAATTCCCAATTTTTTTTCCTGTGTTAATTCCTAATTTCAAGAATATACATTGCTAATATCGTCTCGGTACCCAAGATAGCTCTTTGTATTGAATTCACACAACTGAATTCCTTCATCATTTTAAAGTTGCAAGTTTCGGCACTAAGGATTGGCATTTGTTGTTGTAACCCTAATATCAAAGTGAAACGCGAAATACAATGAACAAATGTGCACAACTTTGGCATCCAATCTAAAGAATTACTTAATATGTCTTGTGCACATCATAATCAGGATTTAAACAGTAGTTAAGTTTATTTGAACTATTTAGAACTGGATATTAAATCATCACAGAGTTCCCTGGAAATAATTTTATTAAGGTGCCCTCAGGCACAACTAAGATCCATGCATAACAAACTCTTTGTCCCAGATTTTGACATTACTTAATTTATCTAAATCTATGGCGAGAATAATAATATTCCTTTCCACTTTAATTGGGTAAATTTAATTACAATAGGATTTCTCACATTGATTTTTTGTTTCTCTTCTCTCCTTCCCTTTTTCTAAAGTATTATATTTCCATCTGTTTCATCCTCTTAAATTGAGATGGAGGGAAAGTTTACCTCCCTGATTCACCCCCCCCCCCCCCCCCCATAAATATCAATGATTGCTCTTTCTATTAGGTAGGCCATGCAAGAAAGGTGTCCTGTGATAAGGCTTCAATTATAATATTTAAGCAAGAACAATATGTTAGAAGGTAGGCATTATCTGAGAACTGCAAATTCACAAAAATATAATTTGCCCATAACTTCTAATGAGAACAAAGATTTTGCAGCAACTTAAGTGGTTTAATTAACTATTAAATGTTCTGGCAAAATTAATGAAATGACTGAGAGCTGATCACAGTAAGTAAATGGAGGGTAAACCAAATTAAGTAATTAGAGAAATAATTTTACCTCTCAGAGTTATAGTTGCCATCTAATATGTAGAATCCAAGTTATTTTTCAGCTGTTAAGTTGAGATATTATACTTGCAACACAAACGAGAATGGAATGATGATTGTTGTATCAATTGCACAGATGCTGTAATTCTTAACTAGTTATTATATTTTCAATTGTGTCTACCATTATATTTTAAATAATACATAAAAACGATTATATCAGCAGCATGATGGCCTCTGCTTCACTACTTGTTACTGTTGGACAGTGAAACCAGATGTGCCAAAAACTACATGAATGCATGTTCAACATCAATTAATATAAGAAAATAACTGCAGATGCTGGTACAAATCGATTTATTCACAAAATGCTGGAGTAACTCAGCAGGTCAGGCAGCATCTCGGGAGAGAAGGAATGGGTGACGTTTCGGGTCGAGACCCTTCTTCAGACTGATGTCGGGGGTGGGACAAAGGAAGGATATAGGTGGAGACAGGAAGATAGAGGGAGATCTGGGAAGGAGGAGGGGAAGGGAGGGACAGAGGAGCTATCTGAAGTTGGAGAAGTCGACGTTCATACCACCGGGCCGCAAACTGCCCAGGCGAAATATGAGGTGCTGCTCCTCCAATTTCCGGCGGGCCTCACTATGGCACTGGAGGAGGCCCATGACAGAGAGGTCAGACTGGGAATGGGAGGGGGAGTTAAAGTGCTGGGCCACCGGGAGATCAATTAAGCTTTCCTGAGTCACTTTCTGATTTGTTTAGTTTAGATACAGCATGGAGACAGGCCCTTCGGCCCACCGAGTCCACAATGACCATCAATCACCTGTTCACACTAGTTATGTGTTGTGCCACTTTCTCATCCACTCCTACACACCAGGAGCAATTTGGTTAAATATAGAGAACAACTAACCTATGAATCTGCTTGTCTTTGGCATGCAGGAGGAACGCGGAGGAAACCCATGCAGTCACAGGGAAAACATGCAAACTCCACAGAGACAGCACCGAACTACAGTCAGGATCGAACTACAGTCTCTGACGCTGTGAGGCAGCTGCTCTACTAGTTGCACCACTGTGCCAATCTTAAAGGCAAGAGTGTAATTTTGAAACTACAGACATACTTTATTGGTGTTTATCTTGCACTAAATGCTGTATCTTTTATCCTGCATCTGCACGCTGTGGATGGTTTGATTGTAATCATGTGTAGTCCTTTCACTGACTGGATAGCACGCAACAAAAAGCTTTTCACTGTACCTCGGTACACATGACAATAATAAACTAAACTAAACTAATATACACCAGCTTAAATGGATATGATAACCAGTGCTCAAATTCATTCTATTGATGCGTTTCAGTTGATACATTTTCTTTTCTTTACTTTACATTTTGCTCGGTTGAACAACTAGATGTCATTGCAACCTGAGCACAGGGACATACTTAACCACCAAAAATGGGTGGGAATGTGGTCATTGATACATTGCCCCAATCAACACTGTTTGTAATCCAATGCCTGCCCATTTCAAGCATTGAAAGGGTGCAGAGAAGATTTATGAGGATGTTGTCAGGACTCGAGGGCCTGAGCTATAGAGAGAGGTTCACCAGGCTAGGACTTTATTCGTTAGAGTGCACAAGGATGAAGGGTGATCTTATCGAGGTGTACAAAAGCATGAGAGAAATAGACCAGATAATCTTTTGCTCTGAACGGGGGAATTGAGAACATAGATTTAAGGTGAAGGGAAAAAGTTATAATAGGAACCTGAGGGGTAACTATTTTACACATAGGGTGGTGGGTGGATGGAATGAGCTGCCTGAGGAGATAGTTGAGGCAGGCACTATTACAATGTTTAAGAAACATTCAGATAGGTACATGGATAGAATAGGTTTAGCAGGATGTGGGCCATCACAGGCAGGTGGGACTAGTGTAGATGGGGCATGTTGGTCGTTGTCTGCAAGTTGGACTGAAGGGCTTGGTTTCTGCACTGTACGACTCTATTACTCATAGTTTCTATGATCTGTCAATATTCTCAAAAGCACCGGTACTCCCTTGTCACACAGAACCTCAATCTTTCCTCTCTGGCAATCTCATTGCCAAAGACCCTTAATGCTTCCCTGTCTTCAGCAAGGGTTACTTAAAGTAGAGGAAAAGCAAGTAACCCTTGTTTTCCCTCTCTCTCCATCCCTCCCCTTCCCAGTTCTCCGACCAGTCTTACTGTCTCCGACTACATTTTTATCTCTGTTTGCTTCGTTGTTACCTTCTCCCAGCTAACAATGATCTATGCTACATTTTCCTTGATCTCCATTCCCTTTGTCCTGTTTTCACACCTTACACTTCCTTATCTATGTATCTCCCTCTCCCCTGACGTCAGCCTGAAGAAGGGTCTCTATTCCAAACGTCATCCATTCCTTCTCTCCAGAGATGCTGCCTGTCTCACTGAGTTACTCCAGAATTTTGTGTCTCTTGATATAATTTGTACTGTGAAAAATAGCAGTACAATCTAAGTAATGCCATGTTAATGTTCTGCTAATGTGACCAAAATCAGCTTGAAATGAACCATGCAGCAGTTTGACCCAGTGCTGCAAAATTCTGAGTCAGGAAGCTGTAGAAACAGGAACGGCAGATGCTGGTTTACACAAAAAGGACACAAAGTGCTGGAGTAAGTCAACGGGTCACATGGTATCTCTAGTGAACATGAACACGAGACATTTCAGGTCGGGACCTTCTTCAAATTATTGCCTGTCTGAAGAAGTGTCCCAACCCAAAATGTCACCGATCCATGTTTTCCAGAGATTCTACCTGACCAGCTGAGTTACTCCAGCACTTTGTGTTGTAGCTGCAGAATCAAGATGTGGCAGAATATTGGTGCAACATTTGTACGTTACTGCACTGGTTGCTAATGCAGTGGCATTACCCCAGGTCCAGTTCCCATCAGGGCCATTGGGGAAATTTAATTTCAATTGAAAATCTCGATTGTTTTTTTTTCAAACAAATTAATTTTTAGTAATCATGACTATAAAACTGCCAGAGTATTGCAAAAACCCAACTGTTGTACTACTGGAAGATATCTGCCTTCTTTACCTGGTTTAGCCAATATGTGACTCTGGACCCACCAATGCGGTTGGCATTTAAATGCCATCTGCAATGGCCTTGCAGGCCACTCAATTCGAGGATCAACATGAAAGCTACCATGTTTTCATGTTGACCCTCAACATCTGTTGGCAAAACCTAGAATATCAGAAATGAGTTGAGCAATGGCCCCAGAGCACATTGCCAACAGATGCAATGGATAAAAATCTTAAGACACCATTTGAAGAGTAGGGAGTATCTTTGTGAATATTTATCCCTAATTCAACAGCTTCATAAAAAGTCTGAAGAAGGTCTCGATCCGAATCCATTTTCCATCCATCACATGTCCATTTTCTCCAGAGATGCTGCCTGATCCACTGAGTCACTCTAACATTTGTGTCTATCTTTGGTATAAACCAGTATCTGCAGTTCCTTTTTATTTCAAAATACAGTATTTTTTAAAAAACTTTTAGTAAAGCAGTTACAGTCCACAAAGCCACAATCCCATTTATCAGAAAATTAAGATTTGTAAAGTTATTCATTGGCTACAGAAGTACTTAAGGACATTGGTAAAATCTGCAGGCCAGATGGTATGTGAGTCTGCTTCAGATCCCAGCAATGCAGGTTTATGAATCAAACCTTTTGAAATATTCTTCACCATAAAGCCAAACTAATTTCTGAAAATGAACATGCTATTTTAAAGCATTTGAGATGGCAGTTCAGAGGTTACTCTAATTAAGCTGAGAAACCAGGTTTCACCATTTTCAAACAACATAAGTTACTGTAGTTAACGGTAATTTAATATTTTATCACAACAGCAGTGGCGAAAGACAGAGGAAAACATGAGATAGGTTAACCAATGCACGACGGTTCAATATGAGAAAGATAAATACCTCATAAGCATATATCTGGTTAATTTGCATAGTGTAGAGATCCATTCAACCCAATTACTATTGTTGTAGTATAAACTCAAGCTAATTTCAATTTTGTAAAAAATATAATCCCATCACATGCTAAATTCCAGTTCTGAAATCTCATTTGGAAGTAATAAAGGGCTAAATTGGATAGGACCCAAAAGCCAGTGCATGGATCACAGAGCATGATTAACCCAAGCCTGTTGATTGCAGCACAGACAACAAACCAACTTCATTATGATGATCTCTGTGAGCAGCCGGCACTAACCATGCCGTTGATTGGTTGTATGTATCAGCGGGGGTTCCAGTATCGTAACTCAGAAGCATCAATTAAAGCTAACCTGCGTTGCTCAACACCAGCCTGCATCACTGAAAGGGAGATGAACTTGAAGAGGTGTAGGTTAGTGCTGAGTTGCACTGGTAGTCAGGCAGGTAATGAATCATAGTGGGGAAATAGTAAACAGTGACACATCAGAAGCTGCCCATAGGGGTACATGCTGAGGCAATCAACTGCTGCAGGAAGATAATCATCTCAGTGAAAGATGTCCCCTGGTCTGCCCAGAATTTGCTAGTCCTCCAGTACAAGCTGTTATGACCGAATGCTGCAGACTGGCACGATCCATGGTTGAGAACAATGTGCTGAGGGAATGCGGAAGCCTGGTGCAGCTGCCAGAGAGATCACATGGAAAATGGCTCCAGTTTGACGCCCCCTTTACCAGCGCATATCGAGGGGCTGCAGTCAGTGCGACAAAGGTCCCTCACACGGGTGGCACAGTGGTAGAGCAGCTGCCTTACAGCGCCAGAGACCCGGGTTCAATCCTGACTACAGGTGCTGTCTGCACGAGTTTGTACGTTCTCCCTGTAAATGAGTGGGTTTTCTGCAGGTGCCTCCCACACTCCAAAGGCATACAGGTTTGAAAGTTAATTGGCTTTGGTAAAATTGCAAATGGTCCTTAGTGTGTAGGATAGTGTTAGTATACGGGGTCGCTGGTTGGCATGGACTCGGTGGGCGAAGGGCCTGTTTTTGTGCCGTATCTCTAAACTAAACTGAAGACTTTGCGCAAGGAATGTACGTAGAGGAAAGATGATGTCATGGTGACAAAATGCAAATACAATGATGTGGCTTGTGCAGAAAATAATATATATAAATGTAATGCATTATATGTTTGGAAATTTTTATAAATCGAGTAACATTTGAATTTTTAAAAAAGCAATGACACATCACAGGAGAGACCAGTCAGAGGTTTTTTAAAAACTGCAGTGAAAGGCTTGGGGAGGAGGTATAAAGAAGGAAACAAGTCCTTTATCAACAAGGGGCCGAGCAGCTCTCCAGGAACATGATCAAAAGGCAGTGGGAGTTAATAGGCTTGGAGATCAACGCCAGGAGCTTCACTCCAAGGGGCTGAATTCAGTGCCGTGATAAGTTCAATGACCTTGAACAAATGTTCAATGACCTTGAATGCATTTTCAAATGCAATCTCGTACCAAGTGGGCCAACTTTGGATATTACTCAATTCACCAAACCTTCATCAATCATCTGCCAACAATCTCGAGTAATTAAGACCCACAACAAGCATTCTGATGATCTGCCATGCAGCAGAAACCCATGAATGCTGAGACCCACAATATCTGGGGTGGCAGATATCCTGCAGAACACCACAGCCATAACGTTGTGACAGCTTCTCTATCAGGTTTCATGTGGAAGCATGCACACCAGAGGCTCATCCTTTCTGTCATGGATAGCCTTTGTCACCCTGTAGAAACAAGGAACTGCAGATGCTGGTTTACACAAAAGGACACAAAGTGCTGGAGGAGCTTGGCGGGTCAGACAGCATATCTGGAGAACATGGATAGGTGACATTTGGGTCGGAGTAACTCAGTGAGACAGGTCACCCTTTGTCACCAAGTAGCAGATCACGGAATAATGATTGCTGGTAAGACACCAGACTTTGGCATACAGGATCTGCAACTGCTTTTGGTCACACCACAGCTCGAACTGAAAGGAATGGAATCTATTTCTTTCTGATTTAGGATAAACATGGCATGTGGCACTTGAACAGCAACAGACATACATATGTTCAGTGACACTCTATTGTCACATGTTCCCTCCACCTGCTACCTTACAATGAAATGTGGTTACTTCTCTTTGACTAGAGAGCTAGACAATTTTCCTCATGCAGTGGTAGATGGCAAACTGGGAAATTGTCCATGCCTTCAGCTCCAGACTTTACAAAGTGAAGAGTATAAAAATGCATTGACATGGTCACCCAGGCAGCCACTGGCAATGTGTCTTTCACCCTGCTCTGAGGATGCAGTTACAGATGCACAAGGTGATAGATCACATTGAGGATGTCGCTAGTTACTTGCAGATGTTTCACATCTGACAGTCAGAGAATTGCTCCCTATAGCAGATGTAGTTATATCCTGGGAGTCTTCTTCCTCTGGCCTATCCAATTTTTCGGCAGCTTTTCCGGCTCCCCATACCCCCTATTCAGTCTCCCAGCCAAGTTGTTTCACAAGAGGAATGCCTGACATTGGATCCATGTTAAGCAGCAACTGATTTGCCCAAATGTCTTGAAGCTAAAAGGATGTCCTCCTGCCTTATCCACCACTCTGCTCTCCATAAATTTGACCCATAATGTTACTTTGGAGGTCTATCTTGAAACAACTGTATCAAATACATATATATATATTTAGTAGACCAATACCAGCAACTCACACAGTTTAGAAGCAAGAAACTGCAGATGCTGGTTTACAAAGCAAGACAGAAAGTGCTGGAGTAACTTAGCGGGTAAGGGAGCATCCCTGGGAACACGGATAGGTGACGTTTTGGGTCGGGACCCTTCTTCAAACAGTTGATGGTTCATGGGGGAGCTGTTCTTCCTGTTTAGTGCATGTTCAGCCTTAAATTTTGCTGTTATTTATTAATTTTTCACGATCTTAGCATCGCTGCTAGTTCAGCACTTTTAATCATTCTAACTGTCCTGGAGAAGGTGAAGGTGAGACACCTTCTTGAACCACCCTGCTCGTTTTGGTGAAGAGACAACGTCATCACTATGGGGACAGAGCTGAATGCTTTAAATAAAACGACCGTGAAGAATTGATGGAGGGCGTGCGATTTGGAGGGGAATCTGCAGCTGGTAAGAAGCCGCTAAGAAAGGGTGTGAGGTGGTTAGCACGCAACAAAGGCTTTCTTTCTGCACCTGACGCTGAACTAAACTGAACAGAGGAGCAGAGATGTGTCCCAAAATGGCAGTATTGTAGTGTTGGGTGCTGCATATAACTGATAGCTTGACCCTCCAACTCGGCATACCTCCAGCAGCGTCATTAGTGATAGGAGTAGAATTAAGCCATTCGGCCCATCAAGTCTACTCTGCCATTCAATCATTGCTGATCTATCTATCCCTCCTAACCCCATTCTCCTGCCTTCTCCCCATAACCTCTGACACCTATATTAATTCAAAATCTATCTATCTCTCTGCCTTAAAAATCTCCACTGACTTGGCCTTCTGTGGTAAAGAATTCCACAGATTCACCACCCTCTGTCTAAGGAAATGTTCTCCTCATCTCCTTCCTAAAAGAAAGTTCTTGAATTCTAAGCCTACGACCTCCAGTCGAGACTCTCCCACTAGTGGAAACATCCTCTCAGCATCCACTCTATCCAAGCCTTTCACTATTCTATAGGTTTCAATGAGGTCCCCCTCATTCTTCTAAACTCAAGCGAGTACAGGCCCAGTGGCTTCAAAACAATACAATACAATACATCTTTATTGTCATTGTACAGGGGTACAACGAGATTGGGAATGCGACTTACGATGCAATAAATTAATTAGCTAATCAGCATAAATCTAGACAACCCAGTGAAACAAAATTAGAAACAGTTTTAAAACAGAATAAAGTGCAAGTAGGTCTGTGCCGGTTCGCTGTGCGATGTGACCATCCGACTCAGCAGGACCAGTTCAGAGCAGCTGTGGCCCTTGGGATGAAGCTGTTCCTGTCTGGAGGTGCGGGCGTAGAAGGCTTTGTAGCGTCTGCCAGATGGTAGAAGTTCGAACAGACTATTGCAGGAGTGTGAGGAGTCTTTGTGAATGCTGGTGGCTTTTCTGAGGAATCGTGTGTTGTAGATGCCCTCCAAGGCTGGTAGCTGTGTTCCGATAATCTTCTGAGCTCTATAGACTACCCGCTGAAGAGCTTTCCTCTCTGCCTCCATGCAGCTGAGATACCACACAGGGATGCCATGCGTTAGGATGCTCTCTGTGATACAGCGGTAGAAGGTCGTCAGCAGCTGTTGGGGCAGACCAGACTTTTTCAGTGTTCTCAAGTAGAACAGTCATTGCTGTGCCTTCTTGACCAGTGCAGAGGTGTTAGTAGACCATGTGAGGTCCTCCGAAATGCGAGTGCCCAGAAACTTGAAGCTGGACACTCTCTCCACACTGTCCCCGATGATAAAGATCAGAGCGTATTCCCCGTTATGTGACCTACAGAAGTTGATGATCAGCTCCTTGGTCTTGGAGGTGTTTAGGGACAGGTTGTTATCTGAGCACCAGTCCGCCAGGTTCTGCACCTCCGCTCTGTAGTTTGTTTCATCACCGTTGGTGATCAGCCCGATCACCATTGTGTCGTCTGCAAACTTGACAATGGTGTTGGTGTCGAATGCAGGAACACAGTCGTGTGTGAATAGGGAGTAGAGCATGGGGCTCAGAACACAGCCCTGTGGTGATAGTGCGGGCCCATTCTCACTGCCTGTGGTCGCTTCATCAAGAAGTCCAGGATCCAGTCGCATAACGACGAGCTGAGGCCTAGCTGGTGGAGTTTGGTGATGAGCTTGGTGGGCATGACCGTGTTGAAGGTAGAGCTCGTCATAGGATAACCTACTCATTCCTGGGATCATTCTTGTCGGATGCACCTGTACCTTCATCATAAGAAACAGGAGTAGAATTAGGCCATTCGGCTCATCAATTCTACTCCACCATTCAATCATGGCTGATTTATTTCTCCCTCCCTGCCCCAGTCTTCTGCCTTCTCCCCAAAATGTTGCTCTTTTCATCAGTGCAATACCCAATGTACTTTGCAGCAGATGTGCGCTCTTGTGTCAAACACTAGTTAGTTCCGAAGCACCATCCCATAGACTTTGGAATATGAACATTATATGAACCCAGTTTCAGCACTATAAAAATTTTAAAGCCAAGTTTCATCTCACTCAGGAGCAATCCGCATTAAACAGGACTGCATCATTTGCATTTTTAAAGTTTTGAAATTTAAATAAAGTGTCATTTTCAGCTAATTTATATCAGAATATACAATTGTTGAGCTTCAGTGGTTTATAAATTCAAAATCACCGGAGATAAGAGGTATCATCTGTTGTGGAGCCGCAGCACACAACACCGATATTCATTCATGCAGGACAAGACTATTGTGCCCATTAAACTATAAACAGCAAAAAGTAAACACTTCAAGATTCAGCTCAAAACCAGCATTATTTCTCAATCATACTCAGCATCAGCCTCACGGTAAGATGAGCGAGGAGAGAAACAATACAGCATAGAAGATTAAGGACGCACGCGAGAGACATTTTCAAAATTATGAAAGGTCTCAAGAAGGCAAACAGTGAAGGATTGTTCCACTGGTTGCTGAATCAGTAACAAGAGGGGACAGACTGAGGATTATCACTGGGAGAATGAAAGGGGAAATTAAAAGAGGTTTTGTTCACAAGAATATCATTAGGAAATAGAATACTTTTACCACAGGCAGCTATTAAGGCAGTGACTGTAACATCTTTTAAATGGAATAAAATAGGTATTTGAAAAAGAATGTAAAAGGATATGGGGGAATGGGGGAGGAAATGGTATTAAAATAGATAGCTTCAGTTTAAGACCATGCACCATTGCAGAAATGATGGGTCAAATGGCCTTATTCTATTCTATAATATCGATGATTTTAAATGTTGCATATTTCCAAAACACTGCTCCAGGGATATTAGAAATAACCAGCTCAAACCTGTTGGGTGTTTTTCTTTTTTTTCTTTTCCCTCTCTGTACTCTTCATTCAATCCCATCATTCTTTATAACTGTAAATTAATTCACTGTTTTCAGAAAGGGAAAGGTAGCAGTCTAATCTCTCCCTTCCCTTAAAGCAATTATTATTTGTATAAAAAAAGACTATGAAAGTGTAGCTGGTCAATAATCAAATTAGTTATTTTTATTGATGTCCCCAAACAAATTCCGAGGTGAGAATGTAATCTACTGCTCTGTCACTGCAAACTATTACGATTAGATTTGTTGCTGCACATTCATTTAGGAAGAAGCAATTACTACCCCACCCCCTCCAAAGGTATGACAGGAGCTTTGGTAAACAAATTTATGGCAAGTCCAATTATGAGTGGAGATTAACAAAATAGGGAATGTCGAACATCGCACAGCCATATATAATATACAAGCTGCAGACAAGAGAAATTTGCTTTGCAAATTAAAAAAGAAGCAAACTAATGAAGAGAAGGGAAATCTGAAACAAAGTCGTAAAACATAAGGTACGGAAGGTGAGTAAGGATCTGAGCAGAGGAAATATGTTTATCTTTCAGGCGCAAACGTGCCACCAGATTCCAGTTTTAACAATCAGGAAGATCAATTTATCTATTCTCGCCACAAATGCCGACTGACCTGTAACTTTGTTACAACTTTTCACACTTTTTCAAATAAAATATTTAATAAATATCTTCTAATAAAATAAATAGTATCTAATATTTTCCAAAATGATATTTTCTAATAAAATTGTGAGCTGACGAAAAATGGTAGCAGATTTGTATTGAAGAACTTCACCTGTACATATGGCCTACCACTGCAAACCTTTTCCACGTAAAAGATTTTTTGTCAGTAGCCTCGTGCCACTTTCCCTCATGGGATTCTGTCCAATGCTGAAACCGTCCTTGTTCTTTCTTGTTTAAACTATAAGGCTACAAACCAAAAACAGGGGAATAACCTAAGGTGCAGCGCAGTGGTAGAGTTGCTGACTTACAGCGCTAGAGACACGGTTCAATCCTGACTATGGGTGCAGTCTGTGTAGAATTTATATGTTCTCCCTGTGACCACGTGAGTTTTTTTGGGGTGCTCAGGTTTCCTCCCACATTCCAAAGACGTGCAGGTTTGGGGGTTAATTGGATTCTATAAATTGTCCCTAGAGTGCAAGATACAACGAGTGTTGGTCGGTGGGCTGAAGGACCTGTTTCCACACTGTATCTCTAAAAAAACAACAGCTCTCTTTTCAACCTGCATGAACACATTGAATCAAATGATCTCCTTTCCTTATTAAGGTATTTATTCACAAAATGCTGGAGTAACTCAGCAGGTCAGGCAGCATCTCGGGAGAGAAGGAATGGGTGACGTTTCGGGTCGAGATCCTTCTTCAGACTTATTTGTGAATAAATACCTTCGATTTGTACCAGCATCTGCAGTTATTTTCTTATACTCCTTTCCTTATTAGATGTTTCTAGGAGTCTAAATGTGTCTTTACTGTTAAGGCACTCTTTGAAATTTGTACCTGACAGACGATTCTAGATAAATCCAAATTCTCTGCACTCATGTTTCTTTTAACAAAAGCTTTCCCAAGCATTTCCTTCCCACCCTCATCGCCCAACATACACATCTCAACACTTCACTTTTCTCCATTCTGGAGGGTAACATTTTTGTTTTGACAATTTTTTCTCATAACACATCTCTCTTAATTCAGGAATTAATCTGCCTTGTACACAGAGCACCAGCTCACCAATAATAAATGATCTCCTGTACTTCATGTAATTAACGACTCTTAAAAGAGTTTCTCAATTGTAAACTTCCTAGAAACTAGAACTTCAACAATCTAATCACTCTGGCAAGGAGCAAAGATAATAATTAATCATCTTTATCTTTCCAGGCCACAGACATCCCAACTGCTAATTCAGCAAGTCTTTAAACAATTTTGCCTCCACTTCGTTTCACCCTTTAGTTACATGATATAATATGATTTTGTCCACTAAAATGCAAGGCCTAATCCCAGCTTTAGCTGAAGGACATCACTGTTTAAAAAGTTAACTAGGTAATGTTTATACCTAATCTCAACATTCAATAATCAGGTGTTGTGAATTCCATCGGCCACCTCCATGCTCTTTGACCCTATGTCACACTCCGGTTAATATAATCAGCTTCTGAAAAATTAGGATATCTTACAGATACGTCAACCCTGTACGGCATAAATATAATTTGGAAACATCCGTAGTACAAAGCAGCAAGCCCCAATTGGCAACTGGGTGAATTTCCTCTTTAAGCTTTCCATTGTTTTCCCATGCTTTTTGTTGTTCAGCTTTAGCTACTCTTTCAATCAGCGGCAGAGAAAAACCAAAAAGCTTAGAATTAAAAATAACATAAATCCAAGTGGTTACAGTGAAAAGGCAGGAGAATGGGGTTGAGATGGAAAAAATAGACCAGCCATGATCAAATGGCAGAGCAGACTCAATGTGCAACATGGGCTCGTTCTGCTCCTGTGGTCTTATGGTCTTGTGGCCTATGGTTAACAGATGATTGACTAAATGTGATCTTTAAAGCCCAAGCAGGAATTGAAAATAAGATTTGCTTCCAAATTGTAAGAATGGAAATTTCCTACGCCTGGATCTTTGGTGTGAAGAGTTCTGTAATTCAATTATAGAGGTGTATTTCTGCTTATAATTCCATTACTGCAACTGGAAAGAATTAGTTAAGTACAGCTGCTTCGGTGCAAAATATTAAAGTAGTTATCCATTTTGCATACTACTAATGGTTAAAACTTCTGAATGTCACCTTTGGCAAAAATTTCTGAATAATTAATAATACGGTATTACTGCATAAAGAATAAGGTTTATCTTAACTAATTATTGAGCTGATAAGGATAGATTGCAATAGATGGTCAGCTTCCTTGCTGATTAAATCATTTTAATATTAAATGCAAAAACTACTAATTTGCATGTCTTATTGGAAAAATACAGGCAACTACTTTGTGATACTGGATTCCATATTGTTAACTCACACACTTTCCATGGCCATAATATTCAATGGTTGCTGTGAACAATGAACTACTGACTGCAAAGATGCACTAATAGACACAAAATGCTGGAATAGCTCAGTGGGACAGGCGGCATCTCTGGAGAGGAATGGGTGATGTCTCGGGTCGAGACCCTTCTTCAGACTACTAAAGCCTACCTCCTAAAGATTAACTGGAGTTGTCAGTAGGTTATGGCAAGAGGTCAAAGTCTCTTCTGTTGATTTGTACAATCATTATTAGAAATAAAATTCTATGAAATAATAACATTTGACAATAGATTAATTTTGAACATCCAGAAAGCAAAATGTTATTTTGAAAATGGGGCACCATAAGATTGAACTCTTGATTTATAGTTTGTCTACTCATCTCCTTGACCTTGGCTCTTCAACCATGTGTGCTGGTTCTATACTTGGAAGGAACCTTGCTCAAAACAAAGTCAGTGTCATGAATACACAAATTACATAACTTTTAATGACAAGCCAAATATGACAGAGAATATGAATACAAAAATAATAAAATTACTTCTGTCCTTTGAGAGAAGGAACATTAAAATTTTCTTTCAATGTATAACTAAAAGATCCTTAAAAAGATCTCTATGAAAAATATCATTTGATAATCTAATATAAACCACTCTGGAAAATGTGAAGACCAAAATAATCTTGGATTCACTGATGGCTTGCAGTAAGTTATTGATCTCAACTGCAGCAATAATGAGGGATATGCAATTGGACTCAGTGAGACTGGTTAGATATTGGGAGGGTAGTCACCTCTTCGATCACTAGCCAGAGGTTAGTTAGAATTTGCACTTTGTGATTGTAATTGCAATTTGAAACAAAGACCAGCCGGGACTTCACACATTACTACTCCTGATCAAAGAACTACCCAACAATCAATTTGCCCCTCCTCCAACTCATGAAGGGCAGAGTTGGCAGGAAATAATAACAGATGTCATAGTTTATCCTACTTCTCTGCAATTGCATAGACTCCAAGTGTTTAAGACAACAATGTTTTCCTTACCACTAACTAAAACAAAATCATACTTTTATAGTTATATATTCTCATTTCAGACAACGATTTAATGAGATAAAGATGCAAATTAAAGATCAGCCATCAACATTAAGATAAAGAAAGAAGGACTTGGATTTAAACAATGCCTTCCATGACTGGATATCCTAAAAGCACCTTACAATGAGTGCACAATTGCTGTTGTCATTTAGCAAAGGCAGCAACAATATGCAAGAAAGAAGCTGTAATGTGCTAATGATCAGATAGAGTCATAGAGTGATACAGTGTGGAAACAGGCCTTTTGGCCCAACTTGCCCCCACCGGCCAACATGTCCCAGCTACACTAGTCCCACTTGCCCACATTTGGTCCATATCCCTCAAAACCTGTCCTATCCATGTACCTGTCTGTTTCTTAAACGTTGGGATCAACTATCTTCTCCAGCATCTTGTCAGATGATCTGGCAGATTAGCTATTGATTGGGGGATAGATATTGATCAAGATCCCAGATCTTATTCCCCGAATGTGCGATTGGATCCTCCATGGAATTTGTGTTCCCTTGAGAGTTTCACTTTAACGTATATTGTACTATAATGCTCCACTGGCAGTACAGCACCTCCCCAGCACTGGAACAACACCGAGATTGTTTGAAATCCACCGGATTGAGATTTAGAACCACAGCCTCCTGGCACAAAGCAAGAGGGCTATCAACTGAGCCACAGCTGACAAACTCTCAGTGAGCAATCACAGATTTCAATTGTACTGTGAACCTAGAGAGCAAAACTCAAACAATTTATATCAACAGAAGAGAGGCTGAACTCTTGTCTTAACTCGCTGAACTCTAGTTAATCTTTACAACAAGTGGTACACTGTTCACAGCAATTACAAAGGTGAAAGGATAATAAACATAACAACAGTATTCGGCCCAATGTTACAAGGGTATCACGTGACTGCCACTGCAGTATTGCAAGTTTACTTTCTGGGTGGATTACTAGAAAATAAGTATTCCATAGGTATTTGAGAATAATGGCTACCAAAAAGTGATTACAAGGCAGTAATTTAATAGACAGGTTCAGGTGATGTCATGAGCCACAAAGTAAACCTCGAGTGGTTTCTAACTGTCATCTAAACTCTAAGATTAGATTACTGCATTGTAATCACTATAAGGTATCTGTTATTTTTAATCTACATATATACAGTACGGGCCTGGTTTTATTCCATTTTGGGTTTCTTTTTCTGCTGATACCAGTTTTCAATGTAGATGCCAACTGCCGGAGCACTCAGCATCATTGATCTGCGATGATGATCACTGAAACAATAACGATTCTGCAGTCATTCTTCTGAATTTTGAACAAAATCTAAGGTCGGCGTATATATGGAAAAGTGGTCGTGTTGAACTATTTCTGTGGCAGGTACGGAAACTGCCATTTTCGGCCAAACTAAAAAAAGACAAAGGTTTCTTTAATCGCACTTCTGATATTAATGACAATCTGTCAAAGTGCATCCTCTGAAATGGAGAGGTCTGCATAAAAATTCAATGACAGCAATCCCAGCTACGTATCAGGAATGCAAAAGCTACATATTTACTTAATCAGTCACTATTTTCAGATTTTCTTCTGAGCTGGCTTAGGCCAAGAGACATCAATTATTTAAAGGAAGTAACATGATGCTTCCTCTGTTAAGTCAAGTCTGCAAGCAGACCCCAAGAGAGAATAAAAAATGAATTAGCTAGAATCTATTAATGAGCTTGATGCGAACACAGATTCAGTCATCATATCTGCACCAGGTTTTCCACACACCTTCAAAAAGCTGACTAGTTTTCCGAATAAAATAAGTGTCCAGGTAGCATTCAGCACAGGAGTTGGATTCTTTACAAAGTGCTTCACAGGGGGAAAGCACATGTCCAGTGGCTGTCCTGAATCACCCAGGCACACACACACACACACACACTGTATTCAGTACACGTAACAATTATTCAACCACCTCGTTTTCACTAAAGGCATGGCAATGCAATTTTATCGTTATAATCACGACCATATGACAAAAGCAGAGGTCACCAGGGACCAATTTCAAGTGATTTTCAGATTGCACTTACATATGCTGAAGAGTTAAGTTCGCTTCATTGCACCTGCGCTGATTTATGCAGCTTTCCACTGTGCTCTTCCTCCACTTGCCCCTCCCCTTCCCCAAAAAAAAATTCTGGCCAAGCGAAGAAAGTTTCAAAGGCTGACTGAATGTTAATATTTTTTTTTCTTCTCTTCATTTAATTGAAATCTGCTTTAAATCTTGTTCAGCACTTACCCCCCTTCAACCTTCAGGTGCCAGAGGGCTTGTTACTTGTGAATTATTTAGCAATCATATTTGCGGTAGGAAATTGATTTTTGAGTAAATCCATATTGATTGAGTTATGCGAGACTAATGATTTGAAGTAAAATGTTGCTGTTAACTTCTAGGGAGGGAGAAAGATCATTTTCTGCATCAAATTTTCACTTGCGAGGGACCCTGGTACCCTGCTTTCACCCTGTCACAGTTTATGGTGACTAACTGTCTGCCAACCATGACCAAGTGATTAAAGCAGACAGCATCTGTGTATCTTTGCAGTAATAGGAGCCTGATTTCTATTTCCCATTCATTGAAACTTGAGCAGTCTATTAGCTCCTGCATTTTAGTTTGATGAATTTATTACTTTACAATTCTTTTTACTCAAATGCATTGCTTCCCCAGAGCAAAGAAAAAGATGCATTTATTTTTAGCTATTCCTTTTCCAGATTTATTACAAATCCTTCGGTCAAATCCTGCTGAATGAATACATTATGGTGTGTTAAAAACATCTGTGTTGGAAACTTATCCCTCAGCAATAATGGTACAAATATTGTCAGGACTTTTCAATGTGCCGAGTATTTTTGTGACTTGGAAGTGGAGTTCCCCTTGTTATTCCCCTTCATTTCCCTCTTGCTGAGACAGCAGACACACAGCCTGTTGCCAGGCTTCTACCACTGACACTCAAGCTGATGGGCTGTCACCCTTGGCTTCACTTGCTATGTTGTTTAGTTTCATTTTAAAATAGAAACATAGAATATAGGTGCAGGAGTAGGCCATTCGGCCCTTTGAGCCAGCACCGCCATTCAATATGATCATGGCTGATCATCCAAAATCAGTATCCCGTTCCTACTTTCCCCCATATCCCCTGATTCTGTTAGCCCCAATAGCTATATCTAACTGTCTCTTGAAAACATCCAGTGAATTGGCCTCCACTGCTTTCTGTGGCAGAGAATTCCACAGATTCACAACTCTCTGGGTGAAAAGGTTTTTTCCTCATCTCAGTCCTAAATGGCCTACCCCTTAATCTTACACTGTGACCCCTGGTTCTGGACTCCCCCAACATCGGGAACATTTTTCCTACATCTAGCCTGTCCAATCCCTTAAAATTTTTTAAATGTTTCTATAAGATCTCCTCTCATCCTTCCAAATTCCAGTGAATATAAGCCCATTTGTCCCTTCTTCCCAATAGTTCCATCACTCAATATGAGGGGCGTGCAACTGCGAAGTCCCACTTTAGTTCCAAAGAATGCAGCACGGTGGATTGATCAACTTGCTATCACGGAACTGCTTGCGATATCTAACATGTTTATTTGTTGATCTCTCAGTTTCTGGTCATCTTGCATTCAAAAGCACCGTCATGGGTTTTGAGTTCGGAAAACTCAAATATTAAGAGAAGATTATGTACCACAGAAAAAAAAAATCTTCATGATTTTGCCCAAGTCTAAGTTTTGGTGATGTACTATTGCAATCAAATTTGAAAAATCAGCTATAAAAAAAAAATCAGTAATGATCCAATTGAACTTCGTCAATTGTTTGGAATGGAGGGTTTAACATATCATTGGATACTTCCAATAATAAAGAGCTGTTCAAATACTAGACTTGACCTCTGCTTTGTTCAACGAGCATAGTTTGATGAGGGTTAGATTATTCCAATAAATATCTTTGCCTCCATATCGAGGAAAACGGAAGAGGCAGGAAAGTAGCCAATCTTGACAGATCTGGGTTACCATCCAGTGACCACAACTGGAAAGCATAACTGCAGACATCAGGAGAGAAGAGTTTCAATCCCCTACAAAGTGAAACAACCTGCCGATACTCACGGTTTAAGTCTCCACATGAAGAATGGGCTCTTGGGCGTAGTGAGAAGGGCTGTCACACCTGTGGAACTGCACCCAGCGTCTTCAATGAGGGAGAAAAGGGGGAAAAAGATCACATTTTAATTGCACATTTTCTTTCCCTACACAAATAGTTAACAGGTGCTCACCATCCATCAAAAGATAGGATCTACACTAATAATACTCTACGAATCTTCCCTCTTTACTTTTTTACTCTAATAAAATCAAACCCAATCACATCATCTCCTCTTTCCCATGAGCTTAAATAATGCAAATCCATCTGTCTCTTTGCCTCCCCACACTTCTTCAATTTCTAGGGTTTTAAAAAGATTCCTCACCATCGGCTAACTAGTACTCTAGAACTTATGGCATTATTCTTCCTCCCCATGTTAGCCTTGGCCCTTGAATATCAACAAAAGACAGCTAATCCAGTATGAAGGATGAAAACAAGAAAGGGGCAGTGATCTGCACAACTCCAAGATGCTGGTCACAGGACCATTACAACTCTAGATATGGGTTTCCTGCCTTCTGGTCCTGGAATAATGCATGACAGAAGGGAATTTAAAAAAAAAAAAGATTTACGAAAAGGGAAAATTAGAATAGATAAATTGTGCATAATCACAAAAGACAAGAAATGGTAGAAACGTAATTGTTTATCTGAATTTTCTATTGAATGTTGTTTTCAAGTCCAACCTAGTATGCCAAAAATAGCTCCCACACAAGACTTTGTGAAGTTCAAATCATTAAAGCAGTACGTTCAAACAACTCTCTCAGGCAAGGCCACAGAATAAGTCTGTACAAGTGGATTTCCTGTATGAGTTTGGCCGAAAATAATGTTGTGCTTCTAATTTGAAAAGATATATATTAGGCCAAATTCACTTTTGGCAGATGGAATGTAATTCTGAAAAATAAAAGCACCTGCATTTCTGGAGGACTATTAAGGCTTGGGTATACACAACGAATGGTAGCACGCCAGGAGTGAAGAATGGAGGGATCTTAATGTATACTTTTAAGATCCCCAAAGGCAGCTGAATAGGTAGGTTAAAGAACAAGTTGGTTAAAAAGGCCTTAATTTGCTAGGAGATAGAATTTAAGACCATTAAGGAGGTTATGGTACATCTATACATTGGCTAGGCCACAGCTGGAGTACTGTGTTCACTTTTTATTGCCGCACATTATAGAAAGGATGAAATTGCACCTCAGAGAATACAGAGCAGATTCACCAGGATGTAACCTGGGATGGAGTGTTTCAAATATGAGGAGAGATGGAATGGACTGGGTTTGTTTTGGAGTGGAGAAGGCTGAAGGGGCTCTTGATTGAGGCATACAAAACCTATGGGGGAAATAAGTGGGATAGATGGTGAGCAACATTTCCTTTTAGCAGAAGTATCTATGACGAGAGGGCTTACATTTAAGGTAAGGAATTAGATTTAAAGGAAATTTGAGGGAAAAAAAATCACTCAAAAGGTAGATGAAATCTTGAGTACACTGCTTGAAGAGATGGTGGTGGCATCCATTCTCACAATATCGAATGTGATTACATAAGTACTTCAAATGCCATGGCATGGAAGGCCATGGGCCAAGTGCTGAATTATAGGATTAGTGTAGGTAGGTAGATGGTATAGGTAGAGAGACACAAAAAAGATGGAGTAACTCAGCAGGACAGGCAGCATCTCTGGAGAGAAGGAGTGGGTGATGTTTCGGGTTGAGACCTTTCTTCAGACGCAAAATGCTGGCGTAACTCAGCGGGTCAAGCCACATCCCTGGAGAATATAGATAGATAGGTGATAGTTCGGGTCTGAACCCTTATTCAGACTGATCGGTAAGTATTTGGTGGTCGAACCAAAGTATGTCACTAAAATACTTTTAGGGCGGCACGGTAGCGCAGCGGTAGAGTTGCTGCTTTACAGCGAATGCAGCGCCGGAGACTCAGGTTCGATCCTGACTACGGGTGCTGCACTGTAAGGAGTTTGTACATTCTCCCCTTGACCTGCGTGGGTTTTCTCCGAGATCTTCGGTTTCCTCCCACACTCCAAAGACGTACAGGTATGTAGGTTAATTGGCTGGGTAAATGTTTTTTTTTAAATTGTCCCTAGTGTGTGTAGGATAGTGTTAATGTACAGGGATCGCTGGGCGGCACGGACTTGGTGGGCCGAAAAGGCCTGTTTCCGGCTGTATGTGTATGGTATGGTATGGTATGGTAAAATATTTTGCCTCTTTTTATCTGTGCATCTGCAGAGGACCAGAGACAGGATGTTTCTTCCAGGCCTCCACTCACACCTCCGATCCAGCAGAGGAGATGTGTGGCAATACGAATTATCTGGAAGCAGTATTTTGTTTTAATATAAAAGGAGTTTGGATTTCACTCCCACTCTCGTGGCAGAATAATAGTAACTAGTGCCTCTGCACTCAACAAATCCGCTGCGCCCACCAAGCCTCAGTAAACTGTTGAAATTCATGGAAATATTCCTCTCTGCTTAATGATATACAAAAGAAAGTAATAGCCGGCAGTGGGATTAAGATAGTAATTAAATTTGGGGTGGTGGGGTTTGGTGGTGGTGGGGGTGGTGGCCTGTTCCTATTCAGAAGGCACTTTCGGCTCTCAATTTATGACATCATCAGAGGCACTCGATTGAATTACTGTCTTGTAATTCACTGCCAACCATCTATTATCCTATATTAATGCCCTTAAGGGTAATTTGAATACTCTGATGGAATATTTATCAAGACCCGGGGCTTGATTCTAATCATGGCACAAGTAAAAAGATTGGGTGCATCTCATTAAAGTCTATCCAATATAAATTAGCTGTACGTAGATTAGTAAGCAATTTGTATCTCTACACAGCTGACTTTGAATCCTGTGTCGCCACAAAATGCCAAGACAATGGGGGGAGAGAGTCCAACAGTAACGTTGTTGTACAACTGCATTTTTGTTTTGCTTTACCCAATGCAGCACACCATGGGTTTATAGAGGAAATATCTAAATACATATATATCAACATGTTTACTGCAGACTACGAAATTATCTTGAATTAAATACTTCAATTAAACACTCTTCGGATATCAGCAAATAGATTTGGGTTTTTTAGCACTACCAATGCAAATCAGTAAGTGCAATCTAGTCCTTTTTTCCTATTTTAGTGAACTATAATTCTCAAAACAACAGCACAACATGCTAGTCTTTTTTTTTACTATTGAAATGGTTTACACACTTTCAGAATCTAACAACTCTATGCAGGATGCAGGAAACTTCAATGCTGTCTGAATTATGCAGAGATTATTTTGTCTTATGTTTAAAAGTACCACTGAACCTAAATTGTATATTCTTGGCCTGCTGAAGTGAAGCTAATCTTAATCATATCTATAAAAATCTATGGAAATATTTTAAATGGTAAAAGAGGAATTATGCAGATGTTCGCTTCAAAAGAAATTATAAGCCAAATTCTAAGTCAAGAAGCTCTACTTTTATGTGCAAATGGCTTGTAATCAGACAATCACGCCAGGCATTCATCAGCACGCTGCCATTTAAATGACATTCTGGGACTGGACCAGTAAAACTGATGGACATCCAACAGTACATTTTCTGATCCATCAGAATTAGTTTGGAATTATTAGAGAATTTGCATATATGACTACTTTGGGTTTTTGCTGATCTACTTTTAAGATCAAATCAAAATCGTGCATACAATATGTACAAACATGTTTGCTCCCACTCATACTCCCAACCTTCAACATGATTAGAAATAAGTACCTCTTCCAGCATTTCTACAGCAGAGATGGTATATTAACGATATTTAAAAAATGTTTGGTCCAGGGCAATGACTTTAAATATTGGTATTGCAAAATATGTTGCTCTTTCAACATTTTTCTACGCACTCAACTTCATTATGGCACATGAAAATCATGGTCAAAGGAGTATGCAGTTTAAAAAAAAATGTTTATCAAGGCTATATATTTTTCAAATAAGGAAATAAACCCATCTGAAACATTGATGCAAATAATGCCATAATTAACACAGCAAATAAAATACCAATAAGAAAAGATTTTAAATTATTTGCTCTTTCCAAACAAGAAGCAGGATGAATTGGTTTTCAGATGAGATGTGAATGACAATAATGCAGTACATGAAACTTTAAGGTTTAAAAAAAACTCCCAGTGTCTTTGGGAGCAGAATGGGTTTCACAACTGGTGTGCTCATCTGACCTTATACCTGCAAGGAAGACCCCAATATGTGAATTTCATGAATAAAACTTAAGTGGGCAATTAGTCAGCGCAATTCATGTTATTCACAAGTTCACGTTCACAAGTTATAGTAGAATTAGGCCATTCGGCCCATCGAGTCTACTCCACCATTCAATCATGGCTGATCTCTGCCTCCTAATCCCATTTTCCTGCCTTCTCCCCCATTTAGAACAGAGATGAGGAAGAACTTTTTCAGTCAGAGAGTGGTGAAGGTGTGGAATTCTCTGCCTCAGAAGGCAGTGGAGGCCAGTTCGTTGGATGCTTTCAAGAGAGAGCTGGATAGAGCTCTAAAGGATAGCGGAGTGAGGGGGTATGGGGAGAAGGCAGGAACGGGGTACTGATTGAGAGTGATCAGCCATGATCGCATTGAATGGCGGTGCTGGCTCGAAGGGCTGAATGGCCTACTCCTGCACCTATTGTCTATTGTCTATTGTCTATTCTAATCAAGAATCTGTCTATCTCTGCCTTAAAAATATGCATTGACAGCCTCCACAGCCCTGTGCCAATGTGTTCCATAGATTCACCACCCTCTGACTAAAGAAGTTCCTCCTCACCTCCTTTCTAAATGAGAGCCCTTTAATTCTGAGGCTATGACCTCTGGTCCTAGACTCTCCCACCAATGGAAACATCCTTTCCACATCCACTCTATCTATGCCTTTCATTATTCTGTAAGTTTCAATGAGCCCCCCCCCACAAACTTCTAAACTCCAGCGAGTACAGGCCCAGTGCTGTCAAATGCTAACCCACACATTCCTGGATTCATTCTTGTAAACCTCCTCTGGACCCACTCATCCTTCCTCAGATATGGGGTCCAAATTTGCTCACAGTACTCCAAACATGGCCTGCCCAGCACCTTATAGAGCTTCAGCATTACATCTCTGTTTTTGTATTCCAACTGACTGGCAACTCACCAGATGGGATCCCAATTTTACAGCCAGTGCCTCTTAACAGGGACATTGATTTTGGCTGCAGAGAACTATCAATGGTCAACATCAAGCGTGGAAGTCATAAGAGTCGTGCAGATCCTGCTTTAGAGATATTGGTGAAAGGGGCGAGTAAGAGATGTAACATTTTCCAACTAGCGGGCGATAGCAAAATTTCAAAGTTAGTTGCTCGACTCAAATGGGCAAAGTCACACATGGGGGACATGATTCAGGGTTCAATAAACCTACAGTGATAGCCAAGTTAAACCTTCTGACTCACATTGTTCTGAGATTCACTTGCATTCCCTTCATGTAAAATCACCACAGGCGCAGGAGGACATTCATCACATTGAAATCATGCACTGTCAAAAAAAGGAGCTATTACTATTAAGAGCTAGCTATCTAACTGCAAATCCCACCCCTCTCTCCCCCTAACCCCCACACTCTTCCCACCACCTAACCAGTGCCCCACCTGGATGCACTGATTTCTCCCTCGCCCTCCCCTTCTACCTGCATTCTTTCCTCCAGCTTCACAAATCACAACTCTTCAGTCCTTCTGTCTTTTTGTCTCTGGCCTTTGTCCACCCTCTGCTTAACAAACCCCCCCCCCCCCCCCCCCCCCCCCCCAACCCTCACCTGTATCAACCTATTAACCTGCCTTCCTCTCTTCCAGATTTCTTTCCCATCCTCTCCACCCAACCTCGTAATAATCAGTCTGAAGAGGGGTCCCGACCTGAAAAGTAACCCATCCATGTTCTCCAAAGATGCTACCTGACCCGCTGAGTTACTCCAGCGCTATATGACATTTTTTTGCTATTAAGAATGATCTCACTTTCAATATCTTGGTTTGTAATTCCAGAGGTTAAAGCTCTTCGTAGACATATTCAGATACTTTTTAAGAATGATAAGTGTTTCTGTCTCTTCTACTCTTTCAGACAATGAGTTCCAGTCCATTTGTATGCTTGTAGAAATTCAACGGCATACAAGTGTAAGAAAGCCAGGGATATAAAATGACTTAAGAGTCAGCATATCATCTGGAGATGCTGCCTAGACCCGCTGAGTTACTCCTGCACTTTGTGTCTATCTTTGATATAAACCAGCATCTATAGTTCCTTCCTACACAACTTAAGAGGCAGTTAGCTAGAATCTAACCTTGTATCCCACTCTGAACGGTCAGCAATTGATGCAAACCTTGTAAACAGAACTAGGTCCCTTGTTGAGTGCTTGTGCACACAGTCTGAGACAACAGTGGATTCTGGCTGCAACTTGTGTGTTGAGAGCATGCAACCAAACATGGATTGAGTGTCTGCCACAAGATACCTCAGATAGTTTTAGAGATTCAGAAATTATTTTGGTAAAAGATAAGAAATCTAGCTTCTTGGTATTGGCAAGCAGCATCTCACCCAACATACAAGGGTTGGTGATTGGAAGCTTCAAAATCATATCTATCACACTTAGGTCATGGAAATAGCAATGGCAGTGTTGAGGCTCAGGCCCATCTATGGCTTTGGTTTCTGATCCAGGCACAGGCTGACAACATACCTATTCTTTGGCTAGCTTATTAATCGCAGCTGTTACTGATCTCAGACAACGTTGTTCGGAAACAGACCGGTTCAGAGTCCTTTAAAGAGTCAAGAGAGTCAAGGGTGTTTTATTGTCATATGTCCCAGATAGTTCAATGAAATTCTTACTTGCCCACCATAAAGTTACCCACCATTGAGATTTCAATTCCCTCCAGGTAGATTTCATGTTACATTCTATATCTCCCTATTGGCTACATTGCAAGTTCGTTAGAATGGGTCATGTGTACAGAGAGCAAACACTGGGATCACACAAAAATGATTTGCAGATGGACGCCAGTGTATGTCAAATTGCCTAATCTAAACGGGAAATGGTAGGGGTAGCAAAGGTACAATTAGCTTTTCAGTTCACTTGTTGCTTTCATAATATTGATACGGGAGGACATTAACATTTTGCAGCTGTGTAGGAAGGAACTGCAGATGCTGGTTTACACTGAAGGTCGATATAAAATGCTGGAGAAACTCAGTGGGTCAGGCAGCATCTCGGGAGAAAAGGAATAGGTGACGTTTCAGGTTGTGACACTTCTTCAGCTGTCATACAGCTGACAGGTGTTGATCTGGTGAGCATTAGTGCTGGGTCAAATGGACGGAAGATAGCTAGTGTTCAGAGCAGGGATATTCATTAGATTCTTTTACAATAATTTGCTGCTTTATTGCTCTGTTAGTTCCCTGTACTGCCTGGTCATGTTCTACTGCTTTCTCTGACTATTCATCCTGTCGATCATCTTCCTGCTCCAATTCAACATCCAAAGGTCTCGGCAGAACAAGTGCCCTTTGATAAAGTGCATTAAGAAGCATGCAGCTATGATGAATTTCAAAATTAATTCTGGGGTACAGTGGTAGACTTCTTGCAATGTATGCAAAATGCTGCAGACAGAGCCAGCATAGGCTCTGTACTAGAAACAAAGAACTGCAGCTGCGGGTTTGTACCAAAGATAGACACAAAGTACTGGAAGAACTCAATGGGTCAGGCAGCATCTCTGGAGAATGGATGATGTTTCAGGTCGGGACCCTTCTTCAGACAGGAATCTGAAGGAAGGTCCCAACCTGAAACATCACCCATCTTTTTTCTCCAAAGATGCTGCCGGACCCATTGAGTTACTCCAGCACTTTGTGTCTAAATAAGCTCTGTACTCTTACACTCTGTGCCTGTACTAGATGGCTGACGGGTTTCTCAGTGCAGTTGAGCTCAGTATCTAAGCCCACCTTCCTGACAGAAAGGAAGGGTCAATAAGTGAGAAAATACATCTGGCCTTGCAAAGGCCAGCCAGCCACTTGTTGGTTCAGATGTTAAGGAGTGGGTGTTAAGGGCAGGCATACTGTACATTATAACTACAACCAGGAAGCTGTGCACAGGCTCACTGCATGTGGCTAAAACAATTTGTACATTGAATGAATTGAAGATACATCCATGCAATTATGTTTTGTACCTGCAGGAACTCAGCAATGCCGGGAAATCAAAATACAGTTACATTATGCAGAAATAATAAACTGCCAGGGACCTCAGCAGCATTGGTGGAGGCAAGGGATTAGCCAACACCTCGAGTAGAGAGCCTTCATTAAGACTGAGAGTGCAAAGGGAAAATAGTCAATATAAAAACGTGAGATGGGGGTTAGACAGAGACCGTTAGGTGATAGTTGGCACCTGATGAGAGGGGAATGGGGGTGGATAATGGACATATGGAGAAAGAAGGAACTGCAGATGCTGGTTTACAAAACAAGAAGGCACAAAGTGCTGGAGTAACTCAGCGGGTCAGGCAGCATCTCTGGAGAAGATGGACGGGTGACGTTACAGATTGGGACACTTCAGACTGGAGCCAAGTGGGGGAAGGAGTAGGGGAGTATTGGTGAGGCAGAGGTGGGTAAGTGATAGGTCTGCTTTTTTCTAGGACCCTCTTCAGTGGAGGACATCAGTGAGCTGTTCACTACATCACACACAGTGTGTGGTGCCTGTCAAGTCACCACATCCACAACAAGCCAACTAATGTAATCAACAACTTTGAAGAAAAAGGTGTAAATGTTCCATAATTATGATTTGTCATGTTCGCTTTTTGTCGCACACATTAATGACTTAGACTGAAATGTATGGGAGAAAATTAAACAAAAGAGGCGATAGAGTTGAAACTGAGGATGAAACCATTTGGACGGCTGGGGGGGGGGGGGGGGGGGGGGGGGTGGAGGGGTGGATGGTTGATGATCCTTGGGCCATTTGGACAGAGTATCAGCAATTTGAATTTAATCTGGAAAAGTGTGTGACAAAGCACTGCATCATGACAAGGGACCCCCTCGTCATGTTGAAATGTTTTGGGAGTATATTGAGAGGCATGGAGAAAGAGAGAGGCTTTTGTATGGATAATACATATAGGGTGATAAGGCAGCTCAGGTCAATAAGGTAGTTAAAAAGGCAAGAAGGATGCTTCCTATTACTAGTCAAGGTTATTCGAGCAAGGAGGTTAAATTCAAACTGTACGCAGCACCACAGCTTCAGTACTCCATACAATTCTGCACATCACATTACAGTAAAGTTTTGATTGCACTGGAGGGAGTGCAATGGAGACCTGCGAGGATGTTGTCAAACCTGTTATATTTGGCTATTAAGAATCATTGAATAAGCTGGCTTAGTCTTTTTATAGCAGAAAAACTTGAGGGGACATAATTGATGTGTATAATGTTATGAGTGGCCTGGAGAGGGAAGGGCCTGTTTCCCTCGGCTAAAGATGTGTAAATAAAGGACGTTGGTGTAAAGCAACTGGTGGAAAGATGAAATAAGATAATGATCTTTCACGCAATGAGTGGAAGGGGTAAGGAACTCAATGTCTGAAAGAGTGGTAGAGGCAAAAAATACTCATCATAGTAACAATTTGGATTTATATTTGAACACTTGTGATCTGTACAACTACAGATCAAAAGCTGGAAATGTTGGAATTGGTTCAGGAAGCTCATTTGTGGCCGGTGCAGTCATGGGGTGAATATTCTTTTGTTTACTGTGATACTATGATTTGTTTTGGAGGGTAACAAATGCACTAGTAAATGGGTGACTCATGCAGTGCATTTGTTTACTGTGTATGTAAACGCCACTTCCTAGTACCCTTTATGATTTCCTTCAAATATGTGAAAAAGATCACAACTCCTATATCACATTACATTTAAAACTAACAAATATCAAATCACAGAATCATACAGCACCAAAACAGGCCCTGAAACCCAACTTGCCATGCTAGATCCTAGGGTGACGGAGGAACTGAAGGAAATCCACATTAGGCAGGAAATGGTGTTGGGTAGACCGATAGGACTGAAGGCTGATAAATCCCCAGGGCCTGATGGTCTGCATCCCAAGGGTACTTAAGGAGGTGGCGCTAGAAATTGTGGACGCATTGGCGATAATTTTCCAATGTTCTATAGATTCAGGATCAGTTCCTGTGGATTGGAGGGTAGCTAATGTTGTCCCAGAAAGGTGGGAGAGAGAAAATGGGAAATTATAGACCAGTTAGTCTTACATCAGTGGTGGGGAAGATGCTGGAGTCAATTATAAAAGATGAAATTGCGGAGCATTTGGATAGTAGTAACAGGATTGTTGCGAGTCAGCATGGATATACGAAGGGGAAATCATGCTTGACTAATCTTCTGGAATTCTTTGAGGATGTAACTAGGAAAATTGACAGGGGAGAGCCGGTGGATGTGGTGTACCTCGACTTTCAGAAAGCCTTCGACAAGGTTCCACATAGGAGATTAGTGGGCAAAATTAGGGCACATGGTATTGGAGGTAGGGTACTGACATGGATAGAAAATTGGTTGGCAGACAGAAAGCAAAGAGTGGGGATAAATGGGTCCCTTTCAGAATGGCAGGCAGTAACTAGTGTGGTACCGCAAGGCTCGGTGCTGGGACCGCTGCTATTTACAATATACATTAATGACTTGGATGAAGGGATTAAAAGTACCATTAGCAAATTTGCAGATGATACAAAGCTGGGTGGTAGTGTGAACTGGGAGGAAGATGCTATGAGGTTGCAGGGTGACTTGGACAAGTTGTGTGAGTGGGCGGATGCATGGCAGATGCAGTTTAATGTGGATAAGTGTGAGGTTATCCACTTTGGTGGTAAGAATAGGAAGGCAGAGTATTATCTGAATGGTGTCAAGTTAGGAAAAGGGAACGTACAACGAGATCTGGGTGTCCTAGTGCATCAGTCACTGAAAGGAAGCATGTAGGTACAGCAGGCAGTGAAGAAAGCCAATGGAATGTTGGCCTTCATAACAAGAGGAGTTGAGTATAGGAGCAAAGAGGTCCTTCTGCAGTTGTACAGGGCCCTAGTGAGACCGCACCTGGAGTACTGTGTACACTTTTGGTCTCCAAATTTGTGGAAGGATATTCTTGCTATTGAGGGCGTGCAGCGTAGGTTTACTATGTTAATTCCCGGAATGGCAGGACTGTCATATGTTGAAAGACTGGAGCGACTAGGCTTGTATACACTGGAATTTAGAAGGATGAGAGGAGATCTTATCGAAACGTATAAGATTATTAAAGGGTTGGACAAGTTAGAGGCAGGAAACATGTTCCCAATGTTGGAGGAGTCCAGAACAAGGGGCCACAGTTTAAGAATAAGGGGTAGGCCATTTAGAACTGAGATGAGGAAAAACTTTTTCAGTCAGAGAGTTGTGAATCTGTGGAATTCTCTGCCTCAGAAGGCAGTGGAGGCCAATTCTCTGAATGCATTCAAGAGAGAGCTAGATAGAGCTCTTATGGATAGCGGAGTCAGGGGGTATGGGGAGAAGGCAGGAACGGGGTACTGATTGAGAATGATCAGCCATGATCACATTGAATGTCGGTGCTAGCTCGAAGGGCCGAATGGCCTACTCCTGCACCTATTGTCTATTGTCTATAAGATCCCCTCTCATCTTTTTTGAGTTCATTAAATTTATAAAACTGACATTTCTTTTTTTTCCTACGGCCCTCAGAATATTCTCCAGTAACTTGCCTACTGTTAGGTTCACTGATCAATAGTTCCCAGGCATTTCCTTGCAGCCCTTATTAAATAGAGGCACAACACGAGCCAGCCCCCAGTCTTCTGGCACCTCACCTGTGTCTAATTATGATTCATATATCTCAGCCAGGGGTCCTGAAATATCTCCTCTAGCTTCCAACACAGTCCTCAGATATATCTGATCAGGACTGGGAGATTTATCTACCTTCATATGCCTTAGCACATCCAACACCTGCTCAACACTAATATGGACTATCCTCAAGACATCTCCTTCTTAATTGTTAACCGTATGTTTGTGTTGTCATTTGTGAGTGGAGCACCAAGGCACATTCCATGTATATGCACATACTTGGCCAATAAAAATATTCATTCATTCATTTAACTCTTCCAAGTTCCCCAGTCTTCACGTCTTTCTCATGGTAAAAAGAGAGGAGAAATACCCATTCTCAAAACGAGAGAAATAGAGAAATACACAATATCCTCTGAAGCTCCACACAAAGATGGCCATGTTAGTTTCTCAGGGGCCCTATTCTCTCTCCAGTCAACTTTTTTCCCTTAATGTACGTATTACATTTTTCTTAATATTATCAGGTTTATATTGCAATTTCTCATTAATCCTATCAAATGGTGACACTTGATGCACCATTAAATTTTATCTATCACACTTCTGCCCATTCCACCAACATGCCCATCTCTCCTTGAAGTCTATTGCCATTCTCCCCATTGTTCACTATATCCCCACTTTACGTCATCGATAAATTAAGACATTCTGTCCTCTACACCCAAATCCAAATCATTGTCACTCTTTTCTCCATGCCTCTCGCTTTTTAAAAAACTTTTCCTTCAAACTTAATGCTATTAGCATGGTTCTCTCTTGTAAATCTCCTTCTAAATACAAGTAACTGCACTTTTGGCTTTCAAACACATCTGTATTGGAATTTGTGGCAAATCAAATGACTAAAAATATAGGCATATAAGAATACATCTAGAATTTGTTTTCCTAATGGAGGCTAATACAGCACAAACCATCACAATATTTTGCTCTCTGGGAAAAGCACCATTTTAATTACTAATAGACGACAAAATATCAATAGTCGATGACTGAAGTTCTTCAAAGTCATGTGTACTTATGGTCACCTTTACAAAAAAAACCTCCACTTCATTGTAGTCCAACATTACAGACCAGACTCACAGTATACAACATAATCTATTCCGTGTAGGAAAATAACTGCAGATGCTGGTTCAAAACGAAGGTGGACACAAAATGCTGGAGTAACTCAGCTGGTCAGGCAGCATCTTAGGAGAGAAGGAATGGGTGATGTTTCGGGTCGAGACCCTTCTTCAGATGTCAGGGGAGGGGGAGGGACAAAGATAGGATGTAGACAGGAAGACAGTGGGGGAACTGGGAAGGGGAGGGGAAAGAGAGGGACAGAGGAACTATCTGAAGTTAGAGAAGTCAATGTTCATACTGCTGGGGTGTAAACTGCCCAAGCAAAATATGAGATGCTGTTTCTCCAATTTGAACTGGGCCTTACTATGACAATGGAGGAGGCCCATGACAGAAAGGTCAGACTGGGAGTGGGAGGGGGAGTTGCTGAGCCACCGGGAGATCAGGTTGGTTAAGGTAGACTGAGCGAAGGTGTTGTGTGAAACGATCGCCGAGCCTGCGTTTGGTCTCGCCGATTGACAAAGTTGACATCTGGGTCAAAGGATACAATAGATGAGGTTGGAGGAGGTGCAGGTGAACCTCTGCCTCATCTGGAAAAACTGTTTGGGTCCTTGGATGAAGTCGAGGGGGGAGGTAAAGGGACAGGTGTTGCATCTACTGCGGTTGCAGGGGAAAGTACCTGGGGAGGAGGTGGTTTGGCCCATCATCTGGGATATTGTTCACTCCCTGTGGCAGGTGTATAGGCATTGGAATGTGGAAAAGCAGAGTTAGATGTACCAAAAGGTGTTTATGTATGCTGATCGCAAAATATCCTAGGGTTACAATGGCATGTGTGTCCATGCAATATACATGCAATGGCTCCTGCTGTGGCCAACTGAGTAAATGTGCTACAAGGCCAAAATAGACCTTTAATTGTGGGGGTTATAATATGTGCTTTAATCGTCTATTGTGCATAAATGCGTAATTAAATTGGTAGTGCCTCAACATGGTGATGAGAAAATGGCTGCTGAGATCCAACCAAGAAGGTACTAAACAAACACACTCATAAATTGAGAATTAATATTTTTGCCGGGTTGACTAATATATATTTGGTCAACAAGTAATTCAACTGTGGAGTGATGGAATATAAACTGAAAAGCCATGGCTTCCCAGGCAATGAGATTCCAAGCTCTGCTGGAGTGTCTGGGGGAAACTCCGGAGACAAGAGAGAGGGGAAAAAAAGGAAACAAAAAGATCCAAAGTCAAACTCATGCAGACTCCTAGCAGGTGGCTCATTCTTTACTTGACACCATTAGCCGAAGCCAGGAAACAAATCACCTAGTCTTCTGCAAATAAAAGTGTTGCATGCCATGTAGGGATAAGCAAATCAATATGCTTGTACAAAAAAACAAGACAAAAACTGTTTTAGACATTTCTTAAATTCTGTAGGAAAAGTCACTTTTACAACACCCACATTCTTGTTTCATATCAAAGTGAAAATGCTGCCCTATCCACCAATATCACTCCTTCATTATCAGCAGCTGGCTACTGTGCAGTTTTCGCAAACTGCTTTAAAAATATTGTATTCTTTTCCAGCTTTAACCTGTGCAAACAGCATACGCAGTGGAACTGAAATGAGAAGCGGTGAGTGCCAAAAATGTATCAGAGAAGGTCAGGAAAACTACAGCCTATCTGGAAACAACGTACTAACTCAGAGATATGCATCTTAAATCATGCTAAATTACATGCTTCATGCTGGTGGCTCAGTCATGGGAAATTATCGAGCTACGTGATGTCTCATTTGTTTTTTAACACATTATGCGATATTACTGAAGAAAAGCTCATACATGTGTTTATATAAATATTGCTCTCATGCTTTACATTTTGTCTAAATAATAGGGAAAGATTAACTATATATCACTTTTTCTTTATGAGTGTTAGAGAAGTATACCATTTAGCGATATGTTATGCATTCATCGCAGACTGTTTTCGATGACTATAAATATGTTTGCCCTTTACACTGAGCCTGCCTGAGGGATTAGCAAACCCCCAAAAGTTCAGTTGAATATTATCCGAATGTACATCTCTGCTCGAATAAAGTAGTTAAGCAGCCTGCAGTGTAGTGTGATTGCTTCTGGTCTATTGATAATTTTCCCAAAAATTCATTTCTAATTCCAAGAATCCGAATCCACTTATTAAAACCCGACATGGATTGCCTAATCCAAATGGCCTGTTTCCATGTCGTAACTACTATATATTTCTATGTATTATAATTTCTAAGTATCAAATATTAGTTTCCGTAGTCACTTCAGTTGCACCCAATGTTGCAATACTGATATTAGCACCGCACTTATCCAATTTAAGAAATGACATATCTTTTTTTTCGGTCTATTAATTTAAAATATTTAAAAGTAATCCTCACAAAATTTGCTTCATCGCACACCCTGCTCTGTTACGTGGAAGAATGGGAAAACAGAATATTACAAGTATTCAAGAAATAAATGCAAACTGCATAATTTTTGCATTATCGCCACCATTTCTGTTAAATGCAAAATCCAAAGACATAATCCAACTAAAGGAGCCCAGCGTGGAATTTAAATCTCTCTAAATAGATAATAGTGGTTGAATTGAGTTGATTGGCAATCTTTATCAGCGTTAGTTATTGTTTCTACTAACTTTAAAGTTGTCAGTTGATATGCTCTTTTCACTTCAATGACCCAGCCCTGTAAAACATTTTAATTCTACTTGCACTGTTTTAGTATTTATCTTTAGTTTGCACTGGGCACTTCTGATCCGTAGATGCAATCTAACCTTTCTTGTCAGGAACGCCAAATATTATCAATGCCTACCTTTAGTCGAGTTAGCGTAACAGTGAGGAAATGATCTCAGTCTGGTTTTTTTTCTACTTGCAAGCTGATTTTACTTTGAAAAAACCTCAGTCTTTAGACAGAGGCAAAGTATGAGCGTCGCTCCTAAGTAGAATTCCACCCCATGTCCCACTAGAGTAGTTGTTGTACCGCAGAATTCTAACCTCATTATGGCATTTCGTAGATTAATTAATTTGAGAAACAAACATAATTTAAAAAGAATCACCTGATATGTATTCAAAGTGTGTAGTGTCGGGATGCATCATTGATATTTCTAAAATATTACTGCACCAACGTATGAACTTGATGCAACCAAAGTCAATCAAAACATAACTATGTTCTCTGTAATGTAAGTGGAAGAATGATTTATCACAATACTTAATAATCTAACGGAGATTTCTAAAGTTCTGACTGACTATGCCATGACAGGTATAGGCGACCTCAGAAGAATGTGTAAGATAGTAGGAAAGAAACACAAAGCTTTCACTTCTTGGCCATTGATCTGAAACTAGCCCAAACAAGGAAGGTCAAATGTCACTGAGTTAACAACTCAAATGAAATGAATGTAATTAATCTCAAACCAGACCAAAGCAAGTGTGACCCATGCATAAAGCTATCCATAAAGTGGAACTAAACTGTCAGCATCACCTAAAAGTCAGAAGTACATCTGATATGAAAAGTGAAGACGTTTAAGTTCATCAAATAGAAAGTCATTCTTACGAAGTTAAAGGCACATTGAAAGGATATGACATTTCATAAACCACTCCTAATTTAAATTGTATGATTCATTTAAAAATTACAGTTTGAAAAAGAATGAAGGTCATAATTGACTCACCCTGTTATAAGCATGCACTGCTTCTGACAGTCAGGGACTCTAGTCCATTCCACTTTCTACAAAAGGCCACTATAGAGTACCAACAACCTTCTGTGAGAAAACATAGGTGAGGGTATGGGGATTAGAATTAAAAAATGAAGTATTTCTTTATAAAATCTGAATTATTTGCTTTCAGAGGAAGTGCTATGAAACTACTGTAAACCTGATGTATAACTTCACATAGTGGGTAACTTGAATAATATCTTCTTAGGATAGTTTGCAGGCTCTACGCTTCATATCTATTAAAAAAAACAAGTAGAATTACACCATAGCACTGGACAAGAAGTAGTCTTAAAGTAACAGAGCTAAATCAAGTAGCTGCATAATATATATTTGTTTACTTAAAGCTCCAAATAAAGATTGTTACCTTCTGGTTATATTCAGACAGACTTATGTCATTAAGGCTAAGTGCTCCAAATTCAGGAAGAGTGACTCCAAAAAGTGTCAGCCATTTTAATTGCCAGATTGCTGTACAGTTTACAGTGTAATTGCAGTACACATTTCTGACACAATGTTTTCAAGTAAGCAAAATGGAATAATAGCAAAATTATATCATGCTGACAAAAATGCCAAATCGTGCAATCTCTCCAAATCAAAATGCTTGCTAAGCACTTCACATGAAGAGTTTGCCCTTTGAATATCGTCTTGTTTCCTGACATATTTATTTACCAAAAACTATGTTTATATTCCTCTGAAGACTCCAGGCATCAAATTAAAATTAAAAAAATTGTAGGATTCAATTCTGAGGTATAACCGCAAAAGAGTAAACAGAACATTTAGTAGAATCATTGATTACGAACCTTAAAATCAATGGATTGACCCTAGTATGCAGCCTTACATTTAATTTTAAACCTAAAATTTCACTAGAGCATCTAACCATAAAACCTAAAATAACAATTTGAACCCTTAAAACCTAACCCGAGTTACAACTCAATTACTTCACGACGCCTGAGGCAAACATGTTCAGTCTAATGAATCAAGATATCCCAGCTGCTAGGGTGGAATGGAAGGGGAAAAAAAATTAGAAATGCATTACCTGATTTTTAAATGTAAAACATGCACTCACAATGGGTACGTTCTGCAAGCATTTTATTTTGAAAAGCTAAATAAAATAATATCCCTCAGAAACCCATCTCAGTTCCAAAGCACTTTCTTTTGCAGATGAACTTACTTCACCTGGCCTGCTGCAGGTTCGCTGACAAGTGAGTAAGGTGTCCTCTGGAGAAACAATGGGCATTCTTGTCTAAACTTCAAGTTAAACCATCCGATTCTTTAGTTACTGCTAAGGAACACCAACAACTGGATGCACAAAATCATAAAATCTTTACAATACAGAGAATTTTTCAGCCTATCGTGTCTATGCCAGTCAAAACAAGAAATATCCAATCCAATCCCACCTTTCAGCACCAGGTCAGAAGTCCTGTCAATCTACTTTGTGTACTTTCAGGTATTTCTCAAATTTCAGGTATTTCTGTCTCTTAACTCCTTTCAGACATGAATTCTGGATCCCAGCTTACACCACCTCCCATTGAGTGAAAATATTTTTCCTCTTCTTCCTTCTAATCATTCTACTATTTGCTTTACGTGTATTTACTTTGGCCCATAATCCGGCTGCAGGACAAATTGGTCCTTCTTACCTACTCTTCCTTAACCATTCACAATTTTAAAAACTTCAATTAAATCTCCCCTCTGCTGCCTCTCTTCCAAAGAAACCTATGCTAGCTTGTTCAATCTATCCTCACAGCAAAACATTATCGAGTTCTGGCAACATCCTCATATATCTTCTCTGCATCATCTCCAATACAATCACATTGTTCCTGTAAAGTGGTGGTCAGAAATGAATGTAGTATATATGAATGATTATAAATGAATGAGTCTGAAGAAGGGTCTCGACCTGAAACGTCACCCATTCCTTGTCTTCAGAGATGCTGCCTGTCCTGCTGAGTTACTCCAGCATTTTGTGTCTATCTGCAGTATATAGGCTCTGGTCTAACTGGTGGTGTATGCAGTTCCAGCATAACCTCTCTGCCTCGGCTAACGTCATCCTGTCCTGTTATCTTACACGATCAGTTGACATGCACTCCAGTGCTTCCCTATTTCCGACCAATATTGTTTTCAAGATTACGAACATTTACGTATGAATAAAGCAAGCAACCTATTTAGACTTCAATAAACAAGCCTTATTTTGTATTCCTCGCGATATATTTTGTTTACAGGTAACAAGGATCAGAAACTTAATTGCGGTACTAATTGCAAACTACCAGCTCCCAGGTAATCGGTTGGAATGCCTTAGAAGAAATTAGCTTGAATTTGAAAACTGATAAATTAAATAAAGGACAAGTTCATATAAGAACCAGTCAGACGATTTAACACATCAACACACTTCTGCTATTAGTGCAACATTATTAATACTTGAATCTTCTAAAGATCTACTTTAGTTTGAATTTATTTTGTGATTTCTTAGAAGATGTGAAATGATGCCATTAACATCATGACAGGTCATTTGTGTTTGATAATTCAGGGGATATTAGTTTGGAATTGATGCTAAAAATCCAATGTGATAACTGTAATAGTGACACAATAAATGATTTAAACATCATTCTACACTCCAACAATCTTGGACTGTGCGTCTTTAACACTGAAAGGGTTACAAATAAAAGAATTCAACAGTTTTTGTTTTAAGCACTGAACGCTATGGTTACCATTTGACATGCAATAGTTAAACTGTGTGCAGTTGTTGGATTTGAGGCAAGAATTTCTCAGAAAGCACAATGGATCTATCAACCTGTGTAACCAAGGAGAGGACATTTGATCAACTGACTGTAAGCACTGTATGATATTAATTGTGGGTCAAGCTTAAGACTTGTAGTGAGATTTGCTTTAATCCTCCATATAAGTGTTGTGCTCTGCAAGCACATTGGGATGAACTGAGTGAAAATCAAGTCATCTTGCCATTACTAAGTAAAAGTAATAGATAGGTTAAATATTAAACATGTCACAGCAATACCATCAACTTCATTTCAATGAAACGAGTAAGCAGACAGAATAAATATGCTGGATAAAGCGAGTGAACGGTCCTGTTACATTCACATAAATTCAAATAAAGCACAAAATACAATGGTATTATAACGATCTAAACAAACACCGGCAGCATTTCCTTGACAACACTGATGTCAACACCTATTCCGATAGACACACCATGACCCCGAGCTGTATCGTTACATGAAAATACAGAAAGAATGAATACACATGACTATTGTTTCTTTAAAATAATCTACCATAAAACTTACCAGTGCTGGCTCCTCTCTCTGACAAAATATCAGCAAAAGCGACACCTTTGAATGAAATAATGGTTAGGCAAAACTGACCTTATATAGTTACAACTATTCCTGGACTTTTAAAACATATATGCAAATACACTGTACATAAATGCAGACACGAAAATAAGAAAACAGCGTGGCTCAAAAGGCGAAGAGGGTCTTGTTTTAAATGGGGAAAGCGCACCCAGCATAACGTGGGTAAAGCAGAGACCTTGATTTGCAGGATCTGACTCTCAGACACTCTGCGTCACTATAAACACTAAAAGGCAATGGTATCAAATTTCAAGAGTGCCACTACGAGGGGTTTAAGTGGAGGGCGAGTTGAACCACTTGCATGTGACCGCATCCTATCAAGACAGTTTAAACGTAAACAAAAAGCCAGCCTCCTACTTCAAGTGTTTTTAAACTTATAGCTTTGCCAGTGAAAGGTGGTTTATGTGCTCCCAGGCCTTCTAAGCTTTTACTTGTATGTGCCCTAGAATCGTGTGTCTAAAGATGTGCAAATAAGTAATGAAAGGTGGTGGCAAATGCTTGCGATTGTCGCAGACACTCGTTGTCTGGGTTAAATCTAGTAGCAATCTCTCTCATGTGTATTACTGCATTAGGAGCTTGCATTGTGTACTGTTTGCTGCAACGTCCTAAGACACAACGGGCCCTTCAGTATAACGAGCGTATTCACCTCACTGACAACAACTTGGCCAAATCCACTGGAAATCTGCACTGCTCAGATGGTAGGTCTGGCTACACCTCACAAGTTACACAAGTGCCGTTTTCGGGCCGTCTCGTTAATTCGTTCCCGTGCTTGCCGACGCTTTATTGCCGCTAAATGTCTTGAGATACAGTAGGATAACTGATGTTGTTTCTTGCTGAGATAATGCGGCACGCCGGCCCAGCATTCAATGTGACTTTCCCCTTCTCTCCTTCGCTCTCTCTCTACCACACTGGCACATATACTTCCCTTTCTCCCCAGTATATACCTTCCTAACCCACACACATACATCCGCCTCTCGCACACAGGCACCTAAACTGTATATGGTCAGGAAACAAGCTATGTTAGCACGTAACGTGCTTCCTACCATCTGCCCCATGTGGTCACAACAAAACGGAACCAAGCAAGCAAAATAATAAAAAATTGCCACTGACGCGCACAGGATCCCCGGGCCTACAGTGGATCAGCTATCAAACCCGAGCATCTAGTCTCAGGACAAGACCTACACATGATTATCCTGCACCATCCTGCCCCTATCGCTCAGCCGCCGAGCCTGAGACGGGAGAGGATGGCAGGAACTTTGGAAGCCGAGGAGGACATGTACATGTCGGTCGCGGCCACTCCACTGGCAACCTTCTGCAAGGGTAACCTCTCTGCACAGCCGCTTTAATAGCAAAATCGCAAAACGGAGACTGGGAAAGAGCTGCGCGTCTCTCCTTTCCTCTCTCCCTCTCCAGCAAAGTGTGATTGATTTACGATTACCTTGGACAACCTCCCTATCAGAGCGAGAGCTGGTGCCGGGGGTTTATTTGGTGGTAGTTTAAAGTAAATGGAAGCCGACTACTTTCGCTTTAATGTCCACGCACGGGGTTTCGGAAACGCTGCAACCCTCTCTTTACAACACACACACACATACACACACACGCCTCCCTTTCCTGGCAACCCGTACTGGGGAAATCTCGGGGGGTGGCGGCCGTTGCAGCAGCCACAGCTCTGCCGGTGCATGAGAGGGCACCGAGGGGCAGCGGGTCAAGATAGGCGAGTGTGGTGTACGCCAGGGCTGTTTGGGGCTGCAGCACTGGGGTTTGGTGGATGAAATAAGCCTGGTGTAAGGGCAGTCATGTGATCCGCACACACCCGCCCGGCAATGCGCCCGTCCGTCCGTACTCAGCGTGACCCACAGCGTCACTCTCTCTCTCTCTCTCTCTCTCTCTGCCTTGCCTGCTTATTTTATCAATGACAAGTTGCAACAGACGGGACAAAATTCACCATCTCACGGCACTGGCTGGCGGGGCTCCAGACTGACAAGAAATGCGCACTGGAAGTCATTTTCCATCTGGGGTTTCTTTTTTTTAAGAAACCACATGATTAATTCAGCATCGTCCGGCGATAACTATGTCAATTTTATTTCCCCCCCCCCCCATATATTGATGTCATGTCAATTTCTCTTTTTTTTTGGTCTATATATATATATATATATATATATATATTTAGGTTTAACCCCTCCCACCCCCTCTTTAAAAAAAAAAAAATCTCTCTCCTACATAAAGGTTGACACTTCTCACTTCTCTTCTGGGACTTAATGTCCAGGTACAATTCAGGACTGGTAGATTCGGACCGGGAATGTAGCGAAGGCAAATCCTGATCTTCTGATAGAGCGCGCGTATGTGTGTGTGTGAGTGAGTGTGTGTGTGTTTAATTCGGGAATACCAGTGCATTAACAATGATGCTGATAGACCAAGCTGGTTGGGGAAGGGGAAAGGGGAAGGGGGGGTGGGGGGTTGATGTTATCAAAATGTTCTTAGAAGGGCATCAATTCGTCACGCGTTATTGAGCACTGTTATCAGTGACTGGTGTTGAGGGTGTGGTTTATTTTATTTACAGATCCGAGTTTATTTTTGAATTAATTAGACGCGCGCACCAGATATAATGGCAAGCGCCTGTTAAATTACCCCGAGGAAAGAGATGATTGCTTCGCATATTTGACAGCCGTATAATCACCGAAGTAACATCTAAAACTAAGTTTGAACGCATGACCTATTGTTTGCTTGATCAGAGAGAAATAGTTTGTGGGATGGCTGCATAATTCTTAGAGCAATTTTCAACCAATTGCTGTTGCCACTTTCGGTGGTGAAATGATTGCTAAACAAATGCTACTATTCTTTGTAGATCATCCCGACTATTAATTGCAAGACTTCAACCCGACTCGGCGATTTAACCTGTACTCGCGGTCTTTAAATTCGAACTTTAGAAATAATCGGGGGATTCCATTTATAATTTCTACATGTTTAATGTTTGAAACTGGTAACTGGACACATGGAGTTAATTACAATCGCGCAAGTAGAGGTGGCAGATAGTGTAAAAACGCCAAGGCACGTTTTGAAGTTGGATTTCAGTACTTGACATGATACGGCGAAATAAGATTGTTTTAAAATCACGGGTATATTTACAACAATCCCTGACCACTGTCGGCGGATATATCGCTACTAGTTCAGCATTGACGACTGAATATTTAATTTATAAGACTGAAAATTCCCTTCTCATTCTGTTTCGTTCTTAATTTAAATTGAAGGATGTCTCCTTACAGAGCGCGGCCAACATTTTTCATTGTCTTCAACGATGAGGAATAAAAAATATCGAATATTGAGTAATTCCACTCCAATTTCACATAACAGCAACCTTCATCTTATCCTAGCGATAGAGCACGGCAGATACTACAGACGTTTAGCATGCATTCCATCAATAAAATATGCATTATCTTGCTTCCTTCATGTGAAAAATTACTGGATGACACATTTGTCAAAATAGTAAGACGCGGAAGAATTCGTCATATATTGGGGTTTAAGCACGTCTATTTAAAAAAAACAGTAAAAGATCTTTAGAATCAAGAAATTACGTTGGACATATATATATATATATATAACAATAAGATATTTGGTGCCGAGATATAATTATTGAAGTACTCACATGGTTCGTGGCTGCAGCAAGATTGAGTTAATCACAGCTCGGGACCTTCCTCCTGGACTCAGCAATAGCAAATGGCCAAATAGCTGCACTCAACCTGACCACTTAGCAACTTCGGAACAGACAGAGAGGGGTAGACCAGTATTACCATCCCAGGCTCTGTAGCCTATAAATAGCCAACTTTTTGATTGATACAAGGAACAAATGAGAGAAGAATGCGTAATTTTGCGCATGAGCCCCCCTTCAAGTGAAAGCGAGAAATATAGAAAGGGAATCTACGGGGATGGATAGAATGTATGTATGTGTGTGTGTTTAAAAGAGAGGTGGGGGAGTGGGGAGTGGGGGGGTGGGTGGAGATTCTAAGACAGAGAAAGCCCCAAGCAGATCCACGCGGCAAACTTGTAGGGTTTGAAGGATTTGCTATTTATCTCAAAGCGCCCGCCTGACACACCTGAGGAGAGAGAGACCCAACTGTAAGGATAGGACAATTTGGCAGAGATCTGTGCATGTTTTCAGCTTTTAAAACTTACGGTAGGAAAGTGCACATTTAATTTTTATTAAATATGAGAACATAATAAACAAAATTTCCATCTCCTATTTGAGTTAGGTGTTGTCAAGAAAGTATTGAATCCGTTTGTGTTTCTCATGTTTTATACAAGATTTATAGTTAAGACCATCGTCCGTTCTTGAGTTGCAACGCCACAGCTTCTTTATTTAGTTTATGTCTTGCTACCTATCGCACTATTTAATTTTACCTTTAAATAAACGTTGTGTGCAGTTTGCGGAGTAGTTTGAGTAATTATTCTCTTGCAGACGAGTTAACCCGTTTAGGTTATGTGTTGGTCAAAGTGTACTTCGAAATCCTGCATTAGGTGTGTGATTTAAATGCTTGAGTTATGAAAATACAAATTCTTATGTTATGCGTACATTTCCCCCCCTCATTACTTCTCCCTTCCTATTTACAGTTGAATTGTGCCTTTATTGTTGCTTATGATATAAATGCTGTATTTCAAGAGCATCTGGGGATTTATTTAAAACTATATGTCTATTTCTCCATGTAGAATTAGAGATTATTTTCTTTCCCTTTCGACTCGAAAGGCTTTCCAGGCGCTGTAAGGGGGTGATGTGACTAGAAATCAGTCTTTGATTTATGCCTACCAGTCTGTTTCTGCACTGCATACATTTCCAATCTCATGCCCCATAAAATAATAACAAAGGGTCCGCATTAATCCGTCTGCAAGGCTGGCTTTGAAAACTCGTGTATATGCCTCAAAAGTTGAAGACTAATTTATCAACTTCCCACTTTTCCGCTGAATGTTCTAATTTCGACCACCTTTGCTTTTTTTATTGATGAGAATACTCACCTTTACCTGAAAGGGCTAATTCGGGGGGGGGAAATCAATACTTAAACGTTGCCGAAACCGTCTGACGATAATTTTACACTGCAGACCATCAAAAGGTATCTACAACAGCACGGGAACCCTATATCGCCAAGTAGTTACTTTGAAACAGGCTTCGCTGTATATCCTTGCCATTTAAAGGAGATAACATTGTGGGTATCGAGAGTGCCATTTTTTATGAAAACGTAGACTTGTCCATAAGTCATTAACTGTGAGTGAATCAGAGTTAAGTAAATTTGAATTTGAAAGTACGTTGTCTCTCAAATTTTAAAATTTAATAACAGTCGAGGGCCAGATGACATCGGGACGTTCTAAGTGCAAGGAAATTCAAGTCTCCCTGCTTCGCTCTGGAATATTAGTCCACCACTGTCTCGCACATATGCGCACACTCTTATTATGAATCTCAAGGCTAGAAATATAGAGATTAAGAAGTTTTTGTTAGAAAAGTGTACCACCTACAATCTTTATGACCAATGCAATTGTGATAAAACGATTGCTATCCTGAAAGAAATCTGACACTTTTAAAATCTGATATTGGGCATTCTTAAGAATGATTTGCATTCTTAAGCGCAATTTATTGAGACAAATTTGTTATATTATGTGAACTTAAAAGACTATTATGTTGTCACCAGATTCTCACATTAATACTAAATAACGTATGATATTCACTGCATGGAGGCAGTCTGTTCGCAATCTTTATCTATTAACCCTTTATTGACACACGTTTGACTGAGACACTGCCTCTGAAAGTATAATTCTGCTGTTTTGCCAGCGCAATTTTGAAACAAAAGAAGGACCGTATAATACAACATTGCCTGCGTGAAGGTGCTTAGATGGTGGGAATATTAATTTGATCCTCGTTATTTTTGATTGCGGGAGGGAGTTCACCGCCAACTGGAAACCCCGATGTGGAAAACAATGCACGTTGCTTAAAAATTAGCAATTTAGCTCAGGAAGCATCCTGTAAACAGGGCAGTTAATTGAGAATTGCTAAAGCTGTACAGTCACAATGTGTCTTTGAATTCTGAAAATAAGGTTGCTCAACACCCTCGTACACCGATGTCTGACTTTACAATAAAAATTTGGACACATTGCTGTATATGGTATTGATATAGGGCGGTTGTACCCTTCATCGGACATTTGGTTCAAAGAAGATACTAATTAAGACAGATGAAATATTACTGCAAAGTACCTAGCTTGTTTGAACCATTAACCTTGTAATAAACGTGCTTCAGAGATGAAGAAATCGAAATACTGTGTATTCGGTACTGAAGCTTGTGCTCATGCAGTCACGTCCGCTGTGATAATTTTGGGGGGGAAATTATTGATGATTCGGAAATCAAATGTACAAAACTTATAGAAACTTATGAATACTAATGTAAGGAATATTTTCTTCTTGAAGTAAATTTGTAATGGTCTACATCAGAGCGGCCGAAAACAATAGGAATGGAAACCACAGGTCCGACGTTACACGGGTTCTGCAAAGTCCGGAGAAAAGAAAAGTGCGACACAAAGTAGTGAAATCTTTAGAAACTAAGGCCAAGAACATAAGGTGGAGACGAGATACAGAATTATCATGCTGTGGAAGCTAGATGTGGAGATGTATAGAGATGGAGATGAAAACTGGATGCACTAAGTTATAAATTGCGATTTGAAAACAGAACGACCTCATGGTAACTAACGGGGTAGGGATGTAATTGTTAAAATAAATAACATACGATTAGCTATATGATAATAACTGATAATACACTTACGCAAAACACGGTGAATATTTCTGTTCAAAGAATCAATGGGAACGTTTTGGAATTCTTGTTTTAATTCTGTAGCACATTTGATAACAACGTTAGTGTGAGCTAAACTTACTTTTCCATGCATATTAGGCTGGTAATGTTAGCGCACATGGGGTGTGAAAAATCGGGGGAATGATTATGGATTCATTCCCGATGTCCCAATCTTCAAATTGTCGTTAAAGAAACGGAAATGTTTTATTTCGGCCGTTTTCATTTTGGCGCACGTCAACCGACAGTGTACCACCTGCATCGCTCACCTGAAGTTGCTGAAAGGTGAAATGTTACATGAATAGTGGCAGAAAGTCCCATATATATGGTTGATGTATGATTAAGTGCGTTTGCATGGTGCAAAGTACAAAATATATGTTACGTTTTAATTCAACAACTTCCAGCTAGATACTTGGCAGAGATAGCGCGGCTCTTGGACTATCATGGGTTAACAAGACAACAAACTTTGTGGGGGGTTTTTGTCCTTCACGACACAGTAACATGCAGAAAAGTTTGGCATTTAGCCACGGGTGGGGCAGAAGCGATCGTGGCTTCTGAAGTAAATGGCGTGAAGTATTTAAACCTCAAGTTGTTAACCATTTATAATTTGTAAAAATTACAGAGTAAATGTCACAGTTAGAAAAGCGCAGAAAAGCTGTAAACTGAAGGGTGTTGGGTGTGATATATTACCCGCATAGACAGCTCGAGCAAGTAGTAATGGGCACCAGAAAGCAAAAGTTATAGTTTTAGGTCTGTCAAACTAACATCCAACTTATAAATAAAACGAATTCGGCTAAAACGAATCTGTATTGATAGTCGAAAACATCTGATCTTAAAGATAATGGCGTTCATTCAAACGACATAAGATGTTTTAGTGCAAGGGGAATAGCGAGAATTCCTATGCTACCAAAATACTTTTATAATGACCTCCAGTTCATCTTCACGTTAAAAAAATAAGTGCCGAGTATAATTTATTAGTTGATCTGCACGTGTTTATATATGTGTTGTCACATAAATATCTAAATGGGTCTTTTTTTTGCCTAACCACCGCAATGTCTGATTTGTCCTATTAAAATATCACAATGAGACAACAGGAGTTGAAGTTGGAATTGACGGTGCGCAACGCATTGAAGAAAAGTTGGCTTGTTGGGCCGGCGGGAACTGAGCACGGCGTTGTTTCACTCAAGCATGTTAGGATAAACATGATCAAAAGTAATAAGGAGCTAAAAAAAAAAATAGTGAACAAAATCACAATGGAGCACAAAGCCGACAGGACAGTTGACAAACGCTGCTAAATTGAGAAACACGACTTAAAGAATATTTATTGTGTGGCTCCAGCATTTCCCAACCTCGCTGAATACCATGTTGCAATATAAATGTAAGGACATTGGAATTAAAGGTAGCTTTGCGATAAATGTGAAAAGATATTGAGGACTAGATATCCAGAGATCAAGATAAACGCGTCGAGAGATTGATAGGTGATAGCAGAGAGCGCAATTGAAAGCTGTATGGTCTGATGTATAGATACATCGGAACTCTAAACCCACACCAGGAAACGTTTTTTAAAAAATAATATCACTTCCACCAAATGTGAAAGTGCACAAACAATTGGAATCGGGTCTACAGAAAGCGTCTATCGCTCTCTGTGTTGTGGTCAAGCACTACTTCTCTCGACTGACAGGCAATTTGGATGTTGATATTATGTGGTAGGACATTAATTGTCCTCATCTCGTGTTTTGCTGAACAGCAAGGAAATGCGCGCTTACATCTCAATGTGAGAAATATTTTCAGACGTAGCGATGTATCTCATCTTTCCCCATCAATGTATCGGTGCACTCGCTGCAGGTCAATTAACTGAATGCATAGATTACTTGTGGAGAACACTGGCCACTGTGGCTTATCTCATCGGAAGGTGCACAATGTCTTGATCTCCGAATTTCACCGCGCTTTATAACCTCTGGTGTTTATTTAATGATTTTTTTAAATGTTTGAAAACGTGGCAATATATTTCAATAATTTTGCGTCTGGTGGGCGATGTAAGCAGTATCGTCGTTACCAAGGAAGTTGAAAGTTGAGCCAGAAAACGCAGAAAGGTGAATGATGTGCATTTCAGTAACATTTGCACAAGAACGCGCTAACAAGTGGGAAAATCTATTAAAGGGTAAAAACTTTGGATCTTATTTGTCTGCAACAGGAAGACGATGGTGTCACATCTGCAGTGGCCACGACTGTGCAGCGTACACCTGCCGACTGACTACACGGTCATTGGAAGTAGCTGAGATCGTATCTGCGTAGTTTGCATGCAATATATTACGCTTGAAAATACCATAACTGATACTGAGAGTGAAAATGGTGACGGAAAGGTAAGTAGAGGAAGTAGGATAGAACCACAGAGTAGAAAATAAATAATCTTTCCTTGCATGTGGAGCTGATATTGTTAATCATTTTGCATTGCCGAAGAATAAGTCACACAGAGGAGCCACATAAAGAATAATGTGAAACATACCATTTTAGGTCTGGAGATTCATGTTAATAATCCAGATCCATGAGGTTAGTTAAAGGCAACTCGCCGTCTGGAAAATGATTGACATTAACCAGTCAATTGCGGGCTCCTGTCTGCACTGGGGTCATGTTAGTGTCAGGTGCTGCGGGGGCAACATATTAAGGGTTGTATTACTCGATATCATGATAGAAAAAAAAATTGGTCCAAATGAAGATGGAGATTCTTTTCACCCATGAAACAATGATGTACCATTTGGTTCACACTTTCTCTAAAATATTTAGGTTGCTGGTGATGAGAAGGTCAATATGAAAACATATGTAATTTGGCCATTAGATTGTTGTAATTATTATTTTTTTAAAGAGGAACAAGTACCCACATAAAGCTCCTGAATATATAAGGAGAAACTACGTCAGTCACAAAATAGCACTTGTTTAAAATACCCATCTTTAAAAAATATTATCTGAAGGTCAGGTGTTAGTTCTGGTTTGACCTTGCCCCTTTTCCCCATATGTAGACGCTCCAGTTTCATAAGCGCCTCACTTACTGACTCCACAATGAAATGTTAACAAGGAAATTGGAAGTAGACCCAAAGTTTTTGATTAAACAAAGGGAAACTTCAATTTTTTATCGCATTATGTACAAAGCCAGCCTTGAACTGTACTATTAAAGTTAAAAATGCTTGTCAAAGTAAACAAAGGTGTCTCATAAGATCGTGCGGATGAAAGGCTGCTTCACCTAAAATTGTTCCACATTTTCCAGTGGACTGCCTGAAGTATAAGTTTATATTCAGCTGGTGTTGGTGGTGGTGGAGGTGTTAGGTGGGTGGAAGAGGGTGTTCTGTGTCATTGCCATTTTCAATTAATCTTCCAGAATTAAAATGACTACTCCTCCTTTGTCTTGTTAAACATACCACTCTTGAAGCAGACCCTTGATAAACTTGAGAAAATATTTCCCAGCTGGAGTGCATGGCTTCATTGATGATCTTTATTTGAGGTGATCTTGATATTGTTTAACTTGCTCAATATTCATGCTCTGTTATTCCTACATCGCTCTGAATTGCCAGTGGAGCTCGACCGCTATTCCAATCACACATTTTCTGTCCTATTATTTAACTCTTTCATTGTGGTTTCTATTCAAACCCAATCTCAGGAGAATCTTACAATCTGGTGCACCATCCCATCTGCTCTTTCACGCCCACACTTATCCTGGAAATATTAATATAAACATAATTCTGCCTATATTTGAGACAGGTCTCAATCATAGGCTTGAGACTGTTATGGCAGAGGCAAGGTATTCTTTGGGTTGGTAGCTATAATTTAAAGATTGCAAGCTACGAATATCTCCCTTTCTTCATTGCACGGGCAACTTTCACTCTTTAACCTATCATAATTTCTCGTTTCAAAAATGGAGTACATGATTGATTATCTCCCAGGGTTAATCCTCACATACTATCCCTTTTATTAGACTCAAGACTGCTTTCTTAATTGCTACGCTCCAAATGGGGGGAAAGTACAATTAGTATGTGAGGGAGTGAGGCAAGAAAGAAGGTGTGCATAGTAAAAAGTGACAAGCAGGAAAGCATATGCACAATTTACACTTGACGAGGTTTAACTTAACAGATTAGGGATACTATTTTTAACAAACATGGATCTTATCGAACAAAATATTTTCAATGGCACTGTAAATGAAGTATGACACAAGAAGATGGGATAATATAAAAATAGAGCAGGATGAGGGTGAAAGCTAGTTCCACCTTTTGAAACTATCAACATTTTCCTACCGTTTGCAGCCTTCCTAATGACATTCAAACTATGTTTATTTTTCTGACAATCATTGTCCAGGCCTCTGCTGTAGGTAAGGCTGCTTGACTTCCAAAATAAAATGCCGAAATTTACTTATTTTACTGACTAAAAAAAGCAATCCAGCCTCAAGTTCATGTTCTCTAAGGTAGTTTATTCTTTGTGTTCATTAGCAATTGCTAAAAGTCACATTAATTTGTGTGGATCAGTTGTACATTTGAACAATCCTAAATTACATTTCATTAACTTGTTCTCATTTGCAGGATGCAGTTTGCACTGGCAGTAATTGCCCATGTCTAGTTGCCCCAGGAAGGTGACATTTGTCTGTTTGACTGAATTTCTACAATTCTGTGATCAAGGTACTCTCACAATACTGACAGGTTGATTTATCAGAATTTCGATCCTGCAGTTATAGATCGGTGATATCCATGAAAATCTGGACAATGTATGACTTGGAGAAGATCTTATAGGTGATATTGTTCTATCCATTTGCTATCATGTCTGAACTTTGTGGGCTGCAGGTTTGGGAGGAGCTATGAAGAAATCTTGGTGACTTGCTGCAGTGTATTGTTTAAGGTGGCTTTGAACCCAGAATATTTTCCTTTGTCTAGTTGATAGTGGAAGAGCTTCCTTTGAAAGAGATTGGACCAGCAAAAGGAGGGGACCACTTCATACTTACCTGCCCAAATGCAGAAATGCTCGTGGTTCCCACATTAGCCTCATTAGCCACCTCAGAATTGGCAGTACTAACTTGACAGTCAGAACCTTTTACCCAAAGTGAAAATGCCAAAGCGGACCGGGGCTCAAGGTGAGAGGGACAAAGTTTAAAGAAAATGTGCAGGGATAGACTTTTACCCCAAGAGTGATAGATGCCTAGAAAGTGCTGCCGGGGGTGGTAGTGGAGGCAGCTATGAGCAGCATTAAAGAGGCTTTTAGGTAGGGACATGGATATGCAGGGAATGGAGGGACATGGATCACATGCAGGCAGGAGATTAGTTTAATTCAGCATGGACATTATGGGCCAAATGGGGTCTTTCCTGTGCTGTCCTGTTCTATGTTCTCTATTAACGCAAGTTGGCATTTTCACCACATGATAAATATTCTGACTGTCTACCTTATCTATGACTCATAATTTTATGTATTCCTCACAGCCTCCCATCAACCTCCAGTGTTCCAGCCAAAACAATTCAAATCTTGTCCTATGCTGTATTGTTCTATGTTTTATGTTCTCCACTGATGTAAGTCATTCATGATCCTGAGGAACTCCCCAAGAAGAGAGTACATGAAGTGCCCAGTTTGCTGCTGGCAAAGGGAGCTTATATTTAGATTTGTGAATAAACAATTAAACAAATCCTCTCCTCTCTGCTGGTTTTTCTTAAGTGATCTTACAACTGTACCCGCCTGTCTAAGTGACTAGATAGTGTTTCTTTACACTCCTGACGTGTTTTCTCGATACCAAAGAAGACTTGGAGAGCCACTTGAAATATAAAATTAATTTGTTGGCATTGCTTTGGTGGCCATGACATTTGAGTTTCATATCCAGGGGCATACTCAGGATATAGATAGCGGGGAAGCCAAAGATCACAGTTCTATTTTATTATCATGCATTCCCTCCTGTTCATTATTGCCGAGCATTTGTATGGCATTAATGTTACTTAATATTTTCAGCATGAACTTAATTGTGTATGTGGACTGTCCATTCGCTAATAAGTAATGAGCTGAGCTGAATACTGAACAACGATAAGTAAATAGTATCACTTCTGGCCTTGTGAGGTAAGACAAGTCTGTGATAAAGTAGTTGAATGTAATTGGTACTTTCAGGTGCCTCCTTGAAGAAATCCAGACGCAATGTCCTGGAGCAGAGATGATTTCCCTCCAGCAATCACAACAAATCTTTATATGGCTCCTTCATGGTACATTTAAAAAATATTTATCTGATGTCACCTTTCACCTTATCCCTGAAACTGAAGTGTGGTATTCATGGTCGGTGCATACTCAGTGAGCCAAAGGACCTGCTTCTGTTCTGTGTTGCTTTAAATTAACAGCGAAACAGGTAAAATCTGGAGCTGGATGAAATTGGCAGGACTAAACTGAGCACTGGCTGGCATGTTATTTATAACTAAAGGGCATTTAAAAGCATGGCTGACATCTATTCCTGTGATTTTCCGATCATTGTAAATCGGTTGATAGTGTGGCAAATGGCAGGTTTGAATTTGATCTGAATTTTGTGTATATCGTAAGTACGTGCACAATTTTCTCTTTCTTTGATAAATATCAGTGCTGTAATTGTTACTGCGCAACTGAGAACAGAGAATAAGAACAGAGAATTCTAGAAATATTCACGATAGGCACAAAATGCTGGAGTAACTCAGCTATATCGAAACTATATCGAAACTATATCCTATATCGAAACATATAAGATTATTAAGGGGTTGGACACGTTAGAGGCAGGAAACATGTTCCCAATCGATTTATTCACAAAATGCTGGAGTAACTCAGCAGGTCAGGCAGCATCTCGGCAGCATTTTCTTATACAACATGTTCCCAATGTTGGGGGAGTCCAGAACAGGGGGCCACAGTTTAAGAATAAGGGCTAGGCCATTTAGAACTGAGATGAGGAAAAACTTTTTCAGTCAGAGAGTTGTGAATCTGTGGAATTCTCTGCCTCAGAAGGCAGTGGAGGCCAATTCTCTGAATGCATTCAAGAGAGAGCTGGATAGAGCTCTTAAGGATAGCGGAGTCAGGGGGTATGGGGAGAAGGCAGGAACGGAGTACTGATTGAGAAGGGCCGAATGGCCTCCTCCTGCACCTATTGTCTATTGTCTATTATCTCTGGACAAAAGGAAAAGGTAACGTTTTGGGTCGGAACCCTTCTTCGGTCTCTTGTGAATATTGTAATAGAAATATTCAGATGGCCAAGCAGCATCTCAGAAGAAAGAAACAGAGTTAATGTTTCAGGTCAGCGACCTATAATCAGAACCAACAAAGGTTAGAAATCAATAATGATTGTAGTTCCAGAGAAGGTGGGGGTTGGGGGTGCGGGGAGGGAGAGGAAACAAAAGGAATATAAACGATAGGTGAAGACCAACAGAGATAGGCGGAAGTGGTGAAGGCATTGTTAATCACACTGGTCTATCTGGAGAAAGAGTAAATAGGATCAAAAGAATGAAAACAGAGGTAGATGGTAAAAAAAAGAGGGGAATAAACAATCCTGTAACTGTGAGATATAATCCGGAGAAGCAATATATTGCCTATGTTGGAAATCTGAAATAAAAACACAGAATGGTGGAAATATCCAGCTCGTCACACAACATCTGCAGAGTGAGAAACAGAGGTATTGTTTCCCTTTATCGGAATTGCTAAGTCTGATCCAAACTGGAAAAACTGGTTATCTAAAACTGTTCAATTTGATTGAAAGTCTGCAATGCACCTTGCTGGAAGATGAGATGCCCTTCCTCAAGCTTGCTCTGGGCTTCAATGAAAGGTGTAGGAGTTCAAAGACGGAGAGGCCAGAGAGGAAATGGGAGTGGCACAGAGAATTAAAGTGACAGCCAACTGGAAGGTCAGGGTCAACCTTGTAGACTGAACCACAATTTTCTGCAAAGGGACATTTCACTCCATTTTTTTAGCTCTCCTGCAGAGAGGTACATAACTTTTTCTGCAATATATACACCTTGAAAAAATATAGCTGGGACACTATTAGACATGAAAACTTCAGTATTTATTGGAATTATTAGTTTTATTAGCTGGCAGATCTTGCAATTAAGGCATAAATATATCGTAGTGTCAGATGTTATACAGCATGGGAACGGGTCCTTTGGCTCAAATCATCTATTTCAAGCAAGATTTCCATCTGTGCTGGTCTCATTTGTCTGCTTGGCGCATGTCCCCCAAAACCATTTCTGTTCATGAACCTGTCCAAATGTCTCTTAAACATTGTAATTGTACCTGAATCCAGAGCTTGCTCTAGCAGCTCGTTGCATATATCCACCATCTTTTGTGTGAAAAGGTTATCCCTCACGTCCCTTTTAAATTTTTCCCTTCTCACCTTTAACCTATGCCTTATAGTTTTAGACTCCCTCAAAAGACCGACCATCCATCTTATCTATGTCCCTCAGGATTATATAAACCTCTATAAGGTCACCCCTCAGCCTCCTGTGTTCTAGCCTACCAAGCCTTTCTTTCGAACACAAGCCCCCCAATCCTGGTAACATCCTTGTGAATCTTTTCTACACCATTTCTGTGCAAGAGTATGAAGACAAAGTGTCAAGAATGAAAGAGACAATTTAAAGATGGGTCTTAACTCGAAGCGTTGTTTATCCATTCCCTCCACAGATGCTGTCTGTCAGCACTCCAACACTTAGTGTTTTACTTGCAATATCCCAACTAGTCACTGCTTGCCATTTGGAAAATAACCTGTACATACATTTTGTCTGCTCCACTGCGTAAATGGAACCTACTTTGAAAAGGTGCCTCCTCCTCTCTCCGACAATAGATCTGCAACATCCTCTCTTGCTGCATCCTCTGTGATTCCTCCTGCTCTCCATATATCTCCATATCACCATCAATATCTCTCGTTTCCCTTTCCCCTGGCTCTCAGTAAAAAAAAGGGTCTCAACCCGAAAGATCACCTATTCATTTTCTCCAGAGATGCTGTCTGACCTGCTTAGTTACTCCAGTCTTTTGTGTTTATCTTTGGTTTAAACCAGCATCTGCAGTTTGTTCCTACACTGTTTATTCCTACTCTTTGTTCCAGTCCTGTTCTTTATCTATGTCACTGCATAATCCCTAACTCCATGATGTTTTACATTTGCATTAAAATATGTAATTGGGACCATGCAGATATACCACATTTATATTCATATTTTTTTCCCATCTATTCCACCAGATACATCCCTGAAAAATTTCCAGTAAATTTATCAAGCATAACGTCCTTTTAGTATCCATTGGCTGATCCAATTCCTTTCAAATATCCTTTTATTACACTTTAACAATGGATTCTGGATTTGCCCCAGGCTGTGGTCAGGCAATAACACCCCACTTTTGTTTTCCTTCTTTTTGTAAGTATTGAGGTTACATTAGCTACTGACAATCTGTAGGAACCAACCTAATGTTGAAAGGGATGTGGAGGAAGGTACTGCAGATGCGGAGTTAAACCAAAGATAGACACAAAATGCTGGAGTAACTCAGCGGGACAGACAGGATCTCTGGAGAGAAGGAATTGGTGACTAGAGAAGGAATTCATCAGACTAGAATTCCTTCAGACAAGAAGGGTCTCGACCTGGAATGTCACCCATAATTCTCTCCAGAGATACTGCCTGTCCTGCTGAGTAACTCCAACATTTTGTGTCTATCTTAAAGTTGAAAGGGACTATGGTTGGCATGGGCAAGTTGGGCTGAAGGGCCTGTTTCCATGGTGTATGACTGTGACTATGACTGTGAATATTGGAGAATTATCATCAATGCATGCAGTATTATTAAAATAATTTCCTTGAATGCACTAAATGCATTTCTAAATGAGCAATGAATCCTGGACAGACTCACGATGATTCAAAATATAAGATGTGTTTCCTTCAGTACTTATAGGAAATATCCTCCTGCAATATTAAGCTGGACAGAAAACAATTGAAAAAGATTACTGATGGCAAAGTTTTCTGTTTGCCAGTTTGTTGTTGATCATTATTGTTTTAGTCATAAATAGTTGATTCTGTCTTAATCCAATCTATGAGCCAAAGTACTGCAGCAGTATGGTGTAGTATACAGTACTGCATATACTGCATAGAATATAGAACATAATGAAGTACAGCAAAGGAACAGACCTCTCGGCCAACAATCAAACATGATGCCAAGATAAATTAATCTCATCTGCTTGCACATGATCCATATCCCTCCATATCCATGTGCCCATGTAAATGCCTCTTAAACACCACTATCGTATCTGTCTGCACCACCACCCCTGGCTGCCCATTTCAGGCACCATCTGTGTAAAAAACTTGACCCGCGTATTTGCATTAAAATTTGCTCCCTTCACTGTGAAGCTATGCCCTCTAGTTTTTGGCATTTTCACAACACGATAAATGTTCTGACTGTTTACCTTTTCTATGACTCTCATAATTTTATATGCTGCTCTCAGTCTCCCTTCAACCTGCTGCGTTCCAGACAAAACAATCTAAGTCTGTCCAACCTCTCCTTGTAGCTAATACCCTCTAATCCAGGCAGCACAATGGTAAACCTCTTCTGCCCCATCTACAAAGCGTCCACATCCTTCTTGTAGTGGGGTGACCAGAACTGCACGTAATGTTCCAAATCAGGCCTAACAAGAGACCGATAAAGCTGCATCATGACTTCCGGACACTTGCACAATGCCTCCATCAATGAAGGCAAGTGTATGATAGCCTGCTTTACCACTCTATTTTGTGGTATTGCCACTTTCAGGGAGCCTATGGACTTGGACCCCAAGATCACTCTGTGCATTAATGCTGTGAAGGGTCTTGCCATTAATCGTATACTTTCCCCTTAGATTTGACCTCTCAAAGTGCACAGAAATGGCATCACAGTGGTGCAATTGGTAGAACGGCTGCCTCACTGCACCAGAGACCTGGGTTTGATCCTGACCTTGGGTGCTATCTGTACAGAGTTTACACATTTCCCCGGTGACCTTATGGGTTTCCTCCCTTATCTCAAAGAGGTGCAGGTTTTTAGGATAATTTTCCTGATGTGTCCTAGTTTTTCTAATGTGTCCACCTTCCTCTTGGACTCCCCCAGATGGCCTTCCACCCTCTTTAGGTCTTTTCATTTCTAACTGTGTGATATTAACCATCTCAACTGTTCCACTCGCCTTACCCACTCTAACCTCACCCCCTCTGAATGTAAAGCTCTGCAGCAACTCCAACGTTATCATCAAACCCGCCGACAAGGGAGTTGCCGTGGTAGTCTGGCAAGATTACCTCTAACGTACTGAGGCCAGGCGACAGCTCTCGGACACCTCCTCCTACTTACCCTGGACCATGATCCCACAGATGAACACCAGGCCATAATTTCGCAGACAATTTCTGAATTTATCACTTCCGGCTGTCTGCCCTCCACAACCTCCAATCTTCTTGTTCCTCACGGCCCGGTTTTACCTTCTCCACAAAATCCATAAGTACAGTTGCCCTGTAAGACCCTTTGATTCCGCCTGCTCCTGTCCCACTGAAATCTTTTCTATGTACCTCAACTCCATCCTATCCCCTGGTCCAATCCCTTCTGACCTATGTCCAAGAGATGAGAAAACATTTCTTCACACAGAGAGAGATGAGAAAACATTTCTTCACACAGAGTGGTGAGTCTGTGGAATTCTCTGCCACAGAAGGTAGTTGAGGCCAGTTCATTGGCTATATTTAAGAGGGAGTTAGATTTGGCCCTTTTTGCTAAAGGGATCATGGGGTATGGAGAAAAGGCAGGTACAGGTTACTGAGCTGGATGATCAGCCACGATCATATTGAATGGCGGTGCAGGCTCGAAGGCCCGAATGGCCTACTCCTGCACCTATTTTCTATGTTTTCTATGTTTCTATACCTCACCTTCCCTTTGTCTCTTCAGTGACTTCTGTTTTCCAGGCCCCCTTTCCCTCATGTTTACTATGGACGTTCAATCACTCTACACCTCCATCCCCCACCAGGAAAGCCTTAAAGCCCTCTGTTTCTTCATCAATTGCAGAACCAGCCAATTTCCCTCTACTAACACTCTCCTCCACCTAGTGGAGCTGGTCCTCACTCTCAACAACTTCTCTTTCGACTCCTCCCACTTCCTCCAAATCAAAAGCATGGGCCCCAGCTATGCCTGCCTCTTTGTAGTGTACGTCGAACAATCCCTGGTCCAGGCATACACTAACCCTATCCCTGTACTCTATCTTCATTACATTGACATCTGTATCGGTGCTACCTCCTGCACCCATTCAGAACTCATAGACTTCATTATCTTCTCCACCAATTTCCATCCTGCACTCAATTTCACTTGAACCATCTCCGACACCTCCCTCCACTTTCTTGATCTCACCATCTCCATCAAAGAAGGTAGGCTATCGACTGCCATCTATTATAAACCTACTGACTTCCACAACTATTCCGACTCTGCTTCTTCCCACCCTGCTTCCTGCAAAGGCTCTGTCCCCTACTCCCAATTCCTCCATCTAGATGAGGTGTTCCATACCAGAACATTCAAGATGTCCTCATTCTTTAGGGAATGGAGGTTCCTCTCTTCTATCGTAGATGAGGCTTTCGCATGTATCTCCTCGGTACTCTGTAGCTCCGCTCATGCTCGCCCTCCCCTCAGTCGCAACGAGGTCAGAGACCGCCTAACTCTCACCTTTCACCCCATCAGTCGTCGCGTACAGCACATAATCCTCCAACATTTTCGGCACTTCCAACCGAATCCTACCACTAGAGATCTTCACCCCTTTCCGGTTACCGCAGAGACCGTTCCCTCTGCAACTCCCTGGTTAACATCTCTTCCCACCCAAACAACCCGCTCCCTATGTAATACACCCTGCAATCTGAGGAGATGCAACGCCTGTCCCTATACCTCCTCCCACGACTCTGTCCTAGGGCCCTGACAGTCCTTTCAGATGAGGCAGCGGTTCACTTGCACCTCCTCCAACCTCATCTACTGTATCTGCTGTTTTAGGTGTGGACCTATATATCAAAGAGACCAAGCATAGACTGGCCAATCGTTTTGTTGAACATCTTCCCTCAGTCTGTCTTGGGCTACACAACCTTCCAGTTGCTAAACACTTTAACTCCCCTTCCCATTCCCATACTAACCTTTTTATCCTGGACCTGCTCCATTGTCAGAGTGAGGCCAAATGCAAATTGGATGGCCTTGATTTGTCCTTTTGCATCCCTTTCATTAAACAAGGAACTACAGATAATGGTTTACAAAAAAGGACACAATGTGCTGGAGTAACTCAGCAGGTTTGATTGCATCTCTGGGGAAGATTTATCGGTAATGCTTTGGTTTGGGACCCTTCTTCAGTCTGAGAGTCACGTATTCATGTTCTCCAGAGATGCTGCCTGACCACTGAGTTACTCCAGCACTTTGTGTCCTTTTTGTAAACCTCACGCTTGTTTGATTGTTGATTTCCTAGCACTATCCATGCGGGTATCTATTTATTTACCTTTGGTTACAGTCTTTTGTTAAAGGGGGCAGGTATTTCTGCAGTTTGCTGGTGTTAATGCTTCTGTTCTCAACCTTCCTCCTGTGCATTAAGAATGTATAGAAGGTGTAAATGACATTGTAATGGGGCCTTCGTTGCCAATGTCTTATACTTTTGAACAGCAATGAAGAAATTTAATGGAAGAACATTGAAATAGTGGTACTGGCTGAAAATGGATGTGAAAGTCTACCACAGAGGGATTGTAAACAAGAGAAAGGAAATATTAAATACCACAAAAATGGGGTAAAACTGAATATTAGAAAAGCAAGATATAAGATTTGAATATCTAATTTACTAAATTGTTGAATTTATTGTTGAGTCCTGAAGGATGACAGAAGATGTGCTTCTGGAACTCTTATTTATAGTAAAAGAGTGCAGCAGGGGGAATATTGTGATGGGAAGGGAGTGTGTGATGGGGACTTAAAGGGTCACCCTTGCTGAATGAATAGAGATGTTCTGCAAAGGTGTACTGAAATCTGTGGTTGGTATCCTCAACATAGTGGAGACTGCATGGTTGCTACTAAAGGCACTACAGGAAAGTAGAATGCTGCTTCACTTGAGTCCCTGGAATACAGGAAGGGATGAAATAAATAGGAAGATTTTCATCCCCTGCATTTGGATGGGAAGAAGAATGGATATTGGTGGAGACGAAAGAGCAGACCTGACTATCATGAAAAGATCAGCCTCTTTTTAATGCTAAAAGTGGAGGAGGAGATTTATGTGTTCATTTGAAAATATTTGAAATTATGGGGTATGGATGTTGGTGGGTTTGGAAGATGAGGAGAAGAGTGGAAGGAGAGATTTGGGAGCAGCAGTGTGGGCAAAACCATGGTTGAGGAAGACGGAAGGAAGAATGAGAACACTGGTGTGAAAGGTGGGGCTGCCAGAATCGAGATAACAGAGACAGGGTAGATGGGAGAATGAAATGGAGTCATTACAGGAAGTAGGATGGAAGGAGATACTTGCAGTGAGTGGTCTTGCAGCAGATCCTGGTTAATAAATAATTCCTTGAACTAGAGATAAGGAATTTAGTTTAGTTTAGTTTAGTTTAGTTTAGTTTAGTTTAGTTTAGTTTAGTTTAGTTTAGTTTAGTTTAGTTTAGTTTAGTTTAGTTTAGTTTAGTTTAGTTTAGTTTAGAGATACAGCGGGGAAACAGGGCCTACGTCCCACTGAGTCCATGCCGACAAGCAATCCCCGTACACCAACACTATCCTACACACTAGGGACAATTTACAATTTGTACCGAAACCAATTAACTTACAAAACCTGTACGTCTTAGGAGTATGGGTGGAAACTGCAGCACCTGGGGGAAACCCACATGGTCACGTACAAACTAAATACACAGAGAACCTGAAGTCAGGATCGAACCTGGTTCTCTGGTGCTGTAAGGAGAAACTCTATCGCTGCCTCACCATGTTACCCCAATTGGAAAAGGAAACAGAGTCGGAGAATGGACAAGTAAATTGGCTAAGTAAATCCGTCTGAATCTATAATTTGTTTACTGGCATTCACAATATCAGTAATTAAAACAAAACAATTTGTGAGCTCTAATGAGAATCATTTTAGTTCTGTGTCTTAATTTATGAAAACAGTGTCAGAGAAATATAGATACATTGTTATACCTTACAATGTGATAAAACATTAAATTGACAGACATCTATATGCTAAAGCTCATAAAATATGCCATTATCCTCTTCCAAATGGGTGAACAACAATTTTAATTTGATAACCTCATTATTGGCTGCTTCCAAGCAAAATATTATTTTTGTATTCACTCTATCAATATGTTTCACAATTTAAAAAAAATAACTGAAATAAATCTCTACTTTGTTTTTTTCTCTTTCAAACGAAATGATCCAATGATCTCAACTCACCTCATAGCTCTGGTTTGCCATCTATACGTTCTATCGAGTTTTGATTTAGATGAAAATCCTACCTGACCGACCTCCTCCACAGGCACACTCCCACCTGCACCCTCCGCTCTGCCGCTGCCAATCTCCTATCCCCCCACATCCGGACTAAACTCAGATCCTGGGGGGACAGGGCTTTCTCCATCGCTGCTCCCACCCTATGGAACTCACTACCCTAAACCGTTAGAGACTCCTCCACACTCACCACATTCAAAACATCGCTGAAGTTTCACCTGTTCAGTACTGCCTTCAACCACTGAAGGTCACCTCACCTTCTGTCTCCTTTCTCTGTTCATTTATTTATTTACTTATTTATCTATTTATTCATTTCCCTATGTTCTCAAAATCTCTGTAAAGCGTCTTTGAGTATATGAAAAGCGCTATATAAATAAAATGCATTATTATTATTATTATTATGATCAAATGACAAGAGAAAGGTTTATAGTTTATGAAAGGTGTTGTATCCATTCAATTTTAAAATAAAATTAAATTTGATGTATAATGTATATTGAATTATAATTATTGGAAATTTTATTTGTCTAAAAGAAGAGAAGGTTTGGATAATTATACTAGTGTGAAAGGAAATTATTTTTGCAGTCGCAATATTTTCTCAGTCAATGAGTAGCCATTACAGCAAAGAAGGAAGGGTTAATTACACCAGTTCTAAGTAACAAAGTAAACCCTACAGGTAACCCCAAAACATCTGTGACATGCTGGTCACAATGTATTTATATTCAATGTTAAAAAAAAAGCAAATTATTTTTATTTATTATTTCAAGATGGTTTGTATACAACATCAGGGATGTGATGTTGAGGCTCTATAAGGTGCTGGTCAGGCCGCATTTGGAATATTGTGAACAGTTTTGGGCACCATATCTGAGGAAGGATGTACTGGTTCTGGAGAGGGTCCAGAGGAGGTTTACAAGAATGATCCCAGGAATGAGTAGGTTAACCTACGATGACCTACGTTTGTCGGCACTGAGCCTGTACTCGCTGGAGTTTAGAAGAATGAGGGGGGACCTCATTGAAACATACAGAATAGTGAAAGGCTTGGATAGAGTGGATGTGGAGAGGATGTTTCCACTAGTGGGAGAGTCTAGGACTAAAGGTCATAGCCTCAGAATTAAAGGACTGTAGGGACATAGGGATTGGCCAGGTAATAGAACCCTCGGATTGGGTTACGGTCACGGGGTGAGGAAGCGCGGGGTATTTAAATGCTTGGCGCCAAACGTTAGATTAGAGATTAGATTAGTGAGTGAAGTTAGTGTTCGTCCAGAAAGAAGTCTGTTGCGTTTGTTACGGGTTTTATACCAATAAAGTATTTGGATAATACCACTCGTCTGGACTCACTACATTGGTGACCTCGAACGTAGGAAGAAAGCAGCAGCATGTCGCAGGCGGGAGCGAGCGCGGGCGAAATCCATCTACCACCGTTCTGGGCCCATCAGCCGCACCTGTGGTTTGTGCAGGCAGAATCACAGTTCCATCTTAAAAAGGTGGAGGAAGACCAGGAGAAGTACCACCACCTGGTGAGCTGGCTGCAGGCGGAGGTGGCTGCGCGGGTCAGCCGATACCTGACCAGTCCACCCCAAACGAACCAGTATGTGGGGCTCAAGAAGCTCCTGCTGCGGACCTTCGGCTGGGCCCAGAGCCAGCGGGCTCTGAAGCTCCTCCATTTGCCAGACCTGGGGCAGCGGCTGCCGTCGGAGCTGATGTCCGAGATGCTGGCTTTGGCGGGCGACCATCAGCCGTGCATGATATTCGAAGCGGCCTTCCGGGAGAAGCTACCTGGGGACGTCAGGTTGGTGTTGGCAGACGTCCCTTTTGAAGATCCGGTAGCGTTCGCCGAGAAGGCCGACACGCTCGTGAGGGAACGCAACGCCCGAGACGGCTCCGTTAACCGGGTCTCGAGGCCCAGCGGCAGTCGGGGGTGCGGCCGGGAGAGCGACGCATCGGCCGCTATTGCGCAGCCGGCCCGCCAAGAGAGGGCGGCGGCGCCTGTTCATTGGCAGCGGGCTCGACCAACAGAGCCGGATAGGCGTGGCTGGTGCTCTTTCCATCGGCGGTGGGGCAGCGAGGCACGAAGCTGTAGATCCCCATGTTCGTTTCCGGGAAACGCCTGGGCCGATCGACTGTAGAGGCAGTCTCGGTTGGCCGTAACCACCGCCTCTACGCTACGGATCAGAGTACCGGGATCGTTTTCCTAGTGGATACGGGAGCGGTCGTAAGTATTGTGCCCCCCTATGACTGTGAAGTTCGAGTGGGGGAAAAGGGCCCGCCCCTAATTGCAGTGAATGGTAGCACCATCCGTACATATGGTAAAAGGACCATGTCCCTGTCCTTCGAGTCCAGGACTTACCGTTGGGAATTCATCGTTGCGGATGTGGGCCAGGCCATATTGGGGGCAGATTTCCTATGGGCGTTTTCCTTGGTCGCAGACGTCCGAGGGAGGGGCCTACAACCCTCGGCTGATGTACGGCCTCGGGGTACTGGGCCAGAGGCTTCTACAAGCGCCGCCCCACCCAGCCTAGTTATCCAGTCCATTACCACGGCTCCCGGTCAGTTCGATGCGGTCCTGGCCGACTTCCCGCAGCTCCTCGTCCAGCGTTTTGATTCACCTTCGGAGAAGCACGGGGTTGTCCATTCCATTCCAACCGAAGGGCCGCCAGTTTTTGCCCGGGCGCGGCGCCTCCCACCCGACAAGCTGGCCAGGGCGCGAGAGGAGTTCCTAAACTTGGAGAGGTTGGGAATTATTCGGCCTTCGAGTAGTCCGTGGGCCTCCCCCTTGCACATGGTTTCCAAAGCATCTGGGGGGTGGAGACCATGTGGTGACTTCCGTCGACTCAACACGGCAACACGGCCGGACCGCTATCCGATTCCACACATTCAGGACTTTTCAGCTAGCCTGGAGGGGGCGACAATATTTTCAAAAATTGATTTGGTGCGGGGATACCATCAGATCCCGGTCCACCCGCCGGACATTCCGAAAACAGCGACCATCACCCCGTTCGGACTGTTTGAGTGGTTGCGTATGCCTTTCGGCCTTAAAAATGCAGCTCAGGCATTCCAGCGTTTGATGGACCGGGTGGGTCGAGGGTTGCCGTTTGTCTTTATTTATCTAGACGATATTTTGATTGCCAGCCGTTCGGTCCAGGAGCACTTGGTCCACCTCCGCACGGTGTTCCAGAGGCTGCAAGACCATGGCCTGATTCTCCATCCGGACAAGTGCCAATTCGGCCTGTCCGCGGTGGATTTTTTGGGTCACCGGGTTACTCCGGCCGGTGCCACTCCTTTACCAGCTAAGGTGGACGCGGTCCGCTCTTTCCCCCGCCCGACTACCATCAAGGGCTTGCAGGAGTTCATGGGCATGGTCAATTTCTATCATCGGTTCGTGCCTGCAGCAGCTCGGGTTATGCGCCCCCTTTTTCAATGTCTCGCAGGTAACCCCGCGGAGTTGGTATGGTCCGTAGCTGCGGAGACGGCTTTTGTTGCGGTCAAACAGGCTCTCGCCAACGCCACCATGCTGGTGCACCCGCGCTCCTCCGCCCCCACAGCTCTGACGGTGGACGCCTCAGACGTGGCGGTGGGTGGGGTTTTGGAGCAGCAGGTCGATGGTAATTGGCAGCCTCTGGCGTTTTTCAGCAGGCAGCTCTCTCGAGCGGAGCTCAAGTACAGTGCATTCGATAGAGAGCTCCTGGCCCTTTATTTAGCAGTCCGCCACTTCCGTTATTTTTTAGAAGGCCGTTCTTTCGTGGCCTACACGGATCACAAACCTTTGACATTCGCTTTTGCTAAGGTTTCTGATCCGTGGTCGGCTCGCCAGCAGCGGCACCTAACCCTCATTTCGGAGTTTACGACCGATGTCCGTCATATTGCGGGTAGGCTGAATGCCGTTGCTGATGCCCTGTCCCGGCCGGCCATTCCCTCCGTAGCCGTGGTTGGTAAACATGTGGATTTCCAGGAGCTAGCGGAGGCTCAGCGCCTGGAAGGAACTGCCGCGGTGTACGCCTCCACAACCTCGGGACTGCGTTTAGAGCAGTTGGCGTGTGGCCCCACAGGTATCAAGTTGTGGTGCGACGTTACTCTCCCACGCCCTCGCCCGATGGTGCCTGCCGCTCTGCGGCGCAAGGTTTTTGAGGCCATTCATGGCCTGGCACATCCGTCCATCAGGGCGACTTCAGCCATGGTGGCTGACCGGTTTGTCTGGCATGGCCTGCGAAAGCAGGTGGCAGCCTGGGCACGCGCCTGCATTCCGTGCCAGACCTCCAAAGTCCATCGTCATGTCCAGCCCCCATACCAGAGATTCGAGGTTCCCCCCGCCCGTTTTTTCCACATCCATGTGGATTTGGTGGGTCCATTGCCCTATTCTAGGGGTTACACTCATCTACTGATGGTGGTTGATCGGTTCACTCGTTGGCCGGAGGCGCTCCCGTTGTCGGACACCTCGGCGGCCTCCTGTGCACGGGCCCTGGCGTTGCATTGGGTGGCTCGTTTCGGGGTCCCGGCTATCATCACTACAGATCGGGGAGCCCAGTTCACCTCGTCTCTCTGGGCCGCGCTGGCACAGCTGTATGGTGCTCGATTACAGCAGACCACCGCCTATCATCCCCAAGCCAACGGGATGGTTGAGCGTTTCCATCGGCAGCTGAAGGCGTCCCTCTGTGCTCGCCTGACTGGCCACGATTGGGCTGACCAGCTGCCTTGGGTCCTCCTCGGCATCCGTACGGCCCCGCGGGCTAAGCTGGGCACATCTTCGGCCGAGCTCGTCTATGGTTCGCCCCTGCGGGTGCCGGGCGACATTCTCCTTTCCACTCCCGCCTTGCCGCCATCCGTCACGTCAGTCTTGGGCTCCCTCCGGGAACGGGTGGGTTCTCTGGCTCCAGTCCCCACCTCTAGTCACGGAAGCACAGCAGTTCACGTTCCTTCGGAATTGCGGAGCTGTGATTTCGTGTTTCTTCGGAAAGATTGCCACCGTCCCCCTCTCCAGCCGGTTTACCAGGGCCCGTTCCAGGTGCTCAAAAGAGGGACTGTAACCTTCACCTTGCAGGTAGGAAATCGTCAGGAGCTGGTTTCAGTGTCCCTTCTCAAGCCGGCCCATTTAGACCAGGACCTCCCCGTGTCGGTGGCTCAGCCGCCGCGCCGGGGCCGGCCTGTGGCTGCTCGACTGGTCCCGTCAGCGGCGCCCAGTTTACCACCTCTTGGGCCTCTGCCGCCTATGGTTGGTCCCGGGCTGCCGTTGTTCATCAAGTGCCCCCCTTCACCTGCACCCTCCGCTCCAGTGGACCCCCCATCGCCTCCAGCGGCGGCGTCCACCCCGCCTCCTGTCACGCTGGGGGTATCGGTTTCCCCCATCCGTACACGTTCTGGGCGGGAGGTTCGGCCGCCCGTGAGGTATGGTTTCGAGGGTTCTGGGGGGGGTCATGTAGGGACATAGGGATTGGCCAGGTAATAGAACCCTCGGATTGGGTTACGGTCACGGGGTGAGGAAGCGCGGGGTATTTAAATGCTTGGCGCCAAACGTTAGATTAGAGAGTAGATTAGTGAGTGAAGTTAGTGTTCGTCCAGAAAGAAGTCTGTTGCGTTTGTTACGGGTTTTATACCAATAAAGTATTTGGATAATACCACTCGTCTGGACTCACTATTTTAGGAAGGAGATGAGGAGAATTTTCTTTAGTCAGATGGCGGTGAATCTGTGGAATTCTTTGCCACAGAAAGCTGTGGAGGCTGTCAGTGGATATTTTTAAGGCAGAGATAGATAGATTCTTGATTAGTACGGGTGTCAGAGGTTATGGGGAGAAGACCGGAGAATGGGGTCAGGAGGGAGAGATGGATCAGCCATGATTGAATGGCGGAGTAGGCTTTATGGACCGAATGGCCTAATTCTACTCCTATTCCTTATGACCTTATGACCTTAGAAAGTAAATTTTGTGCTAGTATAAAATAGATGCAAACATTAGAAAATTGAGTCATAGATCAAATTCAAAAAGACAAAAATAAAATGTGCCAATGATGTAAATGCCAGTAAAGTGTAAAGGCTCTGTAGTTCAATGATAATCATGGTCGTGAAATTACTTTAAAAGAAAAAGGAAAGAATGGAGTATGATTTGTCTCACTTTTCAGTCTTTATTTCACTCAAGTACACAGGAAACCCATGACTCATTTGATGGCACTGTTGCCTTTGTGTCAGATAATGTAAACGAGTGCATGACGGTCAGAGTGGACTCGGTGGGATGAAGTTTCTGTTCCCATGCTGTATGGCTCTACCATCCTATGATGTCCTAGACATCATTTTCTGCTTACTCAATGTTACAAACTAAGGAAGTGTGTAACTATCTGCATTATTGGATTGCTGTTTATAGGAGCAAAAAGGGTTGTTTATGTCTCCTACATTGCAATTGTGAATACAATTCTAAAATACATCCTTGGTTGTAAAGAGGAGTGGGATAACCTGTGGCTGTGGGATAACCTCACTGGAATAACCTGAAAAGCACGACATAAATACAAGGTTTTCTATTGTATAGTTGAACCACTTGGGGAAAGTGGGTGGAAAGAGAGGTGGGAGGGGAAGGGGTTATTATTTGAAGAGGAATGCTTGTAACAATAGACAATAGACAATAGGTGCAGGAGTAGGCCATTCGGCCCTTCGAGCCAGCACCGCCATTCAATGTGATCATGGCTGATCATTCTCAATCAGTACCCCGTTCCTGCCTTCTCCCCATACCCCCTGACTCCGCTATCCTTAAGAGCTCTATCCAGCTCTCTCATGAATGCATTCAGAGAATTGGCCTCCACTGCCTTCTGAGGCAGAGAATGCCACAGATTCACAACTCTCTGACTGAAAAAGTTTTTCCTCATCTCAGTTCTATATGGCCTACCCCTTATTCTTAAACTGTGGCCCCTTGTTCTGGGTTGCTCAAACATAAGAATATGGGTGGCACACTGGCACAGCGGTAGAGTTGCAGCCTTACAGTGCCGGAGACCCGGGTTCGATCCTGTCCATGGCTGCTGCCCGTATGGCGTTTGTACATTTTCCCTGTGATTGCTTGGGTTTTCTCCGGGTGCTCCGGTTTCCTCCCACGCTCCAAAGACGTACAGGTTTGTAGGTTAATTGGCTTCAGTAAAAATTGTAAATTGTTCCTTGTGTGTAGTGCGCAGGTTGATCGATGACCAGCATGGACTTAGTGAGCCGAAGGCCCTGTTTCTGTGTTGTATCTCTAAAAAACATAGAACATAGAAGTGTACAGCACAGAGGCAGATCCTTCGGCCCACAACGTCTGTATCAAACATGAGGCCAAGCTAATCTAAATTTCTCCTGCACCTGACCCATATCTTTCCATTCTCTCCATATCCATGTGCCTTTCTAAAAGTCTCTTACAAGGCACAGTTGAACGCCTCCACCACCAACCGAGAGCGAGTTTGAGGCACCACCACTCTGTGTAAAAAAAACTGCACACACACATCTCCTTTAAACTTTGCCACTCTCACCTTCAGGCTAAGCCCTCTAGTCCTTGACATTTCCACCTTAGAGAAAATGTTTTAACTGCCTTCCCTATCCTGCCTCGCATAATTTAAGAATAAAAAATTAACTGGGATGTGGCTGTTTTTATTTGAAAATTCCAAGGAAATTTGAAAAATAATAATCCAAAAGCCTCTGGAAAAGTTTATACCAGACTCATACCAAATTTATATTAAATTTATAACTGTAATTTATACCTTGCAGCGCCAGAGACTCTGTGACTGTGTGGATTTTCTCCAGGTGCTTCAGTTGCCTCCTACACTCTAAAGACATACAGGTTTATTAGGTTAATTGACAGGTAAAATTGTTAAAAAATGGTCCTAGTGTGTAGGATAGTGCTAGTGTTTGAGGTGATCACTGGTCAGCATGGACTGGATGGGCCTAAGGGCCTTTCCATGTTGTATCTCTAAAGTCTAAAAGTTAGAGATGAAAGACATGGGGTTAAATGAGGAGATGAATTAGTAATTCTAAACTCTATTAAAAAAAAATTAGATTTTAGATTCTACAGCGCGGAAACAGGCCCTTTCGGCCCACCAAGTCCGTGCCGCCCAGCGATCCCCGCACATTAACACTATCCTACACACACCAGGGACAATTTTTACATTTACCCAGTCAATTAACCTGCAAACCTGCACGTCTTTGGAGTGTGGGAGGAAACCGAAGATCTCGGAGAAAACCCACGCAGGTCACGGGGAGAACGTACAAACTCCATACAGACGGTGCCCGTAGTCAGGATCGAACCTGAGTCTCCGGCGCTGCATTCGCTGTAAGGCAGCAACTCTACCGCTGCGCCACCGTGCCGGTAAGCAATTGAAGAAATTGCAATTACTAAGCAATTGAAGAAAACACAAATTAAGCACACCCAGTTAGCATATATATTAAAAAAGTAAAGGAAATTTAGTTCTAAATAAGCAGTGGGTAATGAATAGTTATAGAATTAACTTGGATAGGGATACACTGGAGTACCAAGAGTAAAATGCAGCTTCTAGTTTAAGTTTCTTGGGTTAAAGGAATTGGTGAGTAAATGTATACTGTACCTCCATCTGTAACAGATCTAAATGATCTGAACAGAAGATTATTGAAATAATCTTGATACAGAGGGACGGGATGAGGCAGAAGCACAATAAAATAAAATATAATAAGTAGAGCAATAAAGAATTCTGAACAATTGCAAGATAAACTAATGCAAAACAGATACATGGTGGATACAGTTATACATAGAAAGAGATTAAATGGTATAATTTGGATGGTAATCTGGAAAAAAAATTGCATCGTAACTGTTTAGATTTTAAATGAGTAGAGGCAGAAGACATTTGATGTGTATCGCTCAGTTGGTGCAAAATGTATATTAAGCAGATAGGACCTTCATTAAAACAAACTAAATAGAGGTACTTAAACATTTCAGTACATTGGACCATTTTTGGAGTATTATGTATAATTTGGGTAACCAGTTATGGGAAAAGATTTAAAAATAATAGAAAGGAGATTGTGTAGATTTAGCAGATATTAGAGTGTGTAGATTTAGCAGATATTAGAGTGTGTAACTGTAATGAGAGAATTGGAAGTTAGCAATTTAGGTTATAAAGGATTGCAAGAAAAGTATTTTCTCTGATAATCTGGTGTTTTGGGGTGATATAAAATGAAGATAATCACAAGGAGTTAAACTGGGACTATAAAAAAATCTCTGTGTGGAATGTGGTACCTATATAGTGTTCATCACCATTAGTCATCATTGAAGCAGCGTCTATTTTGTTTTAAATGGCAATTAGTGGCTTGAGAAATTAGATCAATTAAAGGATGAGAGCAGTGAATGAACAGAACAGGAGAACTGGATTAAGTGGTTTATGTTGGAAAAAAACCCAATGTAAATTTGTTGGTCTGAGCCACTTGTTTCTCTCCTGTCCGGTAACATTCAACCATGTCTATGAATAGAATAAATGATCGGGGACTTGGCATGAACACAAACAAAATTCCACCAGACAGTGCTTGCCAGAGAGATCATTCCATTTACCACTGCCTTTTACTTACTGTATGTCAAGCCAGATGGTGGGCTAATTTTATTAACCCAGGAGCTTGCTTAAAAGCCTCACAAACACCTTCAGAAAGTTAAAAATTATATTCACCAATTCTATCTACTTTCTTGGCTACACGTCCAAAAAATGTCATTGGATTTATGAAACATGAATCGCTGTACCGTTATTTTATTTATGATTCTAAGTTTTTTATGTAAGCATTAATTATATACCCAAACATGCGTAATGGCAATTCATACTGTACATGTTGGATAACTGCACAATTCATATTTCATTACTCTATAATATTAAGGTCACATTTCCTACTTTGCTATCATCAGTACAATTTATATATTTATGAATCCCCTATAAATATCAGCCAGTACTTTACCTATTTTCTTGCATTTTTTATCATGATTCTACTATGAATTTAATCTAGGACTGATGTGCTGAAAACACTTTGGAAAGATTCCTACTCAAGGTAATTATTAATTTGATGTCCTTACGCATAAATAATAGTCAAGATTTGGCAATAAAAGTTGATTTGGTTGTACCAAAATTTGGTAAATTATGTTCATCCTTATATACTGACCATCAGTCAGAGTATTGAGTATAAAAGTTGGGAGGTCATGTTGCAGTTGTATAAGACGTTGGTGAGATCGCATTTAGAATATTGTGTTCAGTTCTGGGCACCATGTTATAGGAAAGATATTGTCAAGCTTGAAAGGGTTCAGAAACGATTTACGCGGATGTAGCCAGGACTAGAGGGTGTGAGCTATAGGGAGAGGTTGAGTAGGCTGGGTCTCCATTCCATGGAGCGCAGGAGGATGAAGGGTGATCTCATATGGTGTACAAAATCATGAGAGGAATAGATCGGGTAGATGCACAGAATCTCTTCCCCAGATTAGGGGAATTGAGGAACAGAGGACAGAGGTTCAAAGTGAAGGGGAAAAGATTTAATAGGAATCCGAGGGGTAATGTTTTCACACAAAGGATGGTGGGTTTATGGAACAAGCTGCCAGAGGAGATAGTTGAGGCTGGGACTATCCCATCGTTTAAGAAACAGTTAGACAGGTACATGGATAGGACAGGTTTTGAGGGATATGGACCAAGTGCAGGCAAATGGGGCTGGTGTATTTGGGACATTGTAGGGCCTTGTGGGCAAGTTGGGGCCTGTTTCCACACTGTATCACTCTATGACTGTATCACTCTATGACCTGGGTGGAATTCTATATCAATTTGGCCAATTCAATTTAGTTACTTGCTAAATACTAATGCAGTTATAAATCACACATAAGGTCTTATTCTATTTGCACACACCAATGGCAACACAACACATAGCATGAATTGCCATTATGCATGTTTGGCTATATAATTAATGTTTACATAAAAAACTTAGAATCATAAAATAATGTTAAAACATATGTTCCATATGCACACACCAAACATTATACAAAGGAAATTGAATTTAATATAATGTATAGCATGCCAATGTTGCTCAAACAACTGCTTATTGTTCCTGATGTATAAATACTTCAAATTATAACATATGTCATAGTCATAGTCATAGAATCTTACAGTGTGGAAACAGGCCCTTCGGCCCAACTTGCCCACACCGACAAACATCTACACTAATCCCACCTGCCTGCATTTGGCCCATATCCCTCTAAACATGTCCTATCTATGTACCCGTCCGAATGTTTGTTAACTTTGTGATGCTACCTGCCTCAATTACCTCCTCCAACAGCTTGTTCCATACACCCACCAGCCTCTGTGTGAAAATCTTATCCCTCAGGGTCCTATTAAATCTTTTCTCCTCCCCTTAAACCTGTGCCCTCTGGTTCTCAATGTACTCTGGGCAAGAGACACTGTGTGTCCACCCGTTCAATTCCTCGCATGATTTTGTGTACCCTCTAAAAGATCACCCCTGATCTTCCTAAACTACAAGGAATAGAGTCCGACCCTACTCAACCTCTCTCTATAGTTCAGGTCCTTGAGTCCTGGCAACATCCTTATATATCTTCTATGCACCCTTTCCAGCTTGACAATATCTTTTAACAAGGTGCCCAGAACTGAACACAATACTCGAACATCAATCTGAAGAAGGGTCTCGACCCAAAACGTCACTCAAACTTTCTCCCGCCAGAGATGCTGCCTGACCTGTTGTTACTCCAGCATTTTGTGTCTACCTTTGATTTAAACCAGCATCTACAGTTTTCTTTCCTACACAATACTCTAAATGTTGCCTCAACAACATCTTATATAGCTGCAACATGAACTCCCAACTTCTATAGCTAACACTCTGATTGATGACGGCCTTTTTGACCACCCTAACTTCACTTTCAGAGAACTATGTACATGCACTCCTACATCTCTCTGCTGTACAACACACCCCAGAACCCTACCATTCACAGTGTAGGTCCTGCCCATGTTAGTCTTCCAAATTGCAACACCTGACATTTCTATGTATTAAACTCCATCAACCATTCCTCAGCACACTTGTCCAACCGATCAAGATCCTGCTGCAATTTTTGACAACAATCTTCACTATCTACATTACCACCCACTTTAGTATCATCTGCATTGTTGATGTGAAGTAAACATCGTGTGAAGTAAAATAGTACAATAGTCCAATCTTATCCTGTAACATTGTACAGTTCAATTTACTCCAATCTTCCTTGTCATAATGCTTGAATGAATGGGACATGGTGATATCATTTTGCAGATTTAGTTCAAAATGACGTGGAAATGTTTAAAAACCTCATGATTCGGGATGTAATTTTTTAAACATAAGAATGACCTAATCTCCAGAGATGCTGGAGTAACTCAGCAGGTCAGGCAGCATCTAGGAGAGAAGGAATGGGTGACGTTTCGGGTCGAATCTCGACCCGAAACGTCACCCATTCCTTCTCTTCTAGATGCTGCCTGACCTGCTGATTTACTCCAGCATTTTGTGAAACCTTCGATTTGTACCAGCATCTGCAGTTATTTTCCTACATAATCTCCAGAGATGTTAATTTGAGAAAAGCATGCTTATGTCAGGGCACACTACTTAGGTATAATCAGTATATATACATTTAAAGGAGTTTATAGATAAAATTGCAGACCGATGTATTCTCCATGATGGTTTACCAGTGCAAAATTTTAAAGTGATATTTATAGAAGGGTTGTCTATCAAGTGGTATATGCATCCAGAGTGGTTACATTGTTCCACTGAACGATATTAAGACAATTGTTTCCAACTCTTTTGTGTAGAAATTTCCGTCAATCCTAAAACACTCAAGCAGAACACTGAATAACAAGTTGTACTAACTTCAGAAAGAAAGTGTGAAAAGACAGCCAAGGACATAGAGGATGATTTCTCAGTGACGCGCTGAGATCCACTACGATTCTTGGAAGACCCCTCACGATCATGCCCACAACACCCGGCGAACTGTCGGTGACAGCCTAGTCGCCGGCAGTCTCCTTAAAATGGCCTAAAGTGGGACAGGCCCTTAAGTCTTATGGTCTTGTTACTAAATGAACAACAATGAAAATCACATGGTTGCACATTTTAGAATGCAGATTCCTTGAGATAGTTGTTTATTGCTCTTCTCATGGCACGTGAATAGAAACATAGAAACATAGAAACATAGAAAATAGGTGCAGGAGTAGGCCATTCGGCCCTTCGAGCCTGCACCGCCATTCAATATGATCATGGCTGATCATTCAGCTCAGTAACCTGTACCTGCCTTCTCTCCATACCCCCTGATCCCTTTAGCAAAAGGTACTGAATAGTTTAAAAATATATAATCATCTCATATTTCTAGGATCTCAAAGACTGATTTAGAACAAAATGTTTCAATACATGAAAAAATTTCCAAAAGAAAGCGCAATAAGGATTGCTCTTCTTAGTTAGTTGAGCTTATAGGACTTGGTATTACAATCCCTACTGTAATCGGCACCTTCTTAATCTCTTGAGTGGGGGTAGGGGTAAAGACCATTGGGGTCATCAGGTGGGCACCCTCCTTCCTTGGTGTTTCGTTGATAAGCCCATGACACCTCCAGAGGGCTCAACAGCAATACCTGACATCCCAGGAGCGCTCCCCTCCATTTTTACCCCTCTTGCTGGTCATTTTGCAGCCCAGTTGCAATCTTTCCCCTTCAGCCACAGCCAGTTGCTGCTTCGCTCGGCAGCCTCTGACAGCGAACTGACGGCTTGCCGGAAGGCCTGTCTTCGGACTCCCATTCCCTTCAGGAGTCTGGTTGTTGGCATGGCCACAAACCCTCTACAACCAACATCTACAGGGAGCACCTGGGCACGCCAGCCGCGTTGTTCTGCCTCGGCTGCTAAGTCTGAATACTTCAGGCATTTTCGTTCATGCGTTCACCAACTGCAGCCTCCCAAGGCACAGTTAACTCCACGATGTACAGGGACTTCTGTGAGATTGACCACAAGATCAGGTCCGGCCTGAGATTAGATGTGATGATCTCTGGTGGAAATATGAGCTTCTGATCTAGATCAGCCTGCATTTTCCCCTCCCGGGCAGTGTCCAGGAGGGTCGGTTCCTTTCTTGCAAATGGCTTCTCTGGATGTTGTCCTGCTCTTACAAAATGGGTGGTTTTCAAGAAACCAGGCGTTGGGGGAGGGAGGGCATTGGTGGTAGTTCTCCTTCCTTCCAAGGTAATCGCCAGTTGTCGCAGGACCTGACTGTGCCTCCATGTGTAGCGGCCTTGTGAAAGACTGGTTTTGCAACCAGTGAGGATGTGCCTTAATGTTGCTGGGGTTTGGCAGAGAGAACATGATGGATCTTCTCCAAACCACTGGTTCAGGTTCTTGGGTGTGGGAAGAACATTGTAGGTGGCTCTGATGATGAAGCTAAGACGGCTTCCTTCCATCTCCCACAGATCTTTCCAGTTAAGCCTCCCGGTGGTTATCTTCAGGACCTCCAGGGTGGTTATCTCCAGTTTGCTTCCAGTTCCTCGTGCTGGTGAGGGCAGGAACAGGGAGATAGGGGATCTGAATGTGTGGCTGAGGAGCTGGTGCAGGGGGCAGGGATTTAGATTCTTAGACCAATGGGATCTGTTTTAGGGTAAGGGTGAATTGTACAAAAGGGACGGGTGGCACCTCAACAAACAGGAGCCCAGCATTCTGGCAGGCAGGTTTCCTACTGCTACACGGGGGGGTTCAAATGGGATAGACAAGGATGGAGTTAAAGGGAAAGAGAGTAAAGGAAATCTAAGAAAGATCCCAGAATTAACAGGACAGTAGCTCATGAAGGAATAGGAGAGAATGGCCAAGTGTAATAGGAAACGATGTGAAAGGTGAGATGAGCAAAGGATTAAAAGTACTATATATGAATGCGCGAAGTATAAGAAGTAAAGGAAAGAGCTTGAGGCTCAGTTAGAACTTGGTAGATATGACATTGTGGGGATTACAGAGACATGGCTGGAGAAGGATCAGGACTGGGAACTGAATATTGAGGGTTATACGTTCTATAGAAAGGACAGACAGGTGGGCAGAGGACTTGGGGCAGCTCTGTTGGTGAGGGATGAAATTCAGTCCCTTGCGAGGGGTGACATAGGGACTGACGATGTAGAGTCACTGTGGATAGAGTTGAGGAATTGTAAAGGTAAGAAGACACTAATGGGAGATATCTACAGGCCCCCAAACAGTAGCCCGGATATAGGGTGTAAGTTGCACCAGGAGTTAATACTGGCACGTAACAAAGGTGATTCCACTGTGGTTATGGGGGATTTCAATATGCAGGTAGACTGGGAAAATCAGGTTGATTCTGGACCCCAAGAAAGAGAGTTTATAGAGTGCCTCTGAGATGGATTCTTTGAGCAGCTTGTACTAGAGCCTACCAGAGAGAAGGCAATTCTAGATTTAGTGTTGTCCAATGAACCAGATTTAATAAGGGAACTCAAGGTAAAGGAACCGCTTGGAGGTAGTGATAAGTTTTAATCTGCAATTTGAGAGGGAGAAGGTTAAAATGTCAGTGTTGTAGTTGAACAAAGGGGACTATGAAGGCATGAGAGAGGAGCTGGCCAAGGTCGAATGGAAAAAGATCCTAGCAGGAATGACGGTGGAACTGCAATGGTAAGAATTTCTGGGCATAATCCACAAGATGCAGGATCATTTCATTCCAAAGAGGAAGAAAGATTCTAAGGAGAGTAAGAGGCAAACGTGGCTGACAAGGGAAGTTAGAGATGGAATAAAACTAAAAGAAAAGATGTATGATAGCAAAGAGTAACGGGAAGCCGGAGGATTGGGCAACTTTCAAAGGACAACAGAAGATAGCAAAAAGGGCAATATGGGCTGAAAGGATGAAGTACAAAGCGACGCTGGCCAAGAATATAAAGAAGGACAGTAAAAGCTTCTATAGGTATGTTAAGAGAAAAAGATTAGTAAAGATGTGGGTCCCTTGAAGGCAGAAACGGGTGAAATTATTATGGGTAACAAGGAAATGGCAGAAGAGATGAACAGGTACTTTGGATCAGTCTTCACTAAGGAAGACGCAAACAATCTCCCAGATGTACTAGAGGACAGAGGATCTAGGGAGACAGAGGAACTGAAAGAAATTTGCATTAGGTGAGAAATAGTATTGGGTGGACTGATGGGACTGAAGGTTGATAAATCCCCAGGGCCCAATGGTCTGCATCCCAGGGTCCTCAAGGAGGTGGCTCTAGAAATTGTGGATGCATTGAATATCATTTTCCAATGTGCAATAGATTCAGGATCAGTTTCTGTGGATTGGAGGATAGCTAATGTTATCTCACTTTTCAAAATAGGAGCGAGAGAGAAAACGGGGAATTATAGACAAGTTAGCCTGACATCGGTGGTGGGGAATATGCTGGAGTCAGTTATTAAAGAGGTAATAACAGCGCATTTGGATAGCAGTAAAAGGATTGGTCCAATTCAGCATGGATTTATGAAGGGGAAATCCTGCTTGACTAATCTTCTGGAATTTTTTGAGGATGTGACAAGTAAAATGGATGAAGGAAAGCCAGTGGATGTAGTGCATCTGGACTTTCAGAAAGCCTTTGATAAGGTCCCACACGGGAGGTTGGTGAGCAAAATTAGAGCACATGGTATTGGCGTAGGGTATTATGATGGATAGAGAATTGGTTGGCAGACAGGAAGCAAAGAGTAGGAATAAACAGGTCCTTTTCAGAATGTCAGGCAGTGCCTAGTGGAGTGCCGCAAGGCTCGGTGCTGGGGCCGCAACTATTTACAATATATATTAATGATTTGGATGATGGAATTAGACGTAACACTAACAAGTTTGCAGATGTCACAAAGCTGGGTGACAGTGTGAACTGCAAAGAGGATGTTAGGAGGTTGCAGAGTGACTTGGGCAGGTTGAGTGAGTGGGCAGATGCATTTCAGATGCAGTATAATGTAGTTACATTTGAGTTTATCCACTTTGGAGGATAAAAACAAGGAGGCAGATTATTATTTCAATGGTGTCAGATTAGGTAAACAGGAAGTGCAACGAGACCTTGGTGTCCTTGTACACCAGTCACTGAAAGTAAGTGTGCAGGTACAACAGGCAGTGAAGAAAACTAATGGCATGTTGGCCTTCAGAACGAGAGGATTTGAGTATAGGAGCAAAGAGGTCCTTCTGCAGTTATATAGGGCACTGGTGAGACCACATCTGGAGTATTGTGTGCAGTTTTAGTCTCCTAATTTGAGAAAGGACGTCCTTGCTATTGAGGCAGTGCAGCATAGGTTCACAAGGTTAATCCCTGGGATGGAGGGACTGTCATATGAGGAAAGATTGGAAAGACTGGGCTTGTATTCACTGAAGGATGAGAGGGGATCTTATAGAGACGTATAAAATTCTAAAAGGACTGGACAAGCTAGATGCAGGAAAAATGTTCCCAATGTTGGGGGAGTCCAGAACCAGGCACCACAATCTAAAGAGCCTTCCCCACTGAGGCGATTTTTTAGGCAACTGTCGGCGACTTTAATAGTCGGAGCAGGTCACCGAAAAAACGGCGACTGGGCCCCCCTATGGCAATGTCTACGACAAGCTACAACAACCTACCACCTAGTCGACGTCAAGCTACGGCAAGCTACCGAAAACCGGCGACCCAATCGTCGCGAGTATGCCATCCACCAACGACCGTAACCTCCGACAACCTACGACCACACATTCGACAACCTACGACAACCGGTCAACCTGCGTCCACCCGCGACAAGCTACAACAAGGTACAACCTTGTCAGCGACAACTGAAGACAACTGAAGACAATTCGCATCATTTTGGCCTCCAGTTTAGATGCTGGTACCTGCCACCTGTTGATGTAGGTTGACGTGGGCCGTCGCCAATGGAATTCACCGAAGTCAGCACCGGCGACAACCTACGTCACCTGGCGACAACCTACGACAGCACTTATGTCATGAGACGTCAAGCTACGCTCATTGGCGTCAAACCCACTGTTGCCAAAAAAATTTCAACATTCTAAAAATCCAGCAGCGACCACAAAGACACTATGAGTCTTTGGAGACTACTCACGACTATACAGGTGACACACCTGCGACCATGTGGCGACAGCCTAGTCACCTGTAGTCGCCTAAAATTGCATAAGTGGGACAGGGGTTTTAGAATAAAGGGGAGGCCATTTAAAACTGAGGTGAGAAGAAACTTTCTCACCCAGAGAGTTGTGAATTTGTGGAATTCTCTGCCACAGAAGGCAGTGGAGGCCGATTCACTGGATGAATTTAAAAGAGAGTTAGATAGAGCTCTAAGGGCTAGTGGAATCAAGGGATATGGGGAGAAGGCAGGCACAGGTTACTGATTGTGGATGATCAGCCATGATCACAATGAATGGCGGTGCTGGCTCAAAGGGCCAAATGGCCTCCTCCTGCACCTATTTGCTATGTTTCTATGTATTTTAAACTCAAATTTCATATTATTTGTTCCACGCTCCAAAATTTCCCTGCCAACCATTCAGCATCCATCTTTGAGACATTCTTCTGTAAAAGGAAAGCAATAAAAATGTAAGTTGCTAGCTGCCTTGACATCTTACATGAAAGAAAACTCTATTTTCAAGAAAATTGCTATTTACCAGAGAATTATGAATTCACTGCTCAATGTACTGCTACTTTACATATAATTTTTAAGAACACCTTTTGCTTGTTCTCATTATGTCTTCATACGAGGTTTCAATAAAACACCTTGTATGGTGACAGATCAATTAGCAGCTTTTAAAATACTTGAGAGAAACCTTAACTAATGTCACCCTGGACATAATGAAAAGTTTCTATCATCCATAAAATTTAATTAAATTAATAAAATATAAAAGAGAGACTAAAATTAATAAATAATGCGATGTGCATGAGAAATCATATAACCTGTAAAAATGAATAATGATTTTTTAATGTTGTCATAGTACTCGCATAAAGTGTTTGCGGCAGTCACGATTGTGAGGGTTTGAGCTGTATGTTGATGAATATACAATACTTAATTGAATCAGATCCAGTTAAGTATATTGTAGATGCACTTTCATAATCAGGCAGAGAGAGAGAGAGAGAGAGAGAGAGACAGACAGACAGACAGAGAGATGGGGAGAGGGAAAGAGAGAGGGAAAGAGAGAGGGAAAGAGAGAGGGAAAGAGGGAGAGGGAAAGAGGGAGAGGGAAAGAGGGAGAGGGAGAGGGAAAGAGACGGGAGGGGTGAGAGAGAGAGATTGTGTGTTTTTTCTGTGTTTTTGTGTGAGAAAGGAAAAGGGAGAGGGAAGAGTAAGGAGAACAAATTTGCATCAAATCATTAAATACGATGGATGGTCGAGTGTAAGCAATAGATGGTAATTTAATTGGGGTGCAGAAACATAATTTATGACAGAATAAACTAAATGATGTTGTTAAGCATCATCGAAACAGAAGCCTTAGATTATTGCTTTTTGTTTACTCTTTTAATGCTCACAAATGGAGCCTGTTTTATCCTTTCTCATTCAAACAGGACAGACTTACCTGTGGAATCTAGCCAACCCTTTGATTCTTACGGCCCTTTGCTTTCCCACAGTTTGCCCAGGGACTGGGGATCTGTAGTGAATGCATCAGTTAGGATCACTACTTCTGTAGAGCCCTTACCTTCAATAGACAATAGACAATAGACAATAGGTGCAGGAGTAGGCCATTCGGCCCTTCGAGCCAGCACCGCCATTCAATGTGATCATGGCTGATCATTCTCAATCAGTACCCCGTTCCTGCTTTCTCCCCATACCCCCTGACTCTGCTATCCTTTAGAGCTCTATCTAGCTCTCTCTTGAATGTATTCAGAGAATTGGCCTCCACTGCCCTCTGAGGCAGAGAATTCCACAGATTCACAACTCTCTGACTAAAAAAGTTTTTCCTCATCTCTGTTCTAAATGGCCTACCCCTTATTCTTAAACTGTGGCCCCTTGTTCTGGACTCCCCCAACATTGGGAACATGTTTCCTGCCTCTAACGTGTCCAACCCCTTAATAATCTTATACGTTTCGATAAGATCCCCTCTCATTCTTCTAAATTCCAGTGTATACAAACCTAGTCGCTCCAGTCCAGCCCGATTCACTTCCATCATATGTGTCCACAGTGGCTGGTAACGCTCCAGTTGTAAAGGCTCAAGGTGCTCAGTGATTCCCGTGACTCGGGAAGGATACAGCATTATTTCAAGGAGATTGTGCAACCATTTTGCCTCAAGTTGCTGAGAGTAGATATTAGTTTTGAGAGTCTGTGACAGGCATGTGGTTGATGCATTCAATGGTACAATGGTGATTTTATTGTCACAAGTGCAAGTGCACAGTGAAATTATTTTCTTGTATACAGTCCAGTATGGTATTGCCATACCTAAGCACATCCTTGGTAGCAAGTGTACAGATATAGTCTACAGTGCCTGCATATAAGAGGCGCACGTTTTGGTACCTTTTTCAAATTTCCGTGTTCTGTTTCTTGTGAGGGTTGCCCGATCCAGGCAATGCCCAGGCTGCTGCAAGCCTCCAGCCATCGCCTTCCTTGGATGTGACATCCCTCACCTTTGTGGCTCCTGCAGCCAACCTTGAGGGAGCAGTAGACCACACCCCAGGTCTTCCTCCGACTGGCCTTGCTCCTCGCCTGTCATGTCCATCACCATCATCGTCTCCGGCTCCTTCCTCCTGGTCTTGTCTTCAGGGTATGAGCAGGGTCTGGCTCGGCAGCTTCCCCTGTACAGGCTGTGGTTCACTGGGTCTTGTGTTAGGCCGTGGGGGACGAGCAAGGGCCAGCTCAGTGGCTCTGTCCGTGCAGGCCACGGTCAGCCATGTACTCCAACCGGTGTCCCGCTCGATGGCACTCTCCTTGCAGGCCACGGCATGCTGGCATTCCACCCAATGGAGCCGTTTCATTGTGATCACCATTGAGGAGGACCTTTGTGTTGACTTTCCCAGTGGCAGATAACAAGGATGCCTTTCCGATGACTCTAATTGGACATCCTTCTTGAAGATGATCCTGATTACAGCAACCTCGATATCATCTGTAATGTTCTCCTCCTCCCAGATGCAGAACAAAGTCTTTGATTCATTCTGACTCGTTCCTTTGCCTGTTTTAATGCTTTGGCAAGGATGTTATTTTGCAGCTTTGGAACAGTCTTTTCAACGTCTTACTGAGTTGGGGAAGTATCAAAATGATGGTAGACTTTATGTTGTGGGATAGAAACGAGACTATTTGGGCCAATGATGGAATTTTGGATCAAGAGATCATCAAAGTGCTCCTTTCAATTCAAGCGGCCTATGTCTATTCGATAAGGTCTCTGTTCTCAATCCTCGGTTCTCGTGTGTTTGGGCAACAGGTGGCTTTGGCAGCACTGGAGAATCAAAGCACATCATAATAATAATAATAAGCATTTATTTTATATAGCGCCTTACCAGAAGCTCAAAGCGCTTTACAAAAACAATCATAACATAAAAACAAACAGACAAACTATCCTAACGGAGAAGCGGCGAATAAACAGCGCCAGCGTCCTCTCACGTCAGGGTCCGGCAGTATACAACACAAAGCACAGGACACACAGATACAATTTATAACACAAACAGCCATCACAGTGATTGCTCCAGGCACACCCTCACTGTGATGGAAGGCAAAGAAAAGTCTTATCTCCTCCTCATTCTTCTCCCGTGGTGCCACGAGGTGATCGAGGCTCCCAACTTTTTGAAGCCCCCACCGGGCGATGGAAAGTCCCAGGGCCGAGCCGAGCAGGCCGATGAAGGTCCTGAGCCCCCACCGGGCGATGGAAAGTGCCGCGGCCAGGCCACGCAGGGCGATGAAGGGCCTGCGAGCGGGTCGATCGTACTTCGCGCTTCGGGGCGGTCAAAGCAGCTACGGCTGGAGCTCCCAAAAGCCGGTCGCCATCCAGGGACCTGCGAGCTCCCGATGTTGCGGTCTGCAGGGCCCACGGCCGAATCCTCCGAGATGGTAAGTCCAGGCCCTGCGACCGGAGTCTTCAAGGTCGATCCCAGTTGGAGGCCGCCGACTCCACGATGTTAGGCCGTAGCGCGAACGGAGACACGACACGGTAAAGGTCGCATCTCCGTTGAGGAGGAGATTAGAAAAAAGGTTTCCCCCACACCCCCCACCACCCCCCACATACACAAAGTTAAAAATAGAACAAAACGTACATTAAATGATGACAATAGACAAAAAAACAAAAAAAAAGACAGAGAGACTGCCGGTGAGCCGCAGCTGCAGAACACAGCCACGCCCCATGGTTGTCGATTATTTGCAAGAGCTCCTGCACACTTTCTACAGGGGTGGCACGGTGGCGCAGCTTTAATGTTACTGACTTACAGCGCTTACAGTGCCAGAGACCCGGGTTCAATCCCAACTACTCTCTGTACGGAGTTTGTACGTTTTCCGCGTGACCTGCATGGGCTTTCTTCGAGATCTTCAGTTTCCGCCCACACTCCGTCAATTGGCTTGGGTGTAAATATAAATTGTCCCTAGTGTGTGTGAGATAGTGTTAAGGTGCGCGGATCGCTGGTCGGTGTGGATTCAGTGGGCCGAAAAGCCTGTTCCCACACTGTATCTCTAAACTAAACTAAACTAAACTACCCACCATCTGTTCTTTGGTCCACAGGATTTCACCTGGGCTTCAGCCCTTGCAGAATCCAATTCAAGAATGCCTGTCATTGTAGTTATATTTAACATCTCCTGGGGATTTTCATCACTTTCAGTTTGGTGTTTACTGGGTGAAAGGATAGGATGTGAATAACGGTGAATTTTTGTGCTGGTCAGGTATTGTGGGTACAAATGTGTCCCTGTTATTTGACTGTGGAAGTATTGTTTATGAGGTGCTGTCTGAGCAGACCTTTCTTTGTAGGGGGCCTAGATTATTTGATATTCCTATAGCAGCATTTTTGTTGTTGACCTATTTAGGATCAGGTTGATGAAGAGGATATATTAGATCAGGTTAGATCTCATTATATACTCCAGGCAACAATGAAATTCCTTGTTTGCATGAAGCTCATAGAGTAAACAGTACATTTGATGTTGATAGATACCATAATAAATCCAACAAATGCCAAACAGCAGAATGGTGAGCATCAGAATGTTTGAGATGTTCCAAAGAAATATGGAAGGCCTCACCTGAATGATATTGTTGCATCTAAACTAATCCCATCTTCATCATTGGATTCCCTACCAAAGACACAGGGAAGGTGTAGTCCTTCAAGCCACATCTCAAAAACCCTGCTTCCTTCTGCCTATCTGTTCATTGTGGAAGTACCGATATCAACTGGGGCGGCACAGTGACGCAGCGGTAGAGTTGCTGCCTTACAGCACTTGCAGTGTCGGTGACCCGGCTTTGATCCTGACTACAGGTGCTGTCTGTAAGGAGTTTGTACGTTCTCCCCGTGACCACGTGGGTTTTCTCCGAGATCTTCGGTTTCCTCCCACACACCAAAGATGTACAGGGTATGTAGGTTAATTGGCTTGGTGTGAGTGTAAATTGTCCCCAGTGTGTGTAAGATAGTGTTAAGGTGTGGGGATCGCTGGTCGGTGTGGACTCAGTGGGCCGAAGGGCCTGTTTCTGGGCTGTATCTCTAAACTAAAAACTAAACTAACCTAAACTGTCCATTGCATGATGATTGGTGAGTCTGCTGGATGCTGAGTGTATTCCTGTGTAGCAAAGTCTTGCCCATGGAAGCGTAGGATGCAAAATCCCGATGCACTGTTAGACGTGCAGTTTAAGTTCTCTGTTCAATTTTGCACCTCAGTTTGGAAAATAAAAATGCACCGTGTGAATGAATTTCCAGGCCGCTGTGTTTTTGTTTTTTTAATATAAAATTGCTGACATAATAGCAATAAGGTTCAAAGTGAGGCTGCTGATTAGTTGGTGCATTGCTCTATTGTACAACAAATGGAATTGTTTATCTGCATCATAAATTGTATGTGGCATGAGCAGGGAAAATTAATTGAGTTGGAAAGGTTCTGCATCAGCATTACAGAAAGTAAATGTAGGTTTAATAAATCTCCCATTTGCCATCTAATGCATGTGGCAAAACTACCAAAAGTAGGGGATTAACCACCATTTCACAAAAATAAGAATGGAGTTTTACAGTAGAATTTTTGTTTCAAAATTGGAAATAAATGTAGAAAGCCAGTCATTTAAGATCTTCCCAATAACAATGCAGCTTGGCAGTAGCATCATTTGCAAATATTTGGTCTTTTCAACACACAGACTAGTTAAAATTTGGCTGAAATAGAGTAGCAAAAATTCTGAAAACGCAGAATTGAAAAATTATTTCAGATATTTTCAGATATTATCTGAAAAACTATTCCAGGTAATATATATAGATTAGGCAATCGGGCTGGTTGGGGATGGTAGCTAGTGCCACTATTAAATAATGCAGCTAAAACTATTCTAAGGAGCTACTGCTGCTGACATTCCCAGCTGCTCTCCATGGAACTACCAGAAGCTCCAGGAAAGTATTACTCCTGGATTTCCATGGACTATCTGCAAGTCTGGGATGAGGTCAGTGACAAATGCTGACATCAGTCATAGAAAAAGAGAAAATAGGTGCAGGAGGAAGCCATTTGGCCCTTTGAGCCAGCACCGCCATTCATTGTGATCATGGCTGATCATCCACAATCAGTAACCCGTGCCTGCCTTCTCCCCAAATCCCTTGATTCCACTAGCCCCTAGAGCTCTGTCTAACTCTCTTTTAAATTCAAATGGTGAATTGGCCTCCACTGCCTTCTGTGGCAGAGAATTCCACAAATTCACAACTCTCTGGGTGAAAAAGTTTCTTCTCTCCTCAGTTTTAAATGGCCTCCCCTTAATTCTTAGATTGTGGTGCCTGGTTGTGGACTCCCCCAACATTGGGAACATTTTTCCTGCATCTAGCTTGTCAAGTCCTTTTATAATTTTATACGTCTCTATAAGATCCCCTCTCATCCTTCTAAACTCCAGTGAATACAAGCCCAGTCTTTCCAATCTATCCTCATATGAGAGTCCTGCCATCCCAGGGATTAACCTTGTGAACCTATGCTGCACTGCCTCAATTACAAGGATGTCCTTCCTCAAATTAGGAGACCAAAACTGCACACAATACTCCAGATGTGGTCTCACCAAGGTCCTATACAACTGCAGAAGGACTTCTTTACCCCTGGAAGCAAATCCTCTCGTTATGAAGGCCAACATGCCATTAGCTTTCTTCACTGCCTGCTGTGCCTTCACTGCCTGCACGCTTACTTTCAGTGACTGGTGTACAAGGAGACCCAGGTTTAGTTGCACTTCCTCTTTACCTAATCTGCCTCCTTGTTTTTGCCGCCATGCATCTGCCCACTCACTCAACCTGTTCAAGTTACCCTGCAACCTCCTAACATCCTCTCCCGAGTTCACACTGACACCCAGCTTTGTGTCATCTGCAAACTTGTTAGTGTTACTTCTAATTCCATCAAAAAATCATTAATATATATTTTAAATAGTTGCGGCTCCAGCACCAAGCATTGCGGCACACCATTCGCAACTGCCTGCCTACCCGTTTATTCCTACTCTTTACTTCCTGTCTGCCAACCAATTCTCTATCCGTGTCAATACCCTACCCCCAATACCATGTGCTCTACTTTTGTTCACCAATCTCCCATGTGGGACCTTATCAAAGGCTTTCTGAAAGTTTAGATACACAACATCTACTGGCTCTCCTTCATCCATTTTACTTGTCACATCCTCAAAAAAGTCCAGAGGATTTCCCCTTCATAAATCCATGCTGACTTGGACCAATCCTTTTACTGCTATCCAAATGTGCCATTATTACCTCTTCAATAATTGACTCCAGCATCTTCCCCACCACCGATGTCAGGTTAACTGGTCTATAATTCCCCGTTTTCTCTCTCTCTCTCGCTCCTTTCTTGAAAAGTGGGATAACATTAGCTACCCTCCAATCCACAGGAACTGATCCTGAATCTATAGAACATTGGAAAATGATCATCACCAATACATCCATGATTTCTAGAGCCACCTCCTTGAGTACCCTGGGATACAAACCATCAGGCCCTGGGGATTTATCAGCCTTCAGTCCCATCAGTCTACCGAATACTATTTCTCGCCGAATGCAATTTTCTTTCAGTTCTTCTGTCTCCCTAGATCCTCTGTCCTCCAGTACATCTGGGAGATTGTTTGTGTCTTCCTTAGTGAAGACAGATCAGAAGTACCTGTTCAACTCTTCTGCCATTTCCTTGTTACCCATAATAATTTCACCCGTTTCTGCCTTCAATGGACCCACATTTGTCTTTACTAATCTTTTTCTCTTAACATACCTAAAGAAGCTTTTACTGTCCTTTATATTCTTGGCCAGCTTACCCTCGTTCTTCATCTTTTCAGCCCGTATTGCCCTTTTTGTTACCTGTTGTCCTTTGAAAGTTTCCCAATCCTCTGGCTTCCCGCTACTCTTTGCTATGTTATACATCTTTTCTTTTTGTTTTATTCCATCGCTAACTTCCCTTGTCAACAACAGTTGCCTCTTACTCCCCTTAGAATCTTTCTTCCTCTTTGGAATGAAATGTTCCTGCATCTTGTGGATAATACCCAGAAATTCCTGTCATTGCTGTTCCACCGTCATTCTTGCTAGGATCCTTTTCCAGTCGACCTTGGCCAACTCCTCTCTCATGCCTTCATAGTCTCCTTTGTTCAACTGCAACGCTGACACTTCTGATTTAACCTTCTCCCTCTCAAATTGCAGATTAAAACTAATCATATTATGGTCATTACCTCCAAGCAGTTCCTTTATCTTGAGTTCCCTTGTCAAATCTGGTTCATTGGACTACACTAAATCCAGAATTGCCTTCTCTCTGGTAGGCTCCAATATAAGCTGCTCTAAGAATCCATCTCGGAGGCACTCTACAAACTCCCTTTCTTGGGGTCCAGAACCAACCCGATTTTCCCAGTCTACCTGCATATTGAAATCCCCCATAACCACAGTGGCATTACCTTTGTTACATGCCAGTTTTAACTCCTGCTGCAACTTACACCCTGTATCCGGGCTACTGTTTGGGGGCCTGTAGATAACTACCATTAGTGTCTTCTTACCTTTACAATTCCTCATTCACCTATCTGTCCTTTCTATAGGACGTTTAATCCTGAATATTCAGTTCCCAGTCCCGATCCTTCTGCAGCCATATCTCTGTAATCCCCACAATGTCATATCTACCAATCTCTAACTGAGCCTCAAGCTCATCCACTTTACTTCTTATACTTCACGCATTCATATATAGTACTTTTAATCCATTACTCATCTCACCTTTCACATTGATTCCGATTTCACTTTGCCATACTCTCCTATTCCTTCGTGAGTTTTCTCTCCCATTAATTCTGGGATCTTTCTTAACTTTTCCTATACTCCCTTTCCCTTTAACTCCATCCTCGTCTATCCCATTTGTCACCCCCCCCCCCCCCCCCACTCTTTAGTTTAAACTCACCCGTGTAGCAGTGGCAAACCTGCCTGCCAGAATGCTGGTCCCCCGCCTGTTGAGGTGCAACCCATCCCTTTTGTTCAATTCACCCTTTCCCCAAAACAGATCTAGTGGTCTAAGAATCTAAATCCCTGCCCCCTGCACCAGCTCCTCAGCCACACATTCAGATCCCCTATCTCCCTGTTCCTGCCCTCACCAGCACGAGGAACTGGAAGCAAACCGGAGATAACCACCCTGGAGGTCCTGCTTTTCAGCCTTCATCCAAGCTCTCTAAAGTCACGCTGCAGAATATCTTTCCTCTTCTTCCCAACGTCGTTTGTGGCAACATGCACTCCCACCTCCGGCTGCTCACCTTCACCCTTGAGGATGCCCTGCAATCTGTCCGTGACGTCCTTGATCCTGACACCAGGAAGGCAACACACCATCCTTGAATCTTGCTTGTTGCCGCAGAAACCCCTGTCTGTGCCTCTCACGATGGAGCCCCCTACTACCACGGCTCTACCTGACATCACTCTGCTTCATCACATGGAATCATACCTCCCAGCCCCTGTCTCTATCTCCAACCTTCCTTTCACTACCTGACTCTATTTGCCAATCACCTCCAACCCCCCCTCCCACTGCACACGTCCATCCACCTTTTGCTTAGCAACTCTTGCCGTATCCTTCCCTTCACCACTTCATACTCCTTGCCTGACCTTCCTCATCAGATTTCATCAACCTCCCAGCTTCTATCTCTATCTCCACCTTTCCCTCCCCAACCTGATTCATCTGCAATCAACCCCACCTCACCTCGATCGACTATTATTTGCCAGTTCCCTCCCCACCCCTTCCTCTCATTAGTTTATGCTGCCTAAATCCTCTCTACCCCTTCAGCCTGTGCAGCTTACAACCCAGCGGTATTGATGATTTCTCTCATTTCAAGTAACCCCTGCATTCACTCTCTCCCCATCTCCTCATCTCCTACTAGTTCCACTGTTTGCATCCTTGTCCCCCTTTGTTATCACTTCTTCCTCTGCTAACAATGGGTCCGGATAGGCACAACCTTTCCTTGGTCATCTGTTGCCGGCCCTACTTTGTTCTGGCCTTTTCCTACCTCCAGTTCCCTCCCCTCCACTTTGTCTGAAGAAGGGTCCCGACCCGAAATGTCACCCATCACTTTTCTCCAGAGATGCTGCCTGACCCGCTGAGCTACTCCAGTACTTTGTGTCTACCTTCAGTATAAACTAGCATTTGCAGTTCCTTCCTACACAGTCCAGATGAAGTGTCTTGACATGAAATGCCAACTATCCATTTCCCTCAAGATGCTACCTGACGCGTTGAGTTCCTCCAGCAGATTGTTTGATGCTAACCAAATTATTTTCCTTCTTTCCCAGTTCTGACAAAGGATCTCAGACCTAAAAACAATAACTTATTTTTTGTTTACTTATGCTGCCTGATCTGCTGAGTATTTCCAGCATTTACCGTTTATTTTTCAGCTTTCCAGCATTTTGCCGTATTTGTTTTACGTCTCATGTTTTGCTTATTTCATTAATAATGATGATTTTAATTATTCCCTCCTTTGTTTATAATTTTGTTAAATTTTCCCAAATTTATTGTATTATTTCTGTGTTTTTACACAGAGAGAGATAGAGTCTTACAGCGTGGAAACAGGCCATTAGGCCCGACTTGCCCACACTGGCCAATATTTTCTGAAAGCTCCTCTTTAGAACAGGGCAGATTTAAAATATTCTCTAAAGTGGAAACAGTCCCCTGAATATATGAAGACACATGGAACTTCAGATGCTGGTTTACCAAAAAAGACACAATGTTCTGGAGTAACTCAACAGATCAGGCTGAATCTCTAAAAAAACATGGATAGGCAATGTTTCAGGTTGGGTCCTTTCTTCTGCCTGATTGTGGTGTGGGGAAGAAAACCAAAGACAGGTGGGGGCAGGCCAAACCCTGGCAAGCGATCGATGGATTCAGATGATGGGGAGTTTTGATTAGTAGGTCGTTGGACAAAGGCTACAGATGAATAGACAAAAGTGAGAGATAAGGAATTAGATAGCAAAGGTGTGAAGCCAGAGGAAGGTATATAGGTGAATGTTAACTCCCCTTCCCATTTCCAAACGGACTTTTCTGTCCTGAGTCCCCTCCATTGTCAGAGTGAGGCCACAGGCACACTGGAGGAACAGCACCTTATACTAGGTAACTGGCCCACAACAGCTCCTTCCTCCCTCAAGAACACCCCAGCCTCCCTTTCTTTCCCCCCACCACTCCCCTCTCTTTCCCCGAGCCCTGGCTGAACTTGCAACGATTTCAACCCCCGTCCACCTACACCACTTCCAATGGCTATACAATTTGCAACTGTATTATCCCCAAACGTAATAATTTGTAACTCTTTATTCTTTTGGGCTCACACCTATCTTTTTATCACTGCCCTTTGTCCAACAACCTACCTACCCCCCCCCCCCCCCTTGTCTGTGTTCACCTGTTACTGGCTATACTCTGTCCTTCCCCTCCTCTTTTCCAGATTTCTTTCCCACTCCCCTGCATTCAATCTGAAGAAGGGTCCCGATCTGAAACATCACCTATCCATGTTCTCCAGGGATGCTGCCTGACCTGCTGAGTTGCTTCAGCATTATGTATCTACCTTATATTGCACGTGGATAACTTACAATCCAGTGGTATGAACATTGAATTCTCACATTTTAGATAAAATTCCCCCCCTCTCTGCCCCCCCCCCGGCCCATTCCCTCCCCTCTTCCCTGTGCCCCACCTGCATGTACATCCGTTTCTCCCATTGTCCTTCCCTCTCCTCCCACCTCCACCTAAATTCCTTCCTCTGGCTTCACTTTTATACCTGTTCTCATTTTATCTTCTCACACTTCTTGTCTTTTCATTTCTGGCCTTTGTCCAGTCGTCTGCCAATCAAACATCTCCCTTCGCCTTCATCCGCCTATCACTGGCCCAGCTCTGTCCCACCCCACCCCTCTTCCACCTTTCTCCCCCCTAGTACAATCAGTCTGAAGAAGTGTCCTGACCCAAAATGTCACCTATCCATGTCCTCCAGAGATGCTGCCTGACCCATTGAGTTACACCAGCACTTTGTGTTTTTCCCCCTAAATATGTGACGTTCCTTGTCAATCCAGGTGCCAGCCACACAAAAGGAATCAACACCAAGGGGCAACATGGTGGCATGGCGGTAGAATCGCTGCCTTACAGCACCAGAGATCCAGTTTCAATCCTGATTATGGGTGCAGTAGATATGGAGTTTGTACGTTTTACCCATGACCGTGTGGGTTTTCCCCAGGTGCTCCAGTTTTCTCTCACTCCAAAGACGTGCAGGTTTGCGGGTTAATTCGGCTTCTGAAAAATTGTAAATGATCCCTAGTGTGCAGGATAGTGTTCGCGTCCGGGGATCATTAGTCGGCGTGGATTCGGTGGGACGAAGGGCCTGTTTCCACTCTGTATCTCTAAAAACACTAAACTAAACTAAACCATGTGGCTGGAATGCCCATAGAGAAGCCTTGCTGGGAGACGTTAGGGTCCTCATTCATATTCGATAAACTGATCACTGACTTTTGAAGGATCTGTACAGCACAGGTGATAGACACAAAATGCTGGAGTAACTCAGCGGCATCTCTGGAGAGAAGGAATGGGTGACTTTTTGGGCCAAGACCCTTCTTCAGACTGATGTCAAGGTGAGAGGGAGATACATAAGTAAGGAAGTGTAAGGTGTGAAAGCAGCTCAAAGGGATTGGAGATCAAGGAAAATGTAGGATTGATCATTGTTAGCTGGGAAGAGTAAACAGAGATAAAATGTAGTTGGAGACAGTAAGACTGGTCGGAGAACTGGGAAGGGGGAGGGATGGAGAGAGAGAGAGGGAAAGCAAAGCTTACTTGAAGTTAGAGAAGTCAATGTTCATACCGCAGGGGTGTAAGCTGCCCACGCGAAATATGAGGTGCTGTTATTGTTGAGGAACAGGCCTGTCAGCTCACAATTTCTATGCCAAGTTAAACTAATCCCCTTTGTGTTGGATGTGCTGTGTGCAAAGACATGGCCAACAGTAAGGTACATCTGGGAAGAGGATGATTATTTGTGAGGGGAGGGGTTTCAGTGGGGAAGGGTGTGCGATGTGGGGTGTCAACACACCTCCGCTCTTCCTGGCCTCATAAAGATATTTTTGGAATTGCTTTTATTTGTCTTTAGCACAATCGGCAGTAGAAACTAAGGTAGAGAATGTTCCATCAAAAATGGCTATTATAAACCTTGTGATTTTCATACATTATATAATTCTGATTTACACTTAGCAGTAGACTCTGTTTAATGTGGGGCATACAATGCTGTTCACTGGCTACTATTGTCTGCATTTATCCTTTGAAAGCTGCAGCGCATAAGAGATTATTCTTATTTGTTCAGCTCTGAATGAGTGGTAGCCTTGAAAGCTAAGGTTGAGCAGTTGTTGTAGATTTATGTTCTTGATGCATTTCGGGTTCAGCTGAAATCAAGTAGGGTCAATCTGGGGTTGCCAGCAAAGGTGGCATCTGGGCTGCCAGCCACTGGTTCAAAAGAAGGATGAATCATTCTATTAGCATTGATTTTTTATTCTGTTATTACTGTCCTGAAACTTTGAGATACTGAGCATTTTAGTTGGAATGAATATGCCTGACAATGAAAAACAAAATCGAATCATATATTCCGTACCCTGAACTTGACAAAGTTACTCTGTTTTTCTTTCTTTGCAGCAACATTAGGAGCAAGGTTAACCTCCACAATCTTGTTTTCACACAGAAGGAAGATTCTGAAGAGCAGTTTGAAAGGAACCACTTCTTTGTTTCATGGTTTTGTTCACAGATTTCAGGGCATAAAATACACCAAAAAAAAACACTGTATTGAACTAAGCAGAACAATTACATAATGCTTCTGAAACTTTCATGAACTGCACGTTCTAGTTGTGTTTTGTTGCCCTCTTTCCTGATTTTCGTTGAAGTTGTGGGGTGAATTTCCTCCTTTTCTCCACGTCGAGATACAGAAAGATCGATATGTCAACGGGAAGGCTTGAAAACTAACAGCAGAATTTTCTGATTCTCATTCTATTAAAATTATTGACAGAAAAAAAATCCAATGGGTACCATGAGCAGCATGTGAAACTCTCAACTAACTCTTCTGTTCCGGCAGTGATGAAGATCAAATCTCTTACCTCCTCTGCTGATAATGCCCATGTTGATGTGCAAACAAAGTTCCACCAAGGCACCTGCCTCCACCCACCCACCCACCCCCCTTCTCAATACCATACTGGTAGTGTCCTATACATCACAGCGGCAGAACTTAGATCTGCTTCTCGGAGGGTAAATTCTCGGTAAGCAGCCAGCCCTGGTGGACAGCCCGACACCTTTTCATTCGCTCACTTCAACAGTCAACGGTCCCCATTTGCTTCAAGGAAACCTGAAACATTCCATTCCCCAAGAAAAGTAAAGTGACCTGTCTCATCAACTATGGACCAGTAGCTCTCAAGTCGACCATAATAAAATGTTCAGAAGGATTGGTAATGGTCCATGCTTATAAGGTCATAAGATCATAAGAGATTGTAGAATTAGGCCATTCGGCCCATCAAGTCTACTCTGCCATTCAATCATGGATGATCTCTCGCTCCCTCCTAACCCCATTTTCCTGCCTTCTCCCCATAACCTCTGGCACCTGTACTAATCAAGAATCTATCTATCTCTGCCTTAAAAATATCCACTGACGGCCTCCACAGCCTTCTGTGGCAAAGAATTCCACAGATTCACCACCCTCTGCCTAAAGAAATTTCTCCTCATCTCCTTCCTAAAAGAACGTCCTTTAATTCTGAGGCTATGGCCTCTAGTCCTAGACTTTCCCACTAGTGGAAACAACCTCTCCACATCCACTCTATCCAAGCCTTTCACTATTCTGTATGTTTCAATGCGCTCCCCCCACCCTCCCCCTCCATACTTCTAATGCCAGTCTTTCGGACAATCTAAACCATTTACAAATAGCACACAAGAACAATTGATCTATGGAGGATGACATCGTACTTGCATCACATTCAGCTGTGGCAATAAGAACACCTATATCAGGATGCCAATCATTGACTGGAGCACAGCCTTCAACAACATAATAACGAGTAAGCTGATCTCTAAACTGCTGAACCTTGTCCTTGGGTTTTTATCTACAAATGACCTCTGGCCTTCCTGGCCGGCAGACCTCTGACGGATAGAATTGGTCACATTTCCTCCTCCCTGACGCTCAACGTTGGTGTCCCGCAGGGTTGTGTGCTCAGTCCACCGCTCTTCTCCCAATACGGGTGTCAGAGGTTATGGGGAGAAGGCAGGAGATTGGCTTGAGGAGGGAGAGATAGACCAGCCATGATTGAATGGCAGAGTAGACTTGATGGGCCGAATGGCCTAAATCTACTCCTATCACCTATGAGAACTTATGACCTAAAGGCACCCATCAGTGTGAGGCCAAGTCTCGCGGCAACTCGATATTTAAGTTTGCAAATGATACCACTGTAGTCTGACTCATCAGACAGTGTACAGGAAAGAGATCGAGATCCTTGTGTCATGGGGTCAGAACAACATCTATAAGAAGAAAGAGTTGTTTGCTGACAGAAGGCATACAGTGTGTATGTGGAGAAGAAGGCGGATGAAAACAACCCTGTCCATATCCATGGAGTCGCCGTAGAGATTATCAACAGCTTTGAGTTTCTAGGCATCCATATTGCTAGTAATCTAATCTGGTCCTTCACAGTGGTGTAGTGATGAAGACAGCATGTGAGTGTATTTAGTCTCTTAGGCATCTGAGAAGATTCAGAGGTCCATGAGGATTCGCTCAAACTTCCACATATATGTTCTGAAAGGTTTTCTGATGGGATGCATACACACCTGGTAGACCAACGGCTTTGACAATCACCTGAACTTGCAGAGAGTGGTGATTACAAGTGTCCATTACAAGCTCCTCACATCCTTCCATTCAGTCCATCTTCATGGTGCATTGCATCAGGAAGTCTGGAAGTTTGTAAAACATGCCTGCCACCCTGTCCATTCCCTTTTCTCTCATCTACCTTTTAGGAGCTTGAGAGCGTAGACGTTCAGACATAAGAACAACTTCATCCTCTCTGAACTGATCACTGCTTTCCTACCCCCTGCCCAGAGATGTTTCCGTGTACTCTTACTTTTAACTCCACCATTTATCAGTATTTTGATTTTACACTCTAGTTTTACTTTGCAGTACTTTATATTGCACTGCAACTTTGCAACATTCTGCTGTTTGGCTTTCGTCATTGTATTTATTGTTGGGAATAAATTCCCCTTCTTCTCGCCTATCACATTGCTACCATTGAATTTTCTTTTTAATCTGCTCTCTCTCTGTAGTTGTTATGTTATATTCTGCATTATGTTTATTTTCTCTTTTGCACTACCTGACGCATTCATGTATGTTATGATTTGCTTGGTTATCAAACCATACATGAGCACGTAAAACTAAGTGTTTGACTGTATCTCAGTACACGTGACAATAATAAACCAATACCAATTATTGTTATATCTGTCATTATCATGTCGACTGTGTTCTCTACGAGCTTCACGTGAACAAGGAATTTCATTGTGTATATGACAATAAACTAATCTAATATAATATAATCTAATCTGTTTTCGATGACCTAACCTAATGAGAACTTTTCAATGGTCTCAATTCATTCTATGTTCATCCATCAGGATGTGCATCTCTTGTGTGGTGAGACAGTCTATATTTTTATTTTCTTTGCGCTAGTTGCTGCCAGGAACTGACAATATTAATCTGAATGGTGAATGACAGATTTGATTGTAAATCATGCCCAAAGGGCTAAAAGTAAACATCACCAAAGCTCTGTGTACTTGGCCAGCTGCACTTGTGTAATTAACGCTGGAGTAAAGTCTAAGTTTCCGATATACTGTTTGTGCAAACATTGTGGACAATGGGCTCTATAATTGTTTGGCCTGTATGTTGATATTTTTGTGGGGAATATACATCAAAGAGGAAATTCAGATTTTCAATATTTAATTCAATGATTGTTGAAACACACTACAACAACTAGTCTTAGTCATACACCATGGAAACAGGGCCTTTAGCCCAACTTCCCCACGCCGACCAACATTCCCCCCTACACTAGCCCCACCTGCCCACATTTGGCCCATATCCCTCTAAACCTATCTGATCCATATAATATGTCATCGAATGTTGTATTGGCATCCCATATATTCAGGTTATGGTTTATCGGTTCTGCTAAAAATGAAGTTAAAATAGCATGGTCAATGCATGAAGGTCCTTATTGTTGAGTCAATATAGATCCTTGAATGAAAATTTTAAAATGGTTCATGCTTCAAATATTTAACTGGTGGATTGCTATTTCAATGAGAAATCCATGAATCTTTTTTTGCTTCTCTGGTTGAAAATAAAGTGGAAGACAGACTGAAATAAGATCCTGAAGAATAAGGCAGAAATTATGACATCACAGTAATACAGAGGTTCGCCTGCATCTCCTCCAACCCCATCTATTGCATCCGCTGCTCTAGATGTCAACTTCTTTACATCGGCGAAACCAAACGCAGGCTCGGTGATCGCTTCGCTCAACACCTTCGCTCAGTCCGCCTTAATCAACCTGATCTCCCGGTGGCTGAGCACTTCAACCCCCCCTCCCACTCCCAGTCTGACCTTTCTGTCATGGGCCTCCTCCAGTGCCATAGTGAGGCCCACCGGAAATTGGAGGAACAGCACCTCATATTTCGCCTGGGCAGCTTGCAGCCCAGCAGTATGAACATTGACCTCCAACTTTAGATAGTTGCTCTGTCCAATCTCTTCCCCTCCCCTTCCCAGATCTCCCACTGACTTCCTGTCTCCACCTATGTCCTTCCTTTGTCCCGCCCCCCTGACATCAGTCTGAAGAAGGGTCTCGACCCGAAACGTCACCCATTCCTTCTCTCCTGAGATGCTGCCTGACCTGCTGAGTTACTCCAACATTTTGTGAATAAATACCTCACAGTAATACATGGTTGGTCAGGGCAGATGAAGATTACAGGATGTGCAAAATATAAATTCCTCTGTCCCACCCGTATAAATATCAACACATCTGTTCTTAATTATCCAAAAAATTATTGAAATGCTGGTCCTTACCCTCAACAACTTCTCCTTTGACTCCTCCCACTTCCTCCAAATCCAAGGCGTAGCTATGGGCACTCGCATGGGCCCTAGCTATGCCTGCCTCTTTGTCGGGTACGTCGATCAATCCCTGTTCCAAGTGTACACTGGCCCTATCCCCGAACTCTACCTCTGCTACATTGATGACTGCATTGGTGCTACCTCTTGTACCCATGCAGAACTTACTAACTTCATCAATTTCACCACTAATTTCCATCCTGCTCTTAAATATACTTGGAACATTTCCGACATCTCCCTACCGTTTCTGGGTCTCACCATCTCCATCTCAGGAGACAGACTATTGACCGACATCTACTACAAACCCACTGACTCACATCGCTATCTTGACTACAATTCTTCCCACCCTGTTTCCTGTAAAATCTCTATCTCCTACTCCCAATTCCTCCATCTATGCCGCATCTGCGCGCCCAGGATGAGGTGTTTCACACTAGGGCATCGGAAATGTCCTCATTCTTTAGGAAACGGGATTCCCCTCTTCCATTATAGATGAGGCTCTCACTAGGGTCTCCTCAATATCCCGCAGCTCCGCTCTTGCTCCCCCTCCCCCCCATTCATAACAAGGATAGAGTCCCCCTTGTCCTCACCTCCCACCCCATCAGCCAGCGTATACAACAAATTATCCTCCAACATTTCCGTCACCTCCAACGGGATCCCACTGCTGGCCACATCTTCCCATCTCCACCCCTTTCTGCTTTCCGCATAGACCGTTCCCTCCGAAACTCCCTGGTCCACTCATCCCTTCCCAGCCAAAGCACCCCCTCCCCAGGTACTTTCCCCTGCAACCGCAGGAGATGCAACACGTGTCCCTTTACCTCCCCCCTCGACTCCATCCAAGGATCCAAACAGTCTTTCCAGGTGAGGCAGAGGTTCGCCTGCACCTCCTCCAACCTCATCTATGTATCCGCTGTTCCAGATGTCAACTTCTCTACATCGGTGAGACCAAGCTCAGGCTTGGCGATTGTTTCGCTGAACACCTTTGCTCAGTCCGACTCAACCAACCTGATCTCCTGGTGGCTCAGCACTTCAACTACCCCTCCCATTCCCAAACTGACCTTTCTGTCATGGGCCTCCTCCATTGTCAGAGTGAGGCCCAGTGCAAATTGGAGGAACAGCACCTCATATTTTGCTTGGGCAGTTTACACCCCAGCGGTATGAACATTGACTTCTCTAACTTCAGGTAGTCCCTGCTTCCTCACTCTATTCCCTCCCATTTCCCAGTTCTCCCACTAGTCTTCCTGTCTCAGACTACATCCTATCTTTGTCCCGCCCCCTCCCCTGACATCAGCCTGAAGAAGGGTCTCTACCCGAAATGTCACCCGTTCCTTCTCTCCCGAGATGCTGCCTGACCGGTTGAGTTACTCCAGCATTTTTGTGTCTACCTTCGATTTAAACCAGCATCTGCAGGTTTTTTTTCTACACATTGAAATGCTAGTCTCAGGGTATTATTTATATTACTTAAAACAGCAAGTTCAAATTCTCAGCATAGGTAGTTTTGCAATATGTGGTCATAATAGTATTGTCAATGGAATGTGACCAGTAAAGTGATTTTGGAAAGAGTAGCTTCGTCATCTTTCTCTGGTAATTCAGCACTGATATACTGTACTTTATGAACTTTGCTACATGCACTGATCTGCTGGACAGCACTAACAGGCTACACGTCGATGAACTTTGGTGCAATCTCAACTCTCAAAGACGTTTTAGATTTCTTACGTTAATTGATATGAATTGACTGTGTGAGGGGTATATATATATATATATATAATATAAATGCAATCAACACTATAACAAAACAGCACTTTGCTCAGAAGGCGTATAAGTGATTTAACCTCCAAACATGCCATTGATTTTTACAATTGCATGTAGGTTTAACTGATTTTCCTGTCCTCTCCCAAATATCAGCTGTATAACATCTTCCCATCTTTTATTCTATGTAAGGTTCATGGGAATTTGAATTGGTCTGGCATTTTTAACTATGAATCCTGTGCATGCATGCATAAATAATTGTACAGTTTATCTTCCTTCAGAAAATTATTTTGAAAGTCACACAAAATCATTATTCGTTTACCTAGGTGATCTTGTTGAGGGGTGAATGCTGATAGTAGCCAGTCATTCTGAGTTCCCTAAAAGCCTGGTAGTTAGTATTTGTATCTTCAATCAAAGGTGCGGGGTATATTAACATATTTCATGGTGCAGTAGAGGCAACTTTTATCTATCTAGCCTAATAGTTCCATAGTGGAAACTGTGTGTGTGTTGCCTTCTACACCTGTCATGGGGACAAATCTACTTTTCCTCCTGATGTAGGATGTGTTTATATTCCTTGTGAATGGAGATGAAAGATTGGTCAATATTCCTCAAGGTCCACTGGCGAGGGTATGTGTCATGTTCCTTAATCTAATAGTGAGAAGTTTCCAAATAAGGTATGTATCCTTGTTTCCCAGAGTTAATGGTGACAGGGGTGGGGGTGGGGGAGATAGTAGAAGCATTTTAACCCTTCTATCATTTTGATGCAAACGTGGGTATAGTAGTTCTAGGTATCAGACCAGAAATTTTAATTTGTCAGAAATATCCTAATCTACTTGTGTTCTGACTGAGTTTAATCTTAATATTTTCTGTAAAGTACCAAACATCTGTAATGAAAATAAAATGCTATTTGCTTACACTCAATATTAAAGCATATTATTAATATTATATATAGTTAATTTTTTTTTAAAGATCAGAAATGCCAGAACATTTTAGCTACACCCACCATGTTACATACTCCAAAGACATACAGGTATGTAGGTTAATTGACTGGGTAATATGTAAAAATTGTCCCTAGTGTGTGTAGGATAGTGTTAATGTGCGGGGATCGCTGGGCGGCGCGGACTCGGTGGGCCGAAGGGCCTGTTTCCGCGCTGTATCTCTAAATCTAAATCTAAAAAAAATATTAGTTTCTGGTAAACCTTTCCATTCCTTGCTCAACATGCTGACAAACACTTTGTGGAAGTCATTTGTATAATTTGAATGATCTGTCAGATGAAAATAAGCTAAATATATAACAATAGATGGTGTAATAGGTCAATGGTGAACCACATGATAGTTGAATACTGGTAATTTTTCACGCAGCAAGTTTTACATCTCAAACCTGCCGTCCAGGAAAGGAGAAATAAAGAAGTCACCCCTCACTGCTCCCTTATATCCTGGGGACCACTTCAAATAGGGGGAGGTCTGGGGTGGATTTCGTCAGGAGATGGTGCTTTCTGTAAAACACTACAAAGGGAATGCAAGAGTTAAAAATCAGGAGCAGCCTCAGTTTCAAAAAGGTCGCAATTTCAAAAGATGTTCATAATGGTCTGAAGTATTTTCCATTTTATTTGGAAAGCTCTTCCATTGTGATTTTGTAATAACTTATGTGCCAAATATTTTACTAAATAATTTACAGTGATAAAAACAATTCAATTTTCGAGGAAACCAGTTATTCAGTTAACAGGAACTGACAGTAAATGCCTTTGGTAATATAATCATCTGTGGTCGTATCATTCTGGGTGTTATTTTGCTCACAACTGTGTGCGAGTGCTTATTTAGATCTTTCCCATTGATCTTTGTTTTTATGAGCTATTTCAGCCCGTCATTCTTATCTGTTTTATCTCACTCAACTTTTTTGGGGGGGATAGTCCTGAAGTGAAAGGAAAAGGAAGGGGAAACCATATAAATTGATCGTCGTTAAATAATCATCAATCAAAAATTATTATTTTTTTCATAAAATTACATGCAAATGTTATGTAGTTTAAGATTTAAGATGTCATTGTATTTTGGTACTTTGTAACATATGGCAGTGGTAACCTTTATGATTATAAACATGAGAGTACAAACAGCTGTTATAAGGGAGACATTTTAACATAGCTGCCAGTCAATATGTGAGCTGTTCTGATGAGGCTTTCTCAAACCATTCAGTCCTTAAATTAATTGCTCTATTTGGAATCTAATACATTTAATGTAGGGGACACAGTGCCGTATGTTACAGCAGAATGCTCAAAACCTGTGTTTGACTTAGCTGTGTGTGGATTCAGTTTTCTCCAAAGGCTGTTTTCAGAAGTCCAGAGCCTTTGGACCAGTAATAGCACATTTGCATTCTAGTTCTTGTGATTAGGATGATGGAACAAGAGGTGTACATTAAAAATACTCCATCCCCTTTTCCGAGAAAGTCCTTAATCTGACATCTATCTCTGATATCTGTCACATACTCTAAAATTAAGACACCAACTACATTCTGAAAACCACCCCTTTTAAAGTAATATTCCTTAAATCTCCTTATTTGACAGTCCTACCATTTGCACGGTTACTGTAATAGGCTTATTTTTCAGAAAATAATGGATAAAAAGTGACAAGCTATCCAGTGAATCTGAATGCATAATTGATTTAAAGGCATAAATTAATACAATAATGCCTTTATTGTGTGCCACTGCTGCCAAGTCTACAAAAGAGCTGTGGAATAAAACATGGTTACATTCTTTGTGCTGATAGCCATCAATATGTAATGCAGATTATCCCCAATTCTTCTCATGTTTCCAGTATATGACTGCACTCAACTTAATTTGAATTTTTCATTTCTCTGTTGCACGCTGCCACTCTCCGCTGTTTAAACTGCTGCATTCAAATCTTGTACATTTAAATAAGTATATATAAAAAACGATACCGCAAGCAATTTTTAAAAGTAAAAAAAAGCTTTATTGAAGGAAGAATTACAACATGGCAGAGTAAAGATACTGAGTGGACTGCAGCCAATATAAACGCACACATGGAGAGGATTTGAATCTGTGTGGGAGACAGCTAGGTAACCAGGCTGTAATGTAAGGAACTTCATGAGAACAAAGATTTTGTGAAAATGATCAAGATTAAAGCATTGCAGAACAAATCTTATTGATTCTACCAGCAAATGGAAATATAGAAAATAACTCTTTCCTTAAATAAAATTAAAAAAATAGAAATACCAGCCATAAAATTGTTCCTGCATTACTGTAATATTTGCATTACCCTCTTTGTGTGGTCATGAAACAAAGCCAGGCAGCAGACAAAATATGGCCATGCAGTTAGACACTTGTTACAGGAGAAATTGTACAGAATAACAGTAATAAAAATAGAAATGCAGCTTTTAACTAGTCAATTCCAATTCCGTGCTTGCCCAATCCAAGCACAGAATTCCAGTGAACCTAATCATACCCAGTTCATTCTGGTTATTTAGAATTCTTGATCCTAGCATGGCACTTAAATCATAATCCTGATTGAGGCATAAAACTTCCCCGATTATTTTTGTTTTCACTGACAAGCACACCGCATATTGTCAAACCGTTGCCTAATTTCACACAGAGGCAGCAGTGCGCATTAGGATTCTAATCTTTTTTTCCGCATTAACACCTTCTCGTAAAGGATCATTTGTGCTTTTTTGGTGTTTAAATGTGTACACCCCGTTTACACAGCCATATAGGGACTATATTTGCAGGTTGTTAATGCAAGTTCAGCCTTTTTATTGCGATTCACAGTGTACTGATATGCAGTCTGTGGACAAGTGGAACACGACATGGGAGAATGCCTTCAAATGTTCAATGCCGGGTTTACTCTGGGCAGTCTTGCCACAGGCACCTGTGGCGAGGGGAGGGAATAGGCTCTCTGCCCAGACCTGGTAGGGCAGCTTTTTTAGGGGGGGTTGGGCTGGACTGCTGCCAGTGCTTTTGTTGGCAGCACAGTACAAATCCATTAGAGATGCTGATGACAATATAGCCTGCCTTCTCTGCATTCATAAGCTTTACTCACATGCACTGTTTTAAAAAAATGATAATAAATTAGTGGGTTTTGAAGTCAAAATGCAAGATAATAAAATATGATAAAGGACATTTGACCCCTTGGATTCAACCATCAGATGGGAACACAATAGAAACATAGACATGGAAACATTGAAAATATGTGCAGGAGTAGGCCATTCGGCCCTTCGAGCCAGCACCACCATTCAATATAATCATAGCTGATCATTTAAAATCAGTATCCTGTTCCTGCTTTTTCCCCATATCCCTTGAATCCTCTAGCCCTGAGCTAAATCTAACTCTCTCTTGAAATAGCACCTCTCTTCTCCTGGCAACAAGCCTCCTCTTCCCACCCCTCCCACACCATCACTGCTCACCACCCAACTATTCCAGCACCTAATTATTTTGTAAATGACTCTGGGCTTTCTGCCATTGCGTCATCAGGAAGATTATATCCCAACTTGATCACGGTTTGCAAGACGAAAAACATTTCTCGGGGGCCTAAAATGACCCATTTCTCATTTGAATATCTTTCCCAGTTCTAAGGGTACATTTCAGTTTAAATAATTGTTCCAGATTTTATTTTATAAGCTTGAAAGATCATATTTCTGGATTTTTTTTCTGTTCCAGGTCAAAACCTCTAAGCTCCCCCAGTTTTTTATTAAAACTAATTTCTCTGGCTTCATTAGTCCATTGATTAGTCTACCTAGAACTTCCATCTCAGTTATAGTAAATTCTCTGAATTTACTATATCGCAAAATGTATCGCAAAATGGTGGGTATGGGTCACCATCAGATGTTAAATCTTAAAATCGTTCATTAAGAATCCAACATTCCCAGTGCCATGTTGAATGGATATTTGAAAAAAAAGAGAGGTTATGGGGTTCCAAGGATGTAGGCTGACATTTTAAAGATGCCTTTGATTTGACCTTCATTGGAGGAATACGATAGCCAAGGATACCTGGCCACCATGATGTGATGGCGAAAATGAAGGACAGGATGGAATTATGTACAGTGGTGCCTGTGGTCCAAGAAGGGCTGGAATGGATCATCCCAGACATCCACATCATCAAACCCCCTTGCACCGAAAATTCCCACAGGGTCCAACATTGGACTCTTCCTGTAGCAAGCCCTCCAGGCTGCATCAAGGATTGGAACCTCCTTAGATTAAAGCCCACTCTCAAAGATTGGATGAGACATTTTGTGGCCAGTACTCATGTCCTCCCAAACCAAATGGAAGTAATCAGTCTGACCTCTAGGCAGAGAGTCCGTCAGTGACCGAAGACAAATGTGGAATTAATGTTCCATCCACAGATACCCATCCAAAGCTTCCTACCCACAAACCTTCCTTTATTAATATGTAGGCTTTTGATTTTACTTGGAATATCTGTTTGAAGAGAGCATGCAACTTATTTCTACCCCTGAGAATACTTTGAAAAAAAAAGTCTTGTTTTATTATTTTGTGCTTCACCTCAATTTTAATCCTGTTGTGTTTTTTTTATGACTGTCTACTCTTCCCACTATCCCTCGTAGTGAAGTTGTAAAACATTTTTTACTGTTGTGCTTTACCTCAGTAGTTTCTCAGGTCTTTGCCACAATCATCCATTTAGCACGTTTCTGCAATTTCCTGTAACATCCCAGTGGACCGTTTCCCTTTCCTCGTTCAGAGTCAGTGCAAGGCAGTTTCCCTTTTTTCACCTTACATTAATTTGTTTGCTGACGGATGTTGGATCAAGTTTGTTTGGTCTGAGTTTGTTGATTTGGGGAATGTATTTGCCCTGAACGTTCAGCGTTGTACCTTTACAAATGTTCCATTTGCCTTCTTCTGATCCTGTGCTGAACTACATTCCCCAGTCTAGTTGCTTTAACCATTCCCACATTTTACTGAATTTAACTCTTTTACATTGATATACCTGGAGTTTAGCCTGAAATATTTTTGACTCTCGGATCAAATTAAGCTTTATCATTCCAAAGACACTATTGCCCCGGGTCATATGACTTGTACTTTTCTTTACAGTTTTCTGGGTCATTTACAAATGCCAGATCAAGATAAGCATTGCCTCTCACAGCTTCTTTGAAGCAATGGATCAGGAAGCAGTCATGCTTTACATATACCACTTCTGGCTCTGAACTGTTTTCCGACCTTCAATTGTTTTCAATTGTTTTTGACACCATCACCCTCCCACCACTTTCATTGTCCCAACCTAGAACACAGAACATGAACAGCACAGAAGCTTCTGTTTGACCCACCGTGTCTGTGCCAGGTGTGATGCCAATTTGAACTGTACATCTGCCTGCACATTGTCTATATCCCTAAATAACTTCCCTAGTTGGTTTATGTGTAGTCAATCGATATGTTTGATTGTGGAATGATTCCCAGTTACTTTTATCACCAGTCATTCATTTTAGACTTTTTTTAGATTTTTAGAGATGCAGCGCGGGGACCGGCTCTTCGGTCGACTGAGTCCACACCAACCAGCAACCACCCTGGACACTAGCACTATCCTACACACTAGGGACAATTTGCAAATTTTACCGAAGCCAATTAATGTCTTTGATGTGTGGGAGGAAACTGGAGCACCCGGAAAATCCCCACACGGTCACAGAGAGAATGTACAATCTCCGTACAGACAGCACCCATAGTCAGGGAAAAATATTCTAAAACGTTGTTAAATCTTTATTTTCATATCTTTTCAAGTTCTTCTTCTTCCTATCTCACATTATTCGTCCAGCTTTGCGGATTTTTCCTTCTTGACCATCACTAAGTTTAATCATTCCACCACTGACAGCAAGTTTCTCTGAGAAACAAGGTTTGAAGAAGGAACCCGATCCGAAATGGTCCAGATCCATATCCTACAGGGATGCTGCCTGACCCGCTAGTTACTCCAGTATTTAAAAAAAATAAACCAACATTTGCCTTCTGTCCTGGGCTTCCTCCGTTGTCAGAGTGAGGCCAAATGCAAATTGGAGGAACAACACCTCATATTTTGCTTGGGCAGCTTACAACCTAGTGGTGTGAAAATGGAGTTCTCTAAATTCAAGTAAGCCACGCATCCCCTCTCTCTCCATCCCTCCTCCACCCATCATTACACCAGCTTCAAAGCCATCTTGTTGAGTCTCATTGTCTTTAACTCGTTTTCACATAGGCCACAGTGAACAATGGCCTGTTCCCTTTATCAGCGTTACTTTTTTGCATATCTTTCATTCATTTGTTCTACATCTCTCTCTCTCTCACCATCTATATCTCTCGTTTCCCTTTCCCCTGACTCTCAGTCGGAAGAAGGGTTTTGACCCGAAATGTCACCTATTCCTTTTCTCCAGAGATGCTGTCTGACACATTGAATTAGTCAAGTTTTTTTGTCTCTATCTTCGGTTTAAACCAGCATCTGCAATTCCTTCCTACACATTTGCTGTTCCTTTTGTCTCCAAATGTGATTCAACTGTGTATGTTGGGGAAATGTAGAAATTATGGAGGTATTAGCAATAATCGTCCATCCTCATAACATGTGTGGGAAGGAACTTTGGAAACTTTTTAAAAGAATAATCCAGGAGAAAAGTAACAGCCATTTAGACTAATATGGAACTCTATTAGTACGTAATTGACTTCTTGATTAATAATAGATTGGTTAAGGGCAATTCATGTTTAATCAATGTTATGGTTTCTTGATTGAGTATAAAGAAGGTCAATGAAGACAGTGCACTTGATACTGTGCACAAAGAACTTTTAAATGGCAAAGTGCCATGTATTTGGCGTAAAGGAAATTTAAATCCACACGACAGTGGTTTCATAGTTTCAAATTTATCTAAAGTACAAGAAAAGAGCAATTGTACTGAATGGTTTGTTTTTAGATTGTAAGGAACCATTCAAATTCCCAAAGATTTAAGACTTGGAGCATTATTTTCTCCCTAGATCAGAGGAGGCTAAGAGGAAAAATTATACAAGTGTTTAAAATCATTGAGATTTACATGGAGTAAATGAAGAGAAAATACAGGAAATATTTTATAGCACTAGACAAAAATATCTATATACTAAAACTCTTGTTTGTTTGCTTGTTCCTGAACTACACCCAAAACGGTACACAATAGCATGACAATTTTAGGCAGGGAGGGAAGGGGGGGGGGGGGAGAGGGAGAGGGAAAGGGGGAGGGAGGAGGAGGGGAGGGAGGAGGGAGGGGTGGATTGGGGTGAGGGGGGAGGGAGGGGGGAAGGGGGAGGGGGAGGGAGAGAGGGGTGGGAGGGTAGTGGGGGGGATATTGGAGGGGGGAGTGGGGAAGGAGAGGGTATTGCACCAATGCAGGAGTGGTTTGGGCCAATCGGGTCCACTTGGTCTAGTATTTCATAGTGATGAACTTTCTTTAAACTAAAACATTAAATTTGCTTCCTGTGTAGGGAAACAAGTTTAGCTGAAACTTTCATTGAAAACTCTCTCGTGACAAAACAATTTAACATAAGAATTTTGTTTTCATCTTTGAATTTCCCTATTCTTGATAAAGTTGTGGGATATGGCAGCTGTTAGAAGTTGATTTTCATTGTCAAGGATTCCAACTTAAGAAGTAGTAACAGGCCATTTTTTAAGAAATGATGCTTGCATTTCAATAGCCCCGGGATATGCTCTGTAACGGCGTTTTGATGATTATTAATGATTTGATTGATGAGAAGAATTATCAGATTGTGCTTTGATGATGGTGAATCTGCCCACCGTCGCGTGTTCAGTAATTCACATCTGTGCGCTGCAGGGTGGAGATTGGGGATGAACTGGAGGTCAAATGCCATGGAGTCCAGTGGTACGGTTCTTGGTCATGCTGAGCTGGAGGGTTAACTGCATTTCGAAAGGAGGAGAAACCTAAAAAAATAGGTAAAATTGGCTGGATTTTTTGTTTACTTGATTTCACTACGTATTTAAATGTGTGTTTAATTAATTAATTGTTATGCAATAGATTTTAACGAATGCTATTCATTGTTGAAATTATTATTTCTGAAATTATTTAAATCCTTGTCTTTATATGTCTGAAAATCAGCATTCCTTCAAGTGTGCTGGGTGAGACCTTCACTTTCCATCAATTGATGCTTAAGTCTACTTGAAGCCAACATGAAGCCTACACTGCCCGATGAAAGGTCCCAGAGTGGAGCCTTCCAGTATGGTTCATTCTGTTAAGCCACAACAGGTTAGTGTGGCTGCAGTGAATTAGGGGAATGGGGAGGGGGGTTGAATATAAAGTGTGTTTTGTTGCAAATGAGTTTGTCCAATGAATTCAAAAAAATTGGTAAATGAGATATCAGCCCTGCATTATTTCAAATAAATAATAATTTGGTCTTCAAACCTACAAACGCAGCTTTTCTTAGTACAGACACTGAGTGCTTTCAGCTTTTCCTGTTTTTATTTCTGATTTCTAACATCTTTATTTATTCTTTATTTTCAAACAATAGATTTTGCAATTAATAGTGATCTTCTACCATTTTGGTATATATCCAAGATACTTTTCTTTCATAAGTCAGCCCAAGAGTGAGGGATGTTGGAGAATCAATCAGGAGGGAAGCACTGTGGCACAGTTGGTGGAGCTGCTGCCTCCAGAAACCTGAGTTCAATCCTGATCTTGGGTGCTGTCTGTGTGGAGCTTGCACGTTCTCCCTGTGAACTTGTGGATTTTTTACCTGGTGCTCCGCCTTTCGCCCACACCCCGAAGACGTGTGGATTTGTAGGTTAATTGGGCGCAGTAAATTGCCGCTAGTATGTAGGGAGTGGATAAGAAAGTGAGATCACATCGAATTAGTGGGAATGGGTGATCAATGGTCAGTGTGGACTCAATGGGCCAAAAGGCCTGTTTCTATGCTGCATCTTTTAAACAATCAATATCTAATGCCATGGAATGAGAGGAGATGGGTTTGCACTTGAGGCCCCAAGTTAAGGCCGATCACTGTTCAGGAGACATTGGTACTTTGTTGGAAAGAGGGAGAAATGCATCATTTCAAGTCTGCTCACCCATTTAATAGAAGTTCACTTAAAATCTAAGTGAGGCAGATTAAAATATCAGATCCACTATTGGTACAGTCAGACAAACGCAGCGAGAGGCCTGGTAAAACTGAAAACAGTGGTGAAAAATGAAAGTCGTCTCACTCTCAAAAGAATGCATGTTTATAAGAAAGAAGGACATTTTATTTTAGAGCATGTGACTGCAGGAGAAACTGATATGGCTTGTTTTTTTTCTTATTTTTAAAATGGAATTCATTGCTCACTAATACATTACTGAGTTATTTATTGAACTGCCAATGATTTATGCCTAAGGCTTAATGGCTGTAATGCAATAAACCTTTTACATTCCTTGAGATAGACTGCAACCCTGCCCCTTCAATAGTTGGACCTGAAATGGGGAAGCCTTTGGATAAACACAAAATGTTCTTTCAACTTTTATTTTTTCTCATTGATATAATTGCTGTGCATTTAAAGTATGTCATTCCCTTTCTACTGAAGCATGAATTATTTTGTACAAAGACTCAAAAGAAAAATGGAAGAGTTTCAGCAATGCAGTTACAAAAACATTGGTGCAGTTTACTCACTCCATCCTGTATTAATCAGTAACTAGAAGCAATAATGTATTTGAAAAACTCTCTCAGAAGCTCATCTAGCTGCATTGGGGGATTTTGTCTGAAGAAAGCCCAAAAGAAGGGATTGTGGATGAGAGGTAGTGATGGTTGGTGGTGTAACACAGCTTGTCTAATGTCACAAGAGAGGACGCAGTGTGGGGAGGGGGGGGGGGGGCGCTGAAAACAAAGAGGGGCCTGGAACGGGAGGGGGGGGGGGGCACCGAGAACAAAGAGGGACCTGACACGGAGGGGCCGCCGAGAACAACGAGGGACCCGACGTGGGGGGGCGCCAAGAACTGAGAAGGACCATTGGGACTACATTGAACACTTTGTAATTTTATCGGCGTCCTGTACTTGGTGACTCTTTGCATACTTTGTGTATGACATGCAAAACAAAGAAACATAGAAACATAGAAAATAGGTGCAGGAGTAGGCCATTCGGCCCTTCGAGACTGCACCGCCATTCAATATGATCATGGCTGATCATCCAACTCAGTATCCTGTACCTGCCTTATCTCCATACCCCCTGATCCCTTTAGCCACAAGGACCACATCTAACTCCCTCTTAAATATAGCCAATGAACTGGCCTCACATGTGATGCCACATGTCACATGTGATCATGTGATGTCACAAGAATGTCACATGTGATCATAAAGTATCATTCATTTATTCTGGGGAATGAAACAGGATGATAACTGTAGCAGTAGTCATGTAGAATCTTGACCTTGATCAGGGTGGTGTGAGTAACGTGTCTGAAACAGCCACTAAGATTTTTTTTAAATTGTGATGAGCAGAAGGGGTTCAAACGGGAATAAGAACATGACAAATATACTCCCCTTCAGTGAAAAGCTTTGCTTTGCATGCTATCCAATCAAATCAGATAATATTATAGATAAATACAAGCAAGCCAAATTCAAGTATAATACGTAAAGTGAAGGGAAAGATGCTGAGTAAAAATATAGTTCTCAGCATTATAGCGCAAGTCCCAGAGACAAAATCCAATTTCTGCAATGAGTTAGAGGAGAATCGAACTGCACCTTTATCTAATGGAAGGACCATTCAGAAGCCCAATAATTCCATCATTCACTGATATCGTAACAGATCTAGAGTCTCACATTCACTTTCTCATCCAAGCCCCCAATCCTCTATCGCCCTATCCTTAAGAGTATGTTCCGTAATATTAGAAGGAAGACTGGAGTTTAAAGCGATTAGCCAGGGTGACGGTATTGATGATAGTATGTTTTAATCTAGAATTACATGATTTAGGCAGTTTTGTAAGGTGGGAGAGAAGAGGTATCAGGCGACAATGCTGGTGAGCAATGGCTTTCATTAGAACTGCTCTTGTGTGTATTTAACTGCACACAGGACCACATCCAATAAAGGATAACTCATTTTTATAATCCATCCTGACAATCTATGATTGTCTTTGATGTATATCTATATTATATTCTGAATCTATTTTATGGGTTTCCTTATATTAAATATGTGAATTAGACAGTGACAAAGTTTGTAGTTAAAAACAATGGACTGGTTGAGGGAAGGATTCTGTACTCTTGCTCCAAAATCATATTAAATTCATAGTCAGAGTCAAATTGTAGCCTCACCTGAAAATTTTGGTTAATTCATAAGGTCATAAGTGATAGGAACAGAATTAGGCCATTCGACCCATCAAGTCTACTCCACCATTCAATCATGTCAGATCTATCTCTCTCTCTCTCTCATCTATCTATCTCTCTCTCCACATTCTCCTGCCTTCTCCCCATAGCCCCTGACACCCATACTAATCAAGAACCTATCTATCTCTGCCTTAAAAATATCTGTTGACGGTCTCCACAGCCTTCTGTGGCAAAGAATTCCACCGATTCACTACCCTCTATTCTCTACCCTCCTTACCTCCTACCGGCATGGTGGTGCAGTGGTAGAGTTGCTGCCTTACAGCGAATGCAGCGCCGGAGACTCAGGTTCAATCCTGACTACGGGCGCCGTCTGTACGGAGTTTGTATGTTCTCCCCATAACCTGCGTGGGTTTTCTCCGAGATCTTCGGTTTCCTCCCACACTCCAAAGACATACAGGTATGTAAGTTAATTGACTGGGTAAATGTAAACATTGTCCCCAGTGCATGTAGGATAGTGTTAATGTGCGGGGATCGCTGGGCGGCGCGGACACAGTGGGCCAAAGGGCCTGTTTCCGCGCTGTATCTCTAAATCTAAATCTAAAAATAAAATAAAAAATCCAAAAGGAACATCCTTTAATTCTGAGGCTATGGCCTCTAGTCATAGACTCTCCCACTAGTGGAAACATCCTCTCCACATCCACTCTACCCGAGCCTTTCACTATTCGGTAAGTTTCAATGAGGTCCCCCCTCATCCTTCTAAACTCCAGCGAGTAGAGGCCCAGTGCTGTCAAAAGCTCATGTTCAGTTAACCTTAATAGTTAACTTTTGTCATTATGTCCAGCATACGTTTGGAAACGATTGTAGAAACATAGAAACATAGAAAATAGGTGCAGAGTAGGCCATTCGGCCCTTCGAGCCTGCACCGCCGTTCAATATGATCATGGCTGATCATCCAACTCAGTATCATGTACCTGCCTTCTCCCCATATCCCCTGATCCCTTTAGCCACAAGGGCCACATCTAACTCCCTCTTAAATATAGCCAATGAACTGGCCTCAACTACTTTCTGTGGCAGAGAATTCCACAGATTCACCACTCACTGTGTGAAAAAAAAAGTTATCATCTCGGTCCTAAAAGACTTCCCCCTTATCCTTAAACTGTGACCCCTTGTTCTGGACTTCCCCAACATCGGGAACAATCTTCCTGCATCTAGCCTGTCCAACCCCTTAGAATTTTGTAAGTTTCTATAAGATCCCCCCTCAATCTTCTAAATTCCAGCCAGTACAAGCTGAGGTTACCTCTCAAATGCTGCCCCATGAGATAAAGCTGAGTACTTTCCTTGTTTTCTCATACTTTTTATAGAATAACTGAGCAATATTGAGAAAAAAAATTGCTGCACAAACACAGTAAACTTTGATGATTCACTGGTGCATCTCAACCAGAGTAATGTGTCCATCTCTGGGCTCTGCACTTTAAGTGTGAGAATGTCAAGGTTTCAGAGAGGAAACAGAAGTCATTTACTAGAATTGGAACAAGGATGTCAGTTACCTGAAGAAAGCAGACATTGGGATCAGTCCCTTCAAGCAGTGTAAGTCAAGTCGAGAAGTATTCAGAATTATCAGGGGTGTTTCTGCAGGTTAAAACTATTTCAACTGGCAAGAGGACTTAGCTTTAAAATAATTGGCAAAATCACTTGGGGGGAAGATGAGATGAGTTTTTTTTAAAAATTCAGGCAGCTGTTAAAGCCTAATATACATTGCTGGAAAACATTGTGGAAGCAGGTTCAATATTAATTTTCAAAAGGGAATTGAATAAGTACTTAAAACGGGGAAATAAATACTGGGAAATGGATTGGAGCAAGGGAGCGGGTCTAATTAGCAGTTCATTTAGAGATCTGATATCGGCAAAGTAGGTCGAATGGCCTCGTATTGTATTGTGTAATCCTGTAATTCTGTGATTCAAAGAATCAGGCAGCAAAAAATGCAACATATTAACTCTGTTACCTGGGAGAGCAGAGTGTAACACTCTTCTGTTAACCAAAATACAGCAGCTACATCACGTATTGAGCAAGTTCACTCCACTTAAAGGCATTTACCCAGACTTTCACATTGTGGTCCATTCCCTTCATAGTAAATGTGCATCCCGTGCAACAGAAAGTAAAAGCCCCCTCCAATCTGCCAACTCTCATATCAGACCTGAGCTAGACAAGTCTTTGGGAGGTGAGGGATGAACATGAGAGAAATTGCCATCACTTTTCAGTTCATTTTTCAGGATACTGTTATATTGGCAAGGCCAATATTTGTTGCGAACCTCTACTTTTGAGAAGGCGATGGTGAGCTGCCTTCTCAAATCACTGCAGTCTCTCTGGAGAAGGTACTCCTACAATGTTGTTGGAGAGTGACTTCCGGGATTTAGCCCAGGGCAAGTTAGTTCCAAATTAGGATGGTGACTTGGAGGGGAACCTGTACTTGGTGGCATTCCCATGCATCTGCTACTCTTGTCCTTCTCGATGGTGGAGGTCATGCATTTGGGAGGTACTATCAGGGTTGCCTACAGTTATTTTTGTAGACGGTACACATGGCAGCTACGATCTGCTGGTGATGGAAGAATTGTATGTTCAGTGTGAGGTACCGATTGCTCTGCCCTGTGGTTGTTGAATTTTTTGAGCATTATGAAATCACCATCTCTGAGGCAGGTTAGAGTATTCCACCACTCCTCCTTATGTCATAGAGGTATAAAAGGAATGCAGGATGTCAGGTGGTGAGTCCATCAGATTATTGTAGCCCTAGTATTTATGTGGCTAGTCCAGTTGTGATCCTGATTAATGATGGTTGGGGGCTTGGCAATGATAATGTCACCATTTGTCAAGGAAAGTCAGGTGGATGCTTCAGTTGGAGACGGCTTTCATCCAGCACTTGTGTGGAAAGGATGTTATTTGTCGCCATCAGTCCAAGCTGTCTAGGTTTTGATGCAAACAGACAAGTGCTGCTTCACTTGCTGAGGAATTGTGAATGGCATTGAACAAGCAATATCCCCACCTCTGACATGATAGTGTTCATCGATGAACAGATGAAAATAGTTAGCACTTGTCCTCAGGAGTTTCTGCAGTGATATCTGAACACTGGGATGATTGATCTGCAATCACCTCTATCATCCTTCTTTGTGTGTTCTGTGATGTCCACTAAATTCACCTTTACCAGGAGTTATTGACGCCACAGATGGTCAAGTGCTGCCTTGATATTAATGGCAGCCACTCTCACTTCACCTTTGGAATTTAGATCTTCAGTCCATCTTTGGACCAAGACTATTACAATGCCTGGAACTAAATGGTTCTAGAAAATCACAAACTGGGCACTGGTGAACAAGTGCTGCTTCATGGGGTGGACAGTAATTCGCAAGCTTAGATTTGCACTGTGTTTTTAATGGAAAGGAGATGTTTTTGTTTTTGTTTTTGTTTTGAGGGTCAAGAGTGTTTTATTGTCCAATGTACTGATGCGGAACAATGAAACTCTTACTTGCAGCTGCAGCAGCAGCACAACAGGTTGGTAAACTCATTACTCATTGTAATATATTAAAAGAAAAACAACAAAATACCAACAGAAAAGTTCAATAAATAAAAAACTGTATAGTGCAAAAAACATGACAAAGTCCAATGTCCCTGGTGCAACCCAGGCAGTTCGTAGTTCTTGATGTCAGTGTCATGAGGAATGTCTGTGTAGAGTAAGAGAGGTGCTGTTCCTCCAGTTTGTGTGTTTGCGTGTGTGGACAGGGAAGCTTTTTCCCCAATGTGTCTTCTGGTGTCACTTCTCTTACAAAATCCATCTGCTGATATTCTGGAGCTGAAACACACACACACTATATATAGAACTCACCATTCCCTTTACCCAATCACTTGTGAGGCCTTTCATTGTCAAGTGCATTTCTGCACTGTATGGTGCAGTTAACTGCTTACATATTTACATAGTGTACATATTCTGTTGTGCTGCTGCAAGTAAGAATTTCATTGTTCTATCTGGGACATATGACAATAAAACACTTTTGACTTGATTCTCTTAACTCTGTGCCATTATTATAACAATTCAGGAGTAAGATAGTACGTTGATCAATGCAAGGCTGTTAGCTAAATACCTTCTCAGAATGTACTTTGAAAACTCGTGCTCGAAAAATGTCAGAGGAGTAAACTTTCAACCCCTTTCTGTCCGAATTAACGCAAGAATGTAGCTCCACAAAACTACGTCCGGAAAAGACCAGAAAGTTATTGTTCCTGTTGACAGATGATGTGTGTAAAAGATGAAGAGCGAGAGAGAGAGAAGGTGAGGGGGATGAATGACCATTTCAGTACTTTGCAAGTAGCCAGATTATCTGCAAATGCCGACTGTGGGGGTAATCATTTACTTTTACTGCAGGATGTGCAATAGTTTGATGAAAAAGGACCCCATTGATAAATTCATGGAGAATCGTCCAGAGCCTTTCAAGGTCATCAATGACCGTTAACGTTAACTCGACTGTTAACGAGTGGTTAACAGTCTTTTTTTGTTAAATCCTTTGGAGCTTGTGCTGTTGGGAAGCCTCCAATCTCCACAGGAATTGTGATTGGGTGCAATCTGATGTCACATCCCACAAGCTGCTCCCTTCCTCAGCACAGATATTGAAATTAGATTAACACAGAAAGATTGTCACTGGCACTGTGCAAGGATAACACGCAAACTCGTGGAATGTTCCATATTTTTGACTGTTCATTTCCCTCCACAGATGCTGCCTGACCCACTGAGTCCTCCAACAGGCTGTTTTTTGCTGCAGATTCCAGCATGTGTAGTCTCTTGTGTCTTCAGAACCAGGGGTCACAGTGTAAAAATAAGGGGTAGGCCATTTAGTACTGAGATGTGGAAAAACTTTCACCCAGAGAGTTGTGAATCTGTGGAATTCTCTGCCACAGAATTCACTGGATGTTTTCAACAGAGAGCTAGATATAGCTCTTAGAGCTAATGGAATCAAGGGATATGGGGAGAAAGCAGGAACGGGGTAATAATTTTGGATGATTAGCCATGATCATATTGAATGGTGATGCTGGCTTGAGGGGCTGAATGGCCTACTCCTGCATCTATTTTCTATGTCTATGTTTCTATACTTCACATCCCACTTTATATCTTTGCTCTTTAGGTTTACTGCTTGTTAGGTTGATGGACTTATTAATACCATCACTGAAGTGAAATGCCATCAAACTGAATCAGACCGTTGGACCTATAGGTTAAGGTACGTGCTGGTTCAACTGCACCAAATCTAATTTCCACTCCTTGGTTGCTCAGGGCATGTATTTCAATTGTTATTGGTCCAAATTATATCCAGTATTTTGACTGATGCATTTTATAGAAACATAGAAATTGGGTGCAGGAGGAGGCCATTTGGCCCTTCGAGCCAACACCACCATTCATTGTGATCATGGCTGATCATCCACAATCAGTAACCTGTGCCTGCCTTCTCCCCAAAACCCTTGATTCCACGAGCCCCTAGAGCTCCATCTAACTCTATTTTAAATTCATTCAGTGAATTGACCTCCACTGCATTCTGTGGCAGAGAATTCCACAAATTCACAACTCTCTGGGTGAAAAAGTTTCTTCTCAACTCAGTTTTAAATGGCCACCCCTTTATTCTTAGACTGTGGCCCCTGGTTCTGGACATTGGGAACATTTTTCCTGCATCTAGCTTGTCCAGTCCTTTTATAATTTTAAACGTTTCTTTAAGATCTTTTCTCATTCTTCTAAACTCCAGTGAATACAAGCCCAGTCTTTCCAATCTTTCCTTATACAACAGTCCCGCCATCCCGGGGATTAACCTCGTGAACCTACGCTGCACTGCCTCAATAGCTTAGTTTATTGCCATGTGTACCGAGGTACAGAGGAAAATCTTTTTGTTTCGTGTTAACCAGCCAGCGGAAAGATGGTACATGATTACATTTGTGCCGTCCACAGTGTACAAATACATGGTAAAGGGAATAACATTTAGTGCAGGATAAAGTCCAGTAAAGTTCAATTAAACAAAGTGCAGCTCAGTCGAATTGGTTCACGAGGATGGTTATCTCAGAGTTGGTGACATTGGCTTGGCCGAAACTGCGTCAATTAGTTGACACGTAACCCATGTTCTGCACCAATGGAGAAACAGGGATTCCACAGCCTTTATAAACCCGGACTTTGATGCCATTTCATAGGTCACAATCAGCAAAAGTGGAAGAACCAGCACACAAGACCCTGTGTAGAACATTTAAAATGATACTGGCCTAACACCATACAGTGCATTCAGAAAGTATTCAGACCCCCTCATTTTTTCCACATTTTGCTACGTTACAGCCTTATTTCAAAATGGATTTTCATTTTTTTTAATCATCAATACCCCATAATAAAAAAGCAAAAACAAGTGTTTAGAAATTTTTGCAAAGTAACGTAGCAAAATGTGGAAGAAGTGAAGGGGTCTGAATACTTTCTGAATGCGCTGTATCTCATCTTCTTCTGAAGTGGCATTGCTTCTGCTAGCTGAACACTTGGAGTGGAGTTGACACATCCAGTCAATCAGACATGGGCATTGCAGGCTTTGTACCTGTTTCTTGGTGCAATCCTATGTTGGCTCTAAAGTCTTTTGTTAATATGACCACATTCAGTTTTATAGTGCAGTCCAGATTAAACCCAATATTATTTTCGAAGTGCATTTTTAGTCATGTTTGTATCTTAGCTTTTGGAAGCTTTCAAAGCCTCTGGTGCTGGCTCTGTTGCTCAACAGTGTAATTGATCAATAGAGCAAAATTCTCCATTTCTTCTGATGACATATTGAAAGGAGGGATTGGTTGCTGAACCATACTGAGCTGGAATCTTCCAAGAGACATCCTCAATTAGACCTGATTGTCTCTAATCGACCATGACAGCACATTGCTCAGTGAAGGAGACTGTTGTATTTTCAACGTGCATCCTCACAACAAAACACAGTTCAAGAAGCTGAAAATGTCTTATCATTAACATTGCATTATGGCAATCCTTTTGTGAGTGTGACTGACTTGGGCCGTAACACACATGAAGACAAACCTTCTTCATGTGACAAACCCTCTGTTACAAGGCACCACTAGTGAAGTTTGTAATTCTTCTGTGGTTACCTGGTCATAGTCAAAGAGTCACATAGCATGGAAACAGGCTCTTTGACTCAACTTGCCCATGCCGACCAACACGCCCCATTTACACTAGTCCCACCTGCCCGCATTTGGCCCATGTATCTCTGAACATTCCTATCCATGTGCCTGTCCAAATATCTTTTAAATGGTGTTATAGAGTATAGGAGTAGAGAGGTCCTTCTGCAGTAGTATCGGGGCCTGGTGAAACCACATCTGGAGTATGTGTGCAGTTTTGGATTCCTAATTTGAGGAAGGACATCCTTGCTATTGAGGCAGTGCAGCGTAGGTTCACAAGGTTAATCCCTGCAATGGCGGGACTGTCATATGAGGAAAGATTGGAAAGACTGGGCTGGTATTCACTGGAGTTTAGAAGGATGAGAGAGGATCTTATAGAGATGTCTAAAATTATAAAAGGACTGGACAAGCTAGATGCAGGAAAAATGTTCCCAATGTTGGGGGAACCAGGGGCCACAGTCTACAAATAAAGGGGAGGCCATTTAAAACTGAGGTGAGAAGAAACTTTTTCACCCAGAGAGTTGTGAATTTGTGGAATTCTCTGCCACAGAAGGCAGTGGAGGTCAATTCACTGGATGAATTTAAACGAGAGTTAGATAGAGCTCTAGGGGCTAGTGGAATCAAGGGATATGGGGAGAAGGCAGGCCCAGGTTACTGATTGTGAACGATCAGCCATGATCACAATAAATGGCGGTGCTGGCTCAAAGGGCTGAATAGCCTCCTCCTGCATCTATTTTCTATGTTCCTATGTTTCTGTGTTATAGTTTCTGCCTCATCTACCTCCTCTGGCAGCTTATTCCATAAACCCCACCACCCTCGGTGTGAAAATATTGCCCCTCAGGTTCCTATTATATATCTTTCCCCTCATTAAACCTATGCCCTCTGTTTCTTGATTCACCTACTCTGGGTTAAATAATTCCTGCATTCAACCTATCTATTTCTTGTTGGAATGTGATGAAACGTTTTAGGGTATCTAAATTATGCACCCAGAGGTGTTAATACACAAAAAATAATCCTGTGAAAAATTACCAATTTTTAAAAGTTTTATAAAATTCTGGTACAAAGAACCCAAAATCAGGAATCCAATCATGCATTAAAACACTGAAAGGCTGATTTGTCACAACTCTGATTTCATCTTAGCATTAAAAAATCAGCCTGTAATGGCCAGAGAGATTTCAACTTGTTGGACTCATTTGAATGTCCCAGCATTGACAACTATGTCAGGGTTGGCAGGGAAGTGAGGGGACACTTCAACTGGGGCTTAAAATCCACCTGTCCATGTACAATGTTGGGCAAAGCAAATAGATGATGTGCAAGAGGCTTGAGTTGCAGGGATACTGTGTGTGGGCAGACATTGGCGACCTCCATGTGGGGAAGTGTCCTGGATATTTCTGCCCTCCAGAAGTATGCACAGCATGCAGAATGTGCAATCAATCAGCGTGGGAAAACTTCTCTTACTTGCAGGTTAGTTCCTGATTTCCATGAACCTCTGGATTGAATATAGAGCTGTTTGGTGCTTCTGGATTTAAGCATAGGCAACTGCGAATGATGTGCTCGGAGATGAGCAACTTATGTTGGATTCAATCCTTCTGCAATAATCAGTTCTCAATGGGCTGATACTGGCTTTGCTTTGGGGGTTTAGCATCATAGGGAGGTGGAGGAGAGGGCTTGCAGAAGGAAGAGATAAAGGGAACAGCATCCTCAGTGGCAGGGTCTCACTGCAACAATGTCCCTGCATCTGCCTAAGTGAGAAACAATGCATCAGTGTCTGGGATTCAGTAAGGAGCCATTTACTGAAGCTGAGTATATATTCCAGCCACTGATACAAATTGAGAACTCTGCAAGGTTCAACTTACCAACATCTAGTTGTCTTGGTGGGTTATGTCTTGGTGGAATCTTGAACAAAACACAAAGTGTTGGAGGAACTCAGCAGGTCATGGAACATCTGGGGAGGGAACAGAGGGAACATCTGTGGACAGATGGTTCGTCTGGTCGGGACCCTTCTTCGTACTGATGAGAGTAGGGGGTAGAAAACTGGAAAAGAGAGATGGGGGTGGAACAAAGCCTAGTAAGTGATAGGGTGGATACATGTGAGGGGACAGATGGGTGGAGTAAATGGTGAAGGCTAGAGGTGAAAAAGAGACAAAAGTGACAAAACTTAAAAATAAAACTGTCAAAACATAGTGACTTCAAGTGGTCTAAACTGGCTTTAATTGGATGAAATGGTTGCCAACCATTTAAACTCTCCTTCCCTTTCCCATATCGAACTTTCCATCCTGGGCCTACTCCATTGCCAGAGTGAGGCCACAAGCAATCTGGAGGAAACGCACTTTATTTTTTGCGTAGGCAGCTTACAACCCAATGATATGAAAATTCAATTCTCCAATTTTAGGTGACACCCTCCTGTTTTACCCACCTCTCTTTCCTGTGCTCCCCTTAACCTTGTGCACCCAATCCTCCCACTATCCCACCCTCCATTACCACTATCCCAGCCCCCTCCTCCACACCCACCAACCCACCCACATTCCTCCCTCTGGCTTCACAGCTCTCTCCTCTTTCACTCCACCTCTCCTTATCTGATACCCTCTCCATGTCTCCCTTTCATCTTTTGTCGTTTCTAATCTCATTTTCATCTCTTGACTTTGTCCACCCATCTGCCACTCAAAACCTTCCTCTCTTGTATCCACTTATCACTCGTCTGGCTTTTTTCCCCCATCTCCACTTCTCCTCCAGCTTTCTCCTCCCTACGACAATCAGTCTGATGGAAGGTCCCGACCTGAACCGTCATCGATCCATGTCCTCTGGAGATGTACGTCCTCCAAAGACGTACAGGTTTGTAGGTTAATTGGCTGGGTAAATGTAAAAATTGTCCCTAGTGGGTGTAGGATAGTGTAAATGTACGGGGATCGCTGGGCGGCACGGACTTGGAGGGCCGAAAAGGCCTGTTTCCGGCTGTATATATATGATGATATGATGATGATGTCGCCTGCCTGACCCACTGAGTTACTCCAGCACTTTGTGTTTTACTCATTCCAGCATCTGCAGTTCCTTGTGTCTTCAGACAGTTCTACCCATTTCCATTGCCTTACCCCTGTTCACCTCTCCACCCACCACTCAGGTATTGATCAGTTTAATAGTTTGCGTTCACTATAATCCATGATAAACAGCAGATGCATAAAGTTTAATTAAGCCTGCTCCAAGTCAAGCGGTTGCAAATGAATTATGCATTACATTCCCCAGAGCTGTGTGTTGTCAGCAAACATGTCTTCTCTTGATGTTGCTGAGGGAGGAGGGAAAGAGGTCACATCAAAATCCTCGAAACACTACAGAGTTACTAATATGGAATGAGAAGGGAATGCCTCGAACCTAAAAAGTAATTTGTAATTGGAAATGTACACATAATTGCCTGTTATGTAGTTATTGTTTTGCATTGAAGATATTTGCGTTGGATAAAAAAGATTCAGGAACTAATGTCAAAGATCGTGACAACCTATTAGCTTGGCCTGTTTCTTCAAACCTTCTCAGTGGAATTTGATCTGTAAAAACGAAATTCTAAATCTCCACAATGTCACATATCGATTGTTAGACGATATCGGTAGACACGGGTGAGATGTTAATATAAACATAGAATGTGGAGCAGTGCAAGAAAAAGCCTTTCCGTCCACAGTATCTGTGGTAAAACATGATGCGAAGCCCAACTCTTATCTCCCTGCACATAATCCATATCCCTCTATTCCCTGCATATCCATATACCGATCCAAAAGTCTCTTTAATGCCACTATCATATCTGCCTCAACCACCATCTCCGCCGAGCGTTCCAGGCATTTGCCACCCTCTGTGTAAAAAAACCTGCTCCACTCATCTCCTTTAAACTTTGCCCTTTTCACCTTAACGCTATGCCCCCTAGATTTGATTTTTCCCTGCTGGGAAAGATTGTTTACCCTATCTATGCCTCTCACAATTTTATATGTTTATATAATTTTATATCGGTCTCCCTGCTACCTCTGACGTTCCAGGGAAAACACTCCATGTTTGTCCAACTTCTCCCTATGGCTAATACTCCCTTATCCAGGCAGCATATTGGTAAACCTCCATTGCTCACTTTGCAAAGCCTCCACATCCTTCCTGTATGGGGCGACCAGAACTGCACACAATACTCCAAATATGACTGGAAGGTAGCTAATATTGTGGCTCGATTTAAGAAGGGGAGCAAAGAAAAATAGGGAAATATAGACCAGTAAGCCCCAAATCTGTGGTAGTAAAGTTACAGGAGAGGATTCTGAGAGAAAAGATATAGGGCCCTTGCACAGTAGGTCATAAGGTCAAAGGGCGTGACGCATGAAGCCGCTCAAGCGTTCTGGAGGACAAGCAAGCCTCTGGAATACACTCGTCACACACGCAACACATACGTCCTGCTGAGTTACTCCAGCACTGTCTACCTTCGATTTAAACCAGCATCTGCACTTCTTTCCTACACATTTTGTCTGTTCCACTGCAAAATCTCCTCAAGGTATGTCTACTTTGAAGAAGTTCTCCTCTCCCCGACAAGAGTTCAGCAACATCCTCTCTCACTGCTCCCCCTCTGTGATTCCGCTATATTATTTTGTCAGGCCAAACCCTTGGCCATCTTTGCATTAGGCGAGAAATAGTATTGGGTAGACTGATGGGACTGAAGGCTGATAAATCCCCAGGCCTGATGGTCTGCATCCCAGGGTACTCAAGGAGGTGGCTCAAGAAATCGCGGATGCATTGGTGATCATTTTCTAATGTTCAATAGATTCACGATCAGTTCCTGTGGATTGGAGGGCAGCTAATGTTATCCCACTTTTCAAGAAAGGAGCGAGAGAGAAAACGGGGAATTATAGACCAGTTAGCCTGACATCGATGGTGGGGAAGATGCTGGTCAATTATTAAAGAGGTAATAACGGTGCATTTGGATAGCGGTAAAAGGACTGGTCCAAGACAGCATGGATTTATGAAGGGGAAATCCTGCTTGACTAATCTTCTGGAATTTTTTGAGGATGTAACAAGTAAAATGGATGAAGGCGAGCCAGTGGATGTGGTGTGTCTAGACTTTCAGAAAGCCTTTGATAAGGTCCCACACGGTAGGTTGGTGAGCAAAATTACAGCACATGGTATTGGGGGTAGCGTATTGACATGGATAGAGAATTGGTTGGCAGACAGGAAGCAAGGAGTAGGAATAAACGGGTCCTTTTCAGAATGTCAGGCAGTGCCTAGTGGAGTGCTGCAAGGCTCGGTGCTGGGGCCGCAACTATTTACAGTATATATTAATGATTTGGATGATGGAATTAGACGTAACACTAACAAGTTTGTAGATGTCACAATGCTGGGTGACAGTGTGAATTGCGAAGAGGATGTTAGGAGATTGCAGGGTGACTTGGACAGGTTGAGTGAGTGGACAGATGCATGGCAGATGTAGTATAATGTAGATAAATGTGAGGTTATCCACTTTGGCGGCAAAAATAAGGAGGTAGATTATTATCTCAATGGTGTCAGATTAGGTAAAGGGGAAGTGCAACGAGACTTTGGTGTCCTTGTACACCAGTCACTGAAAGTAAGCGTGCAGGTACAGCAGGCAATGAAGAAAGCAAACGGCATGTTGGCCTTCATAGCGAAAGGATTTGAGTACAGCAGGCAGTGAAGAAAGCAAACGGCATGTTGGCCTTCAATATAACCATATAACCATATAACCATATAACAACTACAGCACGGAAACAGGCCCGTTCGGCCCTACCAGTCCACGCCGACCACTCTCTCTGACCTAGTCTCATCTACCTGCTCTCAGACCATAACCCTCTAATCCCCTCTTATCCATATACCTATCCAATTTACTCTTAAATAATAAAATCGAGCCTGCCTCCACCACTTCCACCGGAAGCCCATTCCATACAGCCACGACCCTCTGAGTAAAGAAGTTACCCCTCATGTTACCCCTAAACTTTTGTACCTCAATTCTGAAGCTATGTCCCCTTGTTGGAATCTTCCCCACTCTCAAAGGGAAAAGCCTACCCACGTCAACTCTGTCCGTCCCTCTATCAAGTCCCCCCTCAACCTTCTACGCTCCAAAGAATAAAGACCCAACCTGTTCAACCTCTCTCTGTAGCTTAAGTGCTGAAACCCAGGCAACGTTCTAGTAAATCTCCTCTGTACCCTCTCCATTTTGTCGACATCCTTCCTTTGAGGACAGGAGCAAAGAAGTCCTTCTGCAGTTGTATAGTGCCCTGGTGAGCCACATCTGGAGTATTGTGTGCAGTTTTGGTCTCCTAATTTGAGGAAGAATGTCCTTGCTATTGAGGCAGTGCAGTGTAGGTTCACGAGGTTAATCCCAGGGATGGAGGGACTGTCGTATGAGGAAAGATTGGAAAGACTAGGCTTGTATTCACTGGAGTTTAGAAGGATGAGAGGGGATCTTATAGATACGTATAAAATTATAAAAGGACTAGACAAGCTAGATGCAGGAAAAATGTTCCCAATGTTGGGGGAGTCTAGAACCAGGGGACACAGTCTAAGAATAAAGGGGAGGCCATTTAAAACTGAGGTGAGAAGAAACATTTTCATCCAGAGAGTTGTGAATTTGTGGAATTCTCTGACACAGAAGTTTGTGGAGGCCAATTCACTGGATGAATTTAAAAGAGAGTTAGATAGAGCTCTGGGGGCTAGTGGAATCAAGGGACATGGGGAGAAGGCAGGCACAGGTTAACTGATTGTGGATGATCAGCCATGATCACAATGAATGGCGGTGCTGGCTCCAATGGTTCGAATGACATCCTCCTGCACCTATTTTCTATGAGAGACCTGATGAATAAGTTTGCAAATTACACAAAATAGGTGTATTATAGATAGTGAAGATGGCAATGAAGAATTACAGTGGGATTTTGTTCAGCTGGGCAAATGGGCCAAGGAATAGTTAATTGAGTTTAATTTAGATAGGTGTGATGTGTTACATTGAAGCAGTGCAGGATCTCCACAGTAAATGGTAGGGCCCTGGGGAGTGTTGTCGAGCAGGGGGATCTAGGAACACAAGTATGTCTCGACCCGAAACGTCACCCATTCCTTCTCTCCAGAGATGCTGCCTGTCCCGCTGAGTTACTCCAGCTTTTCGTGTCTATCTTCGATTTAAACCAGCTTCTGCAGTTCTTTCCTACACAAGTACAAGTACATGGTTTCATGAAAGCAACGTCACAGGGAGACAGGGTGGCGAAGAAGACATTTGACATGATGACCTTCAGGGAATTAAGTATAGAAGTTGGGACATCGTGTTGCAGTTGAACATGACGCTGGTGAGGCTGCACTTGGGGAATTATGTTCAGTTTTGGTCACCCTGCCATAGGAAAGATGCCATTAAGCTGGAAATGGTTTAGAGATGATTTATGAGGATGTTGTCAGGACTCAAGATTGGGCACGCTAGGATTTTATTCTTTGCAGCGCAGTAGGCTGTGCGGTGATCTTTCAGAGAGTATAAAATCATGGTCTTTTTCCCATGGAAGGGGAATCAAGGATTAGAAGGCATAGATTTAACGTGAGAGGGGGAAGGATTTAATCGGAACCTGAGTGGCAATATTTTCACACAGTGGGTGTTGGGTATATGGAACGAGCTGCCAAAGGAAGTTGTTGAGGTAGATACAATAACAAAACTTAAAAGGCACTTGGACAGTTACACGGATAGTAAAGGTTTTGAGGGATATTGGCCGAACTTGGGTAAATTAGATGAGCTTAGTTGGGGCAACTTGATCCACGTGGATGATTTGGACCTATAAGCCTGTTTCAAGGCTCCATGACTCAATGACTGTGTGACTATAATGAGAACAAAATTAATGCCATTTCCTCTTTATGCCAAATTTATTTCTTCATTTTATGCTGTTTCTAACTGAACCATTTATGCAAGTGTGCATTAGGCAGCAGTCCATGTGTGGGATTAGTGATTTTGTTTTCATTAGGAATACCAGGATATGCACTGTTACTTCGTGACTTCAAGCTTCACTGAACAGTTTTGACCCACACAAACCTTTCTAATGTTTGGTTAATCATATAATAACTTTAAATTTAAAAGCAAAGGTTTGTCCCTGCTCTGGTTTCATTTTGTGTTTTGTGACATTAATAAAACTATAAAATATATTTGGGTCCAATTTTAAATGTCACAAAATAATATTACCGATAATTGTAAGTATTAGAAAAAAGTAGAGAAATTCCGTTGTCTCTTTAACGCCTGCAAAGATAATTTTGCAAAGCCGATTTTTGAATTAAATGGATAAAGCAATTTTATTTCTATTTAGTTTATTTGAGGGCTACAGTGTGGAAACAGGCCTTCACGCCACCGATCATTGATCATTGATTCCATGTTATCCCACTTTTACTACACATTGGGGGCAATTTACAGAGGACAATTAATCAGCAGACCCGCATATCTTTGGGATGTGGGTGTAAACCGGAGCATCCGGAGCAAACCCGTCACTGACAGCATCCCCCCCAAAGGTCGAGTTTGAACCCGGATCTCTGATGCTGTGAGGCAGCAGCTCTACCAGCTGAGCCAATGTGCTGCCCATATTTGCCCCAATCTACATTATGTATTTTGTTTAGATAAATTAAACATTACAGTTAAGGTCAGGAATTCCACTGAATTAGTCGAAGCTGGCTCCATACGGGATTTTTTTGGGGTCAGGTTCTGTCTGGTTTAGATTAAGTATTTCCGATATTGAAACTTATACATTTTAATATAACAGAAAGATTTGCTGGCCAATTTCAGAGAACATTCAAGAATGAACATTGCTATGTGTCTGGTGTCACATAAAGACCAAACCAGATAAAGGGGGTAGATTTTCTTCCATGGATGTTAGTGGACCCACTGAATTTTTACAGTCATCTGATACTTCCATCTTCATCATTATTATGGCAAGCTTTTATAAAATCCTGGACCTCCCTCCTCAACAGCACTATAGTAATTCCTTCAGTCTGAAGAAGGGTCTCGACCCGAAGCGTCATCCATTCCCTCTCTCCTAGATGCTGCCTGACCTGCTGAGGCATTTTGTGATACCTATAGTAATCCCTTCACTGGAAGGACATCAGCATTTCAAGACGGCAGTTCACCACTGCCTTCCCAAGGTCATTTGGGGATGGACAAGGACAGTAAAGCTGGGCTTGCCGGCAATGTCCTAAAATGAATAATAAAAAAACATGTGCAGCTATAATAATAAAGATGCAATTCAAATTGTTCAAGTTTTACATGATACTAAATTGAAGGTGGTGGGAAGAGAAGGCTGAGTTAAGAGATTAATAGGCATCTGCAGAGAAGTTATGTAATATCTGTAAATGGATAGAACAATAATGAATAACATTTTGTGCTGACATGCATTAGATATTGCTATTTGAAGGGGAAGAGTAATATCAAGAATGCAGTGCAGATGGTGTGGAAACCATTAAAGAAGCAAGTACTGTAAAGCAATTTTGATCTGAAAGTCAATTTGACAATGAAGCCTCTATTTTATGTCTGGGTGAAAATTATGAATTTCGACAGGCCTAGGGAAAGTGCAAAACTCCGCAATTCCCATTACGATTTTACATACTACACATTCGCGTACTTTGGATAGAGCTCCTGCTCAACTTGGATAAGGAAGACTCAAGATCTTCACATGGTGTCTGGAGATGCAGTCTGGTAAACCCTCACAGTATAGTTGAAGGTTATATCTTGTTAACATCCCTACATCTGGGCCTGCAGCTTCAAAAAGGGCAATGCTGGTTTCAAGTAGGTACATTGACTACTTGCAATCCTCAGTTGTATTGGGTTAGAATAAATTCTTCATTGCTGCCTTGCTCCATATCCAACTCCCACAAACCTCTCTCCCAAAATAATTTGGTCAGATCAGGTGAATTTTAAATTGTCCAAGTTTTTGCTAGCTACAAGGGCATACGTGTGAAATTTAATCTAAGCTCTTTCATTTTAATTTTTTTTCAGATAATATTTTATTGCCTATAAGTTTAATAAATTGGATAACGCGTTTAATAAAGATGAAAGTAAAAAATGAAAAAACACATTTTAAACTTGCTGTGCTGTGATTAAATTAAATAATATTGTAATTGGGAACGTTTTAACAATGGCAAAATAGCTTACTCTTTAAATAGATGCAGCTACATTTAAAATATTTAGAATATTTTCAGCAAATTAGTAAAAATGGCATTCAAATATGAAAGTCTGAACAGGTGGAGTTCTTTGAGAAAGTTAAGTCTGGAGTTGGGTTGTGTAGGGGTGAGAGGTGGAGGTGTTTAAAATTATGCAGAAGCATGTTAGCACTTTGATAGAAGTGGAAGCAAATACCTCCACTTGTGGAGAAATGTAAAATGAGGGTCCATAAATATGTCAGTCACAAAAAACTCAAAAAATTGCAGAGAATTGTGGACGCAGTTCAGACCATCACGCCGCATCTGCGCCCGGGATGAGGTGTTTCAGACTAGGGCTTCCGAGATGTCCTCGTTTTTCAGAAAACGGGGCTTCCCCTCCTCCATTATAGATGAGGCTCTCACTAGGGTCTCTTCTACATCCCGCAGCTCCGCTCTTGCTCCCCCTCCCCCCACTCGCAACAAGGACAGGATCCCCCTCGTTCTCACCTTCCACCCCACCAGCCAGCGGATCCAACATATCATCCACCAACATTTCCGTCACCTACAACAGGACCCCACCACTGGCCATATCTTCCCATCCCCTCCCCTCTCTGCGTTCCGCAGAGACCGTTCCCTCCGCAACTCCCTGGTCCACTCGTCCCTTCCTACCCAAACCACCCTAACCCCGGGCACTTTCCCTTGCAACCGCACGAGATGCAACACCTGTCCCTTTACCTCCCCCCTTAACTCCATCAAAGGACCCAAACAGTCTTTCCAGGTGAGACAGAGGTTCACCTGCACCTCCTCCAACCTCATCTATTGCATCCGCTGCTCTAGATGTCAACTTATTTATATTGGCGAAACCAAGCGCAAGCTCGGCGATCGCTTTGCTGAACACCTGCGCTCGGTCCGCATTAACGCAACTGATCTCCCGGTGGCCCAGCACTTTAACTCCCCCTCCCATTCCCAGTCTGACCTCTCTGTCATGGGCCTCCTCCAGTGCCATAGTGAGGCCCGCCGGAAATTGGAGGAGCAGCACCTCATATTTTGCCTGGGCAGTTTGCGGCCCGGTGGTATGAACGTCGACTTCTCCAACTTCAGATAGCTCCTCTGTCCCTCCCTTCCCCTCCTCCTTCCCAGATCTCCCTCTATCTTCCTGTTGCCACCTATATCCTTCCTTTGTCCCACCCCCGACATCAGTCTGAAGAAGGGTCTCGACCCGAAACGTCACCCATTCCTTCTCTCCCGAGATGCTGCCTGACCTGCTGAGTTACTCCAGCATTTTGTGAATAAATCGATTTGTACCAGCATCTGCAGTTATTTTCTTATACACAAACCAACCTCCCTTCCATTGACTCCATCTGCACTTCACGCTGCCTGGGCAAGGCCACCAGCATAATCAAGGATGAGTATCAGCCCGGTCACTCCCTCTTCCCCCCATTCCATCAGGAAGGAAGTACAGAAGTGGTGTGAAAATGCATACCTCCAGATTCAGGGACAATTTCTTCCCAGCTGTCATTAGGCAGCTGAACCATCATCTCAACAACTGAGAGCGGTCCACTGCTACCATCTACTTCGTTAGAGCCCCTCGGACTAAATTTAATCGGACTTTACTGGAATTATCTTGCTCTATACGTTATTCCATTTATACTGTATATGGACACTGTGGACAGCTTCATTGTAACCATGTATATAGTCTTTCTGCTGACTGTATAGCATGCAACAAAAAGCTTTTTGCTCTAAGTACACGTGAATATAAGCTAAACTAAACCTCCAATAATGAATTCAGGAAATATATTTATTTCCCTGAAAATGTATTTACAAAGTGTGATTTTCTATCAGGTAAAACAAGTATTGTAGACCTTTTCAAAGGGAAGCCGTACAATAGAAATGAAAAGAAGGATATGTGACAGGGCAATGCAATAAAGCAGGCTTGAAAAATCTTTGTGTGGAGCATAAAAAACCCAATCTTTATTCGTTGGGCTGAATGTCCTACTTCTTTGTTGTAAATTTTAAATATAGATTTGTCCTTGATTTAATTTCCCACTTTGTTTCAAATTTCTTCACCCTAGACCAATCCCCAAAGAAGATTGGGCGACATGGTGGCGCAGTGGTAGAGTTGCTGCCTTACAGCACCAGAGACCTGGGTTTGATCCTGACTACGGGTGCTGTCTGTATGGAGTTTGTACCTTCTCCCCGTGACCTATGTGGGTTTACCCGGGAGCTCTGGTTTCCTCCCACACTCCAACGACGTACAGGTTTGTAGGTTAATTAGCTTGATAAAATTGTAAATTGTCCCATGTGTGTGTAGGATACTATTAGTATGTGGAGATCGCTGGGCGGTGCAGACTCGGTGGGCTGAAGGGCCTGTTTCCACACTGTACCTCTAAACTAAACTAAGTTCCTACACAATGCTGCATTGCAGCTGGTAGTCTTGAAATTTGTAAAAGAATGGCCTGCCCAGAATCAGAATGTATCAAAGTACTTTGTATGGTGTGTTTAGGTTTGTTTTTAGTTTAGTTTAGAGCTACAGTGTAGAAACAGGCCCCTCGGCCCACTGAGTCCACCCCGACCAATGATCCCCGCACATTAACACTATCCTACACACACTAGGGAACAATTTACAATTTTCTTCCTCTTCTTCGCAAGCCCTTTGCTCCTCTAGGGAGCATAGGCCATTGACAAATGTCCTCCACCTCACTCGGTTGTTGACGGTTTTGTTCGAGATCTCCCCAGTTGAGCCCACTCCCAGACATTTCTGCCTGGACACCTCTTCTCCAGCTGTTCCTGGGGCGACCTTTTTCCCTTTTTTCTTGGGGGTTCCATTTCAGGGCTTGCCGGGTGATGTTTGTGGCAGGTTTTCTGAGGGTGTGTCCAATCCAACTCCATTTTCTTCAAATTTGTAAGTCAATGGGATCCTGGCTTGTTCTTTTCCACAGGCCCACATTGCTTACTTTGTCTCTCCACCAGATGTTTAGTATTCTCCTGAGTCAGGTGTTAATGAATGTTTGCAGCCTGTTTGTTGTGTGTTTTGTTGTTTTCCACGTCTCTGATCCATACAACATTACCTGCTTCACATTTGTGTGAAAGATGCGTATTTTGGTGTTGATTGAGATGTATTTGAGCTCCAGATCTTCCTGAGCATGTTAAACACCACCCTAGCCTTATTGATTCTGCTTTTTATGTCTGCATCTGCCCCACCGGTGGTGTCCACAACACTGCCACACTTTGTATGGTGTGTTTAGTTTCGTTTTTAGTTTAGTTTAGAGCTACAGCGTGGAAACAGGCCCTTTGGCCCACTGAGTCCACCCGGACCAATTATCCCCGCACATTAACACTATCCTACACACACTAGGCAACAATTTACAATTTTACCAAGCCAAATAACCTACCATCCTGTACGTCTTTGGAGTGCGGGAGGAAACCGGAGCACCTGGAGAAAACCCACAAAGGTCACGGGGAGTACAGACAAACTCCATACAGACAGCACCCATAATCAGGATTGAACCTGGGTCTCTGGCCCTGTAAGTCAGCAACTCTACTGCTGTGCCACCATGTCATCCCTTTCAAACGGAAATATGGCACAATATATAGCACAACACAATACAATTCAAAATAATGCAATATATTGCAAAAAAGAGCTATAAGAATTGTCGATAAGGCTGGTTATAATGACCCAACCAACCCATTGTTTATGAAATCATATGCCCTAAAATTTATGGACCTAGTAGACTTTAAAATTCTACAAATAATGTTTCAAGCAAAAGATAGAACACTTCCTGATTGTATCCAAGGTTTGTTTTCAGTGAGGGAGAGCAGGTATCCACTCAGGGATAATTATATATTTGAAAAAATTAGGATAAGAACAAATGTGAAAAATAGATGTGTGACTGTTAAAGGGGTAAATTTATGGAATAGTTGCAACAATGAATTAAAAGAGTGTAGTAATATGTGTAAATTCAAGAAAATGTTCAAAAATATTATATTTGAAAGATACAAAATATGTGATCAGCACTGAAAAATGACTGATATGTTAGAAATGATGGTTCTTGACTATATTTGTGTTTCTTTCTATGTTTTGTTTATCTGCTTCTGACCTATGATGTTGTGTTTTTTTTAAATTATATTTTGTTAAGTATTATGGGTAGGCATAATATTTTGGCTTTTGCCTACACTTTTTTTTTTTCGGTCAGAAAATATGTGTGATTATATTGTTTTATTTTTTTGATACAATGTTTATTTGCACTATTTAACTTTCAAAACTGTATGGTCAATCTGTTGTATTGTATTGACCGAAAAAAAAAAAAAAAAAAAAAAATAATAATAATTTTAAAATAAATAAAAATACAAAAAAGTAATGATAATCATAAAAGAATCTCATGAAAGAAGCCTCAAGCTTCAAATAAAAAGTGACTGTTGTAGAATCACAGCAGGGCAATCAGTGGCTAAAGAGAAAATGGGATAGGGGAGGAGGTGTGAATAGTTCCAAAGGAATTTTCATCAGAATTACTTCCAGCTTCCAGTTTTCAATGTAAGCAGCCATTGTGTACTTTATTTCAGTCGACACTCATTCTATATTTAGCTGAAAACTATCAAATGTAAAATAATCCAGAACAGGATCCTAAGCATTGCACAAAAAGCAGCCTGAGAATCATTGATAAAAGAATAACATTTAAAGTTGGAAGGAAACATAATTCCTTCCAAAAATAAATCACCTCAATAATGGAGAAAGCATGTTTATGAAAAATTAGGTATTTCAGTTTTATTCTATTATCCTATCCTGTAGTATATCTTGGCCATGTCTCTAGCAGTTTTCTTACTTTTAAATAAGAGACAGCATTAATTTATGTTACTTTACCGAGAATTTATTAATGGTTTCTGCATCTCAATCTTTAATGTAATTATTCTTGTAACACTTCCACATTTCCTAAGTGTAAATGCTGCACTGAGATGATCCTGAAACCTACTTCTAATTGACTGCACTTCTACTGAGAACATGTTACTTGAGATGGCCACTGAACTTCTGCAACCCTTTTAACCTGACCAGTCTATGCTTTTGTCTGTTTAAGGATGAAAGAAAAATGAATTCATTAAAAATACTCCGGCATTAAAAAGGAAGAATTGGGTTCTATTTTTTATATCTACGTCTTCCGTTAACATCTGACACTTAAAAACCCCCATGGATGTGAGCAACGCTATATGTCTATTTATTACAGATCTTAGTTGTCTTGAGGAGGTGATGTTGTGCCTTCTTCCTGGATTACTCGTGGTCATATTTACGATGATGGTGCTCTCACAATGGTGTCGGCATTTATTTTTATGAAAACAACATTGTCGACAATCTTTGAATGGATCCAAAAAAAACAAACATAAAAGTGCTAACTTCTTTTGTAAAATCCTAGCAAAGTCAAAGAATGTCAGGTGATTCTCCCATCATGGAGACCTGCTGCGCACATGGTCCTTTGGTTCTCCATGTCCTTCATGTTAAAATGGAACCCAACATCCTAATTCCATAGCCAAGCAGATCATGGCTCTTGAAGTACACGTCCAAGTGCCATTTAAACTGATGAGAGTTTTGTCCCTACCATCCTTTTCTATCAAGTGTAGAAGGACTGTTTTTAACTTACATAAACACTCTCCAAACCACCCTGTTAGTAACATTCATTGTTTCTCATGTTAGTGCCTTTCAATTACATTTTATAATGCTTTATAAAATAAATATGATGCTGCCGAGTTCCATTCCTGGAGAAACTCAAAATCTCCCTGACAATAAGCAATGCCCACTTTGCATTGCATTGCATCATCACCTTCCTAAAGTGCCAAGAATATATGCCATTTAGTTCAGAAGATTGAAGTCTTCTAGCTTCTCAAGTAATTATGTTAACCCAGGTACTTTTGAAGAACCCAAGTTTATTTAATTGTCAGTTGGCCCACTTCAAAAGTGTAAACTCCTTTGACAGTAAATAATTCAGTAATATTTCTAAAAAATCTGACAAGACCTTTCTTACACTCCGAATATAGAATAGAAGAGGCATGTAAAGGGTTTATATTGGAAGAGATTCCTCTTTTATTAACTTGCTGTGTTGCTTAATATCTATATTTCTTTAAGCTTGTGAATGAAATGACCACTTAAAATTACAGCAGAAATGTTGATCTGCAGTGATCTTTACAAAAATCAAACAGTTCAGTTCTGGGCACCATGTTATAGGAAAGATATTGTCAAGCTTGAAAGGGTTCAGAGAAGATTTACAAGGATGTTGCCAGGACTAGAGGGTGTGAGCTGTAGGGAGAGGTTGAGTAGGTTGGGTCTCTATTCCTTGGAGCGCAGGAGGATGATCTGAAAGAGGTGTATAAAATCATGAACAGATCGGGTAGATGCACAGTCTCTTGCCCAGAGTAGGGAAATCGAGGACCAGAGGACATAGATTCAAGGTGAAGGGGAAAAGATTTAATAGGAATCTGAAGGGTAACATTTTCACACCAAGGGTGGTGGGTGTATGGAACAAGCTGCCAAAGGAGGTAGTTGAGGCTGGGACTATCCCAACATTTAAGAAACAGTTAGACAGGTACATGGATAGGACAGGTTCGGAGAGATATGGACCAAGTGCAGGTAGGTGGGACTAGTGTAGCTGTGACATGTGTGGGCAAGTTGGGCCAAAGGGCCTGTTTCAACACTGTGTCACTCTGACTCAATACAAAAATAATAAAAGTAAAAACATTGGTCTAAAACTGTAATTTTGGTATGAACATTTTTGTTTTCAAACTCGTCAAATGGCAATATATTAATTTGGATTGGAGAAGCAGTTTATTAATCTAACAGCAGTCTTTCATTAAACATGAAGAGATACACTTCAACCAAACAATGCTGATTTTTCAGACAATGCCCAAGAAAGAGCAGTGCCATATTGCATGTCCTCTTTGTTCTTTATTCTTGTGACTGGGTATCATACAAGGGAGAATATTGGTAAGGAGTGGAGCTAAGAATATAAATGAAACATGTAACCCATATTCATTTTAGTTTAGTTAGGTTTAGTTCAGTTTAGAGATACAGCATAGAAACAGCCTCTTTGGCTCACAAAGACCATGCTGACCATCGATCACCCCTTCACACTAGTTCAATGTTATCCATTTTCTCATCCACTCCCTACACATGAGGGAATTATACTACAAACCCGCTCATCTTTTGTATGTGGGAGGAAATTGGAATGTCCAAAAGAAATCCATAGGGTCGCAGGAAGAACGTGCAAACTCCACACAGACACAACCAAGGTCAGGATCAAACCCAGGTCTCTGGCTCTGTGAGGCAGCAGCTCTACCAGGTGCACCATTGCATTTTATTTTCCTATTAATGTTAATATTTATGACTGTTTGAGAAGCATTCATCATGTTTGGAACATTTTTGGTCCTTATAGCTGATTAAGGGGTAGAGTTTAGCAAAAGTTCCTTCCCCTCTTTTGGGGCAGAACCTATTCTCATTGGGGTGCAGTAAGCTCTTTTGCAGAGCAGGGAGTTATCATTAGGGATTATCCCAAGAGGTTTTGGTAAGTTCCTATTGGGAACATTATTAAAGATGTATTCAGAGCCTTTTTTAGAAGCCAAAACAAATTCATAATATTTCCCATTGGCCATAAAATAGGTAATTATAGTTTTTCGACTGGGTCTTTATCTCTGACCAGGATTTATTTAGCATTTAGTATGATATTGTCATTAAGGTCGTAACGTCATGTGATAGAAGTAGAATTAGGTCATTCATAGAAATATAGACAATAGGTGCAGGAGTGGGCCATTCGGCCCTTCGAGCCAGCGCCACCGCCACCGCCACCGCCATTCAATGTGATCATGGCTGATCATCCAAAATCAGTACCCCGTTCCGGCTTTCTCCCCATAAACCCTTGGTTCCGTTAGCTCATCAAGTCCACTTCACCATTCAATCACGGCTGATCTATCTCTCCCTCCTAACCCCATTATCCTGCCTTCTCCCCATAACCTCTGATACCTATACCAATCAAAAATCTATCTATCTCTGACTTTAAAATATCCTCTGACTTGGCCTCTACAGCCTTCTGTGACAGTGAATTCCAGAGATTCACCACCCTCTAACTGAAGAAATTTCTCCTCATCTCCTTCCTAAAAGAAAGTCCTTTAATTCTAAAGTTATGACCTCTAGTCCTAGACTCTCCCACTAGTGGAAACATCCTCTCCACATCCACTCTATCCAAGCCTTTCACTATTCTGTAAGTTTCAATGAGGTCCCCCCTTATTCTCCTAAACTCCAGCAAGTAGAGACCCAGGGCCAACAAACGCTCATCACAGGGTAACCTATTCATTCCTGAGATCATTCTTGTAAACCTCCTCTGGACCCTTTCCAGTGCCAGCACATCCTTCCTCAGATATTGTGCCTAGAATTGCTCACAATATTCCAAATGCAGCCTTACCCATGTCTTATAGAGCGTCAGCATTACATCCCATTAGAGATTGATCTGCACCTTTGAAGTCATTGTCAGCTTTGTACTGCACCTCTGCATTTTTCTCAGAACAGCGGCTTATATTTAGAGTTGTGAACGCAGCCCGACCTTTCATGCAAACTACCTTCAGGCCCATCGACTCCATCTACACTTCATGCTGCCTTGGAAAAGCGGTCAACATAATCCAGGACCATTCACCCCCTGATCATTCCCTCTTCTCTACTCTCCAATTGGGCAGAAGGTACAACAGCTTGAAAACACGTACCACCAGGTTCAAGAAGAACTTCTTCCCCATTGTTTTAGACACTTGAATGAATCTCACATTTGCTAAGTCAAGTCAAGTCAAGTCAATTTTATTTGTATAGCACATTTAAAAACAACCCACGTTGACCAAAGTGCTGCACATCTGATTAGGGAAAAAAAAAAGAAACATACAGTGGCAGGCAGCCAAACACAACGGCGCGGCCATCTTGAACAAAATTGGATTGAAGGAACAATTTCCATGCTGTGCCTTTCAATCAATCGGCTACCAACGCCCCAAGTCACCCATCGTGTATAAAGGATAAATTTGCGATCATCCAATCTACTCCTTGCAGCCCTTGTACTTTTTATCTGCACTTTCTCGGTAGCTGCAACACTATATTCTGTACTCTGTTCATTTTCCCTCTTGCATGACCTGATGTGCTCATGTATGGTATGATTTGTCTAGATAGGTAGCAAAACAACGTTTCTCACAGCATCTTCGTACAAGTGACAATAATAAACTAACACCAATACCAAGATGGCATGATATTGACAAGGAACAGGTGAATGGGTCAAGCTTTAATTGTTAACTAGGATGGAGCGGGTTGTGGAGCTGGGGTTGAATTTGACCCTTGCCTCCTTTGAATCCTTATTGCACTGAGAGTTGTTAGTTCCAGACAATAGAACAAGTGTCATGTCCACTGTTAAACCTCAGTGCCAAGAGCACCACAGTAAGGAAGGGCAAAGTCAGGTGCAGATCTTTGGCCCAGCAAAATACTCAGCAGTTGCAGTGTTTCACTAATTTCATTTAGACTCCCATAGACAGTAAAATGAAAAGGGTATCGATATTGTTTGTGGAGGATTGAAGAGGATACTATGATAGGAGAGGGTGTACAGATGTCTAGGAGGCTGGGGAGTGACCGGATAGTTATGGATAAGCCTCGAGGACATGAGAATTGATCTGTGAGGATGGGAATAGTGACCTGGCAGGAGTGCAATAATCAGAAGGATTCAGAAGTGATCAGGGAGAGCGAGGACGGCTAGTGAGGGTACCCTGGCTGGAAGGGTGCAGTAGAGATCAGGGAGGGTGGGAACAGTGGTTAAGGTGGCAAAGCAAGGTTTAGGGAAGGGTGGGTCAAGTGATCGGTGGGGGGGGGGAGGATTTTGGGTGGGAGGCTGAGGGCACAATGCGTGATGATCTAAGAGGGAGAGGACAATGATCGGGTGAGGACAAACATCAGGAGGGGGTGTGATCAGGGTAAGAAATGGGATTGCAATAGTAATTTAGATTCGAGGTGGGAATTAATGAGGGTGAATTTGTAAATGGAGGTAGGAGCAGTGACTGAGGAGAGTGGCGTACTTTGGATTTGAATGGAATATTAAGACATCTGTACTATCTGGATAAATCAAACCGTATGTCTGTATGAAGCCGTAAAATGTCCACAAGTTAAACGATGTTCTAATCTTTCTTCTGAACATCCTCAGGTGTGAAATCCCACGACAGAGTAAAAATTCTACTTGGCCCAGAATTTAACAAAGCCATGCAAAAATATTAAGCATGATTTTATCACATTTGTCACTTTATTTTCAGCATCACTTTTGAATGGCATCACAAAAATGTAATATAGACTCAATCAATACTTGTAGTTGTTAATATTGAGCAATGCTCTTGGACTATGTGAATTGGAATAATACAAAAATGTCAGAATTGCTGCACTCGTGACCTGTGGAAGGTATTGAATTTATGGCATGTCTTTTTTAATATTTTGGACTGTGTTTTAATTTACAAATCATGTTCCCATTTTGTCAGTTGAAGATCAGTGTAAACATCGACGACTCTTATAGTAAAGCAGAATTTCTGTTTTTAATATAAATAATATTAAATTTATAAATATAAATAATATTAATTTTAATATTTAATATTCAGTGGTCTCTTCTTACCGAGAGTAAACATGTGAAAAGTTTGTATTGAAACTAATTTATTTTTGTTGTTAAAACAAGCCGAGGAAGAGTGATGAGTAGCGTATATATGCAGTCTGAAGGGAAGGCAGGCCCTGTAATATAGGCTTCATGCAGTCACTGAAACCACCAGTCAGATGCTGGTTAGACCACTGTGGAGATCGAGGGTCAGATTTATGAAGCAGGGATTGCCAAGTTGTCCTCTGGCTCCAAAATTCATCTCGTCGGTGATGGATTGGAAGGTGCTGCCCAGACTCAGCCTGTGGCCCACAGTGATCGTGAAAGGACAGCCCAGGGTAATCTTCTTTCCAGCTCGTACACAAGAAAATAAAAACAAAGCGGTGTACAAATAGCTCCAGCATTACAGGGAAAAGCTCGTGCTATAACAATTAAATGGTTCAGATTTTCATTGAATTCCCAGAATTTGTGCTGGGAGTGAAATGTGATGCACTTGTTGGCTCTGCTACCCCAGAGGGAATAGCAAGACAGACTTACTCAAGCTTCACTTGAACACAGAAATGAAAATCAATAAACAATTTGAACTTCTCAGAAAAGATTTTTTTTTCTCCCTCTAATGAATATACAAGCTTGGTTACAGCTTAATTCAAAGATTGAATTTACTTGTTTTTTTTTCTCTCCCTATGTGCAGAGAGAGAGAGAGAGAGAGAGAGAGAGAGAGAGGGAGCGAGCGAGAGAGAGAGAGAGGGGGAGAGGGGCCGCAGCAAGCACACGCACAAAGTGACATGTCCCGAAGGGAAATTATGGACTGCGCAGGAAAGAAAATGCAGGAGGAGGAATCTCTGATACAAAAACACTCTCTCGATTGCCTAATCGTTCAGTGGCATTAATTAATTAAAAACTAAAATTAAACCAGTTACTCAACATATCAAACTAAACACATATCTTTTTTTTCCCGTCCTCAGAAAAACAAAGGCATCAGAATTTTATTTAGGGTGATTTTGTAAAATGGGGGTTATTTCTTTTGTTGCCCATTGTTTGCTCTATGCAGCTTCAAGTGCACGGACTACAATGCATAGCCACTGACTTAATTTTAAATGAGTGTATTCAGTTTTGTTTTGCATTCCACTCGATGAAATACATTTGCGTAGTTTTAATCATGATTTACAAGGACACAATTTTACCTCACGTACATACACCCCACCTGTAAAATATTCTGGAAATTCAGAATGCTGATTCTCCCACACTGGCTGATATTTAAATTCTCCTTTCAGAGGAACCTGTAGAGAAGAACAAAATATTAATTTGAGCAATCACAAAATGTAATTTGACTACCACTTTCATTTTTCTAATTTAAGACTGTGGTGAATTGTGACCATCTTCATGTGATCACATTATTGTAATGAATGATATTGGACATGAATTAAAGTACTGTAAATTTACTGGCCACAATAGTGAGTGGCAGTAGAATATGCTATTAGTGACAAATGGTTATATACAGCCAGCAGACGCTGGCCAGTTTTGAGAGTCCAGGTTTCTGTAGACAAATCCTAAAAATATGTTCCAATTCGAGATTGTGAAATCTAAACTGGCGCCAAACATTTTGTCTGAGACTTCTGCTGCTGCTTCAGTGATTACTAGACATTCTCTATAACCTTAAAGATACAATAATAGTTTGGGATAATGAGTATCTTGTTTGAAGGTCCACCATAGTAAAATACAGGATCAAGGCAGTAAGGAGCCCACAATGTAAATCAAATGATGCTGCATCAAGTTCAGGGAGAAGGTGGGAGGTGTTTGTGGGAGGACAAATGGGGAAAAATTGGGTAATTGGTTAGAGTGGGATATATTATGGTGGAGTAAGCCCACTACACTGCCATAACAAGCTGCTTGAGGGTAAGGTGAATGGATTTAGTATGATGAGAATTGGTAAGGAGGGTGTGGTAGACTGGCAGTGAGGGTGGTCAGGTGATGGATTAGTCAGAGAGGGGATTGAGCAGCTGGCAAGAGGCAACGGGATGTGGGGGGTTTGCGCAGTGATTCAATGAGGGTTAATGAGGGTTAGAGAGGAAGATGTTGGGGTGGTGATGTTAGTGAGCATTGCAAACTGGAAGGGGGCAGTGTAGGTTGAGGAAGAGCAGTCACTTTACATATTACATAGAACCTATCCCAGACAGGCTGGCAAACCTTACGTGGTGGAAAACTTTCAACAATGGAACGACATCCAGGAAAAGGCGGTTTGCAACTTTAGAGCTGCTCTGGAGATCCAGAATGTAGGAAGTGTCATAGTCATAGAGCATTACAGCATGGAAACTGCATGTAACCATGGAACCATGGAAACCATCAAAATTGGTTAGTTTGGACAGTGGGCCATTCAGCTCATCGTCCAAACTGACCAATGGGCACCCATCTGTCCTAATCCCTTGGCCCATAGCCTTCCATCTGTTGGCAATCCATGTGCTCACCTGGACAGTGAAATGATGTCCATGACTCTGCTTCCATCACTTTCTCTGGCAGTCTAATTCAGGTACTCACTACTCTCTGGTTGAAACAGCTCCTCCTCAAATCACATCAAAATCTCTCATTTTTTCATTTGATCTACCTCTAATTCCTGCAGTCTACCTAATGTACATCATCTTAATCATGCCCATCCTTGCTTCTTCTGCTCTAGGAAAAACAGAACGGCACGGTGGCGCAGCGGTAGAGTTGCTGCATAACATCGAATGCAGCGCCGGAGACCCGGGTTTGATCCCAACTCCGGGTGCTGTCTGTACGGAGTTTGTGCATTCTCCCCATGACCGGCGTAGGTTTTCTCCAGGTGCTCAGGTTTCCTTCCACACTCCAAAGACGTACAGGTCTGTTGACTAATTGGTTTCCATAAAATTGTACATTTATTTTCATATTTTATATTTTCATATTTCAGATACAGCGCGGAAACAAGCCTTTTCGGCCCACCAAGTCCGCGCCGCCCAGCGATCCCCGCACATTAACACTATCCTACACACACTGGGGACAATTTTTACATTTACCCAGTCAATTAACCTACATACCTGTACGTCTTTGGAGTGTGGGAGGAAACCGAAGATCTCGGAGAAAACCCACGCAGGTCACGGGGAGAACGTACAAACTCCTTACAGTACAGCACCCGTAGACAGGATCGAACCTGAGTCTCCGGCGCTGCATTCGCTGTAAAGCAGCAACTCTACCGTTGCGCCACCGTGCCGCCTAGTGTCCCTAGTGTGTGTGTAGGATAGTGCTTGTCAGGGATTGCTGGTCAACGCGGAATCAGTGGGCCAAAGGGCCTGTTTCCACACTGTATCTCTAAACAAATCTAGACTAAACATCTTTTGTGATGGATTGAAGGACATATTTCGGAGATGATGGAGTGCAGGAAATGTATGATCCGTCCACAGGAGACGAGCTCTTCTGACAAAGTCTCTGAAGGCATTTGGAATCAATAGGCAATGATCAATTCCAGGAGTCAACCCCAAGAGCCTCGGCCTAGAGATACCTAAAGCTCAATGACTTCCATGCATGGTCTAGGTCAGTGAGTGCATCTTTAAGTGTTATTTTCCTGCAGGTGAGCTGCTCCATTTTTAACTTACATATCAAAGCATCCTGCAAAGCTGCAATCATACCTAACATTCCTGGGTTCTCCTCACGCTCAAAGACACACTCACATCTCATATCTTGTCCAAAAAGATTTATGAGGGTGTTGCCAGGACCTGAGGCCCTGAGCTCTCGGTAGAGGCTGAGCAGGCTAAGATATTATTCCTTAAAGTGCAGGTGAGGGGAGATCTTATAGAGGTGTATAAGATCATGTGAGGATTAGATGCCCAGGTTGCAGGTTAAATGCACAGTCTTTTATCCAGAGTATGGGGAATCAAAAACCAGAGGAAATAGGTTTAAGGTGAAGGGGCAAAGATTTAATAGGATCCTGAGAGGCAACCTTTTTACACAAAGGGTGGTAGGTATGTGGAACAAGCTGCCAGAGGAGGTAGTTCAGATGCAGATTCTATCACAATATTCAAGAAACATTTGGAGAAGTACATGGATAAGATAGGTTTAGAGGGATATTGTCCAAACGCGGGCAGGGCGGACTATTATAGATGGGGCATGGTGGTTGGTGTTGGCAAGTTGGGATGAAGGGCCTGTTTCCACACTGTATGACTCAAAATATCAATTGTTTAATGACGATCCGAGCACATTGTACTATGCTCCCTAACACAGTTTCCTCTTGCTCACAGGACAATAAACAGTGATAGTAGTAATGAGCCCATGGGGGATAGGTGCATGAAGAAGGTAATATTTGCCATCGCTTGAGTGATCATTGCTGAGGTTGTGACCAACAATGGGGCTAAAGTGGCAGGTGATAAATGTGTCTCCACATTTAGGGAGGGGGAGGAGGGGAGGGGGAGTGGAGGGGAGGGGAGGAGGGGGGGAGGAGGGAGGGGAGGGGGTAGGGAGGGGGAGGAGGGAAGGAGTGGGAGGAGGGGAAGGGGAGGGGGTGGAGGGAGAGGGGAGGGGAGGAGGGGGAGGGGGAAGGGGGAAGGGGGAAGGGGAGGGGGAAGGGGAGGGGGGAGAGGGGAGGGGAAGGGGTGGAGGAGGCAAATAGGGGAGGGGGAGGAGAGGGTGCTGCACCAATGCTGGAGAGGTTTGGGATCAACGGGTCCATTTGGTCTAGTATGCTATTAAAATGGGAGTGGCCATGGGTAACCCCCACACAATCAACATGTTTGGAATGCTGTCCAAACCATTCTCTGCTTAGTCCAGCTGAGAAAAGTTATTTTGCTGGTTTGAAGGAGCAATTATAGGATTTGGAATCACAGATGACACAAGAGTGGAACCTTGCTTACTTTACAGTTCAACAACAGAGCTTTATTTGTCATTCGGTACCAAGGTACCGAACGAAATTACATAGCAGTCATACACAAAAAAGAACACAAGACACATGACCCCAACACAAACGTCCATCACAGTGACTCCAAACACCCCCTCACTGTGATGGAGGCAACAAAACTTCCACTCTCTTCCCCACGCCCACGGACAGACAGCTCGTCCCCGACCGACCCGCACAGTCCCCGCAAGGGGATGGAAGTCCCCACGGCCGAGTCGCACCGGGCGCTGAAACATCCCGCGGCCGAGCCGGGCGATGGAAGGCCCCACGGCCGATAATAATGTAAATTTACAGGACATTTGCAAAAAAGGCAGGAGAATGGGGTTAGGAGGGAAAGATAGTTCAGCCATGACTGAATGGCGGAGTAGACTTGATGGGTCAAATGGCCTAATTCTACTCCTATTACTAATGACATGACAGGAGCAAATATTACATTGATTACTTTACACTACAACAGACTGAGGTGTATAAGACAAGGATAAATTTGTTGGACAAAGAAACAAAAGGAATCTATTCTTTTGAAAGGCCTGAGGACGGGTCTCGACCCAAAGAGTCTGAAGAGGGGTCTCAACCCGAAACATCACCCATTCCTTCTTTCCAGAGATTCTGCCTGTCCTGCTGAATTACTCCAGCATTTTTTTGTCTACCTTCAAAAGGAATCTGTTATTCCACATTGGACACTCCTGGGAAAATCTGAGGCAAACTGGGAATTTTTTGATATTGAGTGAAAAAATTAAAATAGACAATAGACAATAACAATAGACAATAGGTGCAGGAGTAGGCCATTCGGCCCTTCGAGCCAGCACCACCATTCAATGTGATCATGGCTGATCATTCTCACTCAGTACCCCGTTCCTGCCTTCTCCCCATACCCCCTGACTCCGCTATCCTTAAGAGCGGCAAAATAGGGTTGAGAGAGGGCTTCATATCAGAGTAATTTTGACAAATAGCTTTTGAAATGGATATGTGACAATAGACAATAGACAATAGACAATAGACAATAGACAATAGGTGCAGGAGTAGGCCATTCAGCCCTTCGAGCCAGCACCGCCATTCAATGCGATCATGGCTGATCACTCTCAATCAGTACCCCGTGTGCTACTTGAGTTATCAACATCATTGTCACTTTTAGAGAACATTCGTTGAACACGGTCCCAGTGAAAAACTGTTGAGAATAGAAACAGGGGAAAATAATCAACAGGGCGGCACAGTGGTGCTGTGGTAGAGTTACTGCCTTGCAGTGCCAGAGATTCATGCCATGTGGGTTTTCTCTGGGTAAGTAAAAAGTAAAATTCAAAGCAGTGTTAGTATCGATGTGGTAACTACTCCCTCAGTGCAGAATATCCAGATAAAGAAAACCATGTGAAAAACTCAATAGTTTGGTGAAACGTTGTTGCTCGGCAGTATCAGAATCAGAATCAGAATATCAATATCAGAATTTAACAAAGTATGCAGCAAGTGTTCAAGAATATGCCCAAATCATCACCAGTTCTGACTATTTACTTTTCACCACATTTATCAGAGCACTTATATCTTGCCATCAATATGGCCATTGATACAGGTCCATATGTCAATATGATGAGTGAACAAAGCTTAAACAACCTTCACAGTTGTCTGATTCTAAATTGGTGAGGAAACGCTATAATATTTTCTTATAACAGTGCCAAAAGAGTGAAGCGTTTTATTTAAATTCAAGAGTATTCAGTCTCGGGTAACTGCGAAACTCTTCTCAGTTTCAACACAGCCTCTGCGGAGGTCACATACGCAAAGCCATGTGCAATGTCCCCCACTGGTCAGAAAATAAAGGTCACAGGACAGCATGTTGCTTATAAGTCTGAGCACAGTACCCAAAATGATGACACTGAACAACATCAAAGCTGCAATGAAGCAAGATGTAATTCTATCACTGTGTATTACAGCAATTCAATCACAAAAATGGAAGCACATCATTGAAACTGCACCCTTTCATCCGATTGCAGATAAACTGCAAGATTTACACAAAGTTCACGATGAGCTCATAACGGCATTTACCTCTGATCTTGTGCTACAAGTTAATCACGTTTTCATCCAGCACTCACTAAAAGAACTATTTATAGACACTACTCATGAAGCCCATCAAGGAATTAAGAAAACGAAATAACTGATCGGGGATAATGTATGGTTCTCAACGATAGATCATTTGATCAACTCTAAAATTAACCAATGCCTAGCATGTCAATCAACCATGATGTCAAAACTGCAAGAACTAATACAAATCTTGATGTTAGTCAAAGAGCCATGGGTTACATTAGTATTGATTTTACATATATATACTTGGGGTAATTACTTGCTTGTAATTGTCAATGACTATAGTAGATTTCCCATTATAGACTTTGTCAGTTTTACACTCACGAAAGCTTGATTGTGTCTTAACATTAGTTCTCGTTGCCTAAGCAGTGAGGATGGATAATGGGCCTCTGTTTATCAGGAATCTGGACCTCAGGAATTTTGCATGCTACCGTACATTGAAAAAAAAACACCTCACTGGTTATATGTCAGTATGTGAATACTAAAGAAAGTCATTATTGGTACCAAAGAGAAATCCTGGGAGCAGAAACTTCAATTTTTTTAATTACAAAACAGCAGAGCAACAACAGGAATATCACCAGGTAAGTTAATTTTTGCACAAACTATGCGTAAACATTTTCCAGACATATCCCGCAGTTAGCTGATCAAAATCTACTCGATTGTAACAAAGCCAAGGAAAACAGTATGAATGCAAATACAGAGAAACACATAAAATTCAGATTTATGCCACTATAGCCTGGGGATACAGTTCTTGTGAAAAGCAATAACCATATAGGCAAGCAACCAATCCAAATGACATGCAGCCAGTTGAAGTGAAAGGATCATGAAAGGGGGATCCATGATCACAGTATTGCAAAGCATCACGCAAAAGTATCATCCTTCAACTCAGTCAAAACACTACTCATTATTGACAAATCCAAGGCGACTAACCCCAAGATTGAAGAAGAAACTGATCGATGCCAGTTGATGCAACAAAGTCCTCACATCTGGAAATTACTAATATTATCCATTGCATCAGGGAAAACCACCTTCATGTCTGAATGACTTCACAATAAAATGAAAAAGGATAATATAAATCAGAATGATTCTTTTAAAATGTGAAATGGAGAGACAAAGTGTTATTATATCATGTGATTGTTATACCATGTTAATACATCTCCCTTTTTAAAAGGACTGCATATATTTCCTCTTAGAAGCTGCCCATGGATCGAGTATGCCTCGCATCTTGGGTGTGGTAATTAAGAGAGGAGCCATTATTTCCATCTTGTTCAGCAGTAAAAAAGAAAAGGGCAAGTGTGAGCACCTTACAGTCAGAAAGAGGAGAATTTATCGCAGGGAGTAATGAAATGGCTGGGAAATTAAACAATTATATTGTGTATTTCTTCACAGAAGATGAACAATTCATGCTGGAGAATTAAAGATCCAGCAAGAACGAGGAGCAAAGTATTAGTCAAAACTAGTACCGGAGAAGTTGCTGACCTTGAAAGGTAATAAATCCCAACGACCTGAAGAGTTACATCCCAGAGTTTAGAAAGCCTCTTACAGTCTGGTCAATAATTTTGATATGAATGTAGGTTGTACGATTAATGATATTTTAAATGATAATGAGTTCTGCTGTATAGTCAGTTGTTAAAAATGGGCAGAACAACGGCAGATGGAATTTAATCTTGATTAAATACAGGATAATGCACATTGAGAGGCCTAATAAGGGTACGACATAGTAGGATGAAATCCAAAGGATCCTACCATCATGAATGGTGGGATCCTGTGGAGTATTAACAAAGATTAAGCAGTTGGTAAACATTTCATATCAAGGTTAAGAGTGAGAATAAACTGGAGTAAAGAGCTTCAAAATGGTAGCATGTGACAAATTAGCATTAGAGTCATAGAGTCATAGAGTGACACAGTGTGGAAACAGGCCCTTCGGCCCAACTTGCCCACACCGGCCAACATGTCCTAGCTACACTAGTCCCACCTGGCTGCGCTTGGTCCATATCCCTCTAAACCTGTCCTATCCATGCACCAGTTTGACTGTTTCTTAAATGTTGGGATAGTCCCAGCCTCAACTACCTCTTCTGGCTGCTTGCTCCATAAACCCACCACAGCGTGGTATCATAAGCTTCCCACTCTGTCTTATCTGAATGGCACGAACAAAGTAACTGCTATTTGACTCGTGTCTTAGATGCCATTTAGCTATTGGTATTGTGCCAGTTCAAATCAGACAGCAGTCAGAAAAGTACATGTCATTTTTTTTGGCCGTAGCTTCGAGTAAAATTAAACGTCCTGTTCAATGCTAAGAGTCTTATCACAGGGAAAATCTGGTCATGTTTATAATAAGTGATACTACACAAGTAGATTATATTAGGCAATGATATTCCAATTAGAGCACTGTAAAGTTCAATAAAATTTCCTAGAATTCAGTTTTAAACATGATTTTTAAATGGCTAACATTGAAATTTCAGTTTCTTCTAATTGGAAGCAAAGAAAGCCCATTGAAATATGACAATTCCATTTTTTTTAGATTTAGAGATACAGCGCGGAAACAGGCCCTTCGGCCCACCGAGTCCGTGCCGCCCAGCGATCCCCGCACATTAACACTATCCTACACACACTAGGGACAATTTTTACATATTACCCAGTCAATTAACCTACATACCTGTACGTCTTTGAAGTGTGGGAGGAAACCGAAGATCTCGGCGAAAACCCACGCAGGTCACGGGGAGAACGTACAAACTCTGTACAGACGGCGCCTGTAGTCAGGATCGAACTTGAGTCTCCGGCACTGCATTCGCTGTAAGGTAGCAACTCTACCGCTGCGCCACCGTGCCGCTTTATATTTCCATTGATATAATCATCACTTTGCCAGTAGTAACACTTGAATGCCAACTTCAGCACAATGAATTGAATCATCTACCCATTCTATAACATGGTTCTTCTGAGATTTTAAAAAGAATCTTGATGTTGTATGGCCTACCCCTTAACCCTTGGTCTAGATTTTCAATCTATAAGGTAATAATGAACTGTCTACATCCTACACGGACTTGGAGGGCCGAAAAGGCCTGTTTCCGGCTGTATGTATATGATATGATATGATGATTAATTTCAAGGGATTCTATAAGGCAGTATTATTCTTAAGGCATGTCAGTGAGTGTGCCCTTTTCAATGGGAGTTTGTTTTTCGTGACATCTTGATGCTAGCAAGAGGCATGACGTTTGGATGTGCCACAATGCTGCAGTCTTATTTTGGGGGCGAATCTAGGTTCCTAACATTTTTAGAGGAAGACAAACCTCCCTGACCAACACTACAGGCTTACCCGAACGAGTGATCCAGGCACTCAGAATTCTCCCTGCAGGGCCTGTCAAGCTTCCACATGCATGCAACAGAATTATCCTCATTGAAATTTGTAATATTAATTATAACAGAAGCAATTCTTGAAAGCCATGTATTTTCTGGATAGACCATCCGTACTTTGTTTTGTGCTACAACTAAATTGAATGTTTTCATTTAGTAGAAAATCTTAAATTGTTTGCAATTGAAATGGTGGATTATACTTTGATGTTTTTTTTTTAGCAGTTTGGCAGCAGAAATATAAACAGTAAGTAATGGGATACACATAACATATCAAATGTATTCTGCAAATTAAAAATAAAAATTGAACAAGCAGTACCACTGTGACATCACTGTTTTTTAAAACTGTTTTTGGATATGAAGATAAAGCTCGTTTTGAAATCCAAAATGCTTTGAGTATCAGATAAAAAGTTGTGTTGGATTATTACAGCAATGGAACTTTACAGTGAGGGTTATGGGATGGGGGTGTTCCTTCAACTGAAAGAAGCAGTCCTAATGTTGTTTTACCATAGGCATTGAAATGATCAATGCACAATTGATCCAAAAGCTAAATGTAACCATGTGTAGGAAGGAACTGCAGATGCTGGTTTACACTGAAGATAGATGCAAAATGCTGGAGTAACTCAACAGATCAGGCAGCATCTCTGGAGAAAAAGAATAGGTGATGTTTCGGGTCGAGATCCTTCTTCAGACTGATGATGCATTTAAAATTAAGAATCATGATGCATTTCAAATTAAGTATCTACAAAGAGTATTAAAACATCTTTACTAATAAAGGCGATTAAAAACATAAGTATTCTTGAGAATATAATATTTTTGAAAATAGATCCTTGTCATTTTTTTTAATCATCTGACTATTGCTTAGGTATTTGAGTATAATATGATGCAGAAATTAAAATATGAATGCTCTTAAACTATTTGCATGTGTTGACCAGTAATGTGACATAAAGATGCATAAACGACAACATTGGTGTCACATTCTGGCATTGCGATAAGCAAAAATAGAATTAGGTTATATTTGGTGCCGAGTTTGAAGTTCTCTAATAATAGGCCAATGAGTTATACACGGGTATTAAGTCATATCAGTGTGACTTATCTGCTGTGCTTAAGAATATGTGAGTTGTGCTTAGCTACCATTCAAACAGCAGGTTTTATGCTGCACCATTTTATCGCCCACACTTTAAATTGAATTCAGTTTGATGCATATCGTTCCCTGAAGGAAAACAGAGTTAATAATTTTCAAGTGCAGTAATTAAGTAATAATGGACAAGCAGGAGTGTAATAGGTTATAAGTGAGAATAGCTGGCTTTATTGACCCAAGCCTACCAATTCTCAATTACAACTGTTGCATTCCTTGACTACATGATCATCATTATTTGGCAAAGGTAAACTAAAATCTGGAACAGCAGAATGCACCTCGTTATTAGTTAAAAATGCCATCCTTGCACATGACGGCAATGTAAACGTTAGTCTAATTTACTCTGGCAATGAGATGTAAGAAAATAACTGCAGATGCTGGTACAAATCGAAGGGATTTATTCACAAAATGCTGGAGTAACTCAGCAGGTCAGGCAGCATCTCAGGAGAGAAGGAATGGGTGACGTTTCGGGTCGAGACCCTCTTCAGACTTTAGGTAGCATGCTTGCAGCAAACAAAGTCCCCATTTTCAACTATTCAATGCTATTGCAATTGCATTAACCCAAAGAGCTTACATGAAGCAAATTTTAAGTTTTATATTATAAAATCCAATTAGTGTATTATGGAAAATACCATGACCCTGGGTTCATTATCTGCAACTTTACTGCTCAGAATGGGTGGCACAATAACGTAGCAGTAGAGTTGCTTCCTTACCGCGCCAGAGAACTGGGTTCAATCCTGACTATGGGTGCTGTTTGTATGGAATTTGTAGATTATCCCTGTGACCACGTGGGTTTCCTCCGGGTGCTCCTGTTTTCTCCCACACTCCAAAGATGTACACGTTTGTTGGTAAATTAACTTTGGTAAAAATGGTATATTGTCCCTAGTGTGTAGGATGGTGCTTGTGTACGGGGTGATCGCTGATTGGTGTGGGCCAGAGGGCCTGCTTCCATGCTGTGCGTCTAATACTTCATCAGGGGCATGTGTGGCCTGGTGGGAAGGGCAGATATGGTAGAGAGTGGGAGAGTTGCAGGTGGTCATCAAAAACGGCCCCCAGACCATAATCATTAAGCATCTTAAATGCTTGCTAGACACATCATCAGACATGGGCGTCTGTTGAGGTGCCCCAGCTGGAATGATTGCATTTCAATTCCCATGCACTATCCTGTCTCCAATGGTTTATTATACAACTTGTACATTTTATTGTTCCTTTTAACATACATCAGCAGAAATGTTGATATATATTCAATCATGACCTCATTTTTGTTACCATTTTTCATTTAAACCAAATATTAAATGCAAATGGGCCTAGCTTAGATGGAGCATCTTGATCGGCTTGGATGGGTTGTGTGAAAGGGCCTGTTTCTGTGTTGAATGATTGTATGACTATGACTCTATTAGCATGGCCTTCGGTTTTACTGTGGAAGAAAACAATGCCATCTTGCACTCCTCACTGTCGAATGTAGCGTGGGATGGATGCTGCATCATCAGGAACCTCAGTCATATGTGTCCTTCAGAAATTAACCTTTCTTCCACTTCCCTTTAGTTACAAGTGATCATCTAGGGGATACAAATTAGATCAACATTTAAATGGCGTGTGATTAATTTAATCAGTTGTGGATTATCATACAATAAGTAGCATTGAAAGAAAACCTATTTTGAGGTTTTCAGTCAAACCATGCCATTGTCTGTTAGGTGTAATCCCATGTGTTCATTATTGCCATCCGATTACACCTTTCTCTGCATGAATTCGACAAAGGTTCCTTGACTGAAATACACAATCTTTTTTCCAATTGAAGATAGACACAAAATGCTGGAGTAAACACAATGGGACAGGCAACAGCTCTGGAGAGAAGGAATGGGTGACGTTTCGGGTCGAGACCCTTCTTCAGACTGATCAGTCTGAAGAAGGGTCTCGACCCGAAACATCACCCATTCCTTCTCTCCATAGATTGTGCCTGTTCCACTGAGTTACTACAGAACTTTGTGTCTATGTTCGATTTAAACCAGTATCTGCAGTTCTTTCCTACACATTTCTTCCGATTGTTGTGACTAGAATTGTGTAAAATTCTTTTGCGTGCACTTTGTAAAGTTCAGCAATGAAAAATTGCTTTGAAAGTAATTTGTGCAGAAAGGATTTGGAGGCAAACGCTTATAAAAAGCTTTTATTAGTTAATGTTGTCCCATGACTGTGCCCTTAAATTTTAAGCGTGTCACTCGTAACTGTAGGTAAGCGGAAGAGAGGTTAATTTCTTCACAGGTACTGTTTGAATTGTGGAGATAATAAAATTTATTACCTTCTGTGCAAACAGCAGGGTTGAAAACTGAAGCCCATTAAAAACAGTCTTTTATGTTTTTATTTAACTGGTTGACTGAGTAACCACCAGTTGTTTAAGCGGAAAAGTGGCTGAAAGTGTTACTGCCGTGCGAAGGGAGAGGTGCAGACATGGAGCTTAAGGTGGAAGGAACACTATTATACGATAGTACCACCTCTGCTCTGTTAATGCTCTTACCTCAGAATCAGAAGGTTGTGCGTTTAAGTTTCCCTCCAGAGCCCTAACCCCAATACTCCATCTTCAATATTGAGGGAGCACTGCACTGTCAGAGGTACACTGTGTTTTATTAAACCATTAAATCTACCTGCCCTCGTGATTGGATGTAAAATAGTCCCATGGCACTCAAATGAATGTTAACTGCTGCCCTGATCAATTTTTATCATGCAACCAACATAACTAAAGTCAAATCTAAATGAGAAGAGATCTCCTCATATTCTCCTCATATTCTGTCCGAACTTGTTTCCAAGCTTTCACTAGCCCAATGTGACCCAGTTTCCCAGTTTTCCCCTCCCCTGTCTGGATGCATCTGCCCATTCAACTGCACACTTAATTTACTGGGTCTCCTATTCCCCCACTGGCTCCATCTACCCATGCTCCCCACCCCTCCTACCTTATTTGGTTCCACTTATCACCATCCTTATCCGATTTCAGAATTTGCAGCCCTTTGTGTCTCCACTCATCAGCCTCTGTCTCTCCCTAACCATTATCTTCCACCTCACCTGGATCCACCTATCACTTACCCCTCACTCCATCTCTCAGTCCTGATGCACAGTCTTCACCCAAAACATCTATTACCCCACCACAGATGCCGCCTGACCAGCCGAGTCCTCCAGTTTGTTTTGTTGCAAACACGTATTTCTTTTTTATGCTTATCAATAAATTCTAGTCCAGAAAAAATCATAAACTGTTGCTTTTTAATTAAAAGCTCACTATCAGTATAACATTGAACTTAGATTAGATCATAATTATAATGGTCCATTAGAAAAAGGTTGGAGGAAATTTATCTTTGGTAATCACCTATCAACGAGTTACTGCCTCACCATGCTAGAGACCCAGGTTTGATCCTGATTTTGGGTGCAGTCTGTGGGGAGTTTGTACATTCTCCGGGTTCCTCCAGGTGCTCCCTGTTTCTTCCTACATCCCAAGGATGTGCTGGTTTGTAAATTAATTGCCCTACACAAATTGCCCTGAATGTGTAGAGAGTGGATGCAAAAGTGGGATGACATAAAGCTAGTGTGATCGATGGCTGGCATGGACTCAGTGGACCGAAGGGTCTGTTTCCATGCTATATTTTTCAATCACTCAGAATAAGTAAACATTGTTTTGCTGAATTAAGTGAATAAAGTTAACTATAAGAGTTGGTCTTTAGCTCCTTGTTGAGTTTTATAACAGTGGTTTCCTTCTGCAGACCTCAATTTTATACTCCCTAATAACCTACCATTCAAGAGAACCAAGAAATCATAATTTTGAAATGTTCAATGTTCCAAGACTCATAGAGTTTTTGGGGAGAGATAATTCCACATTTCAACTTTGCTTGGCATAAAAAGATCAAAACCTCACTGGTATTCTAGTCTCCATGGCGAGGCAAAGGCATTTTATATTATTTAATCTAAAAAAGGATGAGGGTATATTTTTGGCTGGGCAGGCTGATTGCCAAGAACTGCCTAGGGAAAGATTTGAGAGGAAAATCAAATGAAGAAGTTCACACAAGCATAACCTTCTGTTTGGAAGGGAAATTTTCAATTGTTGCTATGGGGCTAAATTTCCCACTTTCTACTTCTGTTTCTGCACATTTCCTGGGTAACATGTTATAACTGGGTGCTAAGGGCAAAACTCAATTTCCAGGATCTTTCAATGAAAGGAAGGCAGGAATTAGCAATGGAAGAAAATTCAGGTTAAACATTGTACGTTGCATAATGGCATGTTGGCCTTCATAACATGAGAAGTTGAGTACAGGAGCAAAGAGGTCCTTCTGCAGTTGTACAGGGCCCCAGTGAGACCACACCTGGAGTATTGTGTGCAGTTTTGGTCTCCAAATTTGAGGAAGGACATTCTTACTATTGAGAGAGTGCTGCGAAGGTTCACTAGGTTCATTCCCAGGATGGCGGGACTGTCATATGTTGAAAGAGTGGAGCAACTAGGTTTGTATACACTGGAATTTAGAAGGATGAGAGGGGATCTTATTGAAACATATAAGATTATTAAATGATTGGACACGCTGGAGGCAGGAAACATGTTCCCGATGTTAGGGGAGTCCAGAACCAGGGGCCACAGTTTAAGAATGAGGGGTAGGCCATTTAGAACGGAGATGAGGAAAAACTTTTTCACTCAGAGTTGTGAATCTGTGGAATTTTCTGCCTCAGAAGGCAGTGGAGGCCGATTCTCTAGATGCTTTTAAGAGAGAGTTAGATAGAGCTCTTATAGCGGAGTCAAGGGATATGGGGAGAAGGCAGGAACGGGGTACTGATTGTGGATGATCAGCCATGATCACATTGAATGGTGGTGCTGGCTCGAAGGGCCGCATGGCCTACTCCTGCACCTATTGTCTATTGTCAATTGCCTATTGCCAGCATTTCTGCACAATTTGAGCATTAATGAGCAAGGAAGCTTAACAAATATCGAGAAAAATCACACAAAGTGCTGGAGTAACTCAGCTGGTCAGGCAGCTGGAGAACATGGATGGATGACGTTTCTGGTCGGGACCTTTCTTTAGACTGATGATGGTGGGGGGTGGGGAAGAAAACTGGAAAAGAGGAGGGGCAGGACAAAGCCTGGCAAGTAATAGGTGGATACAAGTGAGGAGAGGGTTGGTTGATGGTCAGATTGTTGAACAAAGGTTAGAGATGAAAAGACAGAAGACATGAGATTAAAGGATTGAAGAGTTGCAAATTGTGAAGCTAGGGGAAGGAATAGAGGTGGAAAGGGAGAAATATGTATGAATCTATGTGGGACACAGGGGAGAGAGTGATGGATAAATAGGAGGAAAGAAGGGGAGGGGGGTTGGTAGTTGCACAAAATTGGAGTATCCAGTGTTCATATCAGTGGGTTGCAAGTTACCCAAGTGGTATTTGAGGTCTTATTCCTCCTGTTTGCGTGTGGCCTCACTCTGACAATGGAAGAGACCCAGGACATTCTTCTTCAACCCTTTTGGCTTCAGTCTCTTCAATCATAGTCATAGAGACATACAGCACAAAAACAGGCCCTTCGGCCCAACTTGCCCATGCCGACCAACACGCCCCATCTGCACTTGTCCCACCTGCCTGCATTTGGCCCATAAACCGCTCCTATTAATGTAACTGTGCAAATGTTTTTTTTTAAACATTGTGATCATATCTGCCTCAACTACCTCCTCCGGCAGCTCTTTCCATATTCCTACCTGAGGCAAAGAGGGTCAGAAATGTACCCAAAGGATCAGAGGAGCGAGCGCTCATCAACTTTAAGTAGTGCTGCCTTAATCCTGTTCATATCGGTCAGAGCCAGGGCAGAAGGGCAAGGATGATCTCACCAGTTATGCTGCAACTGCAGCTCATTGACACCCTGAGCCCTTTACATCACAGCAAGAAGTCGTGTGTATGAAAAAAAGTGGCATCCTATTGTTCCCCTTCTGTCTTTGTCATAAATCAAGGGAATAATTATGTAAAATAAAGCGGAAAGTATTTTACTTCTTAAGTTATAGATTCTGGAATTATTGAAGCATTTTATTTAAATAGCAGTGCAGAATTGGATTGAGATAATAAAAAAAAACTATGAAAGCCCCAGGCAACATTCCTCTTATATAAAAGCACATGACTAGACATAGCTGGTGTAATATTAACAAGAGCAGTGAATTCTAGAAAGCACATGTCTCGATCATGAATATTCATACCACCTTCTAGCTTTAATGACTTATAAAGAATAGTCATGATGCTAAAGCCGCAATATATTACATTTACAGTTTCTAATGATCTACAATTTACATATATCAGTATAATAATAAATTTACAGCACCTTTCTGGTGAGCTGGAGTTATGGTTAAAGAGAGAAATCTATTCAAAACCCTACAGATCCCACATACCTTTAACTGGTTGTGTAATACTGGATGTTTTAATTAGCCGCACTCTGTGGGTTAACGGTGGACACGGGCTGGAAGTGTGAACTGACTCAAACAGGAACAGTTTAGATTAACCATGCTAAAGCCAAACGTTTGATTTAAAAGGTTGATTTGGATCCATTAACGGAGAATTCTGTGAGTTCCTATTAATTCTTGTAGCTTTCCCTCATAAATAAAGCACTGAGTGCCAATAAAATGCGTGAAGCAAATATCTCTTTCCGCTGAGAGGATTGGCAAGCCGAAATGTTCCATGGACATAAAACAGAACACAATCAGATTGATCAGAGTAATATATATTCAGGGACCGGAGTGTAACTTATGTGCAACTTTCATTTATATAGTTTAGTTTATTGTCACGTGTACCAAGGCACAGCAAAAAGCTATTCATTCAGCAGAAAGGCTATACATGATTACAATCGAGCTGTCCGCTGTGTACAGATACAGGATAAAAGAAATAACATTTAGTGCAAGATATAGTCCAGTAAAGTCAAATTAAAGATAGTCCGAGGGTCTCCAATGAGGTAGATGGTAACGCAGGACTTCTCCCTAGTTGGTGATAGAATGGTTCAGTTGCCTGACAACAGCTGTGAAGAGATTGTCCCTGTCCCTGTAAGGCCAGCACCGTGGCGCAGTGGTAGCTTTGATGCCTTACAGTGCTTGCAGCGCCAGAGACCCCGGTTCGATCCCAACTACGGGTGCTGTCTGGATGGAGTTTGTACGTTCTCTTTGTGACCGCGTGGGTTTTCTCCGAGATCTTCGGTTTCCTCCCACACTCTAAAGACGTAGGTTAATTGACTTGCGTTTGGGATGGCAGGACTTTCATATGAAGAAAGACTGGATAGACTCGGCTTGTACTCGCTGGAATTTAGAAGATTGAGGGGGGATCTTATAGAAACTTACAAAATTCTTAAGGGGTTGGACAGGATAGATGCAGGAAGATTGTTCCCGATGTTAGGGAAGTCCAGAACAAGGGGTCACAGTTTAAGGATAAGGGGGAAGTCTTTTAGGACCGAGATGAGAAAGTTTTTTTTCACACAGAGAGTGGTGAATCTGTGGAATTCTCTGCCACAGAAGGTAGTTGAGGCCAGTTCATTGGCTATATTTAAGAGGGAGTTAGATGTGGCCCTTGTGGCTAAAGGGATCAGGGGGTATGGAGAGAAGGCAGGTACGGGATACTGAGTTGGATGATCAGCCATGATCATATTGAATGGCGGTGCAGGCTCGAAGGGCCGAATGGCCTACTCCTGCACCTATTTTCTATGTTTCTATGTTTCTATGTTTGTATACTTGGTATAAGTGTAAATTGTCTCTAGTGCCTGCAGGCTTGCATTAATGTGCAGGGATCGCAGATCGGTGCGGACCCGGTGGGCCGAAGAGCCTGTTTCCACGCTGTATCTCTAAACTAAACTCAACCTTCAATGGAGTGAAGATGTCCTTATTCTCTTCAACAAATCATTGTCAAACAAAAAAATAAGCTGCAACTAAATAAAACCTTGGCCAGAGAGGTAGGTTTAAGGAGTGCAGGAGATATTTAAGGTTTGAAATCACCACAAATGGGAACTGTTACAAAAATAATTAAAAAGGCAAATGAAATATAGGCCTTCATCTCAAGCATGATGGAATAAAGAGAGTTTGAGAGCATTTAATTGTCATGTGCATCGGATATGAACTGGAACAATGAAATTCTTACTTGCTGTAGATTTATAGGACATTAGATGCAACAATAACAATGAATATATAATAAATTAACAGTTATTCTCTGTGAACCAGACCATGACATTGCTAAAACCGAAGCAAGCAGAGCAACCATAGTTGTGCAAAGTCTGCAGTGGATCAGTGATGAGGTTAGGGTCAAGCAGGGTGGTTCAAGAACCTAATGGTTGTTGTGAAGAAGCTGTTCTTGAATCAGAGTTGATGGCTGCAGGCTTCTGTACCATCTTCCCGATAGTAGCAGCAAGATGAGAGTATGGCCAGACTGGTGTAGATCATTGATGATCTCAGTTGACTTCTGGAGGCAGAACTTCCTGTAGATCCCTTCATGGGAGGGAAGGTCGGCACCTGTGATGGGCCGGCCAATATCAAACACTTTCTGCAGTCTCCTTCATTTTTTACTGAACCAGACCGTGATGCAACCAGTTAGTCTGCTCTCCATCGTACACCCGTAGAAATTCGATAGAGTACTATGGGACATGCCACATCTCCTCAACCCTCTGAGCAAGTGCAGGCATTGGCGAACTTCCTTAGTGATTGCATCAATGTGCTGGGCCCAGGACAGATCATACGAGATGTGTACACTCAGGAACGTGAAGCTGTTAACTCTCCCCACCGCCATCCAACAACGAAGACAGGCGCACGGTCACTTGACCTTCCCTTCCTGAAGTCTATAATCGGCTTCTTGATGTTACTAATGTCGAAAGTAGGATTGCTGTCCTGGCACCATTCAGCCAGATTAGTGATCTCCCTCCTGTAACCTGACTCTTTGTTACCCATTGTCCATCCAACGTCAGTGTATTTTGGGCATATTTTAAGGATAGCGTTGGAACTATGTCTGACTTCACAGTCATGGGTAAAGAGGGAGTACAACAGGGACTGTGCAAGCAGCCCTGAGGTGCCCCTGTGCTGATAGTCAGAGAGTAGGAGGTGTTTTTGCCAATGCGTGCTGATTGAGGACTCTCAATGAGGAAGTTGAGGATCCAGCTGAATAGCAAAGAGCAGAGACCCAGGCCCCTGAGTTTGACAATATGTTTCTAAGAGCTGATGGCATTGAACGTCGAGCTGTAGTCTGATGTATGTATTCCAGTTGTGTAAATGGTCCAGTGTAGAGTGGAGAGCCAGTGAGATTATATGGATCTGCTGTCGATCTATTGTAGCGGGCCAAGTTATTCCTGAAGCAGGAATTCATTGGCGTCATAACCAACCTCTCAAAGCACTTCATCAAACCGAATACATGCCACCAGTTAGTAGATGTTGAGGCATGTCACCTTGCTTTTATAGCCCAATGTTATTGTGGAAGTCCTTTTAAAGATGGTGGGGACCAATGCAGAGGATGAAAATGTCCGCAAAAACACTAGTCAGTCGGTCCTGCAGGTTTTTAGAATGTGTTGCGTTCACCATCAGAGCCGAATGCAATCTGAGGGTTCAGCCCCATGAAGAATTTTCTGACATCAATCTCAGAGTCTGAGATCACAGGGTTGTCGGGTCTGTAAGGATCTGTGTAAGTAATCATTGTTCTCCCTTTTGAAATGAACATTCAAAGCATTGAGCTCCTCTGGAGTGATGCGTCACTGTCACTTGCCGGCACAGTGGCGCGGCGCAGTGGAGCGTTGCTGCCTTACCACGCCAGACACCCGGGTTCGATCATGACTACGAGTACTGTCTGTACGGAATTTGTACGTTCTCCCCGTGACCACATGGATTTTCTCTGGGTGCTCTGGTTACCTCGCACATTCCAAAGACATACGTTTGAAGGTTAATTGGCTTCAGTAAAATTGTAAATTTGTCCCCAGTGTGTAGGATAGTGCTAGTGTACGGGGATCGTTGGCCGGCATGGACTTAGTGGGCCAAAGGACCTGTTTCCGCACTGTATCTCTAAAGTAAATTAACTAAACTTAAGCCATTCAGTTTCACCTTGTAGGAAGTGGGGGCATGCAAGCTGACACATCTGACTAAATCTCCAGCTTAGTCTGGACGTATCTCTTTGCGTTCATGTTGGCCACTTGGAGGTCACAGCTGGACTTCTTGCCTGACTTGAAAGCCACATATCAGGACCTCACTAGACAGTGATTGTCTGGTTCATCCACGGCTGCTGGCAATGCAATACTCAGATGTTGGGAAGAACACTCTCTTCCACACATTTCCTTATGAATTTGGTAACAGCCATGGTGCATTTATTCGGGTCCACAGCCGAGTCCTTGAACATGGCCCAATCTATCGAGTCCACACAGTCCCAAAGGTGCTTCTTTGCCTCCCTTGACCTCTGTACAAATGTCTTCACCGCAGCTGCACTGTTCAGTTGCTGCCTAGATGCAGGAAGGAGAAGGATTTGTGAATGATTTTAGAAAACACATCCCCACACAATAGAGAGAGGAAATCTGGAATCCTCTTCACGGAAAAGCAACTGCCTCCAGGTAATTGAAAATTTCAAAATAATTTTGGACGGATTTGCATTAGACAAGGGTGTTAAGAGTTATCAGATAGCATACACGATTTAATGGAATGACAACAGACCTACTCCTGCACCAACTTTGGCAAAGAGAAACAGAAAGCATTGGCATGGATGGCAGATATTAATCTATCAATTATGTTAATTATTCTTTCTCTTTCTCACCCTATTTCAACATAATTTAGTTTAGTTTAGAGATACAGCGCGGAAACAGGCCCTTCGGCCCATCGAATCTGCACCGACCAGAGATCTCCGCACGTTAACACTATCCTACATACTAGGGACAATTTGCAATTATACCAAGCCAATTGACCTATAAACCTGTACGTCTTTGGAGTGAGGGAGGAAACTGATGATCTCGGAGAAAATTCATGCAGTCACGGGGAGTACGTACAATCTCCAAACATACAGCACCCCGTAGTCGGGATTGAACCCGCGTCTTCAGTGCTACAAGTGCTATAAGGCAGCAACTTTACCGCTGCGCCACCGTGCCGCTTATCTTGTCTTGTAATGTCTTGCTAACGGTCAGAATTCATGCTGCTTATCACCTAATCTGTCTTAGGTTATCGCAAAATAGGCTTTTGTCTTACACCTCACTCCAACCCCCAGCCCTGCTTTGAGGCCTGAAGTGCCTTGACAGGACCTTGCCCTGAAACTTTGAGCATCTCTCGGCCGCCGCGGTTGCTGCCTAACTTGCTGCGTTCCTTCATCAATTTGTTTTTTTTCTCTAGCCAGCAGCATCTGCAGTCTTCAGTGTCTCCTTTGAAAACTGTAAACACTCCACTCTTCCTTTAGTACTGAAGAAGAGTCACTGACCCGAAACAGTGACTGCTTTTTCATTGAACAAATGCTGCTCGAGTGGCCGAGCAAAACGCCAAGTGCTGGAGGAACTCAGCAGGTCAGGCAACATCTTTGGAGGGAATGGACAGGCAATATTTCAAACTGATTGAGTAGGGGTGAGAAATCTGGAAAAGAGAGGTGGAGCAAAGCTTGGCATGTGACAGATGGATACAGGTGAGGAAGTTTAATTGGCAGATGGGTGGAGTAATAACAAAGGCGACAGGTGAAATGGAGACAACTTGTCCTCACCCTCAACAACTTCTCCTTTGACTCTTCTCACTTTCTTCAAGTTAAAGGTGTAGCCATGGACTCACATAGGCCACAGTTATGCATGCCTTTTTGTTGGTTATGTCGAACAGTCCTAATTCCAAATGTACACTGGTACCATCCCCCAACTCTTTCTCCGCTACATTGATGATTGCATTGGGGCTGCCTCATGATTTCATTAACTTTACCACTAACTTCCACCCTGTCCTCAAGTTCACATGGACTATCTATAGCTCCTCTCTCCCGTTTCTTGATCTCTCTGGCTGCATCAGTGGACAGACTATCGACTGACTTCAACTACAAACTCACCAATTACATCTGGACTAAACCTCCTCCCACCCAGCTTCCTGTAAAGACTCTATCCTCAACTCTCAATTTCTCCATCTCCACCATATCTACTCTCAAGATGAAGTTTTCCATTCGAGGACATCCGCGATGTCCTCGTTCGTTGGTAAACATGATGTCCCCCCTGTTGTCATAGATGGATCCCTCATCCATGTCTTTTCTGTGACCTCTGGCTCTGCTCTCGTTCCCCCTCCCCCCAAATGGAACACATATAGAATTCCCCTGGTCCTCACTTTTCACCCCACCAGCCTTCCCATCCTACACATCATTCTCCGACACTTCCATCACCGTCAATGTGATTCCACCACCAGTCGCATCTTCCTATTCCTACCCCTTTCTGCATTCCACAGAGACCGCTGCTCCCTGAGACCTTCCTGGTGTGGAACAAAGCTGTAAAGTGAACATCCATGGTAATGATGAGGTGAAGGGGTCTAAGTTATTAAAGTGATAGAGAGCATGTGAAATGTCTTATATGTAGGTCGGAAGGGACTGGTCAAATGAGGATAAGATAGAATCAAGCATATTTGGAGATTAGTTCTGTGGGGCAGGAGCAGGCTGAAACAATGGGTTTACCAAGGCAGTCCTGCCTGTGGATTTTGGGAAGGAGATAGAAACGGGCAGTACAGGGTGGGGAACCATATGATTGGTGATGGTTTGGAAGATGGTGGCCTGGTCCTTGTCTGTGTGGTCATGGTCAGTATGTAGGTATGAGGAGGTGTCAGAGAGCTGAACACCTGGCCTCAACATGATAGCGATCAACCTGTCAGATGACAATGGCACCTACCTTGTCAGCAGGTTTGAAAACAATATTAAAATTGGTACCGAGTGAGCAGCATGCTGAGTTCTTCCAAAATGTCTGTGTTTTTATTTCAGATTCCAGAAACTGCAGGTATATTTGCTTTCCAATCATGCTTGGTCAAAGTAACAAGGAAAAAGTCCAACTTAGTTTATACATCTAGAGACACCCTGCAATTGGACCAGAGTGGTGTTATTTATTGGCGTACTTAGAATGTAATCAAAGAGAAATCTCCCTGAACACAATTTTACAATTTCAGTATTAAGGATGATGAATACATAAATATCCAGTGTACAATGTGATGAATTTAAAAACAAACTCTTGTAATGTACAGTTTTGTGCTGAAAAATGCAACTGCCAATCTTCCAAAAATTGAGCATCAGGGGAAATTCTGGTGGGCAAAAATTGAAGATCTATTTACCTGCCTAATTCAATTTACAGTGAGACTTACAAAAAGGAATCAACAGATACCAAAAACAAGTGAGGAATCACTTAAATATACACACAAGGCTTCATTGCCAGTTTAGGAAGCTGGTTAAACTTTTAATGTCATCATTTACCGATTAGTGAAAAGTGAAAGGCTTGGATAAAGTGGATGTGGAGAGGATGTTTCCAGTAGTGGAGGAGTCTACGACTAGAGGTCATTTGTGCCTTCTGGGGCCAGTATGTTGTTTTTGATAGCTGCCATTCACTGGTAACGTCCAAATGAGGTCAAAACCTAAAGTGGTTCAATTCTCTAAAATTCTGTGGAATTCGTTCCAGCAGAAAGTTGTGGAGGCCAGGTCAGTGGATATTTTAAGGCAGAGATAAATAGATTCTTGATTAGTATGGGTGTCAGGGTTATGGGGAGAAGGCAGGAGAATGAGAGAGGGAGACTTAGATCAGCCATGATTGAATGCCGGAGCAGACTAGATGGGCTGAATGGCCTAATTCTGCTCCTATCACTTATGACATGACCTGATGGTGAAACATATACATCAGATTCTATTCTCATTTCAAAAAGTACTTAAGTTGCCTAACAGGTGGTTCAAAAGTGATGTTTTGCAGCTCCTCAAGACTGATACTTAAAACAAAAGAATTTAAGTATTGGTTACATTTGTGCCTTCTGGGGCCAGTAAGTTACTTTTGATAGCTGCCATTCACCGGCAATATCCAAATGTGGTCAAAACCTAAAGTGGTTCAATTCTCTGAAATGTGACTTTGGTGGTTTCTGCAGTTACAAGGCTGGTCTTATGCTTATTTTAAGGTAAAACTAGACCAAGTGGGGCCCAAACCTCTCCTGTATTGGTGCAGCACCCTCTCCTCCCCCACTCCCCCTCCCCCACACTCCCCCCCTCCCCCACACTCCCCCCCTCCCCCACACTCCCCCCTCCCCTTCCCCTCTCCCCTCCCACTCGCCCCTCCCCCCTCCCCCTCCCTCTTCCCCCCTCCCCCCGATTCCATCCCCCACAACCCCCCTTATCAACCCCCCTTATCCTCCCTCCTCCCTCCCCCCTCCCTCCCCCTTCCCTTCCTCCCTCCCCCTCCCTCCGTAGGAGATAGATTTAAACTTTAAAATGTGAATAACTTTAAAAATATAACACTGATTTCAATGAAACTTCTCCCATTAGCACCAAAGGGACGACGGTGAGAAAGGTGGGCCTAAAATTGGTGCGCTATTGTATACCGTTTTGGATGTAGTTCAGGAACAAACAAACAAACAAACAAACAAAGGAGTGTTTTAGTATATAGATTTAAAAGATTCCCAAGAATCATGTATGTATAAAAGTCACAATGTTAAGGTGGCTGATATTTAAAAATTCCCCAAATGTTAAAAATAGACGGCAGGCAGAATCTGAAAAGTGACAATCATATCATATCATATCATATACATACAGCCGGAAACAGGCCTTTTCGGCCCTCCAAGTCCGTGCCGCCCAGTGATCCCCGTACATTAACACTATCCTACACCCACTAGGGACAATTTTTACATTTACCCAGCCAATTAACCTACATACCTGTACGTCTTTGGACAATGTGGGTTAGCATTTTAGCAAAAGAAACTTTGTTGGAATTTGCAACAGCAATATATGAAAACAAATTAAAGAATGGTTTTGACAGGGCAAGAATCTCAAAATAAGAAGACAGTTAATTCAATGCATTAATCGTTTGCTTTTTTTTAATATTATTGAATTTTTCCAGAATTGCTGTTTCATTGATAATTTCACACCCTGTGCTTTTATTCAACATCTGTTGTATTTAGACTTTGACAAGACTTATTCATCTCAAGCATAGAAACCAAGTACTGTACGTTAAAGTAATTTGTTTTTTAGGGAATAATCTCCAAATTCATTGGAGATCTGTGTATTCATTGTCCTTAATGCTTTAATTGTGAACAATAGTAAACAAAATGCTGATTTTAATTTCCAGAATGCATGTACAACATTTTAGAACATAAGAGTAGATATTTCACATTGTTTTTGCACTTTTTGAAAACATGTTTCTGTATTTTTCACAAAACACAAAGTGCTGGAGAAACTCAGCAGGTCAGGCAGCATCTGTGATTCTCCGAGTCTGAAGATAGACCCTGACCTAAAACGTCCTCCGCCCATTCCCTCCACAGATGCTGCCCGAGTTCCTCTTGCACTTTGCGTTTTGCTGAAGATTTCAACACCTGCAGTTCCTTGTACCTTTGTATTTTCCTCCTTAAATTCACTAAATCTGTCGTTTCCAACTACCAAATCTACCTTATTTAAGGTTTTTATTCACAAAATGCTGGAGTAACTCAGCAGGTCAGGCAGCATCTCGGGAGAGAAGGAATGGGTGACGTTTCGGGTCGAGACCCTTCTTCAGACTGAGTCAGCATCTGCAGTTATCTTCTTATACCTTATTTAAGTCTCAATAAATCCACGAAAGTATGGAATGTACAATTGCTGGTGTCTGGGTGAACACAGAGGGTGACTCTCTGCATTACTTAAGGGGACTGCACAGCGTAGAAAACATATTTTAGTTTCTCCTCACATCGTTTTTTTTCCCTTCTGCGTGTGACACTATTGAACGGTCTGTTGAAGACAAACATTGTTAAGTGGAAAGAAGAATAGTGCTGGTCGAATTCCCCACTGCAAGATTTTCAAGTGACGAATGCTTGGTAAATGGATTTAGCTTTGAAAGAAGTCGCACAGAAATTTGATGTGGCCCCGTGACCCTGGGTAAGCACATGTATCTCCGGCTGTCACATAACACACTGCTGCTTGCTTACTTTTTCAGCAAAGACTATTGATTTTGCTCATTGGCTGCAGGCTAGTCCATAAAGAACAAATTACAAAGTCAGAGGTCTATTGCTACTGATCGCTTGCATGATAACAGGGGACTCATTCCTCCAATCCTTCTCACTATTTCAACTCATTTGTACTCTTGGTGAAAAAACAATTAATAAAACAAAAAATTAACAGTCCAACCCATGGAACACTGTAGGTTGAACACAAAAATACAGTGGGATGTTTGAGAGCTTTAATTAGCAAAAATGTTCCAGTAATGTTGAGTCCGGGAGGAAGGGATCCTCTGGCTACAACTCCAAAAGCTCTGAATCCCTGGGTTAGATCCCAATCTTAAGTGACATTTGCGCTGAGGATTGCCCCGGGAGGTGTGTTGTTAATCTTGAACAGGTTGTCTGGGGTGAAAAGAGAATCTGACTGAGCGCAGCGTAGAGTCAGTCTCGCCCCGCGGTGGATAGATGTTTATCTTCTGTTGTCCCACTTTATCATTTGATAGTCGCCACTACCACATCACTCCTCGGAGACTGGGGTGCAAACTTTTCTCTGGGTGCTGTAAGAGGCGATGTGTGAAATGCCGACTGGGCTCCTATTTTCTACAAAGAGGCTGTTCGTTGTTCATACTTACCGCACGATGCTCCACCTAGTGCCCTGGCTGTGAAACAAGGCAACGCTCGTCAGTAAAGCGAAGGTGAGTTGTTTGATTGATACACGACTCAAAATCTATGATCATCTGTAGCCAGTGGCCCCGTTTCCTCCTCGAATAGACCGGTCTGGCAATGTTTTAGAAACGCTGATTCACTGAGCCTACCCAACCATGGAGACGTCTCCAATATTGTGAGTGTAAGGAACAATGACCGTGGTCGCTGTGTACTTTCCTTAATCCACAGCGATTGGACTTTCGAAAGTGCTATTAATAAGCAAGTCTTCTCAATGATTGCACATTGGAAAGTGTTATTAATAAACCAGTCTTCTCATAGGTCTACCGTTTCCTACCTCTGCGAAGTTGAGGAACCTCAACAAAAAGAGTTGTGCTTGACTACTTAAAACAAGAGGTTGTGGCAACAGAGCACCCACCTACCGTGCGTTTCTAGTTCATCAAATGTCTGGCTGGTTAGTTAACAATCCCATCAGATGGCAAGTGTGAAACTTTAAAATTGGAATTGGAGATTAGGACATTTTTTTAGTTGACATGGCATGTTACATCACAGACCATAACGTTACCACGGAGTAGGGGGATGAGAACTGGAGGTCATAGGTTTAAGGTGACAGGGGAAAGATGTAATAGGAACCTGAGGGACAACCTTTTCACATAGGTCTTGGGTATATGGAATGAGCTGCCAGAGGAGGTAGTTGAGGCAGGTACTATAACATGATTTGAAAGACATTTATTCACAAAATGCTGGAGTAACTCAGCAGGTCAGGCAGCATCTCAGGAGAGAAGGAATGGGTGACGTTTCGGGTCGAGACCCTTCTTCAGACTGATGTCAGGGGGGCGGGACAAAGGAAGGATATAGGTGGAGACAGGAAGACAGTGGGAGATCTGGGAAGGGGAGGGGAAGAGAGGGACAGAGGGACTATCTAAAGTTGGAGAAGTCAATGTTCATACCGCTGGGCTGCAAGCTGCCCAGGCGAAATATGAGGTGCTGTTCCTCCAATTTCCGGTGGGCCTCACTATGACACTGGAGGAGGCCCATGACAGAAAGGTCAGACTGGGAGTGGGAGGGGGAGTTGAAGTGCTCAGCCACCGGGAGATCGGGTTGGTTAAGGCGGACTGAGCGAAGGTGTTGAGACAGGTACATGGATAGGAAAGGTTTAGAGGGATATGGGCCAAATGTAGCAGGTGGGATTCGTGTAGATGGGGCATCTTGGTTGGCATGGGAAAGTTGGGTCAAAGGGCCTGTTTCCATGCTGTATGTAGGTTTGGAACTGAAATTGCTGCATGTTGATATCTGGGAGCATGACATCATAGATTCTTGAAATCATTCATTTGTTTACCTTGTTAGTGATTTCTTGATTTACTCATCAATAGTTCAATAGTCAATTTATTTGTCACATACACATAAATGCGCAGTGAAATGAAAAATTACCCACAGTCCAACAATAAGACCAATAAAAATAAGCAATAAAAATAAGCAATAACACACACAATCATAAACCAACACCAAACAAAAAGAAACATCCATCACAGTGAGTCTCCTTCAGTCCCCTCCTCACTGTGATGGAAAGCCAGAATGTCTTTTCTCTTCCCCTGCCGTCTTCTCCCGCGGTCAGGCTGTTGAAATTGCCACGTCGGGGCGGTCGTGGCTGCCGACATTGAAGCCCCCGCCGGGCAGAGAAAATCTTGCGGCCTATTCCAGGCCATGCCAGACGGTGAATGATCCGCGGCGGGCCGACCCAAGCCCCACAATTCAGGGCGGACGAAGATGCTGCCGTATCCGAAGCTCCCGTTGTCGGCCCCTACCCAGGGGCCTGCGAGCTTCTGACGTCCACGCGGCCCGCAGCCCGCGGCCCGCGGCCGAAGAAGCCTCCGGAGACGAGTCGCAGCCACTCCCGCAGCGCCACCACAACCTCTGAAGGCAGCCAGCTCCGCAGATGGTGAGTCCGGTCTGCGGGCTTTGTGAACCAGAGCCCCAGGTGGTCCCAGCTAGAAGCCGCCAGCTCTAGGTGTTTGGCCGATGGTAGGCCGCAGCGGGAATGGAGACATGACCCAGAAACAAAGGTCGGGTCTCTGTTCGGAAGAGACAATTTTACAGTTTTACAGTTCCCCCCTCCCCACATAACACACAACCACAAAAAACACTACATCACATCTAAACACTACAATTAAGACAAAAAAACAACATGCTGGGGTTCATAAGTTTATGTGATAGGAACAGAATTAGGCCATTCGGCCCATCAATTCTTCTCCGCCATTCAATCATGGCTGATCTATCTTTCCCTCTCAACCCCAATCTCCTGCCTTCTCCCCATAACCTCAGACACCCGTTCACAGTGTGCTGTTGTATATCTGTATCCTAATAAACTATTCTTTCTGTGGTCGGTAGTATACTGTCAATGACATGATTGTTAATGCCCTTTGAAAGTTAAAATGTAAGGATAATGTGTCTTCTTATTGGAAGATTGAAAACAATACCCTACAGTGCAAAATCCAATGTTATTTTCTTCCTACTTTGGGAAGTGATTCCATACAAGTTCATAAATTAAAGTACCTTTGTCCCAGAGCAGTCAGGCTTGGTATGTTAATGAGTTTAAAATGGTGCACTCGAGAGTGTAGAATCAATTGGTCCATTCATAAATCGCCAACGAAGTTCATATTGATGCTAACTGGATTAAAATAGAAAGGCTGGGTATCATCTGCATTTAGGAAAACAATACAATATTTTTATAACAGTATTTTTAATTCTATTTCATGATAGTTTTTCTTCTGCATTTTCTTTGACATATAAATCATCTTACATATGTACAGCACCTTTCACATCCCTTTCAGGATGTCTTAAAACACTTTACAGCCGATAATGTACTTTGAAGTCACATTGGTAGAGGAAATATGCAACTGATTTAAGCACATCAAGATTGCACACGTATCAATGTGATAATTATTAAATCAGCCTGTTTTGTGAAGTTCATTAATAGAAGAATATTGGTCAAGCTCTTTTATTAGTAATAGTGCCATAGTATTTTCATGTCTATCTTAGAGAACAAATGGGAATTTGGCTTATGTTTGTTTTGAAAGCAGTGCGTCGTTCTGTCAGTGCAGCTTCAGAGCAACGTTTAAGAAGCATTTAGACAGGCACATGGATAGGATAGGTTTAGAGGAATATGGGTCGAATGCATGCTGGTGGAAATAGGATTGGTGGGTCATGTGGGTTGATGTGGGCAAGTTGGGCCAAAGGGCCTGCTTCCATGCTGTATGACTATGATAGAGTACCATGCCAGAATATGTTTATATGTAAAACTCTTAGGAGTTTTTGAACCCAGGAACCTTGGGATTAAAGGCTAGAAAATGTTTTGCACTCATTTTGTTCTAATTTATTACAAATTGTTGAAAAGAAGTCTTGGGAAACTTTTGGTTTCCTTTTTCTTGTTTATGTTATCAAAAATACAGTAAATATATTGGACTCAAAATGGAGTAAATATATCAAAGATATTGTCGAGATATTTTAAATAGGACAAGCTGATAGAAAGATATACTTGTTGAAAAGACAATGAATTACAGAGAAAATAATTCCAAATTTCATTCTAAATTCAGGATAATCCTAAGTGGGCGAATGATAATTCATTAAGCATTGGGTGCGTTCCTAATGACCACTTTGCAATATTATGCAATACTAATGTAAGCATATTGATATTTTGCTAAAATGTCAGTGCTATTATAAAACATTGTTAAGAAAGTTTGTATTTTGTCAAGGTACAAGGTATGAACACAGTTTGGTAAGAAGTGCAGGTAATGAACCAAGCACCAACCCACATGGTATGACTGGTACACAGTGAATTGATACTCTGAATATTGTGCTGATATGATCTCTCTTTACACTTTGCTAACGACAGTGGAAATCTCTTTGTACACAATATGACTGTGCAGAAATGATGGTAAGTCAAGATTAGGAACCTCTGTTATGATGTATCTGTTGGCTATGACGCAGAACATATTGACAAACTGCCACTTGTTTATGTTAAAATACTTTTGCGTATTTCCCGTGTTTATATGTCGGAGGAACGTTGATGGTCTAGTGCAAACTACCAACAGGTACGAGGACACGGGTTTGTGCATAAAATCCCACAGACACACCATGGTCTCAGTCACACCATGCAAGAAGATGTGGAGTGGTGATTAAGTGCTTTCCTAAACAGGAAAGAAGGAACGATTTTACTTAGAGAGATGGAGACACAAGAGACTGCAGGTGCTGGATTCCAGATGAAAAAACAAACTGGTGGAAGAACTCAGTAGGTCTGGGAGCATCCGTGGAGGCAAAGTGATGGTAAATAATTTGGGTCAAGATCCTGCACCAGGACTGAGAGTGTCGAGGAGAGATAGCCAGAATAGAGGCGAGGGGGAGGGGGTGAGGTAGGAGCTGGTTGGCAATAGGTATTATTAGGTGAGGAGGGGAATGATAGGTGGATGGAGCCAGGAAGGGGCAGAAGAGGAGGCAGAGACAGAGACTGGAAAGTTTCAGAATGGCTGCAGGTGCTCAAATCTGGGAGGTAAGAAAGATGATAGGTGGAACCAGATATGGGAGAGATGATGGGCAGTTGGAGCCACTAGTAGAAGGAAGATAGGAGACCCAATGGCTTTTTATATCATCAAATTCCAATTTTAGTATCACACACTGTATTACTTACTCTCTCCTTCTGATCCTCCCAGGTTCTCTCACCCTATGTCTTTCCAATTCCATCTCAATCCCCGTTATCCAGAATCTTTCCCCTCAACCCACATGGTTCCACACAATGCACTGAGTCTCCTATCTCCTCCTCCATTGGTTCCATCTAGCCATTATGCCTCTCATATCAAGTTCGATGTTCCATTTATTTAAGGGCCTGTCCCACTTAGGCGATTTTTTAGGCGACTGCCGGCGACTGTCAAATTCGTAGCAGATCGCCAAAATTTTCTTTTACCCTATGACAATGACCACAACAATGCCGAGTCAGGTCGATACAAGTTACTTTTTTTGTGAAACTAGCACCTGGCTAAGAGATTACGCCGTCTTCGGAAACATCGCAAAATTCCCACGCATACCTGACCGTCAAACTGTCGCCTCCAATCTACCTGTCAAATGTCCTGACGGTAAATAAATTTCTTAAACAAAACTATTTTCTGGTATCTTCAAATGCCTTTTCTTAATTTAATATTATGTGCTTCTAAATGCATCTGCGACAACCTAGCAAACCTGGGGACAGCATGTGACAGCGCCCGCAATAAGCTATGATACCTGGCGACAAGCCAGCTGTCGCCGAGAAATTTCTATCTGGAAAATTTTTCCACGACGCGCCGAGATCCGCTACGATTCATTGAAGAATCCTCACGATCATGCCCGCGACACCCCGGCGAAAGTTCGGCAACAGCCTAGTCGCCGGCATTCGCCTTAAAATCGCCTAAGTGGGACAGACCCTTTACTTACCAGCTGCCTCTGTTGTCTCCACTTATCAATCCTGCGCTCCGATGAATAAAATACTAGCCTCCTCAACCTCTCCCTAAAGCTCATGCCCTGGAGTTCCAGCAACATCTTCATAAATCTTCTCTATGCTCTTTCCAGCTGAACGGCATCCTTCCTACAGCAGGGTGACTAAAACTGAACACAATGCTCTAAATGCGGCCTCAAAAATGTCATGTGTAACTGTAACATAACATCCAAACTTCTATACTCAATACCCTGACTGATGAAGGCCAATGTATCAAAATCGTTCTTGACCACCCTATCTTATCTGTGATACCGCTTTCAGGGAACGATGTACCTGCACTGCTACATCCCTCTGCTCTTCAACATTCCCCAGGGCCCTGCCATTCACTGTGAACCTCCTGTCCCAGTTTTACTTCCCAAAATGCAACACGTTGCACTTATCTTCATTAAACTGCAATAGCAATTCCTCAGACCACTTGCCAATCCCCCATCCACTAGCACTATCGCACACACCAGGGACAATATACATTTTTTCCGAAGCCAATTAACCAACAAATCTGTATGTTTTGGAGCGTGGGAGGAAGCAGAGCTCCCGGAGAAAACCCACGTGGTCATCGGGAGAACCTACAAATTCAGTGCAGACAGCACCCGTCGTCAGGATCGAACCCGGGTCTCTGGCACTGTAGGGCAGCAAGTCTACAGCTGCACCATTGTGCCCCCCCCCCCCGCCCCCGAACCTGAAGTGTCGACTATCCCTTTGCATCACCTGATGCTGCCTGACCCACTCAGTTCCTTCAGCAGTTTGTTTCTTGCTATAGTTTTACTTAAGCATTTTTTTAGCATAAGCTAGATAAGCAAGGGGAAAATGGACAAATACACAGAGGAGAAATACACGGGAAATTATAAGCTGCATACATCGTTTGGTTTAGAGATACAGCATGGAAACAGGCCCTTCAGCCCACCAAGCACATGCTGATCATTGATAGCCTGTACACCTGTAGTTCTATGTCCAACACACAAGGGGCAATTTACAGAAGCCAATTAACTTACAAACCTGCACATCTTTGGAATGTTATTATTATTATTTATTATTTTATTATTCAATTTTTTTATTGTCATTCAAAACTATACACCAGGCAAGTGCATATTTGAACGAAATTCCATTGCATCCAATGTGGGAGGAAACCGGAGCACTGAGAGAAAACACACACGGTCACAGGGAGAACGTACAAACTCCAGTACAGACCGCACCCATACTCAGGATTGAACCTAGGTCTCTGGCTCTGTGAGGCAGCAGCTCTACAGTTGCGTCACTGTGCCGCCCTTTTTGGCTTTAAGTTCCTATATAGACATTTCTGAGCTCATCCACTTTAGATCTAAAACGATAGAACAGAATACTTCCCACTAGTGAAGGATTCAAAGCAGTGGAGTCGCAGAAAGACTGTTGGGCCCACACCCAAAGATCGTTAAAATTTTATAGGCAGGAACAGGAAACAACCTGGAAGGTTATTACACCTTGAACAGCAGAATATGGTAAATAGAAGAATTACCACATATATAGAGCCTTATAAAAGCCTTTATATAAAGCCTTTTATATAGCCTTTTATAGACAACTCATGGCATTTCTTATTTAGACAACTAAGGACATTTCTGAGCACCATAAATTAGCATGAATACCTTGAAGCATGTTGAGCATAGATTTTCCAGGATATTACCTGGACTCCATGGGTTAAATTATGAGGAAGAACTGCATGAGTGAGGTTGTTTTACCTGAAATTTAGAAAGTTAAAGCTTGACTTGATTCATTTTTGTAAGATATTTAGAAAATTTGGCAAGCAGGAAGAGATGAACCAATTTTCTTGCTTGGATAGAGGACATCATCTGTGTATGAGAAATAGACCTTTTAGGAAGGAAGTCAGGAAACCCTTCTACCCGCAAGTTTGGAAGTCTCCTCTGCAATTGACAGCTTTAAGTCTGGTATTGATAATTTATTTATTAACCAAAGATACGCAGGCAGATGGGATGAGTGTATGGTTGGCGTGGGCAAATTGGTCCGAAGGGCTTGTTTCCACGCTGTATGACTACGACCCTATATCAGGCAAAGGAATTGCACTGCAGATCAACCCTAATCTATAGAGGGGCAGAAGAGGTTGAGGAGAAGAAGGAGGATGAAATTGTAGGGGTTGTAATTATGAGTGTTTAATGGTCAATCCTATTGCCATGTTCCCATTTTGCTCGGATTATGTTGAAGGGATAGGTGGGATGAGTGGAGTTCATGAGGAGTGTAGGTTTTTATCCTAGGCCATTTCTGCAAGGCCTATTTTTTGGTGCACAAGAATATGAGAACTGGGATTGGTACAACATGACCAAGTAAGAAAAAAAAAAGAAAGTTTAAAAAAAGGAGCATTTCAAATCCACATTTTTAAATCTTTTATTTATAAAGGCGTAAAATGTTAAAAGAATATGACAAGAGCTCCAAAATAAATGTATTCAAGTATAAAAACTACCCAGTTGTTTAGTTTAAGAAAATAACTGCAGATGCTGGTACAAATCGAAGGTATTTATTCACAAAATGCTGGAGTAACTCAGCAGGTCAGGCAGCATCTCAGGAGAGAAGGAATGGGTGATGTTTCGGGTCGAGACCCTTCTTCAGACTGAAGAAGGGTCTCAACCTGAAACATCACCCATTCCTTCACTCCTGAGATGCTGCCTGACCTGCTGAGTTACTCCAGCATTTTGTGAATAAATACCTTCCAGTTGTTTAGTTTGATAAGCAAGACCGGAGATCTGCTGAAATACCTTAAACTGTGTTTGAGTTGGAGACATAATCCACACCAAAAATAAATATTAACTACCATCTTTACCTGAAATGTGTAGGAAGGAACTGCAGATGTTGGTTTAAACCGAAGATAGACACAAAATGCTGGAGTAACTCAGCGGGTCAGACTGCATTTCTGGAGAAATGGAATAGGTGATGTCGCGTGTCGAAACCAAAGATCTCAACCCAAAACGTCACCTATTCCTTTTCTCCAGAGATGCCGTCTGACCCGCTGAGTTACTCCAGCTTTTTGTGTCTATCTTTACCTGAAAGGTACAATATGAAACCCATGGATCACGAACGCATGTTTCCATAGCAGCTGGTGTCTTCAGGATTTGCATTACTAATTTTACACGGCAGAGGAATCCCGTGTGCTCATATTGGTACAAAAATAGTCATGGAAACGGGGCCGCACCAGTGAAAGTATTCACATCGATAAATAAAACGTTTTTGCCGCCAGAAACAGAATGGTGCCTGACCTGCCTTCGATCAGTTAGCCTATTCCTCCGTTTGCAAAATTGAACAAACACTCAGCAGTGCAGAAGGCGGCACGTTAATGCAAGTGGAATGGCCGCGGGATTGCACGAACTGTTCCAGCGCAGAGACTATTGGGCTTGAAGCGGCTGGAAAAAATTGGTCACCCCACAAAGCCGGTGGCAGCCAAGTCCAAGATGTTTTACACGGATCATGGGTTAAGAGATCCACTGTATGAATGCAATGCAGCAGCTGTGCATGGAATTTAATCAAATATGGCCAGGAGTGCGCGCACACTGTGGCTCGGCTTGTGATGTCAAAGCATTTTCCAGCTACAGGCTAGTTGTAGGTGCAGATCATATGACTGGAGTCACTGCCAGACCTCATCACTTTTCATAGGGGAAAAACCTGATGATGGCAACACAATTTATGCTGATGACACATTGATAAAGAAGATAAATATGTGGATAGGCCAGCTAGCTGTCTTTGAGCGCACATGAAGGAAATGACACGGTCAGAGCTGACAAAAGTTTTTAGTATTTTCGCAAGGAATGTCTTACTGTTCAAGATCAGAGAAAAAATCTTTATGGCAGATTTAACAGTGCAGAATAACATCTTTGTTTGGATGTTACACGCTATGCTGTAAAGCTGCTTTGCTGAGAATCAGTGAAGCCACTTAAAGAAAGAAAACTCAAAAAAAGCAGGTGACAAGTGAGGCATCACCACCCCTGTAAACAAAGGTTATCTGCTGAGTATCTGAGTGATCAGTTTCCCATTAGTGTGATCAATTGGAGTTTTAACAAGTGATTTGTTATCAGGCCTTCGAGTAAATACGTTATTAAAATAAATAGCTGCAATAATATAAAGATTTTTTTTCTGGTTACGTGCTAATAAATAAAAACAAAAATAATGCTTGAAATTGCCATAGATTATGCAACATCCAAAATAAAATAAATTGAAATACATAGATCACTGTCTGATTTTCTTTCTGTTTCTGATGTTCCTCTTTATGCATTTGAAGCACTTTCTATGAGGCAAAACATTTGGATGTTTTTATTTCCTATTTCCAGTAATTGGAGCCCACCCTTTCATTAATGCTTATTTTCTACATTTTGCACATTGTAGATAACTGATCCCAAAACAAGAAATGACTTCATAATTTAACAAACATTAAATTTGAATGCACTTGTATTAGCAGGACATGTGCCCACAGTACAAGTTCGAGCAAGAGTTGGTGCTTATGCAAACACAGACATGTGCTCAGTGAATTTTGGTTTTGTTTATTTATTATTGCATGTAAGCTTATGCTATTGTTGTCTTGACCACATTCAGGGGAACAGAACATTGGAAGAGTTCAACAGGAATAAATCATTTAACACCTTGAACCTCTCTTCTTTCAAATGATTGTGTCAGATCTATCACCCAACTTCCTTTGCTCCATTCCTCCATGTAGCTTTGGTTAGTAAATGTCTATCATAAAATTGACAATTGACCTAGTGCCAACTGATCATTGTGGAAGAGAGCTCCTGCATTCACCTCCCTGAGCATATGCCTCAAATGTCACATTTGGCTCACATGTTTGGACTTTAGTTTAGGATTCCTCATCCAGCCACAATGGTTCCCTACACCAGCCCTATCGGTTCTCCTTAATATCAGGTCGATAGTTTCCTTCAACTCTGTGGTGTTTAATTTTCTCTAGCAGAGTCTTATAATCAACTTTATCAAATGTTTTCTGGAAGTCTCTGAATAACGTTAATGGAAATGCCCCAAATATATCAGTGACTTTTCAAAAATATCATTCATCTGGGTGGGTGGCAGCTTTTTCCAATGTCATTATCTTTCAGATCAGCATAATTCTTTTAATGTGAGCACTAAAAGAGTTTATGAAAATAAATTTGCAAGGAATAAATATTAAAAACAAAAATAAAAATAAAAAATCCAACACTGCACCCTTTACTGCAGACTATAAATTTTGCATCGCAGATTCTATGATAACTGGCCTTTCATTTGTTTATTCCTTCTCTCAGCTTAAATAGTGTAGTGATAGGTACAATTAAATGAATGGTTACTAAATCAAGAGGACTCAAGAGGATTATAGTAAGGATGTCTACAATGTTTTGACCACCTATATCAATTAAACCCTCGAATGGAATAATCTGGCCCTGTTAATTTGTCACACTAGTTCTTTTACTAGTATTACTTGTTACTTTTGATATGTCTCTGATTCAATATTCGTTTTGGCAGAGTGTCCTGTGTAGTATCCTCTTTTTCTAATGTGCATATTAATACCAAGTGACTCTTTAATGTTCCTCACTTCCTCCTGTCATCACAATCATTAACTTTCAAGTGGCCCATACTTCTTCTAATCACATTTTTTCTTAAGTTACAAGTTCACAAATTATAGGAGTAGAATTAGGCCATTCAGCCCATTGAGTCTACTCCACTGATCTCTGCCAACTAATCCCATTTTCCTGCCTTCTCCCCATAACTCTTGACACACCCGTTTTAACCAAGAATTTGGCTATCTCTGCCTTAAAAATATCCACTGGCGGCCTCCACAGCCCTCTGTGGCAATGAGTTGCACAGATTAACTACCCTCTAACTAGTTCTTCCTCACCTCCTTTCTAAAAGAGTGCCCTTTAATTCTGAGGCTATGACGGGTCCTAGACTCTCCCACCAGTAGAAACATCATTTCCACATCCACTCTCTCAATGCCTTTCATTATCCTGTAAGTTTCAATGAGGTCCCCCCTCAACCTTCTAAACTCCAGCGAGTAGAGGCCCGGTGCTATCAAGCACTCATCTGTTTAGTTTAAGTTTTTGTTTTGATTTTGATTTTCTTTACAAATTTATTTTCATATCCTGCTATTATAGTTCTGTTTCTTTTACTCTTCTATGTACTTTTCTCAGTTTGCGAGATCTATGCCCACTTTTTCTCTGCTACACAAAGCTTAATTTTGTATTGGCTCTCATTTCCTTTTAGCATTTCTGTAAGTAGGTAATAATGCAACAAGCCAGTTCTGTATCATGGTGATTTTTTTAATTGAAAAGCTCCCATTAACTCATTTGTTTAGTATGCCATAGACAGTCTCGGTCACTTCAGGCAAATCGTAAGTCGAGAGTCTTCATGTTTGTTTTGTTATTTTCCCTCCTGAATTCTTTGTTGAATTCCATTACATTATGATTATATTAGATAATGTTCATGATACATTAGGCTGTTAACCAAATCTGGATAATTACTAATTATAGGATCGATATAACCTGATCCTTTGTTAGTTCTGGGACATTCTGACCTGGAATTTCATTGAAGTGGTGGGCCAGCCATGCCAGCAGTCTGTTGACAAGTTAACCCACTGTTTACTTCAAGTAGTGTGAGGTCTTCCAATTGCAAATCCCAAGGTAATACTTTGAAGTTGGTTAAGTGACACTCCCAAGCTGAAACACCTGCCAATGTTTTGGGACAACTCTGTTTCTGTCACAAACATATGATAAATTATAAATGCTAACATATATATATATATATATATATATATATTGTACTCTGTTAGATAAAATATAATTATATTTATTATTTATATATATGTATATATATATATATACACGATAACAGCATTTTAAAACTAAAACTAAAACAATTAAGAGGAAAAAACTTAATTTTTAGATTAGTTCAATTAAATCACAATTACATGATACTTCCCTCTTCTCCTTGCTTAAAAGAAATGGACAAAGTCACTAATCTGATGCACTTTCAGAGGGCAAACTTCCCAATGGAACCAGTGGAAATGTGATGGAGGTCTTTGCTCCACCACTGTCTCCATGAGTGCCAAAATCAGAGCACCATTAAATGAGTACAGTATTCACCAATGAAGAAGTTTGGATTTCCATGTCCATGCAAGCCTTGCATGGGAATCCTGACAATTCTGGAACAACAGGGAGGACAGCTTAGCAGGGGCATCACTTTTTTGTGGATATTTTGGGGGCATTGTGTAGTAAGTAACTTGTAGACATAAGAAATACGTTGCCTTTCAGAAATGCAAGTTATTTTATATTTCAATCAAGGTGAAAGTTGTATTTCTCATTAAAATATTTGAACTCGAGTATCTCGTTGCCCATCTACTTTCCAGCCGCTGTACCTTAAGGCCGCTGTAAGGGCCATTCTTAGTCTTAGTGTGTGACCACAAATGTGAAAAATTGCGGAATAGATCTCTTCTAATTCTGAAAGCATTACAGGTATATTGTTTTATACTGTATATATGACTTAGAAATGTCAAAGTTTATCAAGTGAAATTTTTATATGTTATGCTGACAATGTTTGTTTAGGGTCAGAGGTCAAATATGACTGGTCACATGTGTGACCTCATACACGTGACTAAGAATGGCCCATAATCTCACGACACCCCAAAGTGTTTTACAGCCAGTGAAATGGTTGGGAAGTGTGGCCACTGTTGTAATGCAGAAAGCACACAATAAGTACACAGTGAGCTCCTGCAATTAGCAATGTGATAATGGACTCAAATCCATTCATTATTACGGAATATTTAATGGCGTGGACACTAGAAATAAGGCTTCTACAAAATGATCACACCAGATCTTTTATGACACCTGAAAAAGAGCAAAGAAACCTTGGTTGACATCTCATTTAACCTATTGGCCTTGGTTGACATCTCATTTAAAATATTCCACCTTATCTAGGATAAGGTGGAAATGTCCAACACTGGAGGGCATAGCTATGAGTTAAGAGGGGGAAGTTTAATGGAGATGTGTGGGGCAAGCTTTTTACATAGAGGATGGTGGGGACCTTGAACGCCTCTCCACGGTTGTGGAGGAAGATATGTTGATAAAGTTTAAGAGTCTTTTAGATAGGGACATGGATTTGCAGAGAATAGAGGGATATGGATCATGTGCTGGCTGATGAGATCAGTTGAACTTGGCATCATGTTCGGCACAAACATTGTGGGCTGAAGGGCCCGTTCCTGTCCTGTCCTGTACTGCTCTATGTTCTATGTTCTATCTCGTGCAAAATATATCATTTGTAAGGGGGTGACACTCCCTATGAGACTAGCTGCAAAGGCTCCTGAGTGAAACTACATTCTGACTTAGAGGGAGGAATCAACCAGCTGACCCAGTGCCGACACAAACCATAGAATAGATTAAAACAGAAAAAAAATACTGAAGGCAAACTATTATCTTCATTGTTTTAGCTTTTTGAATGCAACAGTATTGTACTGCTGCATAAAGGATTGAAAAATCTGTAGAAATCATATGCGGTTGAAAGCGAGAGTAAACCATTTCTTCTGTGTCTAGATATTTGCCTTCTGAGACATGTTGTTTCCTATTTAGAAATCCTTAGTAGAGGAATGCATTTTATAAAAACATAACAACATAAAATGGTTATTTTCTTATTATCAGTCAGTTTGTTTTTGGTTTAACCTATGATGGACACAAAATGCTGGAGTAACTCAGTAGGTCAGCCCGCATCTCAGAAAAACATGGAGAGGCAACTTTTTGGGTCAAACCCCTTCTTCTTGTCCTAACCTAGACTAACCTTTTTTAGGTAGGTTTAACCTAACTTGCTTTAATTGCCTTCTTTCCCTAATATTTTTGGCTTCACTGACTACATTTTTCTATCTTGCTCAAGCACGATGTTATTTATCTCTGAATCATCCTGCTTGACGGTACATCGACATTATGTAGTTAAAAAATCATGCAGCATGACTCATCCTCTCCCTGAGGTACATTTACATTATGTGTAGGAAGGAAGTGCAGATGCTGGTTTAAACCAAATTAGACACAAAAACCTGGAGTAACTCAACAGGTCAGGCAGCATCTCTGGAGAAAAGGAATAGCTTACGTTTCGGGGCGAGACCCTTCTTCAGACATTTATATTATGTAGTTAATAAGTCATGCAGCATGAAACTGCCTATTTGGCCCATGATGTCCACATTGACCTCAGTGGGCACCCATACATACTAACCCATTTCCCAGCACTTGGCCAATCGCCTTCAATGCCTTGTAAATGCTGTCAACAACTCTACTTCCACCAATCGCTCCAGGTACTCACCATTCTCTGGGTTAAAAGAGTCTCCCCTCAAATCCCCTCTAAATCTCCACCCCTTTGCTCTAAATCTATGTACGCACTTTTAATATTGAAAAAAAGAATGATCACCTTCAAAGTCCTACTTTCAACAAATGTTTGATCATTGCATGTCTACCTTTGCAGATAAGGCTTAACTTATTGCAAGGCAGTGGCGAGACACTTTGACTCATTGCCTCCGTAAGACAAGCTTTGTAAGTTCGTAGCTGTGGAAAATGTAACATTGTGCTTCCGCTCAGGAGGAGGGAAGCAGCCTTCAAGCAACGCGGACATTGTGAAGTGCACCTGCTGCAGACCAGTCACGCTTTGGCATTGACAGTGATTGTAGATAAACACACCACAGTGACAGTACTTGGCACAGTGGTAGAGTTGTTGCCCCCGAGACCCGGGTTCCATCCTGACTACTGGTGCTCTCTGTACGAAGTTTGTACGTTCTCCTCGTGACCACGTGGCTTTCCCTTGGGTGCTCCGCTTTCCCCTCATACTCCAAAGACTTACAGGTTTGTAGGCTAATTGGCTTTGGTAATGATTGTATATATTGTATCTAGTGTGTAGAATAGTGCTCGGGAATGGGGTGATCGCTGGGCAGTGCTAACTTGGTGGGCCGAAGGGCTTATTTCCACACTGTATCTCTAAACTAAACTAAACTAAATCAACTACACTGGTCAGAAGAGAATACGTGAATACAGGTGGAGCTACCAGAATAAAGTCAGATGGGAGATGTGTTGCTTTCCAGATTACTACCTACTTTATTTTCCTGTTTCCATGGAGCTTCTTTAGTCTTGTCACATCTGTTTTCTGTGACTAACTGACATAAGCGATACTTATAGTGGGGGGTGAGAGGAAGAATCGGGGCAGCTGTTCTTTCTTCTGATGTGGAGCACTCTACTACCATAAAGCTTTCCACAGGCAGTCTGAGCAAGAACTTCACAACTTATGCTCACAGTTTTAAATGTTAAGGTGTGGCTGTGACAAGCCTTTCTAACATTACCAGCAAAGTTTCTGTTTACAAAGTGAGAAATGCCATTGGTGGAAATTAAATATATTTTCCCATTCTGAGTAACTAATAACTAGAATAACAGATGAATTTGAGGATAAATGAGTAGTAGAAGGCCTTTTGGTTCTAACCTGGAATTCTTTTCAGCTAATCCTCTGTTTTAACTCCATTTTCCCATTTTCCCATTTTCCCAGGCAAGGCAAAGCTTGATTTTGCAAACTAAAAACACAAAGTGCCAGAATAACTCAATGAATCAGGCAGCATCCCTGGAGGACACGGATAGGCACAATTTTGAGTCGAGTCCCTTCTCCAGGCTGAGTGTAGTGGTGGAAGAAAGATGTAAAAGATGTGTGGTTGAGACTAAGCCTGATAAGTGCTAGGTGGTTATGAGTGATGGGGGTTGATAGGCAGATGGGTGGACAAAGACAGAAGGCTGTGAAATAGGGAGAAGTTGCTTGAAATGTGAATTCAGAGGAAGGAATATAGGTGGAAGGGGAAAGGGGGGAGCAGGATAGTGGGAGAAATGGGTGTGCATCCATAGGAAAGGGATTATTATTTTTTTTAAATCGTTGAAAACATTAGCGATGCAGCGGTGCTGGTTTCCGACGGGCATGGTGACGGACGCACCACACATCTCTGTCCTCCGTACATGTGGCAAGCTCCTCTTTTGTCTCTACATATGTGTCTTCCATCAATGTCTTCAGCATCGTCTTGTTTGGTCTTCCCGGGTTCCGTCTTCCATGGGTGGGTTCTCACAGCACAACCTTGTTTGCTGGTATTTCTGGATGGCGGTGGCAATGACCAGAGAGCCTCATCCTTCTCGACCTGATCTTCTCGGTCAGAGGTGGAATCTCCCCATAGAGCTGGGCGTTGGTGGTGTGGTCCCTCCAACTGACATTTTGAACTTTTCTGAGCATTCGGGTGTAGACACCATCGGGAGACTTGGACAGACTCGAGTGAGAGTCCATGCCTCACGCCCATACAATAATATTGTCTCTACAGTTGCATGGAAGAATCTCAGTTTGAGACCCTTAGACATCCGAGACATCCAGATTTTCCCCGTGTTATTGAGGGCTTTCTATGTAAGCGCTTTCTGGACCTTGATGTCATTCTCCGAGCTCTGCATCCTCGCTCCCAGGTACTTGAAGTCCTCCACATTCTTGAGAGATGCACCGCCACTGGTCTTAAGAGGCTCTTGGTCACCACCGTTGAACGCCATATCATATATATACAGCCGGAAACAGGCCTTTTCGGCCCTCCAAGTCCGTGCCGCCCAGCGATCCCCGCACACTAACACTATCCTACACCCACTAGGGACAATTTTTACATTTACCCAGCCAATTAACCTACATACCTGTCTGTCTTTGGAGTGTGGGAGGAAACCGAAGATCTCGGAGAAAACCCACGCCATATACTCCGTCTTCTTGGCATTGAGGTGGAGGCCCACTTTCTCGCACTCCGTCTCGACTCTGTTGAGCAGCTAGGAAAGGGAGAGGGAATATATGAGGGGATTTGGGGGGTGTGTGTTGGTCAGCCACCATGAATTGGAGAATACAATGTTCATGCTCTTGGGTTATAAGCTACCAAGCAGAATATGAGGTGCTGTTCCTCCAGTTTATGTATAGCCTCGTTTTGGCAATGGAGGAGGCCCAGGACAAAAAGGTTGGTATGGGAATAGGAAGGGAATTACTCCAGCACTTTGTGTCTTATATTATTAACCAGCATCTGCAGTTCACTGTGTCTACCTGGTGAATTGAAGCCTTATCTGCCCCATCCTAGCAAGAACCCCTCAATCTCAGAAGGATGCCATTGCACTAACATACCAATTTCCATTCTCCATGTTAGCAGCGTATGGTATTCCTATGAGTGAGATTGTCAATTTAGGAGCAGGAGTGTTAAGAGGGCCAGAAATGATTTAATAAAAAATACTTTTGGACCACAGCCAAAAAGAAGAACAGGATTATACACAAAAAGCTGGAGTAACTCAGGGTATAGGCATCATCTCTGGAGAGAAGGGACGGGTGACGTTTCGGGTCGAGACCCTTCCTTGCAGGATTGCTTGTTCTCAAGACTAGTGACGATGGTGGGCAAGATTCCAGCAGTGCCTGAGGTGAAAAATCAGGGGCGGGTGTGTGAAAAAGTGGAATCAGGTGAGTCAACCCTCATGGCGCAAGGTATGTTTAGCTAATACTGAAATCAGCATAAAACCTGGCTTAGGGCTGATTTGATTTACAATAGTGGTGTTTTGGAATGCAAATTTCCAGTGTCTGGCTTTGCGGAGATTGTGTCAGTGTAAAAGAAACTCTGGAGACTCCTTCTCTACAATAACAGCAAAGATAAACAAAGGCTATTGACATCAGACAATATGACGCATTAACGCCTGCGTGTTCTGTAAACTACCACTGTAGTATTGTTCAGAACTTGGCTTGTGAATAAACAAAACTGTGAGGAATTAATGTAGCGTGTAGTGCTCGGATAGGGGTTTGCTTACATGACTCCCCACATAGGATTTCTGAAACGAGTTGTACCATTATGGGAAGTGCTCAGTGGAATCCAGACATATTTCTGCAGGCGTGAGACACGCTGGTGGCAGTGGAGGGCGGGCTATGGAGGGGATATGGATGCAAGAATAAGGCGATGAACCTCAGGGCGCACCTGGGAACCTGAGGTCAAGGAGCAGGTCATGCCTCTTATCAGTTCAGTTACCTGTTCACCGAAGGCCGACCATGTTGAAAGAAAGGGAAGCAAAAATAAACATCAGATCTTAATTGCAGTTTAGCATCTTCGAAATATTTCACAAAAATTATACTTCACATAAATGCATTATGCTAAAAATTGAATATCCATTTTTCTTTCAATAGCTTTGAAAAACAATTTACAATAGTGTCTTACAATAGTGTCTCTAGATGTGCCACTTATAAGCTAAGGTTGTATTTCTAGTTTAGTTTAGTTTATTGTCACGTGTACCGAGGTACAGTGAAAAGCTTTTGTTATGTGCTTTGATAAAACATGTATAGATACACGATAAGGGAATAACGGTTAGTGCAAAGTAAAGCCAGTAAAGATAGTCTGAGGGTCCCCGATGAGGTAGATAGTTGTTCAAGACTGTTTTCTGGTTGTGGTAGGATGATTCAGTTGCCTGATAACAGCTGGGGAAAAAACTGTCCCTGAATCTGGAGGTGTGCTCCAGAAAAGAGTGTGGCCAGGGTGTGACTCGTCCTTGATTGTGCTGCTGGCCTTGCCGAGGCAGTCTGGGGTATAAATGGAATCAATGGAAGGGAGGTTGGTTTGTGTGATGGTCTGGGCTGCATCCACAATTCTCTGCAATTTCTTGCGGTCGTGGATGGAGCTATTTCCAAACCAATCTGTGATGTATCCGATAAAATGCTTCCTACGGCGCATCTGTAGAAGTTGGTGAGGGTGGGTAAGAAGTTGGTCTGATCCCCTATTATACCGCATTGTGGCCTTTGCACTTTCATTCATCTGCACTTTCTCTGTAGCTGTACACTATACTCTGCATGGTCTGATTGTATTCATCTACGGATATTTTACTTGGATAATGCACATAACAACGTTTTTTACTGTATCTTGTCACATGTGACAGTAATAATAAACCAATATCAATACCAATAATAATACCAGAGTAACTCAGTGGGTCAGGCAGCACCACTCTGAGGAAGGCGTCCCGACCCAAAACATCACCTGCCATTCTCTCCACATATGCTGCCTGACCCGTTGAGTTACTTCAGCACTTTGTGTTTTGCTTAAGATAACAGCATCTGCTGTTTCCTGGGTCTCCAATAAAAATACAAATGCTTGATCTGATACGTAGCAGATATCATTACACCACACAGGGGATCAAGTCGAACAAGAAAGAATCTAACCATATCCTCTTGGCATTCAATGGCTTTGCTATTGCCATGTTGTTTGCCATCATCATCCATGACATTATGACTGAGCCACCTAAATGCTATAACATCCAGTGCATGACCGAGGCTGGGTCTTCTCCGACGAGAATCTCACCTCCTGATTTTCCAAAAACTTTATGACAACTGCAAGGCACAAGTCAACAGTGTGGTGGAATATTTTTTGTTTGCCTGTATGAGTAGTCTCAATGGTTCAATGTTACAATGGTACTTTATTGTCATGTGTACCTAAGTGATTTTGTTTTTGTTGCACACTGTAAAGAGACAATCCACACACTAGGCACAATCATACTAGATACAAGAGTTTATGATAGTAGACCACACTGCAAGAGTTGCCCTGTATTAGGCACCATCGGTACCCTTCAAGTCTGAAATTAAAAAAAAATCTTAACTTGGCCAGAAAAGGTCCATTGTCCTGACGATGGCACTTGGTTGGAGATGTAGGTTTCAACACCACTCACAGAGATTAACAACATTTAAATCAAAGCTACCTTCATGTATGGTATCATATTCTCTGCCTTAAGTATTCTTTAGACTTTAGACTTTAGAGATACAGTGCAGAAATAGGCCCTTCACACCATCGAGTCCTTGCCAACCAGTGATCTCCCATACACAAGCACTATCCTGCACACAACTTGCCATTTTTATCGTAGCTAATTAACCTACAGACCTGCATGGAGAAAACCTACGCGGTCACGGGCAGAACATGCAAACTCCACACAATAGACAATAGACAATAGGTGCAGGAGTAGGCCATTCGGCCCTTCGAGCCAGCACCGCCATTCAATGTGATCATGGCTGATCATTCTCAATCAGTACCCCGTTCCTGCCTTCTCCCCATACCCCCTGACTCCGCTATCCTTAAGAGCTCGATCTAACTCTCTCTTGAATGCATTTAGAGAATTGGCCTCCACTGCTTTCTGAGGCAGAGAATTCCACAGATTCACAACTCTCTGACTGAAAAGGTTTTTCCTCATCACCGTTCTAAATGGCCTACCCCTTATTCTTAAACTGTGGCCCCTGGTTCTGGACTCCCCCAACATTGGGAACATGTTTCCTGCCTCTAACGTGTCCAACCCCTTAATAATCTTATATGTTTCGATAAGATCCCCTCTCATCCTTCTAAATTCCAGTGTATACAAGCCTAGTCGCTCCAGTCTTTCAACATATGACAGTCCCGCCATTCCGGAAATTAACCTAGTAAACCTACGCTGCACACCCTCAATAGCAAGGATATCCTTCCTCAAATTTGGAGACCAAAACTGTACACAGTACTCCAGGTGCGGTCTCACTAGGGCCCTGTACAACTGCAGAAGGACCTCTTTGCTCCTATACTCAACTCCTCTTGTTATGAAGGCCAACATTCCATTGGCTTTCTTTACTGCTTGCTGTACCTGCCTGCTTCCTTTCAGTGACTGACGCACTAGGGCACCCAGATCTCGTTGTACGTCCCCTTTTCCTAACTTGACACCATTCAGATAATAATCTGCCTTCCTATTCTTACCACCAAAGTGGATAACCTCACACTTATCCACATTAAACTGCATCTGCCATGCATCCGCCCACTTACACAACCTGTCCAAGTCACCCTGCAACCTCATAGCATCTTCCTCACAGTTCACTCTACCACCCAGCTTTGTATCATCTGCAAATTTGCTAATGGTACTTTTAATCCGTTCATCCAAGTCATTGATGTATATTGTAAATAGCTGCGGTCCCAGCACCGAGCCTTGCGGTACCCCACTAGTCACTGCCTGCCATTCTGAAAGGGACCCATTTATCCCCACACAGCCAGCATCCAGGATCAAACCTGGGTCTCCGGAGCTGTAATGCAGCAACTCTACCACTGTGCCGCTGGGCCGTCCCACCACCCATCACCCTGGCTACAGAAGATACCATTTGAAAATGAACTGCAGCTACTCACTAAAACTAGTTTGACAACACCTCCCAAACCTAGTATTATTACTGTCAAGAAAGAGAAGAGTGGTGAATGCTTGGGAACATCAGCACGGTAAATTTCCCTCCAAATTACACATCTTCCTCACGTATATATAACCTCTACATAACAACTGCATTCTGGGTGTATCTTCAACATGTTGGTTGCAAAAGACTGGGCAAAAAATAATTGGCTTTAATTCATACAAGATTAAAAACTAAGATCACATGATCTCATTCATCTCTAGTAAAATACAGTTCTCGTCTAGTAGAGATGAAATTCAGTTTGCTGAGCATATATTTTAACAGCGAAATAAATGAAATAACAAGTTTAACATTGTAATAACAAAGTGCTTATCACCAACCCGATCAGCCAAAGTTAGCGCAGAGGAACATTAAGTGAGGTTAGAAACAAGGATGCTGGTTTACAAACGTCCATTAAAGTGGTGGAATAGCTCAGTGGGTCAGGCAGCATCTCAGGAGAACATGAATAGGCAAGATTTTGGGTCAGCTACTCCAGCACTGTGCGTTATTAAGTGAAGTTAGCATGGTTGACACAAAAGCTTTATCCAATATGTAATTTTTTATAAACGTCTTAAAGAGAAGAAGAAAATTGTTAATATTGCGTCATGTTTCTAATGTTAAGCTTTAAAATACCTCAATTAGATTTATGCTGTATAGTTATTATTTCTTTGGAAAAAAATTAGGTGTATAAACACGACTAAATAAAATGCAATGTTGCATAAAGTCCATGTATTTTCCATGATGCCTAACAGTCAGCTGGGTTTCACATGGTGTTCTTGTCTTCAGTTGCAGCTATAAAATTGGCGTAATGAACTCACTGACATTATAGAAAGTTGCCTTTATCTGTAACTGTGGGTGAAGATGCATTCAATGAATTGCTCACTGCGTTAGGTTAATGTTGTGAAACAGTTGTAACCCATTCCATTCAGTGGTATCAATGCCAATTATTACATCAATTAGGGTCTGTTGCTGTCAGTCCGGCTGGACAAAGTATTTTCGTCTCAACCATCTAGTGCTAATCCCTGGATGCAGCTGGCCTCAATAATGCCAAAGTCATATAAAAGAACATAAGGAACTTCAACCAGCAGATATATCACAGAAATGGGAGAATATAATTTGATTCATGTGGCAGATGCTGGCGTAGAGCAGAGCAGAGCTAGAGAGCCTGAGTGGACAGATGTTTGCTGACATGGTCTCACTTAAACCCTGAATTTACTTTTGAAATGGAACATTATGCAGGTTATATAAATACTACTTAATAGCATGTTCATAAGACATTGGAGCAGAATTAGGCCGTTCGGCCCATCGACTCTACTCCTCCATTCAATCGTGGCTGATCTATCTTTCCCTCTCAACCCCATTCTCTTGCCCTCTCCACATTATCTCTTGATATAGACAACACAATAGGTGCAGGAGGAGGCCATTCGGCCCTTCGAGCCACCACCGCCATTCAATGTGATCATGGCGGATCATTCTCAATCAGTACCCCGTTCCTGTCTTCTCCCCATACCCCCTGACTCCACTATCCTTAAGAGCTTTATCTAGCTCTCTCTTGAATGCATTCAGAGAGTTGGGCTCCACTGTCTTCTGATCTGTTTTAACCAATCTCTCTGTCCATAAGACATAGGAGCAGAATTAGGCCATTCAGCTCATTGATTCTACTCCGCCATTCAATCATGGCTGATTTACCTTTCCCTTTCGACCCCATTCTCCTGCCTTTTCCTCGTAACCTTTGACACCCTTACTAATCAAGAACCTGTCGATCTCCGCTTTAAAAATACCCAATGACGGCTTCCACCATCGTCTGTGGCAACGAATTCCATAGATTCACAACCCCTTGGCTAAAGAAATTCTTTCTCATCTCCATTCCAAAGGTACGTCCTTTTATTCTGAGGCTGTGCCCTCTGGTCCTCGACTCTCCCACTAGTGAAACATTCTCTCCACATCCACTCTATCTATAAAGTACACTTCAGCAATGGAGTAATTGGCAGCCCATCCTATCCCCCAAATTAAAAAAACTCATGAGAAAGAAATGGATATGCACAGTTTGAACCACTACATTGTCCATTGATGAGGAGGATAGCAGATGAATAACATATTTGCTCCTGAAATTCAGTGCTGTTAGTACACTTGCATTTTCGAGGGCAGTGGGCAACACACCAGTTTCGTAATTTCCAACATGGATGTTCTCATAATGTTGTTAAGAGATGCTTGACAAGCTGTAGCAGCCGAATTGTCAGTTGTGCGATAACATTATCCAATTCACAATGTAAAAAGCTGGTAACAATGTTACTATTCCTTGCAGAGACTCCACTGCTAATGCTCAGCTTTAAAATGTTCCAAGTCAGACTGTTGCCTTTCAAATATGCTTAGCTTGAGCTCTATAGACGCTCAAGGATTAGGTGATAGGAATTGCTCGCCAAGAAAAGGCCAAGCTCCATTCAGTTCACCGTTTTTCAATCCTGTTAGTCACAGCGAACAATAATGATTGAGTTGTTAAGTTGTTAACTAATCACAGCAATCAATTTCTATCGATGAATCAATAACAGGCCCAGAAATGACAGGAGAGAAAATCTCTGTGGTGTGGAGCTTTGTGAAGAATAGATTGGAAGTCATTTTTTTTTCCATCCACGCATTTTGCACTGTCTTCTGTTTTCCAAAATGTTATTTGCTGGAGGAAATCTATCTAATTTACATCTGAATGACATAACCGATTAAATACTGTATGGTTTCTGTATGGTAATCAAACGGTCTTCATTATGGACCAACAAATTCCCAAAGAGTTCCTACAAATTTTCAAACATCTTTGAATCAGAAACATAGCAGATTAACTGGATATTTTAATGCAGTCTAAATTCAGCTAAAACTGACAAGATGAATGTTCCACAAGCATCATAGTTGTCAAGGCACTTTATAAAATGAGTTTTGAGGTTCTCACCTAAATTCCTCATGACATGTGTCAGTTGTCGTCACCCTCGCACAACGGTGCAATGGTATTGCGTGGAACAGTATTGGGTAGCAGGTAATGCCGTTGCATTCCAGCTGCAGTAACCCGAGTTTGATCCTGACCTCTGGTGCTGACTGTGGCAAGTTGCTTGTTTGCCTTGTGACCTTGACAGATTCCTCTGGTACTCCAGTTTCCTCCCAAATCCCAAAGCTCGGCTTGTTGGTATGTTAATCAGCTACTGTAAATTACCCCTAGTGTAGGTGGTTTATGAGACAATTGGGACCCAGTTAATCGGCTATGATGGCGATTCAAAGATGTTTGACAAATTTGTGACAGAGAATGGATTACCTGGAAACAAGTGGGGAAATGAGATCTGTGTGTTTGTTCTAAGGGCTAATATAGAATCGATGGGCCAAATGTCCTCTTTATAAGTTGTAATAAAATACGGTAACAGACCCTTATTTCCAAATCATGAATCTGGTGAGTTCAGTCTAACACTGCTCTTTTGAACTGAACAATTAATATTGTAGTAAAGCAATGTTGTCATCATAGGCTACATTTGTCTCTCGGTCAACACCATTAAGTTAACTTAGTTCATCTTCTGTCTGATTGTTACAGTAGAATCTTGTCATGTGGAAAATTGGCTACCAATAATCAAAGGAAACATATAAGATAATTAGGGGATTGGACACATTAGAGGCAGATAACATGTTCCCAATGTTGGGGGAGTCCAGAACAAGGGGCCACAGTTTAAGAATAAGGGGTAGGCCATTTAGAACGGAGATGAGGAAGAACTTTTTCAGTCAGAGGGTAGTGAAGGTGTGGAATTCTCTGCCTCAGAAGGCAGTGGAGGCCAGTTCGTTGGATGCTTTCAAGAGAGAGCTGGATAGAGCTCTTAAGGATAGCGGAGTGAGGGGGTATGGGGAGAAGGCAGGAACGGGGTACTGATTGAGAGTGATCAGCCATGATCGCATTGAATGGCGGTGCTGGCTCGAAGGGCTGAATGGCCTACTCCTGCACCTATTGTCTATTGTCTATTGAAACTAATTGGGTAGAAAACGCTCTGAAACATCCATACACGTTCAAATATATTTTTCTTTCATGCACCTCAAACAAATTAAATAAGCAGAATAGAGCTGCTATAAACCATATTTTGGGTAATTGTGATGCAAGTTCATATGATTTGAGAGTTTTTAAACCAGATAGGACACTTTCTGGTACAAGAAATATTCTTTGGTTTGTTTCTTCCCTTTGAGTATTTATATTCCTCCCTTCACCATGGGCATAGGTATTACCATCAATTTAATCTAATTTCCTTACTTATTCATTCATATCTTATTTTTGATTAATTTTCACTGAGCACTGACAGTACAGAGTACAACAGAGATGTAGGTAGAGTTATAAATTCAAGCCTTGTAAGATAATAAGCAGTAACAATCCCAAGCTTGTGCCAGCATTAAAACAAATGGCTGGGCAGTGAGAGATTGGGCCCAATTCACTTCAGAATATTTTTTACTGTTGTTATTGAAAAGGAAGAGGCATTGGAAGAATTTTGTTTCATAGTGTCTTTGCTATGAACAGACAATCATATTAAATTAATATTCCAGTCTTCTTTGCATAAACTAATCTCTTTAGATTAATTACAGATGCTAGTTTTGATGAACAGTATCGATTACCTTTCACTGTTTTAACTTTATCTTTAATTAATTCTTAAGTTTTTTTTCTTGCATTTTGCTGATTTTTAATGTTCCATTATTTTAATTTCTTTGTTTTTTTAATGTAATCCTTTTGACATTTATTGTCTTTTCGTTTGTAGTTTGTGACTTCACGTATCGAAACATGTTCCTTATAATAACATAAAGCTCCTTTGACGATGATTCCTTTACAAAAAGATATTTGCCGTACTCACCCTCCGAGAATTGCATCCTAGAGGAATTACAATCATTTGGAATCTTTATTGGCGACTTACTGTTTTTCTCTTTTTTTTTGTCTTGGATAACATATTGGTTGTGACAAATGATAAGAGAAGCTACTGCATCATGAAAATATCTACTACTCAACAATCAGAGCCCACCGGATAAACAGGAAGGGAACAATTCAACCATCGGAGGTAGTATCTGTGTGTGGTGGGTCATTGTTGCAAGCCTTCTTGTGTCTAAGTAATGATTGAAAAAAATGTGTATATAATGCAATTAGGAAAACTGCTTCATTTTAGTATCTTCTATCAGAAAATACATTTTTGTGGAAAAATTATATTAAACTTGCTGAATAAAAATAAAATTCTGAAAAGCCTCCTGGAAATGTTACTTGCAGATACCCAAACACACAGAGACATTTGTTTAAGCGATCACACACACACGCACAGAAACACACACAAAGTAAATACAGACACATAAAAAGCCAACACACACACACACACACACACACACACACACACACACACACACACACACACACACACACACACACACACAAATACAGATAATGGTATGCACTCAAAACTCCATTCACTATTGCTTGCACTAATGGGCAAACACATACGCACATGCACTTATACATACGGTAGCTATTTCTATTTCCTTTGGTTAACGAGTAATTCCTGTTACGATTTATGTATGAAATGTCACGCGGTATTTTCATTTTTGCAGTCTGGTGTTTTTTTTGGCCAGAATTCCTACCATGACTGCTGCCGAGTTTATTAATAGGTTTTAGATGAGTCTCGTCCCATCTCCACCACTTTAGTGAATTCATTGAATTTCATTTACAATTATGGAATCATAGACTCTATGTGGCACAGAAGCAGACTATCGAGCTTCATGCCATTTCTCTGTAGAACAACATGCACAATCAAATTTCCCCATCTTTTCCCCGTATCCATATTTTCTGCAAATACCTAGCTCAGGGATCCATTTCATCTAATTCTCTGTTAAAAATACTGACTCACCTCTCATTGTTCTTATGGGCAACACACAGTGGCTGGGGGTGCAGTTGTGAGGCATTCACACTTCAGGCTGATGAATTTCATCAGAACCCAGAAAGTTTTGAGATGCTTTTGACAGCAAGACTAACATCAGATGAAGGACCGATGTGGAAGCAGTTACATTGTTGTCCCAAAAGAGTATTGGCAGCATGTGCCCCTATAACTAACTACACAAGTGTGTGGTAGTTCAATCTGATCCCACCTTCTACATGACTTCACTCAGTAATAGAGAAATTCCCTTAGTTCAACCTATTCCCCTCCAGGACCTGGACTAAGTTGTTTCAATCCCTCTCAGGTCTGATGAAGGGACCTGTGTTTTTTTTCTCTTTCCACAGTGGCCTACCTATCTGACTTTTCCTAAAATTTCAATTTTTTTGTTTTACATCACGCTCAGTTTTTATATCCTACTTGTACAAGTGTGGTCTGTTGTGCAGGTCCAACAGATTTATCATTCACAACACATTACACAGATCAAGAGCTTAATATGCTGGTACCTGCCCCTCTTCAGCTATTTTGGCTTATCACAGACAGTCCCTTTGTTCTAAGCATTTCTCCCGCACCTTTTCCCTCACTGACCATAAGCTTATGGAACATTCTTCACAACTCCTTTTCCCCTAGCCCTTCTCACCTGTATCCACCTATCACTGTCCCGCAACCCCACCTTTTCCAGCTTCCTCCCCCACTCAATCTGAAGAAGGGTCCCGACCTGAAACATCACCCACCCATTCCTTCCACCGATGCTACTTGACCCGTTGAGTTACTCCAGCACTTTGTGTTTTACTCACGATTCCAGCATCTGCAGTTCCTTGCAACTCGACAAACCTGTGTCTCCCCCCCCCCCCCCCCAATTCTGACAGAGGATCGCAGACCTGTAAAATGAACCGTTTCCCATTCTACGGATGCTACCTGACCTGCTGAGTTTTTCCTGCGCCTTCTGTTTTTATTTTATATGCCTTATGAGTCTGATGGAGCTTCCCTCTCAGCACTAAGGAGAGCAGAATGGGGGAGTGCCATGTCATCTTGGAAGTCCACATTCATGTTAAAATCCAAGCAATAATCTGAATGCAAAAGTGAAGCCCACAGTCAGTCTGACCTCAGTATATGGATCCCTGAGATGTGATATCACTAGTGCCAGATAATTCTCAATAGACAAACCCCTCTTCTGAAAACATACACAAAGCCCCTCTACATTAGCAGTCCTTGTTACATCCTTCACCACGCTCTTAATCCTGAATTAAACAACATTAAAACCATTCAGCCTGCTTCTGTATCGATGACACACACTCTCACTGCAAATTCAGTAGCTGCTATAAAATAACATCGCTGAGTAAAGTACCAAATGTGATAAAGGTGATTAATTTAATTACCAACACAATAATTGCTTTTCATTCATTTCTCACCCAAGTGCCAATCCATGATGCCATTCCAGAGGAGGCTTCCCCTCATGCAGCTTCTCCTCTGACCCATGGCCTCAGTGAGGTTATGCTTCTTGTGCCCGTAGTGTGGAGCTGCTTCTGGCCAGCAACTCTTGGGCAGCCCCAGCTGTAGACTGTTGCACTTCAACCACTGCCGGTGCGATCTGGGCCAGCTGACACTGCAGCTGTTGATTCCTGCTGTGTGTGTGTTTCGCATTACGACATAAAATGGGGCCATTTTGCCCACTGAATCCAAGCCAGCTCTAGGACAAAGTCCAAATGTGCAGGAAGGAACTGCGGATGCTGGTTTCAACTGAAGATAGACACAAAAAACTGGAGTAACTCAGCGGGTCAGGCAGCACCTCGGGAGAAAAGAAATAAGTGATGTTTCAGGCCGTGACCCTTCTTTAGACTGAGCGTCAGGAGAGAGAGAAATGAGAGACATGGAGGTACATAAGAACAAATACATGAAAGATATCCAAAAAGACAGATCAAAGCCAGCAACGATGATCAAGGAAATGAGGCCACAATGGTCCATCACCTGTTCCTATACCTTCTCCCTTGACTCCATCCAGGGACGCCATTAATCCTTTCAGGTGAGGCAGAGGTCACTTGTACCTCCTCCAACTTCAACTACTGTATTTGCTGTTCCGAGTGTGGACTCCTATATATCGGTGAGACCAAGCGCAGACTGGGCGATCGTTTCGCTGAACCCTTTTGCTCAGTCCCCTTGATCTCCCATTTGCCAAACACTTTAACTCCCCTTCCCATTCCCATACTGGCCTTTTTGTCCTGGGCCTCCTCCACCATCAGAGTGAGGCCCAACGCAAGTTGGAGGAACAGCATCTCATATTTTGCTTGGGCAGCTTACAACCCAGCAGCATGAATATTGATTTCTCTAACTTCATGTAACCCTTGTATCCCCTCTCTCTCCATTCCTCCCCCACCTTCGTCACCGTACTACTTTTATTGTCGTCTTGCTGAGTTTCACTGTTTTACTCGTTATCACCTTCCCCACAGCCAACAATGGGCCATTGTGGGCTCCATCTTTCCGTGATCATCGTTGCTGGGTTTGATCTGTGATTTTTGCATATCTTTCATTAACTTTTTCTATGTACCTTTTCATCTTTCTCAGCTCCTTCTCCCTTGACAGTCTGAAGAAGGGTCTCGACCCTTCCATTTCTCGAGAGATGCTGCCTGTCCCTCTGAGTTACTCTAGCTTTTTGTATCTATCCCAGAGAAGTCCCATCAATCCATTCCACCAATTATTCCCTTGTACCCTATTCTCTTTCACAACTCCCCCCTGGTGATTTTGTTCTGTCCCACCTACACCAGGAATAGTTTACATCAGCCAAATAACCCTATAAACCCACACTCCAGATGTTGTGGAAAATCTAAGCGGTCACAGGGAAAAGTGAAATAGCACCAGAGGTTGCGGTGAAACCTGTGTTGCCGGATATTTGTCATTGTGCTGCCCTTGTAATATCCTCTAATTTGCTAACTCATCGATGGGAAATGCTTTCTCTGGAATACTGTTCTCCAAGGCATCTCCATCTGGGAAAAGTGTTTGGTTGGCCATTTGGCCCTTCGAGCCAGCACTGCCATTCATTGTGATCATGGCTGATCATCAACAATCAGTAACCCGTGCCTGCCTTCTCCCCATATCCCTTGATTCCACGAGCCCCCAGAGTATCTAACTCTCTTTTAAATTCATTCAGTGAATTGGCCTCCACTGCCTTCTGTGGCAGAGAATTCCACAAATTCACAACTATCTGGGTGAAAAAGTTTTTTCTCACATCAAGGCGGTGGAGTGGCAGCACGTGGCCGCTGGTTGGGTGAGGTCACGTGGGGAGTGAGGCGGAGACATCACCTTTTGTCCCTTATTTGGGTGAGAGAAAGTTGGCAACCTGCTGCTCTAAAGACCACCCAAGTCCCATCCAGGGACTGCCAATGTCATGTTAGATAATGTAACCTTTATCTTTTAAATTCATTAATAATGCCTGGCCCTCCTGGTTGCCCAGAATTATGGGAGAAAGCTGCCAGTATCTGATAGCATTCACCCTTCCTCTTTTGATGAGAGCTACTCCCAGAGTGTCAGCCAGTGCAAATTGACCTTAGTGAGACCGCACCTGGAGTACTGTGTGCAGTTTTGGTCTCCAAATTTGAGGAAGGATATTCTTGCTATTGAGGGCGTGCAGCGTAGGTTCACTAGGTTAATTCCCAGAATGGCGGGACTATCATATGTTGAAAGACTGGAGCGACTAGGCTTGTATACACTGGAATTTAGAAGGATGAGAGGAGATCTTATCGAAATGTATAAGATTATTAAGGGGTTGGACACGTTAGAGGCAGGAAACATGTTCCCAATGTTGGGGGAGTCCAGAACAAGGGGCCACAGTTTAAGAATAAGGGGTAGGCCATTTAGAACTGAGATGAGGAAAAACTTTTTCAGTCAGAGAGTTGTGAATCTGTGGAATTCCCTGCCTCAGAAGGCAGTGGAGGCCAATTTTCTGAATGCATTCAAGAGAGAGCTAGATAGAGCTCTTAAGAATAGAGGAGTCAGGGGCTATGAGGAGAAGGCAGGAACGGGGTACTGATTGAGAATGATCAGCCGTGATCACATTGAATGGCGGTGCTGGCTCGAAGGGCCGAATGGCCTCCTCCTGCACCTATTGTCTATTATCTATTGTCTATTGACCCTCGTAGACCAGATATATGCATCTTGATTTATAGCAAATATTGAGCATATTGTCACAGTCATTAAGAGTAGATATTGGGTATAATATCAGGAGATCCTTGGGCCTCAGTTTAGTTTAGTTTAGAGATACAGCACAGAAAGAGGCCTTTCGGCCCACTGTCCGTGCCGACCAGTTATCCCCGTTACACTTGCGCACACTCCACAACACTAGGGAAAATTTACAATTTTTACCGAAGGCAATTAACATACAAACCTGCCCATCTTTGGAGAGTGGGAGGAAACCAGAGCTCCCAAAGAAAATACAAGCGGTCACGGGTTGAACGTACAAACTCCATACAGACAACACCCATGGTCAGGATCGAACCCAGGTCTCTGACGCTGCAAGACTACCGACCGCCGTGTTGCTGTGCCAACCCCTGGTTCTCAACCAATTTTTAGCTCATTGTAATAAACAAAATATAAGAATATGAATCTTGAAAGGAATTCTGGTTGATTCAGATGGTGTAGTGTATAGCTTTTATAATTTGTCTTAAGGGTATTCAGCTGAGGCTAAGGTTAAAACCATTAAAATTTTTGATTGGTTGGTTACCTGAAATTTTGAGACTATTGAATTTTTTTGCAAATCTCCAGCCATCTTTAAATTGAAGAAGTTTAAACACTGATTTCGATCAATTTTGGAAATTTTGCATTCTACCTGGAATGCGCTTCGCATTTATTAATAACTCCTGACATCTCCTGCACTAAACTGGTAATCATACCATGATACCTTGCTTTGGGTTTCTCATCGAGACAGCCGGAAGAAGTTGAAAATGTGAGTATTTTTTAAAGTTTTTAATCTTAATCCTGAATCCAAACCTCGATCCTTTATTATGATTTGCAGTTAGATACTGAGTTATTCACTATCTTATGCATATTATGAGATATAACATAATAATTGAAGATGTACTAGACACATGCTATTATTAATACATTTTGATACTAACCTCATGCAGCTGCTCAGCTGTAGACAATTTAAAAAAAAAATCCATATTGACCTCATCTCCATCTAGTTTCTATCGGCAGTTGTCAGTCAAGCTGTGATATCACGTTAACATTTCTGATTCCTATCATAGGTTTCCATAGCACAGCAAAATCCTGTTAACTTCTGACACTGTCACCTCTATAGCACTCTCCCTGCAGCTTATGAACAGAGGCTGAACTTTACAGCACTGCAGCTTGAAGTGATATAATAATATTACTGTGTTCGTTTTATTTTATATGTTGGATGAAACTCCAAGTTTCAAAACTGTTGCACCTGACAGTTTTAGATATATATATATATATATATATATATATATATATATATATATAGGAAGCATTGAAATATATATATATTGAATATATATATTCAATGCTTCCTTTTCAATTGGATGAGAAGTTGCTGATTTAAAAAAGAAGATGTCTTGTCTTTAACGTCAATTTGTTGCCATATTTTGCGATTCAAAACCAAAATAAAGCAATTGTGTATACCAGTTTGCTTAAGATGCTTCAGGGAAACAGAACTTTATAACAACCAAAGCTCACTGCCATAAAAAGTACATTAGTGTAACCACAAGGGAAAGATAAAAGGGCTCAAGTCCCTGTGTGTTTTAGTGGAATAATTAACCTTTAAATCTCTAGTGCAATATAATGGAATGTTTGGGACTTACTCTCGTTTGAGGCAAAGGAAATGCAAGGTCTCATCTTCTTAAAACATTTTGTGAGTTCCATTCCTCCATTGTTCATTTTATTGTTGTAGAAAAGCACATATAAGAAACTGGCAAGTATTTCAGAGTAGAACAGATTCAACTTAACCCATATTTTTTTTATAGAGTCCTTTAACATCCTCTGGAAAATGACAATAAAATTCATTCATGCACTCTTTGGTGAGTTTTCCAATTCTGCTGTGTCTGAATCAGTGATCCTTAAAGAGTCCACTGAAAGCCAACAGGGAAATGAAACAAAAGGTTTTTTGGAACTTTACCTTCTGTGGAACCTGGAGTAGCAGCACTCCTCTCTCTAAATAGACAATAGACAATAGACAATAGGTGCAGGAGGAGGCCATTCGGCCCTTCGAGCCAGCACCGCCATTCAATGTGATCATGGCTGATCATTCTCAATCAGTACCCCGTTCCTGCCTTCTCCCCATACCCCATGACTCCGCTATCCTTAAGAGCTCTATCTAGCTCTCTCTCTTGAATGCATTCGGAGAATTGGCCTCCACTGCCTTCTGAGGCAGAAAATTCCACAGATTCACAACTCTGACTGAAAAAGTTTTTCCTCATCTCAGTTCTAAATGGCTACCCCTTATTCTTAAACTGTGGCCCCTTGTTCTGGACTCCCCCAACATTGGGAACATGTTTCCTGCCTCTAGCGTGTCCAATCCCTTAATAATCTTATACGTTTCGATAAGATAAGAAAAGTAAATAACCAGCCATGTAAATAATCAGTGCTGGCCATGAATAATAACCCTTGTGTTCCTCCCATTCCAAACTGTGTCTTGAATATAATCTTGTGACGTAGAGTGAGGCTATTTGAGTTTATGTCAGCTCTTACAGCAATCATAAATTCATAGAGCCACAAATCAGGCCATTCAGCCCATCACCTGCACATAGATGTCTATGCCGAGGTGATTCAAAGTCTAGTGACTTCTTAAATACTGAGGTATCACAAAATGCTGGAGTAACTCAGCAGGTCAGGCAGCATCTAGGAGAGAGGGAATGGGTGACATTTCGGGTCAAGTCCTTTCTTCAGACAGAGTAATTCTGCTTCCACCAGTCTCTGGGTGAAGAAGATCCTACTCAGACCCTCTTTAAATTTCTTCTCTGTTTTCTTAATTCTATGCCATCCAGCATTCTTATCAGTTCTATTTCTTCATCTATTACCCTGTAATATGTGCTCCCACGCATGCTCATTAACTCTAATTCCCTCACCAGCCAACTGGGGGTTAATATAACCCAATAACCATATCTTTGGCAGGTGAGAGGAAACTGGAGCACCTGGTGGAAAACCAGGCGGTCAAGGCAGAACATGCAAACTCCACGCTAACAGCACCAGAGGTCAGAATTGGATCTAGGTCGATGGGGATATGAGGCAGCAGCATTTTCTGCAGTGCCATGATTGTGTCTTGTCCTACCAGCACATGTATTGCAGAAAGTCCAGCCATGTCTGTGTCCTGCCATTGTTGAGCAGAGTGCAAATATGGCTGGATACTAAAAGAAAGCCTCAGGTCTGGCATGATTTAGCTCTCTAACGTGTAACAACTCAGATCATGAGAAACTGAAGCAGGAACAGGCCATGTGAACCACACACATATTCTTTTAGACTTTAGACATGCAGCGTAGAAACAGGCCCTTCGGCCCACTGAGTCCACGCCCTGTACTGAGTCCGGCAATCACCCTGTACACTAGCACTATCGTACACACTTGGGACAATTTACAATTTTGCTGAAGCCAATTAACCTACAAAGCTGTACTTCTTGGAATGTGAGAGGAAACCAGAGCATCTGGAGAAAATCCACACGGTCACGGGGAAAATGTACAGACATCGTACAGACAGCGTCCGTAGTCAAAATCGAACCCAAGCGCTGTAAAGCAGCAACTCTACCGCTGCACCACTGTGCCACCCTTCTGTAAAATGAGACCATAACCTTTGTTTTATCTTTCACTACTTTTCTGCAATAACATCACAACCCTCGATTTCCTTAATATCCAACAATCTATTGATCTCAATCTGAAATTCTAAAGACTCATCTAACAAGAGTCAGGTTGAGTCAGGGGAAACATCATTTCTAATCGTACCCTATCAAGCCCTGTAATAATTGTATACATTTCAATGAGGTCCCCACTCTTTATTCTAAAGTCTGTAAAGTATAGGCAAAATCTGCTTAGCCTCTCTTCAGATGATCATTTCTTCCACCCTCAGAATTAATTTTGTTAACCTTCATTGACTCCCTTGATCACAAGATAATGAGACCAGGTTGGTGGATAGTCATATAGGATAATAAAGTGAAAGAAACATGCAGACCAGAAATGGGCTCTTTTGGCCCACTTCATTCCCGCTGCTTGCGATGTCGGTCTATGCTAATCCCATTTGACCTCATTAGGCCTCTGACCCTCCAGTGGGCATAGTATCTCAAGTCAAGTCAAGTTTATTTGTCACATACACATACACGATGTGCAGTGAAATGAAAGTGGCAATGCCTGCGGATTGTGCACAAAAAAGAACCCTATGAACTGCAGGGCCCTATGTAATTTCAGCAAATGTCTTTATTTTTCCACTCAAATCTTTGTATAATTAAGGTCAAAATACCATTCATGTTATCTTTCAGTGACTCGTATCCTGATCCCCCTGAGTAATAACACTACTTCTTCTTCTTTCGTGTCCATCATCCATGTTTCAAATGTTACATCACTGTCATCGTCCGTCCTGAAAAGGCCGCAAGCTTCCGACGACAATCAGTGGGAGCCATCACTTGTACAATAGACGATGGTGGTAGCAGAATTAGCTCAGGGCACTTCCAGTTTCCAGCCCCGCGACGTGGACGCTTCTGCTATGGGGCAAGTAATAACACTTCCAATCTTTCACTGATTGAAAAACCCTGTTTTCTAATCTTTCTACTAATTTTTTTCTCATTATGTTCCATTCCCCCTGTTTTATCCATTCATTTAGCCTGACTACATCCACTTGAAACCTTTGCATCCTCCTTATAACTCACATTCCCACCCTACTTTGCAACATTAACAAATCTGACTACATCATACTTAGCCTATTATCCATTTGAGGCGTTGCCACTTTCATTTCACTGCACATCTTGTATATATGTATGTGATAAATAAACTTGACTTGATCCAAAGCATTGATATAAATTGAGATCACCTGGAGTCCCAGCCCCTGATCTCGGTAGCACCCCTCTCATCACACCCTTACAATCCAGAAATGATCCATTTATTCCTACCGTAGTGGTACAGCTAGACAGGATGGCGAAGAAGGCTTTGGACATGTTTGCTTTCTTCTGTCGGGGCACTGAGTACATGAATTGGGATGTCATGTTGCAAATGTACAAATCGTTGGTGAGACTACACTTGAAGTACCACATAGGTGAGCATTACCGTTGGAGACTACACTACATTTTTGGCCACCCAGGGTAGGAAAGATGTCATTAATCTGGAAAGGGTGCAGGAAAAATTTACAGGATGTTATCCAGACTGGAGGCCCTGAGTTATAAGAAGCGACTGAATGGGATTCTTCCCTGGAGGGTAAAAGAATGAGGGGTGAACTTATAGATGTATATTAAATCCTGAAGGGGATAGATACTGTGAATGGTCACAATCTCTTTTCCCAGCGTAAAGGAGTCTAAAACCGGAGGACATATATTTAAGCTGAGAGGAGAAAGAATTAAAATGGACCAGAGAGGAATCTTTTGCTCACAGAAGGTATATAGAATGAACTGCCAGAGGAAGCTGAGGAGGCAAGTATGATTACAATGTTTAAAAGGCATTTGGATAAGGTGATGGATGGAAAAGGTTCAAATGGATATGATCCTTATTCAGGCAAAGGGGAAGAGGTTGGATAGATATTTTGGTCTGCATGGTTTTTTTTTCCTTCATAAAGCCAAGTAACCTGAAATGTTTAATTCCTAGCTTTGATCATTTTACAACCATGTCCCTACGATGGCTATTCAATATAACTATTTATTTCCATCTGTGTTATCAATTGTCTATCTTGTGATTAATTTTACATGTATTCGGACAAAGAGCCTTCCATTTTGTCTTTTAGATTTTTTTTTTCTTTTCTGACTCAAACAAGAGATATGCCATATCCATTCATCATCATCATCATACATCATCATATATCTACAGCCGGAAACAGGCCTTTTCGGCCCTCCAAGTCCGTGCCGCCCAGTGATCCCCGTACATTAACACTATCCTACACCCACTAGGGACAATTTTTACATTTACCCAGCCAATTAACCTACATACCTGTACGTCTTTGGAGTGTGGGAGGAAACCGAAGATCTCGGAGAAAACCCACGCAGGTCACGGGGAGAACGTACAAACTCCTTACAGTGCAGCACCCGTAGTCAGGATCGAACCTGCGTCTCCGGCGCTGCATTCGCTGTAAAGCAGCAACTCTACCGCTGCGCTACCGTGCCGCCCTAACAGTGTCTGGTCACGATTACTCATCTTGCTATCCTACTCTATCAATTTAACATTTTTCTTTTACTTTAAAAATTGCTACTCATCAAAACCCTCTGATTATCCCTCCCATCTGTCCCCTTCCTCCCTACCCCCACTTTGCCTATTCAGCTGCAACAAATTATCGTAAAGTCTAAACTCATGAAAGAATCTAATGATTATTTATTCAGAGTTTGTTATTTATTCATTCCCGTAACAAGGCAATTTTATTGTCCATCCCCATTTGCTCTTGAGAAGCTGCTGGTGAGCTGTTTTCCTGGACTGCTTCAGCTCTTCTGCTGAATGTTTTCCCACAATGTTTCTCAATCGAGAATTCCAGGGAGCACTAGACTGATGAATAACTGGCACAGCTGGTAGAGCCGCTACCTCACAACACCAGAGACCCGGGTTTGATTCTGACCTCGGGTGCTGTCCATGTGAGGTTTGAATGTTCTCCTTGTGACCGTGTGAGTTTCCTCCAGGTGCTCTGGTTTCCTCCCACATCCCGAAGGCGCGCGGGTTTGTAGGTTAATTGGCCTCTGTAAATTGCTACAAGTATGTAGGGAGTGGATGGGAAAGTGGGATAGCATCGAACTAGTGTGAACAGGTGATCGATGGTCAGTATGGACTTGATGGGCCAAAGGGCCTGTTTCCATGCTGTAAATCGAAACTAAAACAAAAAAAAACTAAAACACCTTTCGTCACTTTGTTCAAGATTAAGAGTATCATATCATATCATATCATATATATACAGCCGGAAACAGGCCTTTTCGGCCCTCCAAGTCCGTGCCGCCCAGCGATCCCCGCACATTAACACTATCCTACACCCACTAGGGACAATTTTTACATTTACATTTACATTTACATTTACCCAGCCAATTAACCTACATACCTGTACGTCTTTGGAGTGTGGGAGGAAACCGAAGATCTTGGAGAAAATCCACGCAGGTCACGGGGAGAACGTACAAATTCCTTACAGTGCAGCACCCGTAGTCAGGATCGAACCTGAGTCTCCGGCGCTGCATTTGCTGTAAAGCAGCAACTCTACCGCTGCGCTACCGTGCCGCCAGTAGGCTGATAGAGCAGCCCAATTGCAATTGTGCTGCCTTTTTGGACTGGACGGCTGAAAATGCTCCACCTTTATGAATTGGCTGGCTTCTATGTATGTAGGGATTTCTTGAGGGGGACAAGTAGGATCATCCAGGATCATCAATACATCTCAAGGAAGATGGTTACCAGTGCCTTAACCTTGTCTTTTGCATTCACAATATTTAAATCCACCACTAATGAGCATATGGATTTTAATGTTTAGAAAGGAACTGCAGATGCTGGTTTATAGAAAGTGCTAGAGCAACTCTGTGGGTTAGGCAGCATCTCTGGAGAAAAAGGACTGAGATACTGCCTGACCCATTGAGTTGCTCCAGCTGTTTGGGTCTATCTTTGGATTTTTGGATGTAACTATTTCCCTCTGCTAGATAGTTGTGTGATTCCTTAGCTCTGCCAAAATAGTGTTAGAGTTTCACTAGGTTGACACTTCATTTTTGATATATTTACTGTTGTACCTGGCTTAATCTATAATCCTGTCATATTCACTCCCCACATATCAGGTGCCATTTTTACAGAGGCCAATTAAGCTACAAACCTGCATGTCTTTTGGCATGTGGGAGAAGACTGGAACACCCGGAGGAAACCCATATGGTCACAGGGAGAATGTGGAGGCTCCACCCAGGCAGCCCCGGAGATCAAGATTGAACCCGGGTCTCTGATGCTACAAGGCAGCAGCTCTACCAGCTGTGCCACCAGTATTGTCCAATATTGAACCAGCTGTTGAACTCTAGCTTTGTGAAATAATAAGTGAGGTCTGCCTGGCTATGAGACTGAAATTTGTGGCAAATTACAACTGTACTGCTCCCGTAGGGCTAGAGAGATGCCCCCATGCTGAGCCATGGTTCATGTATACTGCCAACTTGTTTCATGTTAAAGTCACTGCATTCCTCTCAAAAATAAGTGATGGGAACTAGGATATTGAGATAGACAATCTGTCAAATCCAAGGAAAATATTCCTCTTCTCCACCTGTGGCTTTAATGGTCTGTGACACAAACAATCAACTTCAGCTCTTCCCTTAAAATTTGTTTTCATCAGAGTGCACTTTCAAGTAATCATGTTCTTTTTTCCCATCCTTTTTGTGACCTGAGGGCAGCTGAGGTCAGTATAATGGCAATCACCATGAGCCAAACAGGTTCGGCGTGTAACCTATCATATTACTGCGATGGCATTTACTACAATTTCTGTTCATATTTTGCATGAGGAGTAATTTGTGAAAATGCTCCTTTTTAGTCAAAAGATATTCTCATATAAACATGTTTTAAATCCCTAATCTAAATAAATCAGGTGGCTTAATGTATTACTTAGTGGACTAAATAAAAGGTATCACTGGGTATAAGGCAGCATGCACATTCTTGCTTCTAGCTTAGCTCATTCCAAAATTACCTCCTTGCTGCTGAGGTTCAATTCAAGTAAATACTAATGGCAAAACAAACCCACACAAGGAAGATGGCATACATTGCTTTTCTTCTCTCTTCTCACGTCATCGGGAAACAGAATGGCCAAAGGATCAGTTTGATGACCATCAATTAATAATTGAAGGGCAAATAGATGAATATTCACATAACTCTGAGTGAGAAGAGAAATTTCCAGAGTGTCGGGTATAAGGTCACTTCCTCCTCGATAACCACCAGCACAGGAGCACCTCAAGGCTGTGTGTTCAGCCCCTGCTCTACTCACTCTACACCCTTGACCATGTAGCTGGACATAGTTGTAACTCCATCTGTAAATTCACCAATGATACCCACCATTGATAAGCCAATTAAGAATAATGATGAGTCAGAGTATAGGAGAGTGTTCGATCATCTGACTGACTGGTGCCAGAACAACAACCTTGCTTTCATCATCAGTAAAAACGAGGAACTCATTGTTCACTCGAGAAGAGGAAAACCAAGGAACCACAAACCTGCCTTCATCGATGGGTCGGTGTTGGAGAGAGTCAACAACTTCAAATTCTTGGGCGTGCATATCTCTGAAGATCTGCTCTGGACCCAGCACATAAATTATTGGAGCAGAATTAGGTCATTTGGTCCTTCAAGTCTACTCTGCCGTTCAATCATGGCTGATCTATCTCTCCCTCCTAACCTTATTCTCCTGCCTTCTTCCCATAGACCCTGACACCCGTACTAATCACATTGATGCAATCATAAAGAAAGCCCATCAATGCCTTTACTTCCTTAGAACATTGAGGACATTCAGTTTGTCAATAAACACTCTCTTGAATTTCTCCAGATGTGCGTAGACAGCATATTGATTGATTGCATTACAGCCTAGTTCTACTACTCGAACACGAAAATGAAGGAGATTTCAAAAAGTGGTAAAAACTGCCTAGTCTATCATGCGTACTGACCTCCCCACAACAGAAGGGATCTACCTACAGGAGGCACTGCCTCAAAAGCAGCCAGCATCATCAAAGACCCACACCACTCTGGCCATGCTATCATTTCACTCCTGCCATCAGAAAGAAAGTACAGGAGCCTGAAAACTGTAATGTCCAGGTTCAGGAACAGCTTCTTCCCAATAACAATCAGGCCATTGAACACTACCAACTCCAACTAAACTCTGAACTACGGACTGCCTTGCTTACACACTGGGGACTTCGAGATTTCTTGTGTGCACAAATTGTTTTTTGTATCTCTTTTTTACAATTATGTTTGTTTATTATATTATCTATTGCATACCGTGTTGACAAACCTATTGTCCTGCTGCAATTAAGATACATATGAAAATAAAACTAGAGTCTTGACTCTAGATAGTTGTGCCTTCTAGATTCTGCTCAGATTGCATAGAACCAATTCACTGTATTTTATGCTTCAGTTTTGTACCCATGCAAATTTGAACCTGCTGGCATTATAGAAAGGTGCTGTGTTTATATCTACAAATGAGCCACTTGCCCTATCAATGCAAATTGTGTTATTTATTACGTGACACTACCTGAACAAACTTACGGATAAGCCTCCAATGCTTACCAAGGCACACAGGGAGATGTCATTCCTTCATATCTGATAGATAGATCAACTTTTATTTCACTAGACAAGCTCAGGGCTGACTGCCCTGTCCTCAGGGGTTTTTGTAATCCATTCCTTCAGGATGATTTTGACAAAGCCATCCCCAAGAAATGGATTTCTGATCAAGGTGAACTTAAGTATTTTCTACAGAATTTAATTAAACTTCTATGTTACTGCGGATCTAGCATTGGAACCGAGCATTTATTTCACCATGGAAGGATTAGTATGAAAAAGGTTTCAATATTAATGTTTTGCTTCTATCAGAGCCTAAATGATATTAGTATATTGAAGTGTGAATGCTTCGTACATTTGCATAACATTCCTTTGTCAACTTGAAACATATTAACAGTCTTTCCAAGCAACTTATTGATGGTAAAGTGCCAAAAATCTTGTGATTCATAGAAATCTGTCAATAGTGGCTTAGCATCAAAGGAATTATAAACTGTAAGAAAGAGAACATGTTATTTTTCAAACTTCATCATTTGGTGAAAACTATTTGAAATCCAGCAGAATATAATCAAATATGTAGAGATCCCTGTACAGTGACTGATAAAATGGCTTCGTTACTGAAGAGGAGAAGAGGATCTTGATGTAAATTAAGCTGTGGCAAGATGTTGAATGTAACTTTTTAGAAACAAATAAATAGAACACTGATGCTTAGAAATGGAAAACAATTAAGAATAAACTGCAGAATACACAAACTATGGAATCAATAAGTATGTGCGGGAAATGGAGTGGGACAAATGGATGAATAATTTGTGGAGCATCATAACAGATGGTGGGCATTACCTATGAACTGAAATGGGCAAATGCTTTAACTATATAAAATGAAATATGATATGTATTATTTGAATTATCTCAGAAAAAATGTAATTTAGTAAATAATTTGATTCTTAATAGTTAACATGTCCTTCATGCTGGGTCAATACTTTTTGCTTGTACCAGTGTTTCCATTATTTCTCGTCTTGGTCCATTGCATTCCTCCAGTGACCACTTATGTTGTGCTATCTCTCAATTGCTGTGTCTGGCCATTTTGTTCTCTGTTGTCCCAGTTGTCTCTTTCCTTCTGTTTGCAATGCAAAATCTTTCAGAAAACACATCTGTCCGATATTATGAGAGCATATCCCAACCTGCTGCATCTTCATCAAAGCTTAACAGCTTTAACACCCTTTAACCTTTTTTAATTGTTTCTTTTTTTAAATTTTCATCCCAAACCACAGTTAGTTTTAACATTTTTTTTTCATTTACTAAAAATATATTTTACTGTCTGCTCTGAATACAGCCTTCTGTTGCTGTATTCAAATTGAGTATGAGCTGACTGAAATAAGTAGCATAGTTGGAATATATATATATATTTTTTTATTTTTTTTCAGCTTTATATTCCAACTATACTACTCGGGGAAAAATAGTCTTTGTCAAGGGTTGCTGTAAAATAGATTTGGCCAGTATCACCCCACAGCAGGGGATCACAGCATAAAAGTGTCTTCAATGGAACACAAATTGACACAAAATTGTCAGTCTCACTCAAGCAGATCATAAGGGCAGCCCGTGTGAGAAACGGAAAGGGAAGAAGTTCTGATGGTACAGTCAGGTAAGTTCTCAGTTTGTGGTTTGAAATGCAATTTAAAGATGCTTCATGGAGACACAAGAGACTGCAGGTGCCGGAACCTTGAGCAAAACACAAACTGCTGGAGGAACTCCACAGGTCAGACAGCATTCAATGAGGGAAATAGACGGATGATGTTTCGGGTGAAGCCCTTTCTTCAAACTGAAGTTCGTTTTTTGCTTGAAAATGCCTCAGTTACCTGCCAATACTAGGTTTGTTAAAGTTAAAGATCTTTATGAAAGATCATTGTTGCATATATTAGAAACAAATTCTCAGTCACAGAAATTCACAATTTTCCCTTAAAATAACCCAAGAATCCATCATATGACCTAAAATCAAACTTGCTGTTCTGTTTTTCATAACTCCCATTTTTATTTCTATCTAGCTTCTTTTGTCTACATTCCCACCTTCTAACTGCTCCCATTTGCTGCTGAAGAATCAATCCGAAGGGTCCCAACGTAGAACACTGCTCATTCCACCCTCAGATACTGCCTGACCTGCTGAGTTCTTCCAGCAGTTTGTGTTTTGCTCAAGATTCCATCATCTGTAGTTTCTTGTGTGCTCCCATTCACTCATCGTCTGGATAACCTCGTTTCCACCTTATCCCAGGTTTTACCCTGCCAGAGATGTACAACTCCCCTAGCTTTCCTATAGCCTTTCAAGCTTCATTTGCCCCCTTTTCATTTCTAATAAAGGTTATCCACCCTGAAACTTTGACACTGTTTCTCATCCCCACAGACGTGGCCTAACCAGTTGAGTACTTATGGCATTCTTGTGCTTCTCTTTCTGAATTCAATGTTTAATTCTTACTCACAAATAGCATTTAGGGGAAGGGGTGATAATGTACAGACTCATGTCCTCCTCAGTACACTGCTTAACATGGTCAACTTCAGAAGCAAAACTCAATAAAAAAATGAAATTAGAAAGAAAAGCAAAGAAAGAATTACTTAGCAATTAATAGACTGAATCAATTCTCCGTAAGGTTTATTATAAATAAACATGTTGCTCTACATTTAATCTTAAAAATAAGTTAGTTAGGGAAGTAAAACAAAACTCTCAAAAACCACATTTATTCATATCCTGTGGGAAAAGCGCATGTTGAAAGAATACCAACTTTCATTTCAGCCAAGTAGGGGAAGTACACAATGAATGTAGTTCAAGGCTTTATTGTTTCTATTGCAGTTGTTTAAATTGTTAAACTTCTTCCTTGGTTATCTGTGTTCCCTTAAGCTTTGAAAGGGTTAAAAATTCATTCTGTATAGGATTCATAAAAAATGGCATAAGCTATTCAGCTTCTTCCAATATTCAGTTTGAATCTTAATTTTTAATATCCAGTCTTAATGCCAAACATTTTATGGAGCAATAAAAATGACTGTGACTGATATTTGCAGTATGCCCCATATTTTAATATGCCCTTCTGCAGTAATGGACCCATATTCCACCATATTCCAGAGTACACTAATGATTGCTGTATTTTGCAGCTTTTGGAAATGACCCATTTTTTGACTTAAAGAAGCTTAATTTGTTGCTATTAATGATAGAATTGCTAACTCACAAGATTTTGCCATCAATCTACACAATAAGTAACTAAAAGGCATTATTCTAAATTAGCTTAATGTTGGTTCATATTCCTACGAACCAGTGGAAGCCACGATTGTCGATACAGACAGGCTGAGTAGACTGCAGCTACTTATTCCTGACTAAATGCAGTCTGAATCAGAGACAGAGCACATAACGTTAGGACCAGCTGGATTAGAGAATTGAATCCCTGATTATTTAAATATACAATCAATTTGTGAAAAAAAAGCTGTGTTCCATGATCTAATAATACCTTTAACAGCATAAAGCAGTTGCATAAAACATTTCGTAGCTACACCAACTTGCTTGTCTATATGAAGTGAAATAAGTGTTAATAATCAAAAGAAATTAGAGGAAGGAGATTCTATCCACATGTCAATTCCTCCATTTCTGCATGAGCAGTAAACTGAATATAAAGCTCCCCAGTTTCAACCTGCCATCTCCTTGTTTTGTTTGCTACTTGACCCTATTCAGACATGCCTGTAATGGCTTTCTCCATACATACAAAGTTAAAATTGATACATGTTGAAAATTTGATAATATATTTTACTGCTACTACCAGCTACACTGTGAAAATAATGACAGGACAAAATGAATTACATTTTAAAAAATATCTGAAAGGGATTCTAAATTCCTGGTATCGGCAATAACGATGCATTAATATGGGTATGTGTTATGGTAGTAAAACAAGGAAGTTGCTTGCTTCCTGATTGCAAAATACTGAAGGCCACAGATGAAGAAACAAGAAGTAAAGGTTAATAATTCCTTGAAAATGTTGCTTTGGAAAAAAGATAAAATAAGAAACAGGACTCAGGCTTTATAAATAACAGTGAAATGTAGAAGCAAAATCATAAATACATAAAGAAATTGGGACTATATCATACGTAGCATAATTTTGCAGTTTGTCATAGAAAGTATTTCAAGCCATATAGTTCTGTACATTGCATAAATTCACCAGGATGATAAAAATAGAAAACAAGCAGAATAAACATGAGATGTAACAAAGGGTTACTAGTTTAAAAGTGTCACCAATAGTTGAATTGCAACCGTCTGCCTGTCTGCAACAGAGAGGGTTTGATTTTGCTTGGCATTTTATATCCAAGCATGAATGTGCATCTTTGGAGGGCATTAGGAGGAGCCTTCCACTCTATTTGTAGGATTGCCATCCTGCGTATCTATTTGTTTTGTGGCTTTATATTCTGCAAATATATTGAATCATAGAATCAAAGAACGTTACAGCTCTCTAGATGGCCACTTTGACCATGTCAAGTCCTTGCTCACTCCCAAGAGAGTAATCCTGTCGATCCCACTACCCTACTCATTCCATTGACCTGCAAGTTATTCTCTCTCAAGTGCATGTCCAATTTCATTTTGCAGGCACCCGTTGGTTGTTTCCACCAGGCCTACACCAGTGAATTTCCGATCCTAACTATTCTCTGAGTCATTTCATCCACTCCCGCAAGCCTACCTTTATTCTCCTTGGTATAAACATTGCATTCTCCAGTTTCATGAAATTTCCTGTCTAACCATCCCCCTTCCAGGTGCGCGCACATTTCTCCCTCCTTCTCCCACCACCCTGGTCACCTGCTCCTCTTCCATCCCCGTACGCTCATTTCCCATCCCACATTTTGCCTTTATCCCCCACACTTCCTCCTCCCCACTGTCCCATTCCACTAATTTCCCTCCCTCTGGCTTCACATTTCACACCTCGTCGTTCCTTATCTGACACCCTTTTATCGGCTTTCCATCTCCAGACTTTGTCACACTCCACCCATCTGCTATTTACACTTCCTCCCCTAACCCTGTGTCATTCAGCCCGCCTGGGCCTACGTGATCTCCTGGTCATGAAGCACTAATTCCCCCTCCCAATCCCACACTGACATTTCTGTCCTGGGCCTCTTCCACTGACAGAGTGAGGCCAAATGCAAATTGGAGGAACAGCACCTCATACTTTGCTTGGGCAGGTTACAACCCAACGGTATGAATCGTGATTTCTCCAACCTCGAATAACCCTTGCCTTCCCTCTGTCTCCGTCCCTCCCCCACTCTAGTTCTCCAATTAGTTTTATTGCCCTCCTGATTAAATATCCTCAGCCAACAATGAACTATTGTCCCTTTCCTTAAACATCGCTTGTTGTGATCTGTCCTTTTCACACCTTATATGCTCTTTATACCCTTCCATATCTCTAGTATTCCTCTCCCATGAGTCTGAAGAAGAGTCTCGACCTGAAACATCACCCAGTCCTTCTCTCCAAAGATGCTGCCTGCCCCAAAGATGCTGAGTTACTCCAGCATTTTGTGTCTATCTTTAGTGTGAACCAGCTCCGGCAGTTCCTTCATACACATATCACATGCCAGGCTTTGCCCCAGCCTTATCTCTCTTTTCCAGCTTTCTCCCACCTACTAAATCAATCTGAAGGGACCTGACCCGAAACATCATTTCTTCATTCCCTCACAGATGCTGCCTGACCTGTTGAGTCCCTCCAGCACTTTATTTTTTGCACAAGACTCCAGCGTCTGCCATCTCTTGTGTCTACGTCCTCCAATAGAATTCCTGGATTCATCTTGTTCCTTTGACAGGGCAGACCCATCAGATGTGGTAGCACAGTATTAAACAAGTAGCAGAATGTGTGCTTCCTGTCCTCAACAGTGACCTCAGGCCCTATGAATTCTTATGGCAGCAGATCAAATATGGGCAAGGGGTTCTCCTTCTGATTACCAGTTACCCTTCTCTTTCAGCTGATGGATCAGCACTGCACCATCTTGAACCACACTAAAATTAGAAGAGTCACAAAGTGAATTCTTGATGTGGAAGGTCATTGTCCTTCACCAAGAGTGGGATGATAGTACTATCACGGACTGGTCTAACCTGGCTGTGGAGCACATAAATGCAAGACTGAAACTGTGGTAGATTTCCAGAAGGCATTGGGCTGGTGCAGCAGTAGAGTTGCTGCCTGACAGCACTTGCAGCGCCATAGATCTGGGTTTGATCCCGACTACGGGATCTGTCTGTATGGAGTTTGTATGTTCTCCCCGAGACCGCATGGGGTTTCTCCGAGTTCTTCAGTTTCCTCTCACGCTCCAAAGACATACATGTTTGTAGGTTAATTGGCTTGATATTAATATGCGGGGGTCTCTTGCCGGTGTGGACTCGGTGGGCCGAAGGGCCTGTTTCCGCGCTGTATCTCTAAACTAAACTAAATTCAGATAGATGCCCTGGAAAGGGCTGACACAGAAGAGGTTGCACAGTGGCACAGCGATAGAGTTGCTGCCTTACAGTGCAAGAAACCTGGGTTTGATTCTGCTGCGGGTGCTGTTTGTGTGCAGTTTACACATTCTCCCTGTGACTGCGTGACTTTCCTCTGGAAAGTCTTGCTTCCTCCCACTTCAAAAATTTGTACAGGTTTGTAGTTTAATTGCCTTTTGTAAATTGCCCCGAGTGTTTTGTTTGCGAAAAGTTGGATAACATAGAACTAGTGTATGGGTGATTGTTGGTCAGAGTGGACTTGGTGAGCCGAAGGACCTGTTTCCATGCTGTAGCTCCAAACTCTAAACTCTGATGTTTTTGCGGACATTTTCAACCTCTCATTATTGAGAACCGAGGTTCCCACTTGCTTTAAGAGGGCATCACTAATACCGGTGTCCAAGAAGAGTAAGGTGACGTGCCTCAACGACTATCGACCAATGGCACTAACGTCATGCTTTGAGAGGTTGGTTATGGTGCATATCAACTCCTACCTCAACAAGAACCTCGAGCCATTACAGTTCGCCTACCGTCAAGCAGGTCCACGGAGGATGCAATCTCACTGGCTCTCCACTCCACATTAGACCATTGGACAATAAAAACACTTACATCAGGCTGTTGTTTATAGACTACAGCTCGGCATTCAAAACCATCATCCCCTCCAAGCTGCTTACCACTCCTGCAACCTCTTTCTCTCGCGGTTCACAGACTCGCCAACCGCCTGCCACTTTTGCCGGCTGGAAGAGTCTGTGTACCACGTGTATATGGAGTGTGTGAGTCTGTGTACCACGTGTATATGGAGTGTGTGAGTCTGTGTACCACATGTATATGGAGTGTGTGAATCTGTGTACAACATGTATATGGCGTGTGTGAGTCTGTGTACCACGTGTATATGGAGTGTGTGAGTCTGTGTACCACGTGTATATGGAGTGTGTGAGGTTGTAGCCCCTGTTCCATTATCTAAAGGGGCTTCCCCTTCTGACTGCATTTCTCACCCACCATCCTCAGCTTTGGACAGCCTGTGTGCAGGGGACAGGGTAGGGCCGAGGATGTCCTGGTTGGGTTGCTCCTGGGCCTGGCCAAGCTGGCCATCCGCAAGTCGCGGCACCAGGCCAAAGAGGACTCTGCCCAAGCCAGCTGCCTGCCACTTTTCCGGGGTTACGTCCATGCCCGGGTGTTGTTAGAGAGGGATTACGCGCTGTCCAAAGGCACCCTGGGGGATTTCCAGGACCGCTGGGCACTGTGGGGGTTGAATGCATCCTTGACAAGGATTGTAAGATAGCTGTATAATAGTTTATTATTTGTCATGTATTATGGAGGTGAGTTCTGTTTTGTTTTATTGTGTTGTAAATATTATTTTAATATTTGAATAAATATTTTTGATTTAAAAAAAGCTGGTTACCAAGCTCACGGAACTGGGT